>NC_058090.1:58084961-58684961 GCF_014858855.1 Bufo gargarizans
TTCTCCTGGGGACGTGCCGTCCGAAGGAGAGGTGGTGAATTCTGATTTGGACATGGATAAGGAGCAGCCTTCCAAGTTGGCCTCCTCTGTAGATAGCCTCATTGCTGCCATCTGTGACCCCCCCCCCCCCCCCCACTGACCAACAGGGAGTATCCTTTTTCCGTCCAAAACAGGCCTTGAAAGTGTTTCCTCGTCATAATGATTTTTCGGCAGTGGTTGCTAAAGCTTGGGATCATCCAGACATGTGTTTTTCCACCCCAAAAAAGCTGGATGTTCTATATCTATTCCCAGCGGAATGTGTGTCCACGTGGGCATCACCTCCTAAGGTTGACCCACCGGTGGCACGACTAGCCAAAAATACGGCTATTCCTGTAGCCAATGGATCCTCCCTTCAGACTCCTGAAGACCGTCGGATGGAATCCTCGACGAAGTCCCTCTTTGCAGCTACAGGGTCAGCCCTTAGGCCCGTGTTCGCCTCCGCGTGGGTGGCAAAGGCAATCTCTGAGTGGGGCAGCCAGCTGGACAAGGACTTGATATCCGAGGTCCCTGCTCAGGACCTTCGATTCTTGGCACAGCTGATCACCCAGGCAGAGAAGTTCCTCTGCGAAGTGTCCTTGGACCCAGGCACCCTCATTGCGCTCTCTTCAGCGCTTGTGGTTACCTTACGCCGCGAGCTCTGGCTGAAGGTGTGGGCAGCGGACGCGACTTCCAAGCGTTCTCTAACCGGACTTCCCTTCGCCGGCACCCGTCTCTTTGGTACCCGACTGAACGAGATTATTTCTGAGGCCACGGGAGGCAAGAGCACCCATCTCCCACAACCTGGAATGAAGTGTGCCTCTCACGCCAGGTCAGGTTCCTCACGTGGTCGACCTTTTCGTCGTTTCGCTAGTTCCTGCCCCGCGGAGAGCTCTTCCGCAGGGGGGTTGGGTTTACTTCCCAGGATCTTCGTAAAAGTCGGACAACGCCACGGTGGTGGCGTACATCAACCACCAGGGGGGAACACGCAGTTTCGCGGTGATGCTGAAACCTGCCAAGATCTTACGGTGGGCGGAGGCCCACGTACCGGCAATTTCAGCAATCTACATCCCGGGTGTGGAGAACTGGACTGCGGACTTCCTCAGCAGGACGACAATAGATCCGGGCGAGTGGTCCCTCCACCCGGAGGTATTCGAGGCGATCTGTCTACGTTGGGGTCGCCCCGACGTGGACTTGATGGCCTCGATACTCAATCGGAAGCTTCCCACCTTTCTCTCCCGAGCAAGAGATCCGAAAGCTTGCAGCGTGGACGCCCTGACAGGGGTTCTCCCTCCTTTACGTGTTTCCCCCCTTCCCCCTCCTACCCAGAGTTCTACTGGAAAATCAGGATGGAGGGCATTCCGATGATCCTCATGGCCTCGGATTGGCCCTGTCGCGCGTGGTACGCCGACTTCGTTCTCCTAGCAGACGTCCCTTGGTCACTACCACTCAGAGACGACCTTCTTTTGCAGGGACCGGTCTTCCATCAGCATTTAAGGTCTCTTCGTTTGACGGCGTGGCCATTGACACTGCCATTCTGACTCGAAGAGGTTTTTCAGCGGATGTCATCCGCACTATGATTCAGGCCAGGAAGCCCGCCTCGTCCAGGATCTATCATAGGACCTGGAGGTCCTTCCTGGGTTTCTGTGAAAGCCGGAACATTCCACCACTTCGTTTTTCTCTCCCCACGGTGGGGGATACATTCCATGTGTCTTTAGAAAAAACCTTTGCTTATGTTTTGTACTCTTGTCTATATTTATACCAGGCCGTGAACAAGGTCCAGGTTGGACCGAAACGTTGGCCAATGACTAAACATTACTTATTTCGGATGGATTAAAAAAATTCTAACAAAATAAAATAAAAAATTCATGCAACAGAACTTAGAGTGCCTTCGTTTATTCTGAAGTTATGCAGCATCTATCTGGCTCTAAGACCCCAGGCAGGTGACCCCCCTTCAGTCACCCTCGCCGCACCTCCTCCCCAGGATCCAGAACCTGAATGGGTGTCCTCCCTGTCTGTAGCAGTATCTGACCTGTCTAAGATATCCCTGTCCATAGTCAACATGTTAAGTCACTTGGCTCCGCAGTCCTCGCAGCCAGTGTTCCCTTTAGGTTGTGCGGCCGCGCAGCTTCCATAGTGCCCCCGCTCAGGACCTCTGCAGGCCTGCTCATCCCTGCAGCTGCATCCTGTACTTTATCAAACTGCCTGTTCTGAATTCTAGGACATCTTACCCCAGCAATGCAGAAAAGTGCACTGCTGGGGTGGGCGGCCCCAGGACTCAGAACAGGGTAGAGTTTTCTACTGGGCTAAAGGACCTTTATGATGTCATCAGCCCATGTGACCAGTGGGGGAGTGTCACGGCGGACAGGAACTCAGATACACAGACAACCAAATACACAAGTGTCTAGGCTAGATGCTGGGGACAGGTCACCTCCTATCACATCCCTGACTTCTCTCCCTATGCTGCTAAGCCCACTTTCAGACCTTGATGGTAGGTATGAAGTGTCCTCGTGCCTGGGCTGCAAACACCCTAGAATCCCTGAGATGGTGAAAGGGGAGAAGGGGCAGAAGACACACAAATAGCCTAGAGCGCAAACAACAGAAACAAAACTTATCTGAGCTGGAACAGACAATCCTTCCTTCCTGAATCCAAGACCAGAATGAATACTATAACCCGCACGGCCCTCTGGGATTGAAGGCAATTTAAGCCAATGACCCCACCCAGAGCACCTGAAGGAAGGCAGATCCAGCATGATTCCAAAACAAACAAAAAGGTTAGACACGTGCTGCTAATCTGACAGACCTCCGCACACCGTCCGAGCAGGGCATGACAAGGAGCCCAAGGAGCAGAGAGCTGTGTTCCTGTATGGACAGGAGCCTGGCTGGAGTGTGGTGAGGCCTAGCTGTGTGTGTGTCTGTCCGTGTGTGTGTCTGTCCCTGTGTGTGTATCTGTCCCTCTGTGTCTGTGTGTGTGTATCTGTCCCTCTGTGTGTGTGTGTGTGTGTGTGTGTGTGTGTCTGTCCCTGTGTGTGTGCGTCTGTCCGTGTGTGTCTGTCCCTGTGTGTGTATTTGACCATCCCTCTGTGTGCGTCTGTCTGTGTGTATCTGTCCCTGTGTGTATCTGACCCTGTCTGTGTCTGTCTGAACCTGTTGATAGGCCTCCCAGTCAGGATTCAATCGGACAATGCAACTGCGATGGACTACCTACATCACCAAGGAGGAATTCGCAGCCACGCCGCAGTGGAAGAGAAGGCAAAGATCTTCAAGTGGGTGGAGGAGACAATTCCAGTCCTGTCAGCTGTCCACATCTCGGGAATGGATAATTGGATAGCGGACTTCCAGAGCAGGGAGCACATGGACCCTGGATAATGGGCTCTCTATCCAGACTTCTATGAAGAAGTCTGCAACAGATGGTGAAGACCAGACATCGACCTGATTGCATCCAGGCTGAACAACAAGGTTCCGCTCTTTGTAGCCCATTCCCGGGTTCAAATTCCAGTTCATATCCCCCCGTCCCTGACGCTGATCCCCAGGGTCCTCAAGAAGCTCAAGGTAGAAGGCGTTCCAACAATCATCATTGCCCCAGACTGGTCTAGACAGTCATGTTACGCCGATCTGGTTACTCTGCTAGCAGACGCCCCATGACCGCTACCTCCTAGGGAAGATCTTCCACCCGCATTAAGACACGCTTTGTTTGATGGCGCGGTTGTTGAGACCAGAATCTTAATTGCGGTTTCTCGAATCCAGTGATCTAAACAATGCTCAAAGCAAGGAAGCCGACTTCCTCTAAGATATACTATCGCACATGGAGGTCTTTCTTTTGCTGGTCTGAGGTCCAACATTTTCTATTCCTCACATTCTCGCCTTTCTCCAGAAAGGTCTCAAGTTGTGGTTGGCCTTCAGCTTACTCAAAGGCCAAGTATCGACCCATTCTTTTTATTTCAACGGCCCTTGGCTTCCCTCTCCGCAGTACACACATTTTTCCAGGGACTTATGCATACCGTCGGCCTACCCCTCTTTGGGACCTCAATTTAGTTGTGGACTCTCTACAGCTATCCCCCTTCAAACCCCCACCTGCGAGATTCCTCTCTGCCTTCTATCTTGGAAAATCACCATTCTTGTGGCCATCACATCCATACAGCGAGTGTCTGAGCTTTTGGCACTCAGAAAATTCTCCTTTTCTGGTTCTGCATCAGGACAGGGTCGTCTTTAGACCTGTTCCCTCCTTTCTTCCAAAGGTGGTATCCTCATTCCATCTTAACAAGGAGATAGTCCTCCCTTCTTTCTGTCCAGCCCCTGCCCACCTCAAGATGAAAGCACTTTACTCTTTGAACGTTGTCCAACCACTCAAAAATCTGGACAGATCAGCATCTTTTTACTAGTCGAACTCCCTCTTTGTAGTCCCTGAAGGTCCTAGGCAAGGGCTGGCAGCTGCCAAGTCTACTATCAGTCACTAGATCTTGGCTTCTATCAGCGCAGCTTATCATTCCAAGGGCAGGATGCCACCCCTTCAGGTGACGGCCCATTCCACCAGAGAAGTTGGCTCCTCTTGGGCAGTACGACACAAGTACTCCCTATTGCAAGTGTGCAGGGCAGCTACTTGGTCCTCCCTACACACTTTCACAACGTTCTATTGGGTGCATATTTCTGCATGCTCCAATGCGGTTATTGGTCGCAGGGTGCTGCAAGCTGCGGTGCACTGACAGCACTCATGCTACTCTAATTATTTCTTTGTCTTCCCACACATTGGGACTCCTCTTGAACGTCCCAAGGTCTTTGCTGTCTACCCCAATGACACGGACAAGAATTATGTTTTTTTTGTTTACTCACTGTAAAATCCTTTCTCGTTCCGTTCATTGGGGGCCACAGCACCCACTCCTCTTGTATATCATCTGTTCTCTGCACGGTGCCTGTGCACAGTTACCCATGTTGGGTTATTTTCCTTTCTGTTCGGATATGTTATTGGTTGTTTTGGTTCCTTTTCCTTGTTACTCATGTTTTTTCTCCTACTGCTTCATTACAAACTAAAGGTCTTTGCTGTGTCCACAACGAACAAGACGAGAAAGGGATTTTTTAAAAATCCATATTTTGCCAGTGTAAAGGGGAACAAGTCTCTTAATCTGTCTATTTGAGAGAATGGTAAATGGACAGGTAATATCAACATTGAGTTTAAAATATGAGACCTCACTAAATAGGTTTAAAAGGCGAAAAACATACGGTTGGGAGACCGCAGAATTGTTACGTATAACAATTATATCGTCCGCAAAGACAACAAGTTTCCACTAGATCCCACAGAAAGGCCAGATACTTCCTGTTCCTAATGAATCATCTCGGCTATGGGTTCTATGGACAACACAAAAAACAAAGGCAAGAGTGGACACCCCTGTCTGGTGCCATTAGTAAGAGGGAATATATTAGAAAGGGAACCATTTGTAAAAACTCTGTCACAACCAGACAGCTGAGAAGCTCTGACAGAGGCCTTTCAGAACCTCCTCCTTGAGTTCTCTTTGTTGTGCTGTTCAGTTCCTCATCTTGTTAGCCTCTCTCAGCTGTCATGGAGTTGGACTGATTGCATCCCTTTAAATTCCGCCCCATAATGCATTACTGGGCGGCTTATACTTCTTCCTGGAGTGTGTGTGCATGCTGATCTTGTTTTCCTGTCTGCTACAAAGTTAAGTGCTGAACATTTATCTGTTATTTTCTGTTTACTGGATCCCAGGTGACCCTGACTCCCTCCGTGTCTGGTGTAGGGAGCCGGTGGTCGTGTCCCCTCACTATTGTAGGGTGTTCAGGGGTTATATAGTCGAGGTACGTGGATATGCAACCTTCCACCTTTCGGATCTTTGCATAGGCTGAGCAGCCAGGGAAAGTCTCAGGTCTTGTGCAGGGGTCTCCCTTTTGGTTCCTTAGCTTTGGATCCACTCAGTCATATATGCATGTTGCTTTGTCTTGTTTCCTGTACACCGTCCGTGACAAACTCGGGTTGGAATATAGAGCAGAGATGGCAGAGTAGATAGGATCTAGGAAACCAAATTTCTTCAACACCGAGAAGGCATAAGACCAACTGATATGGTGTCAGAAAGGTTGAGGGGGAATTAGAGGTTTCTGCTATTTGCAGAACAGACAGAAGCCATCTGGTGTTATCTGGCGCTTGTTGTCCCGGAATAAAGCCAGTTTGGTCCAGGGAGATTAAACGGGATCACTGTTAGAAGTCTATTTGCTAGTATTTTGGCATACATTTTCACATCACAGTTTAACAGAGAGATCAGTCAATAGTTAGCTGGCTGAAGGGGAGATTTGCCAGGTTAGGGGATTGTAATGACTAAGGCTTCCAACATCTCTGATGGAAAAGAGCATGCCTGCATCGCAGTAGAGTATACTGTGGAGAGGTGTTTTAAGAGTAGGAGGCTTAACTTTTTTTCATACATACTAGAGAATCTGTCAGGACCTGGGGCATTATTAAGGGGAAGAGAATGGACCACTGCAGTAATTTCCTGAGGAGAAATAGGTAGATTCAATTTCTGTCATTGCTTCGAGAGCAACTGACGGAGATGTGCTGCCCGGATCCGCACTTCCGGGTCCGCAATTCCGTTCCCGAAAAAAATAGAACATGTCCTATTCTTGTCCACAATTGCGGACAAGAATCGGCATTTTCTATTAAGTGCCGGCGATGTGCGGTCCGCAAAATGCGGAACGCACATGGCCGATGTCCATGTTTTGCGGATCCATGGATCCGCAAGACACACACGGACTTGTGAATGGACCCTTAGAGAGTTCTTCCAGTCTGGCAGCTGAAATGGATTGTTTATTCAGTGATTCTAACTGATAAAAAGTCGCCATAGTGGCTTGAACCTCTTTATCTCTGTGTTTCCATCAGGCATCACTAATCTTGATAAGGACCCTCTTGTAAGGTTGAACATCTGGGGGATCATTTATTGAAAAATAAGTTCAGTAGAAGATGTTTCCAGCTCCCAACTGATAGAAGTCTGGGATAAAAGGTAGGTATTAAAGGGTCATTTATTATACTGAAATACGCCTATATTAGTCATATTTTAGGTGTAAAAAATGGTCTAAATTCTAGACAGCTTGGAAGCTGGCTTACATTTAGAACTGGCACTGGTGTCTTTTCATAACTTCATTGGATCCTCTGCCAGCTTTGGGGCTTTATTAAGACTGGCATATAAAATGCACTCCTTAAGGACACAGCCTTATTTCACCTTAAGGACCAGGCAATTTTTTGCTAATCTGACCAGTGTCACATTAAGTGGTGATAACTTTAAAACGCTTTTACTTATCCAGGCCATTCTGAGATTGTTTTTTTCGTCACATATTGTACTTCATGACACTGGTAAAATGGAGTAAAAAAAAAATAAAAAATTATTTATAAAAAAAATACAAAATTTGCCAAAAATTGGGAAAAATTAGCAAATTTCCAAGTTTCAATTTCTCTACTTCTAGAATACATACAAGAAAAAACAGAGAACTAAAAGCTCTTAGACGTCCAATGGTGAAAAAATATTAAGCTTTATTAAATACTCAGTCAGTGAATAATAAAATGCCATAAAAACAAGGGAAATAGGGAGCACAGACGCCATCCCAGCTCTACAGTGTCGACATAGAAAATCACAGCTAAATTAAACATTGATGAAATTACATACGAGTCCAAGGTATACGGTATGGCTAAATTATTGAAATAATATGGGTAGTGACCAGAGGATAATCCACACACAGATACAGCCCGTGCACCAGGCGATGGTGTGACCTAACTGGACCTCTATCCCATCTGTATAGCAAAGGGCCAGACCGAAGGATGGATAATAAAAGAGAGGTGACTCACCAAGATAGATGCAACCTGGATGTATGGGATGGCGTTACCCCGATGCGCGTTTCGGCGTACCTTCGTCAGGGAGCAACGCCATCACTGTGGGACTAGCTATTTATCAGCCCATTAGCCAATCATGTCCACATGTTTAATTCCATCCAGCTGAACATACGCTTGCGCACAGTACGCGGCGGTCCGGGCTTCGTGACCCCGCCAATAGTAATACCTACAAAAATAGTTATTACTTTACATTCCCCATATGTCTACTTCATGTTAGGATCATTTTGGGAATGACATTTTATTCTTGGGTGACATTGCAAGGCTTAGAAGTTTAGAAGTAAATCTTGAAGTTTCTCAGAAATGTTCAAAAACCAACTTTTTAAGGACCAGTTCAGGTCTGAAGTCACTTTGTAAGGCTTACATAATAGAAACCACCCAAAAATGGTGGGTATCAAGGTATTCAAAACTGATTTTACAAATGTTGTAAACCCTTTAGGTGTTCCACAAGAATGAATAGAAAATAGATACAATTTCAAAATTTCACTTTTTTGGCAGATTTTCCATTTTAATATTTTTTTTCTTCCAGTTACAAAGCAAGGGTTAACAGCTAAACAAAACTCAATATTTATGGCCCTGATTCTGTAGTTTACAGAAACAGCCCATATGTGGTCGTAAACTGCTGTCAGGGCACAGAAGGAAAGGAATGCCATACGGTTTTTGGAAAGCAAATTTTGCTGGACTGTTTTTTTTTTTACACCATGTCCCATTTGAAGCCCCCATAATGCAACCCTAGAGTAGAAACTCCATAAAAGTGACCCCATCTAAGAAACTACACCCCTCAAGATATTCAAAACTGATTTTACAAACATTGTTAACCCTTTAGGTGTTCCACAAGAATTAATGGAAAATAGAGATACAATTTCAAAATTTCAAAACTCCAAAAAAGTGACCCCATTTTAGAAACTACGGGATAAGGTGGCAGTTTTGTTGGTACTAGTTTAGGGTACATATGATTTTTGGTTGCTCTATATTACACTTTTTGTGAGGCAAGGTAACAAGAAATCATGTTTTATTGTCTCCATAGTCTGAGAGCCATAGTTTTTTCAGGTTTTGGGCGATTATCTTGGGTAGGGTCTAATTTTTTGCGGGATAAGATAACGGTTTGATTGGTACTATTTTGGGGTGCGTATAACTTTTTGATCGCTTGCTATTACATTTTTTGTGATGTAAGGTGACAAAAATTGCTTTTTTTTTATACTTTTTTTTTCTTTTTTACGGTGTTCACCTGAGGGGTTAGTTCATGTGATATTTTTATAGAGCAGGTTATTACGGATGCGGCGATACCTAATATGTATACACTTTTTTATTTATGTAAGTTGTACACAATAATATCATTTTTTAAACAAAAAAATATCATGTTTTAGTGTCTCCATAGTATGAGAGCCATAGTTTTTTGAGTTTTTGGGCGATTATGTTAGGTAGGGTCTCATTTTTGCAGGATAAGATGCCGGTTTGATTGGTACTATTTTGGGGTGCATATGACTTTTTGATCGCTTGCTATTACACTTATGTGATGTAAGATGACAAAAAATAGCTTTTTTTACACAGTTTGAGGGGTTAGGTCATGTGATATTTTTATAGAGCCAGTCGATACGGACGTGGCGATACCTAATATGTATACTTTTTTTTATTTACTTAAGTTTTACACAATAACAGCTTTTTTAAAACAAAAAAAATGATGGTTTTAGTGTCTCCATATTCTGAGCCATAGTTTTTTTATTTTTTGGGCGATTGTTTTCGGTAGGGTCTCATTTTTTGCTGGATGAGGTGACTGATAGATTGGTACTATTTTAGTGGGCATACGCCTTTTTTATCGCTTACTGTTGTACTTTTTATGATGTAAGGTGACAAAAAATTGTTTATTTTGCCGTTTTTATTTTTTACGGTGTTCATCTGAGGGGTTAGGTCATGTGATATGTTTGACGCGGCGATACCTAATATGTAAACTTTTTTTTCCCCTATTTTTTTTACTTTTTTTTTGAGTAGGTGTGCAGTGACTGCACACCTACTCAATTCTGTAGCAGTGGACAGGAGTCTCACATTGAGAAGCAAGCTAGGTGATCATTTTAGTAATCAGTTAGTAATGGTAGCAATCTAGCAACTATGAAAATACCAGAGGAAATGAAGTTCAGTTACCTTTACAGTACCGCATAATGACACCCTTTGCGGGGTGTGGATGAGATTTTTTTCTGCAAGCAATTCCGCTGTGGAGAATCTGCAGCATTTCACAGACACCCAATCAGCTACATGTGATCGTACCCTTACCAGTATTGATAACTAGCAGCCTGTGTTGTGATTTGTACAGGGCCACCTTGTATGGTGACATCTCTGAGAAGTTCTTCCCAGACCTCTCTGTTATGGCTTTATCTAGATAATACACATAATTTGGTCTGTCCTTTAATGAACACATTGTGTAGTTTCTAATGGTTTGTGAATCACTACCTATAGCACCTAAGTATTAGAATGAAATATTCTGCAAAACACAGTCATATGTCCTTTGTCTACGCAAAACAGGAAAAAGACCTGCTGTAGAGGTGATGTTCTAATTCTCTGCAATGATTGCATCTGACCACATGAGGGCAGCAAGGAGTAAAAGATTATTTGTATTACGCCTGGTTGCATGTGAATGCACGTGCACACTGCAGGCAGGTACAGGACGTAGTATACTGTGTGAGTATCTATTGTAATAGTATTTCAGTTTTTGTGTGTTATGATAACAGTACTATGATGCTGGCTATGTAAACTGCTTCTTCTCTAGGTAGGTGAGGATTCCAGTTGAATATTCCATAAATGTTTTGTTGAAAAAAGTTTTAACCTTTTAGTGACCACCAAAACGTTTTATGGCGGTCATAAAGGCAAGGTTGCATTTTTTTTTTTTTTTTTTTTTTTACAGAAGCCTAGTTGGGCCCCTTTCAGACTAACTAACAAGTTTTCTGCACGGGTGCAATGCATGATGCAAACGCATTGCACCCGCAATGAATCTGGACCCATTTATTTCAATAGGGCTGTGTACATGAGCGTTGTTTTTCACGTATCACTTGTGCGTTGCGTAAAATTCGCAGCGTGTTCTATATTCTGCGTTTTTCACGCAACGCTGGCCCCATAGAAGTGAATGGGGCAGCGTGAAAATCACATCCACAAGTAAGTGCGGATGCGATGTGTTTTTCACGGATGGTTGCTAAGAGATGTTGTTTGTAAACCTTCAGTTTTTTTTATCATGCACGTAAAAAAAACGCATCAATGCGCATTGCAACCGTGTGATAAAAACTGAACGCAATCGCAGACAAAACTGACTGAACTTGCTTGCGAAATCACGCATTTTTAACTGAACGCATCCAGAACGCATCCGAACCTTATCCGTATCGCTCGTCTGCAAGGGGCCTTAAAGCGGTCTCCCATGCAGGGAAGAAGAGGGACAGTCAAGCACCTGCTGTAATGGCCTGAATTGGCCCCCTCCACATATTTGGTATCCCTGCATCTGTAGCAATTTGAACTATACAATGATCATGTAATATATATATGTCACAGTTTATCCACTCCCCCCCCCCCCCCCCCCCAAAAAAAATGACATAAAAAAATAGTGCAAAGGCAGAGTTTGTGCAAATCTGTAAAATCAGGGCAGGCAGCACAAGGTCAGTATGGTGAACAGGCACATAGGTTCAGAATCTGGGAATGGGGCAGAAGTCAGTACAAAGGCAGAGAAGCGGATTAAGGCCCCATTCACCTGACCGTATTTTTGCTCTGCATCCCATCCGCATTTTGTGTGGAACGGATGCAGACCCATTCGTTTCAATGGATCCACAAAAAATGCGGGCAGCACACTGTGTCCTGTCCACATCCATATGTCTGTTCTGCATCTCCACAAAAAAAGATAAAACATGTCCTATTCTTGTCTGTTTTGCAGAAAGGAATAGGCATTGTTGCAATGGATCCGCAAAAAAAATCTTTAGAGATTGTCTTTATCCACTTTTGCGTGGATTTATAGATTTTTGGTGATAAGTAACTCAGCCACGTCTTATTTTTTATCCTGCCTTTAAGCAGTCCTCATTACTGATGGGACATACAGTATATAGTACCATGACCAGCTTCTTAACCTTGTGGCACTTTCATAGAAGTCAATACTGGCACTGTCTGTGTTTCGACCATATATATCCGCACATCACTAGTTACCTGGTTTGCCCGATGGGTAATCCAGCAATGTCTAAATATGAGGCCTAGTCAACATCTTCAGGACTGTCCACATTACTCATTCTGTCAAGAATATTCATAGTACTGACTGAAAGCATTGCAAAGGCCAAGAAGAAGGTCACTGCACAAGAATCAGTCTGTTGGAATATATGGCTGCTGTCGGCTCCTCTTCCCTTTTCCAGTTGAGGTCCATCAAGCTCAGCCACCTATAGGCCTGCTCACATCTCATATTCGCTTAGGTCAAGCAGATATGTTTAGACATACAGTAAAAAAAAGTATGCAATTTTGTAGTTATCTACCTGTCGCCATGAAAATGCAAAGTAGTGTGCCAGAAGTATGTTATAGAGCAGGAGGAGCTGAGCAGATAGCTGTATAGATCTATGGGAAACGATTCAGTAAGGCTGGGTTCACACCTGAGCGTTTGACAGCGCGTTCCTACGCGCTGTAAAACGCTCAACAGGTAAAAAACAATAATTCCCTATGGGCATGGTTCTCACCTGAGCGTTTTACAGCTCGTACAAACGCGCTGTAAAATGCCCTACGCCCCAAGAAGTACAGGAGCTTCTTTGGGGCATATTGTCGCGCGTTCCCGCACATAGACATTAGCGGGAACGCGCGACAATGGGCGTTTGCTTGTTTTCTTACGTGTATGTAAACGCCCGATAGAAGCACCTGTAAAGAGCGCATACAGAGTACGCTCAGGTGTGAACCCACACTAAAACTTGTATTTCATCCATTTAAATTCCTGCTCATTCTAGGCTTTGAAGTCCAGGAGGTGGTCCTATAGGTGACGGGCAGCCTTCCTATATGACTGTATATACAGAGATAGCCGTCAGTCACTGATAGGACCGTCTCCTGGACTTCACAGCCCAAAACGAGCAGGAATTTAAATGAATGAAATACAAGTTTTACTGAATCGTTTCCCACAGATCTATACATCAATCTGCTCAGCTCCCCCTGCTCTATAACACGCTGCTCAAACTGCATGTTCAGTGTGACAGGTTCCCTTTGACAGATACGCATACGTTTCAATACGTATGTGTCCTTTTTTAACAATTAAGGACACAAAAACATGGTATGCTACCTTATTCTATCATGCAAAAAAATGTACAGAAACGTAACTAGTGACAAACGGAGTCAAAAGTATGCACTAGGGTTGAACTATACGAACGTATCCACTTCATGTACCACAAGAACGAGATATGAACAGCCCCTAACACTTACAAACCCGGGCCTGGTGGATCCAGAAGAAGGCAAATAACACTTTAGATGGCAGAGAGCCAGTTCTCCTTAAAGTGCGAAAAACTCCCTTGGTACCTTCTAAAGCACTGTAATATCATTTTTTATGGACTGAGCTTAAAACTGGACAATACTCAAGATGTGGGTGCACCTGGGCTTTATAAAGGGGTAAAATAGTACTTTCTTCTCCAGAAGCCATTGTATTCCTCATACAGGACAACATCTTCTTGGCTTTCGATGCAGCATACTGGCATACGGGTGAATACAGAACAGAGTAGTTTACCTTGGATTGAGTTTCTCTGGGTGAAGCTGGTAGAAGAGATGGACATTCTAGGAATTGGCCATTACAGGTTCTGTGGTGCGGTTATAATGCGGCCTGCCAAGAATATGCCAGGAAAGTTCAATAGGTTGTTTTAATATCATAAGTTTGAAAGGGATAGAGATCACCACTATCCAGTGTAGCTATATTATTAACATTTCTTTAAATTAATATTTGATTTGGTAGAAAAAGCTTTATTTTGGTGTTTCTATAGTTTTTGTATACTGATGTCATTTGGTTCGTGCACCTCTGGCGACCTCCAGTGGTGAAATGGTGAATAGCACCCTGTACTCAATTTATAAATGTCCCTTACACATGTGTCTCCCTCCAGATGTGCAGTATAAAGAATTACTTTCCTTACTGTCACTTTCCAGGAGTAGGTCTTGTGTGGTTGTGCCTAGCCATCCTCTTCCTCAATGACAGCCAGGGCAGTAAATAATGGATAAATATAAGGTTCCGCACATCGTAAAAGGAAAATACAAGTCACCAGTACATACTACATGGTAAAACAGTGTCATTCACACATCAGTGTTTTCCATCAGTGATTGTGAGCCAAAACCAGGTTTGGCGGCTCCACAGACATAAGGTATAAGGGAAAGATCTGCTCCTGTTCTGTGTTTAGAGCCGCACCTGGTTATGGCTTAAAATCACTGACCGAACACTGACGTGTGAATGAGACATAACACTGACATGGAAAAGAACTTCGGAATTTTAGTGAACAGCAAGTGAAGGTCCATCTGTCGGCAGATTTGTACCCATGACACTGGCTGCCCTGTTACATGTGCACTTGGCAGCTGAAGACATCCGTGTTGGTTCCATGTTCATATGTGCCCGCATTGCTGAGTGAGAAAAAATATGTTTTAATATATGCAAATGAGCCTCTAAGAGCAACGGGGGCGTTGTCATTACACCTAGAGGCTCAGCTTTCCCTGCAACTGCTGCGCCCTCTGCACTTTGACAGGACCAGGCATTATCATGTTTTTACTGCCTGTCCCTTTCAATCAGTGCAGAGGGCACGGCTGTTGCAGAGAGAGCAGAGTCTCTAGGTGTAACGGTAACACCCCCATTGCTCTTAGAGGCTCATTTGCATATATTAAAACATAATTTCTCTCAGCAATGCAGGCGCAATGCAGTTGTTCAAATCTGCTGGCAGATGCCCTTTAACTGTAGAAACCAGTGTCAGGCAGCTGCTGCCAAGGCCAATTAGATAATGGGTTGCATCAAAGGGGGCATAGATATCCGTGATGAGAACATAGTCCTACCACTTTACAAATCGCTAGTCAGACCACACATGGAGTACTGTGTACAGTTCTGGGCTCCTGTGAACAAGGCAGACATAGCAGAGCTGGAGAGGGTCCAGAGGAGGGCAACTAAAGTAATAACTGGAATGGGGCAACTACAGTACCCTGAAAGATTATCAAAATTAGGGTTATTCACTTTACAAAATAAAGAGGGTTGATGAAAGAACTAACAACTAATACAGCAATCTCTCCCATGATCTACTTAAGTAGTTTCAGACTAAAACATGAGTCCCAGAGGTGTAGTTTCAGAGGAGCTTAAAGGGGTATTCCCATCACATACAATTGGGGCATATCGCTAGGATATGCCCCCATTGTCTGATAGGTGTGTATCACACCTCTGGGACCCGCACCTACAACGAGGATGGAGCAGGGAAATTAATGGAGTGTGCACTGCACATGCGCAGCTGCTGAACTGGCTTGGCTATTTGCTCTACGTCTGCCCTATAGAAATGAATGGGAGCAGGTGCCACGTGTGCGTGGTGCACTCCCATTCACTTGTATGGGAGCAGCGCTTGGTGGTGGACGGACCCTGTGAAACCTGGGGTCCTCCAGCCACAGCTCTCCCCGCTCCGTTTTCCTTGTAGGTGCGGATCCCAGAGGTGGGACCCGCACCTATCAGACCATGGGGGCATATCTTAGCGATATGCCCCCATTGTATGTGATGGGAATACCCCTTTAATGTCTGCACTGGTCTAGACATTGGCTGATGCCTCTGCACCCTACATTCAACATAAACTCCATCACGTCAGAAGGAATCATAATGAAAACCACAAAACATCGTGCGAAATGGGCAGAGGATGTGATTCATACGCTCTTCAATTACCTCATAATTATCTGAAGTCCACACACAACCCAAAGGCAAAGGACTTCTGGATGTAGATGATCGCTGCAGTCATCTGCTCATTCTCCAGTTAGGGCATTTAGGGATGAAGCCATCCACTGCAAGGCATTTGTAGAATGCTGTCTGGGGGAGATCCACCATGGCAGCTGGAGGACACAGGACATAGGAGCCTATCTGACAGTGTTTAGGTGATGTGCTAGAGGAACAAGAAAATCAGCGCCGGACTCTACCTGTAATGGCCATAGCACACAGTAGCAGGTGTCCTATGGCCATCACAGGAATGATCTGGTTGTCAAATGCAGTAGAAAAAAATGGAGAATTGCAAGAATCCCCAGTGAAAACAAGGGCTAATCCAGATTTAATCCAAATTTTTATTTTTATTAGTTCCAACACATAATGGGGGGAATTGATCACGAGGGGAATATTTGAAGTGCAGTCTGTGTTGCCGCACTTTATGCCGTATTTATCAAATGCCATGTTATTTGATAAATTTGTCTTATCCATAAAACTACCGGTGTTTTGCCGAGTTTTCTCACTCCTCCCTCCTGGAGTGAGATTGTGACTTTTTTTTGCAACTTTGGTAAAAAGTCTCAATGATAAATCTGGAGCAAAACTCATTAATAGTGTGGAGCGAATCGAAGCATCCAAAGTGGAATTGGAGCCGAAGTTTAGGAAAAATTTGATTCTCTGAATTTCCTTGTGCTTTGTGGTAACAAATGTTTTTTTGTTCTAAAATGGCGGCTGTATGTGTTACAAAGTAAAAGTAAAAAGCCCGGGAACGTGAGATGACCCATAATGCTGTGCAGCCAGCCAATCCACAGATCCTCTGTGATGTCCCAGCCCTATAAAAGCCTCATCCGGCGCGGTCTCCACCTTTTCACTGTAAGATGAGCATAGGGAGTGACGTAGCAAGCGCTCATGCTCTAGGGACAGTGTTGTTAAAAACTATTTAAAAAAGAGTATTGGATAAGGAGAGTGCAGGGAGATTGTAGAGAGAGCATAGGGAGACTGCAGGTTGAGTGTAATCACAGCATGTTGACATTCATAGTTAATCTGTTATTTTATACATAGACTTACTGGGAGAGATTTATCAAAACAGGTGTAAAGTAGAACTGGCTTAGTTGTCCATAGCAACTAATCAGATTCCACCTTTCATTTTTCAAAGGAGCTATCAAAAATGAAAGGTGGAATCTGATTGGCTGCTATGAGCAACTAAGCCAGTTCTACTTTACACCACTTTGATAAATGACCCCCACTGTGCATCAGTATTAAAGGGTGGTTAATATATTGCTGCATGCATCTTGTTTAGCTGCTGCAGCATTCATAGTTAATCTGGTACATTACTGATACAGTTACTGTACACTATGGCCAACAGACAGTTGTCTGGGCCCTCCAAAGAAACGGGCAGTGACAAAAATATTGCTGTACCGGGGACAAGTAGCAGCAGAAGAAGGGTTGGTAGCAGCCACATCCAGTGGTCATGTTCTGACCAACAATCCAGCTGTACTGGAAGGGTTGACTTGCTCTTCAACATCATCTCAAGTGACAGCAGATACACACGACCAGGAATCGGTGGGTTCCTCTGACACCACGCTAAGTTGGCATGGCCCAGGAACTGACTCTGTGCCTTCACATGTCCTGAACCTGCCTCTTACTAGTTAGCAGGCAGAAGTGATTACATTTATTAATTGTGTCAGCAATAATTATTTTTACAGCATCTCCAGTGATGTAAAACCATAGCTTTATCATTGATCTTCTCCTTTGTTAACACTGACCACTTTATTATAACACTTGTGCAGAAACCAGCAAATCATGGCGGTAATTGGCAAGTGTAAGGGCGCCTTCACATGCTGCGGATTTTGTTGCAGATTTTTCCGCGACTGAAAATCAGTTCCAGAAGATCAGAAGAAAGTGCGGCACTCTAAGTCTTCAGGAAGTTTCCATGTTTATTTTCACCAAACAAGCAACATTTCGACTCTATGAGGCTTTTTCAAACTTAGTGTGATATACCAAAGTGAGATGTACAGTACAGACCAAAAGTTTGGACACACCTTCTCATTCAAAGAGTTTTCTTTATTTTCAAGACTATGAAAATTGTAGATTCACACTGAAGGCATCAAAACTATGAATTAACACATGTGGAATTATATACATAACAAAAAAGTGTGAAACAACTGAAAATATGTCATATTCTAGGTTCTTCAAAGTAGCCACCTTTTGCTTTGATTACTACTTTGCACACTCTTGGCATTCTCTTGATGAGCTTCAAGAGGTAGTCACCTGAAATGGTCTTCCAACAGTCTTGAAGGAGTTCCCAGAGATGCTTAGCACTTGTTGGCCCTTTTGCCTTCACTCTGCGGTCCAGCTCACCCCAAACCATCTCGATTTGGTTCAGGTCCGGTGACTGTGGAGGCCAGGTCATCTGGCGCAGCACCCCATCACTCTCCTTCATGGTCAAATAGCCCTTACTTTCAAAGTTTTCCAAATTTTTCGGACTGACTAACCTTCATTTCTTAAAGTAATGATGGCCACTCGTTTTTCTTTACTTAGCTGCTTTTTTCTTGCCATAATACAAATTCTAACAGTCTATTCAATAGGACTATCAGCTGTGTATCCACCTGCCTTATAAATCACATTTATAAGGCAATAAATCCCACTTATTAAACCTGACAGGGCACACCTGTGAAGTGAAAACCATTTCAGGTGACTACCTCTTGAAGCTCAAGAGTGTGCAAAGCAGTAATCAAAGCAAACGGTGGCTACTTTGAAGAACCTAGAATATGACATATTTTCCGTTGTTTCACACTTTTTTGTTATGTATATAATTCCACATGTGTTAATTCATAGTTTTGATGCCTTCAGTGTGAATCTCTAATTTTCATAGTCATGAAAATAAAGAAAACTCTTTGAATGAGAAGGTGTGTCCAAACTTTTGGTCTGTACTGTCTATATATATACACATAACATAAAATTGATTGTATAAAGGGGTCACCCAAAAAAGTCAGCTCCTCCCCAATCTTAATCACATATAACCCCCGTACAGTTGTAATGTGTATCCTATAGATCTACGTGCATCAAATGGGACATAATTAGATTACAATATTAGACATACCTAAACACCATGCTGAAGGAGATATTCCAGAGGGTCAAAGCCGTCTTCCAGTCATCTGATTCCTTAAGTGTCGCGTCTCTAAGATACAAGGCTAAATTCTATGATAAAATGTATTGGCAATCGGGAGGCAACGCATCGGTAGGATATAAGGTTAAATTATATAATAGACTGTATTGGCAATCGGGAGACAGGTGCCCGAATCCTGTACTAGAACCATATTTCTGACCTACTATATGGATAAACACTGGGCTGTCAGACACTCCTGTAATTAAAGAAAAGGCATTTTGAATGATTCACATTAAGGGGAGAAAAGGGTTTCTGTAGAGCATAATTATATAATATAATAGGGATATAAATTAACCCTTGACTTTATCCTTAACTTTAATGAGGGATAATAGGGATCTCCACTTCAAGGGACATTATATCTTGTACAAGGAATGGAGCGCGGAGTGACTCATGTCTGGACTCCACACAATCAGAACTGTACAGATAAGCACCACCATCCAGTGATTCCCATCCTGGACAGGCGGGCCATGCAGTCACCATTCAACATTTCAGCCTGGGGTCAAGAGCATTTATGGGGAGGGCACAGCTCCTGGGGTCAAAACGAAATGCTCTCACTAGCTCTGAGTCTGCTGCAGAAAAGAAAGACACAGGAAGAGCAACAGGATATTATGTCACTGAAAGGGAGTAGTAGACAGAGAGCAATGGCAATGGGATTTACATAATACATTCAGGAAACCTATAACAAGAATGACCACAGTTTGGCAGCATTACACAACATGGTAAATGATATGAAAACACAAATACTGCAATGGAAGAAATAAATGCTGGGACCAGGGGCGTAGTAGCTAAAGCACACTCCCCGTCTGAAATCCTAGGATTTCACACTATATACAAAACATGAATGTCCATGTTGTCCATTTTCAATGAAAATACTGAACCTGAAAGACAAAAGGCAATAAAGAAAACACAGTAAACTAGAATGGGTGGACAGGAACAATCCAATGTCTGGAATTTTAGGAATAGTCTGGAGATGGACGACTAAATGGAAGAAAGTTCTTACAAAGTTCTTCAAGGTAGAATAAATAATTTCTCAACAGGTAGGAAGAGAACACTCTCAGATGCAGGCCTGATGAAGGTAGTGATGGACGAACATCAGCCGGGACGATTCGCAAACGCGATCAAATGTTCGCGAGCCGTAAGTTTGCGGCAGGCCCTATTCACTTTAATGGCAGGCAAACCTGAAAAACCTTCAGGTCATATTTGCAGCCAACAAATACTTACTAGAAATGCACAAATCGTGCCACAACATGGACAGTGACATACCAAGAGGGGGATTAATGGCAAAAATTCCCACAAAAAATATATATTTTAATCAGGAGCCATTTTTATGCGTCTTAAAGGAAACTGTCAAAAATGTGCCCTGCTTGAGCATAGACAAATTTTATTTTAGACCACGGTAGTACAGGCCCCAAACATTAGACATTCACCGGACAGAAAACATCAAGTGATTATGTGGCTGGAGGTATATTAGACGGTCATTGGATATCAATTTTACTGCAGGCCAGTGGAGTACAGGCCCCAAACATTGGGCATTCACCGGACAGAAAACATCAAGTGATTATGTGGCTGGAGGTAAGTAGTAGATAGAGGGTATATGTTTCGTCAAAGTGACAGGTACCACGCCCCTTTTACACGCCGTCTTTTATATAGCTTGATATCAAGTTTATATCAAATTTATAGTGTTTGATATAAAAGTCTATAGTTTGATATTAAGTTTATAGCGCTTGATATTGTTTGATATTTATAGTGTTTGCTATTAAAATTTATAGGCCTAGCTATTAAAATTTATAGGTATCGCTATTAAAATTTATAGGCCTCGCTATTAAACATTTATAGGCCTAGCTATTAAAATTTATAGGCCTAGCTATTAAAATTTATAGGCCTAGCTATTAAAATTTATAGGCCTCGCTATTAAAATTTATAGGTCTCGCTATTAAAATTTATAGGCCTCGCTATTAAAATTTATAGGCCTCGCTATTAAAATTTATAGGTCTCGCTATTAAAATTTATAGTGTTTGATATGAAAATGTATAATGCATGATATTTTAATATAATAGTATTAAAAATCAAACGATGACAAATATAATTTGGTTAAAAAGCTTTATTAATTTTCCTTATTTGCAACATTCCCGTAGGGACAGACACGTTTGACTGTAATTACAGCATCGTATACATAACCGTTTCATGCGTTTTGTTACAAATGATCGCACAATACGGTCATTTTTTCTAAAATCGTTAGTGAACATTTTTAACACATTTTCAAAAGATATCCCTTTAGCGAGACATTGCAAGATATAGATACAGTAATGGCCGCAGACCGTACTAACGGCGTCTTGTATTTGTCTGTTTTGATACCTTATAGTTTTAGAATTTTTATATAAAAACTGCATAAACTCGCCCGGAAATATTTCATTTTCGGGGGATAAACCATAACTATAAAAAAAAATAGATATATCATTCGGGTATAATATAATTAAAATCCAATGCTTCCCCCGCTGATACGAATTATCCGTATTTACAATGTAGGCCGCGGGCCTGTCGATGATCTTACCCCCCAGTAATAAATCACACGGGAATACACCTTTAAATATGCGCCTGGCGTTAATATCAGCTTTAATAACACATGCAATTTCATAATTATTCATGTCTATTGAAAATCATATAATACCTCCCGACGATTATTTATTTCAATAATATTTTCATGAACTGAATATACAATCATATTAATTGTGTTCGCAATCGGTTCGGCAAATCTAATTTCAGCTCTCAGATTGCCAGTTTTTACTAGCGAGAAATGACCGCCGGGCTCCTGATCCGGCGATAAATCAAAAGCGAACAAAGTGTAACCGTTCAAAAACTCGTGTCGGTCGACGGATAAAGCGTTGTCGGCCTTGTGTTTCCCCGAAATATGTACTAGTGACATATATTCACGAACAGCTGATTTGTCTTGGAAGTTAGGTTGAAAAGGTTTTGCCGGTATCTGTTGACCATCCAAATATAAGGCTGCATAATTCACATTATAGTGGTTGAAGCACAAAGGGTTTCTTTGGTAACTCCCGGAAAATGATTTGTTATCCACAAATGCTAGTATTACAGTTTTTGGTAGGTTGCCGAGGAAAAGATTCTCGTGGTTACATATGCGTGTACCGGCGGGTACGCTGTACACTTTAAGCGACGCCCGATCGATCGAGTACTTTTCGCTTTATGTAGAGGTGCAGCCAATCGCAGCAATCACTGACAATGCCCCTTTGGAATTCTACATCACGGGCAGCGGTGAATATTATTACGACCTTAATAACACATTGTTACACGTCGTTTGCAAAATCGTTAGTCCTGATAACACACCCATACCAGAAGGCTCCCGCGTTGCCCTTATTAACTACCCTATAGCGAGTCTTTTTAATCAACTGGATATAACGCTCGGCGACACGTTGATTTCAAGAAGCGACAACCTTTATACGTATAGAGCGTATATAGAGTCCCTAATAAATTATAATTCACAAACTTTAGCGACCCAATTTACAGCCGGTTTATTCTATAAAGACACAGCGGGACATCATGATGACCGGGTTCTCGACGGGCGTAATGACGGCTTCAGCAAGAGAGCAAAGTATTCAGCCCGATCTAGGAGTGTTGAATTAATGGGCCCTATTTACGCCGATATAGTTAATCAACCGAAGTTAATACTGAATGGTTTAGATCTAAAGATAAAATTGACAAGAACAAAGACACTTTCTGCCTTATGTCGGCCGAGGCGACCCAATTTAAAGTACAAATACAGCATGCTTCCCTGTTTGTTAAAAGAGTACAAGTATCGCCCGCTGTAAGAATCGGTCACAGTCGCGCTCTGTTAACCGCTAACGCAAAGTACTCGATCGATCGGGCGTCGCTTAAAGTGTACAGCGTACCCACCGGTACACGCATATGTAACCACGAGAATCTTTTCCTCGGCAACCTACCAAAAACTGTAATACTAGCATTTGTGGATAACAAATCATTTTCCGGGAGTTACCAAAGAAACCCTTTGTGCTTCAACCACTATAATGTGAATTATGCAGCCTTATATTTGGATGGTCAACAGATACCGGCAAAACCTTTTCAACCTAACTTCCAAGACGAATCAGCTGTTTGTGAATATATGTCACTAGTACATATTTCGGGGAAACACAAGGCCGACAACGCTTTATCCGTCGATCGACACGAGTTTTTGAACGGTTACACTTTGTTCGCTTTTGATTTATCGCAGGATCAGGAGCCCGGCGGTCATTTCTCGCTAGTAAAAACTGGCAATCTGAGAGCTGAAATTAGATTTGCCGAACCGATTGCGAACACAATTAATATGATTGTATATTCAGTTCATGAAAATATTATTGAAATAAATAATCGTCGGGAGGTATTATATGATTTTCAATAGACATGAATAATTATGAAATTGCATGTGTTATTAAAGCTGATATTAACGCCAGGCGCATATTTAAAGGTGTATTCCCGTGTGATTTATTACCAGGAGGTAAGATCATCGACAGGCCCGCGGCCTACATTGTAAATACGGATAATTCATATCAGCGGGGGAAGCATTGGATTTTAATTATATTATACCCGAATGATATATCTATTTTTTTTGGATAGTTATGGTTTATCCCCCGAAAATGAAATATTTCCGGGCGAGTTTATGCAGTTTTTATATAAAAATTCTAAGACTATAAGGTATCAAAACAGACAAATACAAGACGCCGTTAGTACGGTCTGCGGCCATTACTGTATCTATATCTTGCAATGTCTCGCTAAAGGGATATCTTTTGAAAATGTGTTAAAAATGTTCACTAACGATTTTAGAAAAAATGACCGTATTGTGCGATCATTTGTAACAAAACGCATGAAACGGTTATGTATAGGATGCTGTAATTACAGTCAAACGTGTCTGTCCCTACGGGAATGTTGCAAATAAGGAAAATGAATAAAGCTTTTTAACCAAATTATATTTGTCATCGTTTGATTTTTAATACTATTATATTAAAATATCATGCATTATACATTTTAATATCAAACACTATAAATTTTAATAGCGAGACCTATAAATTTTAATAGCGAGGCCTATAAATTTTAATAGCGAGACCTATAAATTTTAATAGCGAGGCCTATAAATTTTAATAGCGTGGCCTATATATTTTAATAGCGAGACCTATAAATTTTAATAGCGAGACCTATAAATTTTAATAGCGAGGCCTATAAATTTTAATAGCGAGGCCTATAAATTTTAATAGCGAGGCCTATAAATTTTAATAGCTAGGCCTATAAATTTTAATAGCTAGGCCTATAAATTTTAATAGCTAGGCCTATAAATTTTAATAGCAAACACTATAAATATCAAACAATATCAAGCGCTATAAACTTAATATCAAACTATAGACTTTAATATCAAACACTATAAATTTGATATAAACTTGATATCAAGCTATATAAAAGGGGGCGTGTAAAAGGGGCGTGGTACCTGTCACTTTGACGAAACATATACCCTGTATCTACTGAGGTATATTAGACGGTCAATGGATATCAATTTTACTGCAGGCCAGTGGACTACAGACCCCAAAAATTATTCATTCACCGTACAGAAAAGAACAATTGATAATGTGGCTGGAGGTACATTAGGCGTCATCGTATAACAATTTTACTGTTGGCCAGTTAGATTACAGGCCCCAAAAATTATGCATTCACCGTACATAAAAGTTTAAGTGATTATGTGGCTGAAGGTATATTAGACGGTCGATGGATATCAATTTTACTGCAGGCTAGTGGACTACAGGCCCCAAAAATTATTCATTCACCGGACAGAAAACATCAATGGATTATGTGGCTGGAGGTATATTAGACGGTCGATGGATATCAATTTTACTGCAGGCCAGTGGAGAACAGACCCCAAAAATGATTCATTCGCCATACAGAAAATAACAATTGATTATATAGCTGGAGGTAAAATTAGGCGGTCACCGTATAACAATTTTACTGTTGGCCAGTTACATTACAGGCGCCAAAAATTATGCATTTAACATACATAAAAGATCAAGTGATTATGTGGCTGGAGTTATATTAGACGGTCGATGGATATCAATTTTACTGCACGCCAGTGGACTACAGGCCCCAAAAATTATTCATTCAATGTACAGAAAAGAACAAGTGATTATGTGGCTGGAGGTATATTAGACGGTCATTGGATATCAATTATACTGCAGGCCAGTACACATACATGTCAAATACATGTGTTTAAAATAACTAAAAATATTAAATTGGATTAAAAACATGACTAACGAAATCCCCCCTCTTGAAAAAAAAAACGAATGATGATAGTTGAAATTCGATAACACGTGGCCCCAAACATTAGGCATTTACCAAACAGAAAAGGCCTTTTATGCCGCTGTATTTACATAAGGTAAAGAGATAATCCCAGCAACAATTTCTTCTGAAGAGTATACTTTTATTTCATCCCAAAAAAATAAGATAGCAGGACGCGTTTTGGCCCGTCCAGCCTTTCTTAACCGCTAGATATCAAAATGACCAAGGACAACATACAGTTGCAAGAAAAAGTATGTGAACCCTTTGGAATGATATGGATTTCTGCACAAATTGGTCATAAAATGTGATCTGATCATCTAAGTCACAACAATAGACAATCACAGTCTGCCTAAACTAATAACACACACAGAATTAAATGTTACCATGTTTTTATTGAACACACCATGTAAACATTCACAGTGCAGAGCATATTTGGACGATATTGCAGTGTTTAGCCCCACCTGGGAAGAACACCTCAAACATCTGTCCCAGGTACTGCAACGGCTGGCTGCAGCCAATTTGACAGTTAAGCCAAGTAAGTGTCAGATCGGCATGACGGAAGTCCAGTATTTAGGGCACCGAGTGGGAGGGAACACCCTGAAACCAGACACGGGAAAGGTTGACGCCATCTTAGCGTGGCCTCGGCCTATCACCAAGCGACAGGTTCAGGCATTCCTGGGGACCGCGGGCTACTATAGGAAGTTTGTACTGGCCTATAGTGCCATCGCCAAGCCCCTGACGGATGCCACTGGTAAGAAGCACCCGAAAGTGGTTACGTGGACCCCTGAATGTGAGAACGCCTTCCGGGCCTTGAAGCAGGCGTTAGCTAGCGCCCCTGTGCTTCAAGCCCCAGATTTCAGCCGTCGGTTCATAGTGCAAACCGACGCATCAGATTACGGTCTCGGAACTGTCTTAAGCCAGGTGGATGGAAAAGGGGACGAGCATCCTCTTCTGTACCTGAGCCGGAAACTTCTTCCCCGAGAGGTCTCCTACTCAACTACAGAAAAGGAGTGTCTGGCGATTGTGTGGGCCCTGCAGAAGCTTCAATCCTATCTGTACGGCCGCTCCTTCACAATCATTACGGACCATAATCCTCTCAGTTGGCTGAACGGTACTGCGGGGAACTCCTACGTTGGAGCTTGTCGCTGCAGCAGTACGATTTTACCATCCAGCACAGGGCAGGCAGCAGACATCAAAATGCGGATGGCTTATCCCGGTGCAACGGCGATCCAGACCGATCAGCGCAGGTTAGCGGCGACGCCACCCGTCTTGCGGACGGATGTCTAGCCACAGACGCGGGGGGAGGTGTCACGGATGAGCCGCGAGAATATTGAACTGTCCTCCCAATATTATCAATATTACTCTGCCTTATTGAACAGTGGGTCTATTAAACAGTAATTATTTCCCTAGGCCCCAGAACCTACAATTTGATTATTCAGAGCGTCTCCTTCTGTCCTTCTGTTGTACCCAGAGAACAACATAGTCCTTTTGTTCAAGTCAGTCAATAGATGCCCAGCAGATAACGCAATTACAGCTGGCTTCCTCAGGTTGACAAAAGAACTTCCCTTCCTGAGGAGATATCACAGCTAGGTGTGAAGACTGCACCTGGGGGGGGGAGACATTTGGTGTCGCTGCCATAAGGGGTCTGTAAGCTGGCTTGCTGCAGACAGGCCGGCACCAAGGTTTCCCAGACTGCAACATGAATCTGAGATATGATTTTTACCTTTTTAAGAGAGCCCATGCATCTTACGGACATAAAAATTACATCATCGTGTCACTCAGAATTTACTAGACGTTTACATAGGACAAACATAACTCTAAGAAGACCCAAAGCATAGAAGTAAATCAACAACAGAATGGCTTAAACAGAAGAAAATACGCCTTCTGGAGTGGCCCAGTCAGAGTCCTGACCTCAACCTGATTGAGATGCTGTGGCATGCCCTCAAGAAAGAGATTCACACCAGACATCCCAAGAATATTGCTGAACTGAAACAGTTCTGTAAAGAGGAATGGTCAAGAATTACTCCTGACCGTTGTGCACGTCTGATCTGCAACTACAGGAAACGCTTGGTTGAAGGTATTGCTGCCAAAGGAGGTTCAACCAGTTATTTAATCCAAGGGTTCACATACTTTTTCCACCAGCACTGTGAATGTTTACATGGTGTGTTCAATAAAAACATGGTAACATAAAATTCTTTGTGTGTTATTAGTTTAAGCAGACTGTGATTGTCTATTGTTGTGACTTAGATGAAGATCAGATCACATTTTATGACCAATTTGTGCAGAAATCCATATCATTCCAAAGGGTTCACATACTTTTTCTTGCAACTGTATATAGGTACTCAATATAACACACCTGACAGTGACAATCATCAATCAGTCAAATGAACAGGAAATGACATCATGCAAAAGGAAATAAATGTAATCTACCACAGCTAAGAGGTTTTTCATCCTTGATAATGGTGATCAGTATGATGTGGCTATCTGAAAGGAATTTTTTTTTTTATATCACTTCCCCTTCTCGGTTGATGTACCTGTTCTATGACTGGTATTTTAACTGTGATATGGAGCGATTGTGGTTGTGCAAATGGTATGGTATTGGTAATAAAAGATTATTTTTCCGTATGGTCGACTTATGTTTACCGATTCGATCTTTGACAGATTGTATGGTTTCCCCTACATAAAGAAGGCCGCACGGGCACTTGATCAAATAGATTACATTAGAGGTATCGCAGGTATAGAAGCCATTGATCCTGTAGGGTTTACCTGTGTGTGGGTGATGGAAAAAATTGTCCCTTTATCACATTGGAGCACGGCATGCAGTGTAAACATGGGAATGTTCCTGGTTTTTGTTGTGTGAGGATTCTCTGTATGTGTTGTCTCTTCATACTACCAATGTCCGCATGTACCAACCGGTCCCTCAAACTTTGACTACGCTTATTACAGATTAATGGGGGGATTATTGAATTCTTCAACTGTGGGTATGCTTTCTACAATATATGCCAATGTTTACGTATGATATTATCAAAATGATGGTTGAAAGGATGGCATTTGTGTACAAAAGCTATCCGGTTTGTATTCCTATTTCCTTTTTGGTGTACCTCATCCCCTGATCGTGGTAAAATCTCACTTCTAGCTGCTGTCAATATTCTCTCAGGATAACCCCTTTCTGAGAACCTGGATGTCCTTTCCTCCATTCTAATGGCTTGTTCTACTGGATCAGAGACTATCCTTTTGACCCGTAAGTATTGTGATTTGGGGATGGCCTTTTTCAAGGAAGGGGGGTGAGCACTCTGATAATGCAGAATGCTGTTTCTGTCAGTATTTTTTTATAAATATATTTATACATTTTTATAAGTATATTTATAAATATGAAGTGTTAAATGGCTTTTGATTCGATTTTTTAAAAGTCACCAACCTGCCAGCACAGATCATTGGCTGGCAGGCTAGTGACTAACTTCTGCTGCGACTTTTCCCGGCCCGCACTGCGCATGTGTGGGCCGGCTTGGCGCGTCATCTCGCGTCTCGCGAGATGACGCGCCGATGCGTTGAAGAGGAACAACCCGACCGCCCGCAAGACGCATCCCTGCGTTAGGCGGTCGGGAAGCGGTTAAAGGGGTTGTCCGGGTTCAGAGCTGAACCCAGACATCCCTCCATTTTCACCCCGGCAGCTGCACTGACGTGCATCTGATTAGTTCATGCTCCGATGCTCTCCTTTGCCCTGCGCTAAATTGCACAGGGAAAAGGCATTTTCTGGAGTTCCGGTGACGTACCAGGGCTGCCAGGAACCCCAGTGATGTCACCGGCGCTGATGGGCGGGATTTAGCTCAGCCCTAGCCAGTAAAACAGCTAGTGCAGAGCTAAAGCCCGCCCCTCAGAGCTGGTGACGTCACCGAACACACTGCCAGGCGGAAGTTACCGCCCAGCAGTGTGTTATTGAAAACACAAGAGCCTGTGCCCTGCGCGATTTAGCGCAGGGCAAGGGAGCGAATCGGAGCATGAGATGCTCCGATGCTAGCCTCAGGGGGGCTGCCTGGGTGAAAATGAGGGTATGTCCGGGTTCAGCGCTGAACCCGGACAACCCCTTTAAGTCAAAATGTGCCTGGGGTATGAATAATTATGGGCAGCACTGTACACTAACAGCTCAGTGATATGTACAGGACATCCTGCGGCCTCTCATATCAGGGCTGTCAACTGTAATTTCTCAACAGGATACCGCTCGCCCACACACAGCAAGGTTTTCCCAGGAATATCTCCTTCAGCTTAAAACAATTCCTTCTCCCGAGAGACAGCAGATATTTTGGATTGTCTTCTAATAATTTTTCCTTCTCTTTAAGATTTTTTTCAACTGGGGATATCTTCGTATAAATACACCAGCAATTCCAGGTTGTTGAACCTAACATATCCAGAATTGTTAGGAGAACATGCCATTTAGCAGTACTTTTCCCCCATTCCAGTGCCCAGTCTGACCCAGATTTGGTTGCACATGGCAGCAGACTTCAGGTCTGTGCCCAATAGCAGCCACCACCAACAGGATCACATTACTTCTACAAGCAGTTTTCTGTGGTCCTGGAGGTGTTGGGTGATGACATACAGGTCCTTCTAAAATAATTAGCATATTGTGATAAAGTTCATTATTTTCTGTAATGTACTGATAAACATTAGACTTTCATATATTTTAGATTTATTACACACCAACTGAAGTAGTTCAAGCCTTTTATTGTTTTAATATTGATGATTTTGGCATACAGCTCATGAAAACCCAAATTTCCTGTCTAAAAAAATTAGCATATTTCATCCGACCAATAAAAGGTGTTTTTAATACAAAAAAAGTCAACCTTCAAATAATGATGTTCAGTTATGCACTCAATACTTGGTCGGGAATCCTTTTGCAGAAATGACTGCTTCAATGCGGCGTGGCATGGAGGCAATCAGCCTGTGGCACTGCTGAGGTGTTATGGAGGCCCAGGATGCTTCGATAGCGGCCTTAAGCTCATCCAGAGTGTTGGGTCTTGCGTCTCTCAACTTTCTCTTCCCAATATCCCACAGATTCTCTATGGGGTTCAGGTCAGGAGAGTTGGCAAGCCAATTGAGCACAGTAATACCATGGTCAGTAAACCATTTACCAGTGGTTTTGGCACTGTGAGCAGGTGCCAGGTCGTGCTGAAAAATGAAATCTTCATCTCCATAAAGCTTTTCAGCAGATGGAAGCATGAAGTGCTCCGAAATCTCCTGATAGCTAGCTGCATTGACCCTGCCCTTGATAAAACACAGTAGACCAACACCAGCAGCTGACATGGAACCCCAGACCATCACTGACTGGGTACTTGACACTGGACTTTAGGCATTTTGGCATTTCCCTCTCCCCAGTCTTTCTCCAGACTCTGGCACCTTGATTTCCGAATGACATGCAACAGTCCAGTGCTGCTTCTCTGTAGCCCAGGTCAGGCGCTTCTGCCGCTGTTTCTGGTTCAAAAGTGGCTTGACCTGGGGAATGCGGCACCTGTAGCCCATTTCCTGCACACGCCTGTACACGGTGGCTCTGGATGTTTCTACTCCAGACTCAGTCCACTGCTTCCGCAGGTCCCCCAAGGTCTGGAATCGGTCCTTCTCCACAATCTTCCTCAGGGTCCGGTCACCTCTTCTCGTTGTGCAGCGTTTTCTGCCACACTTTTTCCTTCCCACAGACTTCCCACTGAGGTGCCTTGATACAGCACTCTGGGAACAGCCTATTCGTTCAGAAATTTCTTTCTGTGTCTTACCCTCTTGCTTGAGGGTGTCAATGATGGCCTCCTGGACAGCAGTCAGGTCGGCAGTCTTACCCATGATTGCGGTTTTGAGTAATGAACCAGGCTGGGAGTTTTTAAAAGCCTCAGAAATCTTTTGCAGGTGTTTAGAGTTAATTAGTTGATTCAGATGATTAGGTTAATAGCTCGTTTAGAGAACCTTTTCATGATATGCTAATTTTTTTAGATAGGAATTTTGGGTTTTCATGAGCTGTATGCCAAAATCATCAATATTAAAACAATAAAAGGCTTGAACTACTTCAGTTGGTGTGTAATGAATCTAAAATATATGGAAGTCTAATGTTTATCAGTACATTACAGAAAATAAAGAACTTTATCACAATATGCTAATTTTTTTTAGAAGGACCTGTATACAAGTTTCTTGCTCTAATCGGCGACTATGTTCAGCACTGGAGACTTCCGAGTGCTACTGATGCTGGAATCTGGGAGGTAAATACTGCAAGACCAGGTGACTCTACCTTCATCAAGACCTCTTCAGGATACTAGGCATCCATTTCCCTTTGTCAAGCTATTGGATGAGGCTTTTAAGTTGATGACCTACCTGCTGCACCCATACCCAGAGAGGTAACAGGATGCCAGTAGAGAGAGACTTCAACACAGACTGACTCTGGGATGAAGCTTCATGGATGACTACTTGGAGGGTCTTCACCAATTAAATGCAGTTGAATGAGACCACAACTGAAGCATAGTGAACTATCTGCATTTTTTGGGCTTAGTCTACTTTAACACTCACGTTTTGGCTTTCCGTTTGTGAGATCGTTCAGGGCTCTCACAAATGGTCCAAATGGAAAAGGTCAGAATGCATCAGTTTGCCTCCGTTCCGTCTCCATTCCACTTTGGAGACGGACACCAAAACTTTGCTTGCAGCGTTTTGGTGTCTGTCTGATGAAACTGAGCCAAACTGATCCGTCCTGACACACAATGTAAGTCAATAGGGACAGATCAGTTTTCTCTGACACAATAGAAAACTGATCCGTCCTCCATTGACTTTTAATGGTGTTCAAGACGGATCCGTCTTGGCTATGTTAAAGATAATACAAACGGATCCGTTCTGAAAGGATGCAGACTGTTATATTATCTGAACGGATTCACACAAAACGTGAGTGTGAAAGTAGCCTAACTAACAGTAGGCCACACAGACATTGGCCTTTGAATATTAACTATTAGTCAGTTCTAGCATCCTTGTAACATTTTTACACAAAAATGCCCCCATCTTTCTCCAAACTACAAGATAAATTCCCCGGTATTAGGTTTCCTTTTTCCCCCACTATCTCCAGTCTTCTAGCTATGCCAGAGAAATATTATGCCAAATAACACCCCAAGAATGTGCCTCCCAATTTAAACCACCTATAGTAGAGGCCAGCTCCCGTAGAGCCGCCATTACAGGCACATACAAATTCCTTTGTGCCCTTATTGATTATGATGAGTCCCACCTCTCCATCACTAAATGGCACTCAGATGACCCTGGTCTCACATGCTACCTGATTGGCCAATCAGACAATGCCTTCATTTTTTGTATTAAATTAATCCATAGGGCTTACATTACCCCCATGAGAGGTTATACAATGAGTATTTTCCCCAGTTCCCCAATGGTTCTGGGTTGAAGTTCACAAATTTATCACCCAACACCCCTTTGGATTCCACGTGGGCAATTATAGGCTATATAGATAAAACGCAACACAATATACCCAAAAAGGACTTAAAAGTATTACACATGGTTTCAGCCGGTGTAAAAAGAAGCAATATTTAAAGTCTGGAAGCAACCGCTCCCCCCGTCATTTAGTCTTTTCTCTGAGAAGCTATACTTTATTATGAAGATGGACTGAATAGCGGCGGCCCAGCACAAAGGGAGGAAGGTGAAGTCTTTATTTACAGCATGGAGTAAATACATTGCCCGGCGTCCTGCAGAGACTCGCTCTAAACTGCTCTCATGCTTTTCTTTGACCATATGGTACCAGACTCGTATAATGAGTGATGATCCCCCAATATCTGTCTCTTAAACTCTCACTCCAAAGTCCTGATATTTCTGAGGGTGGGTCATGAATAGTAAGAAGCGGACAACCCTTTCAAAGAACATATTAAAAAAAAAAAAAAAAACATTGAAATAATTACCGAACTGGAAAAAAGATTTGGTGGACTGATGATAGGGAAAGACCAGGAAGGTATCGCAGGAGGTTCAGAAGTCATCCAGGTGTTTCTCTATATTTGTCCTGAAGACCTCATCACTCAAGGAGAGGAGGAAACTGACTCTAAGGCCCCTTCAGACGAACAATACGGATTGTTTCCGGATCCGAATAACACAAAAATAAACCTGGTTATGAACACAAGTGCAGTGAGTTTTGTCTGCGATTGCGTTCAGAGGTTCAGATTTAATGCATTTTTCACAGGCGTGAAATAAAAACTTTAGAATTACAAACAACAACTCCTAGCATCCATCAGTGAAAAACGCTTTGCATCCGGATGTGATGCGTTTTTCACGGAAGCCCCATTCACTTTGGGACCAGGGCCGCATGAAAAACGCAGAATATAGAACATGCTGCGATTTTCAGAGATGATGCGTGAAAAACAACGCACATGTACAAAGACCCATTGAAATGAATGGGTCATGATTCACTGCGGATATTATGCATTCAATTCACGTATTGCACCTGTACGGAAAACTCGCTCACGTGAACGAGGCCGAATACAGAGGTATAAAATCATCTTGTTGAAGAATCACTTGCACAGTGAGTGCAGATTGCTCAAATTCTTAATCAAAGGCCAGTTTGCAGACATGTCTTATAGCAATTAGAAGGGGGTAATCCTGACAAAGGAGCCTTATGACTCATTCACACATCAGTGTTAGATCAGTGATTTTGAGCCATAACCAGGTGCGGCTCTACAAACAGAACAGGAGCAGAACTTTCCCTTATACCTTACATCTGTGGAGGCTCCAGACCTGTTTTAGGCTCACAATCACTGACCGAACATTGACGTGTGAATGAGGCTTTACATTTTAACATAAGGCTCATGCACATGAGCGTGTGGTGCCCCGTGCCTGTATTGTAGACCGCAAAAAGGAATTTTTCCCCCTAAAATTAACAAAATTGGCTTCTACCTGAGTTTTTTGCCTTCCTCTGGATCAACTTGCAGGATGACAGGCCAAACTGGATGGACAAATGTCTTTTCAGCCTTACAAACCATGTTCTTATGATACCATTCGATACTACCAACCGTGTGGACAAGGGTTATGTATTTGTTTTTGGATTTATTTTAATGGGCATAACAAAAGTATTGCATAGCCGCGGACAAATTCAAAACCAATGTAAAAAAAAAAAAAACACTATATTTTTTTTATTTAGAAAATAAATTATTTTAATGTACATAAATAGGCACCCACCCCTAACCCACAGATATCCACCAGCCTTTCTAAACTATTGAGAAACCTATACGAAATATCAAACTATTTTCAAGAGTTCGTCATCACCCATACATAATTTGGACCAAAAGTAAAAAATAAAATAAAGAACAATATGAGTGGAAAAAAAGGAGTAGGAGATACATCCTTGGATGTGGTGGTGGAGCCAATTGGTTGGTTTTCTATTGTGACTGGCTCACTGCTGGTGAAGGAAGTAGGCATATATGGAATAAAAAAAGCTGCAAAATTGCAAACACACAGTGGGTGGAGGAGGAGTGTTTAGGGGGCAAGAAAATAAATGGGGTCAGTTTGGGTGGTGGAAGATGTGGCCTCTGGCCTAGACAGGGAAGGAGGGGGTGCTGGCCTTAGGCCTGCTACCCACTGAACATGGCAAATCATATCTTCGATGTCAGGCAGAGGCTGGTTGGAGCGAAAGACTGAAGTCACGGCATGAATGTATGACATGAAGTCTTCTTGTCTATCAGGACGCATCTGGCGACAGGAAGATGCAATCTCGTAGCCAAAATAATCGTACTCATCATCTCCATTCAGTCTCCGGATAAGGGACAGAGCCTCCCTGTGCAGTTGCCTGTCTATTAATTGGCGGGCTTCCTCATTCTGGCCACAGGTGGCAGATGTGCCGGTGGGGCGATTGGGATATGTGGCCGCCCTGACAGCAGCTGTTGTTGCAGGAGCAGTGGCTGGTGATACAGTGGTGATTAGCGCTGCTGCTGAAGATGTCCCCTCTCTTGGCGAGGGTGGTGTGGCCACCAAAGATGGTCTTGCTAGGTCTTCATTGTCCCTCTCTGCTTTCTGTGCGTTCTTTTGATAACGGTCAGGAGTGGACTCCCCCTCCATGAGGTCCTGCTCCTCTTCTTTAACAAGGGACTTTGCCTGGCTCTGTGGCTGCTCAAATTTTCCAGATAATCTGTTAAATGAAATAAAATATAAGTAATACAGTACAGCACGCACTTAACCACTTGCTTACCGCTGCATTGTATAGGTAGGGGCGGTAAGTTGTTAACTGTAATCCGCCGTATAAAAGCAGTGGGTACATTGCAATCTGCCGGCGCCCTGTTACACTGCAGATCCCCGTGACATTAGACAGCAACGGTCACAGTGAAGATCCCAGAGACCAGCCAAAGTGCTCTCCGGGCATCTGATCCCTGTTCTCGTGATTGGTGGGGCTCCCACCAATCTATTGGTTATCCCCTATAAGCGGAATATTTTCCCCCTAAAATAGTCAAAAAAAATAAAGTTATACCTATAGTTATTAGTTTTAGCAACAGTATAGCAGACTACATACAAAAAAATAATATATATATTAGTTTTAGCAATAGTGGACTTTATGTGTAAAATATACATACTTTTTTTCCTTTTTCTAACAATTTTTTTAAAATATAATTTTTAAAAAGGTATTTTAGCTATACTTACACTGAGCAAAAATATAAACTCGACACTTTCAGTTTTGCTCCCATTTTGCATGAGCTGAACTCAAAGATCTGAAACATTTTCTACATACACAAAAGACCCATTACTCTCAAATATTGTTCACAAATCCGCATTAGTGAGCACTTCTCCTTTGCCGAGATAATCCATCCCACCTCACAGGTGTGGTATATCAAGGTGCTGATTAGACAGCATGAATATTGCACAGATGTGTGCCTTAGACTGCCTCATTATCTGGTGTGGCCACCATTTTCCCCACGCAGTGCACCACATCTCCGTGGCATAGAGTTGATCAGGTTGTTGATTGTGGCCTGTGTAATGTTGGTCCACTTCTCTTCAATAACTGTGCAAAGTTGCAGAATATTGGCAGGAACTGGAACACGCTGTCGTATACACCGATCCACAGCATCTCAAACATGCTCAATGGGTGACATGTCCGGTGAGTATGCTTGCCATGCAGGAACTGGGATGTTTTCAGCTTACAGGAATCGTGTACAGATCCTTGCAATATGGGGCCGTGCATTATCATGCTGCATCAAGAGGTGATGGTCGTGGATGAATGGCACAACAATGGGCCTCAGAATCCCGTCACAGTATCAATTAAATGCACCTGTGTTCGGTGTCCATAACATACACCTGCCCATATCATAACCCCACCACCAACATGGGCCACTCGATCCACAACGGTGACGTCAGCAAACCGCTCACCCACACGACGCCACACACACCGTCTGCCATCTGCCCTAAACAGTGAAAACCGGAACTCATCCATGAACAGAACGCCTCTCCAACGTGCCAGACGCCATCGAATGTGAGCATTTATCCACTCAAGTCAGTTACGACGACGAACTGCAGCCAGGTCCAGACCCCCATGAAGACGACGAGCATGCAGGTAAGCTTCCCTGACAGTTTGTGCAGAAATTCTTTGGTCATGCAAACCAATTGTTGCTGCAGATGTACGGGTGGCTAGTCTCAGACGATCATGAAGGTGAACATGCTGGATGTGGAGGTCCTGGGCTGGCGTGGTTACACGTGGTCTGCGGTTGTGAGGCCGGTTGGATGTACTGCCAAATTCTCTGAAACTCCTTTGGTCTCGGCTTATGGTAGAGAAATGAACATTCATTGCACAGGCAACCGCTCTGGTAGACTTTCCTGCAGTCAGGTTGCCAATTGCACGGTCCCTCAAACATTGCGACATCTGTGGCATTGTGCTCTGTGATCAAACTGCATATTTCAGAGTGGTCTTCTATTGTGGGCAGTCTAAGGCACACCTGTGCAAGATTCATGCTGTCTAATCAGCACCTTGATATGCCACACCTGTGAGGTGGGATGGATTATCTCGGCAAAGGAGAAGAGCTCACTAACACAGATTTAGACAGATTTGTGAACAATATTTGAGAGTAATGGGTCTTTTGAGTTCAGCTCATGCAAAATGGGAGCAAAGTGTTGAGTTTATATTTTTTGCTCAGTGTAGTAACTTTTTTGCATAATTAAGGCTACTTTCACACTAGCGTTCGGGTTTCCGTTCGTGAGCTCCGTTTGAAGGAGCTCACGAGCGGACCCGAACGCAGCCGTCCAGCCCTGATGCAGTCTGAATGGAGGCGGATCCGCTCAGACTGCATCAGTCTGGCGGCGTTCAGCCTCCGCTCCGCTCGCCTCCGCACGGACAGGCGGACAGCTGAACGCTGCTTGCAGCGTTCGGGTGTCCGCCTGGCCGTTCGGAGGCGTGCGGATCCGTGCGGATCCGTCCAGACTTTCAATGTAAGTCAATGGGGACGGATCCGTTTGAAGATGCCACAATGTGGCTCAATCTTCAAGCGGATCCGTCCCCCATTGACTTTACATTGAAAGTCTGAACGGATCCGCGCAGGCTACTTTCGCACTTGCGAATTTTTTTAAAGTTATTAATGCAGACGGATCCGTACTGAACGGAGCCTCCGTCTGCATTAATATGAGCGGATCCGTTCAGAACGGATCCGCCCGAACGCTAGTGTGAAAGTAGCCTAAAATATAAAAACAGCATGCATATTTTTTTCATTTCACATTTATTTTTTTATTTTTTTATCCAAGCTTAACATTTCCCCAAGATTAATAACTTAGGGGGTCAACATTAAAGGGGCTGTCTGGGCTTTTAATATTGATGACCTATCCTCAGGACAGGTCATCAATATCAGATCGACGGGGGTTCGACACCCGGCACCCCTGCCGATCAGCTGTACGAGGAGACGGCGTGTGCACGTGCTGTCTCCCTTCCTGCTCACCTCTGCTGTCTATGGCAAAGCAGCAGCAAACAGGAAGCAAGACAGTAGACGGCATGTGCGCACCATCTCTTCATACAGCTGATCGGCAGAGGTGTAGGGTGTCGGACCCCCGCCGATCTGATATTGATGACCTATGGTGAGGATAGATCATCAATTTTAAGAGCCCGGACAACCCCTTTAAAAATATATAGTCACTTTGAAGGAGTTTCTAATGTTTAGGCACTGTTCTGGCAGTATGGTGCCATAGACCCTGCAACAGAAAGATAATCAGCTAAAATCCAAAATGTACTCCAGTCCTTTTAAGTCATGCTGTGGGCCCAGGCAATAGATTTAGCAACAGCTAGAAAGGAAAAATAGGAAAGAAAACAAAAACTATTTTAATAATCTTCAGTTTTTCCTTAAATATATTTTCTTATATTTGTCATCTAATGGCAGAAAAGAAGTCACTTTAAATACTTACTTGCCGTATTTGCTCTCACGAAGTCTTCTCTTTATGGTAGTCTTAGATACTGATGCACCTACTTCCTGGAGATTGTACTTCACTTGGGTGGATGTTGTGAAGGGGTTTTTCTCCAACATGGAAAGGATTCTGTGATCATCCACCAGTGTGGTCTTTCGTGGACGTCCAGGCCTTTTTGAGTTCTCAAGCTCGCCAGTGCGCTCTTTTTTTACTAGAATGTACGAAACTGTTGATTTGGCCACTCCTAACATTTCCGATATTTCTCTGATGGATTTCTTCTTTTTTTTCAGGCCAATGATTTCCTGCTTCACTTCCATTGAGAGCTCCTTTGACCGCATGTTGTGGGTTCACAGCGACAGCTTCCAAATGCAAATCCCACACCTGGAATCAACTCCAGACCTTTTACCTGGATGATGGATTACAAGGGAATATCCCATGAAATAGCTTTTGAGATAATTGTCCAATTGCTTTTAGTCCCTTGAAAAAGATTAAAGAGCAGTAATTATTATTTCTAGACCCAGAGGCGGCTCTAGACTTTGTGAGGCTTTTGGCGAAACTCGAACATGAGGCCCCCACGAACACAAGATATGCAAGCGATAATAAAGATTAACCCTGGCTGTACTGTATGTGACATCACTGTGCATATTAAACCTGTACTGTGACTAACAGCATAGGGTTAACATGCATAGTGAGTGACATCACAGTACAGGGTATACACAGTTAGGATTAAGCAGCTTCATGCAGCACATAGTACAGGGCAGGGATGTGAACAGACATTTTGAAGGGTAGGGGCTTCTGTCACCCCATTAAACCGTTTTTTTTTCTTTTTCTTTACTAATAATCCCTACACTGCGATCTCATCATACATAAGCTAATTAATGATTTTCGTTCAGTAGAATTTGTTAAAAATCGATTTTTGAAATATGTAAATTACCTTGCTACCAGCAAGTAGGGTGGCTACTTGCTGGTAGCAGCCGCATCCTCCGATGGTAATGACGCCCCCTCTGCTTGTTGATTGACAGATCCCGTCCGCTGGCCCTTTCTCTGCTGGCCCTGCCTGTTTTGATTCAATATCTGGCGCCTGCGCCGCAGCCGTACCTCTCTTCAATCTGCGCAGGCGCACTGAGAGGCGGCCACTCACTCGGCCGCTCGCTCCTCAATGCGCCTGCGCCGGGTGTAGATGTGACGTCATCGGCGCAGGCGCATTGAGGAGCGAGCGGCCGAGTGAGTGGTCCGCCTCTCAGTGCGCCTGCGCAGATTGAAGAGAGGTACGGCTGCGGCGCAGGCGCCAGATATTGAATCAAAACAGGCAGGGCCAGCAGAGAAAGATCCCGTCCGCTGGCCCTGTCAATCAACAAGCAGAGGGGGCGTCATTACCATCGGAGGATGCGGCTGCTACCAGCAAGTAGCCGCCCTACTTGCTGGTAGCAAGGTAATTTACATATTTCAAAAATCGATTTTTAACAAATTCTACTGAACGAAAATCATTAATTAGCTTATGTATGATGAGATCGCAGTGTAGGGATTATTAGTAAAGAAAAAAAAAAAACGGTTTAATGGGGTGACAGAAGCCCTTTAAGTTATAAAAAAAAAAAAAGGCACTTGTCATAATTTCTAAAAATGACTGCCCACATACATGATGCCACATGGAGGGGCACTTCCAGATTGTTTTGTGTTCGCGGACAGAAAACAATGTGGTGCTTATAGAACAGACTGGGGCACAGTGTAGCGGTATATTGTGGGGCACAGTGTAGCGGTATACTGTATATTGTGGGGCACAGTGTAGAGGTATTCTGTATATTGTGGGGCAGAGTAGCGGTATACTGTATATTGTGGGGCAGAGTGTAGCGGTATACTGTATATTGTGGGGCAGAGTGTAGCGGTATACTGTATATTGTGGGGCAGAGTGTAGCGGTATACTGTATATTGTGGGGCAGAGTGTAGCGGTATACTGTATATTGTGGGGCAGAGTGTAGCAGTATACTGTATATTGTGGGGCAGAGTGTAGCGGTATACTGTATATTGTGGGGCACAGTGTAGCGGTATACTGTATATTGTGGGGCACAGTGTAGCGGTATACTGTATATTGTGGGGCACAGTGTAGGCTATATGTGTATAAACAAACATATTTCACATTAAAACTTACAATTACTTGACCCTTGGGGATCTCGGACGCCACTTCCAAACTTGGTCGGGGGCTAGGTGGAGCTGATGTTGTGTTTTATCCTAATGAGAAAGATTTCATAATAAGGATTTGGAGAAGGGGCAGAGGGATAGCAGAGCAGGGAGAGGCTGGTGCTGCTACTAGGGGGTCATACCATGGGGGAGTAATAAAGCCCACCATAATGCCCCCCCCAGTAGTAATAATTCTCCTTATAATAGACAGTGCAAAAAATACCCCCTTGTAATGCCCCCAGTTGAGCTAATGTCCCCATAGTGCCCCCATAATGTGCCAGTATAAAATACCCCTATATAGCGCCCCCAGTAAATGCCCCATAGTGCTCCTCTCCTCCCTTCCTCCTAGTGCCCCCATAATGTACCACTAAAAAATGCCCCTATATAGTGCCCCAGTAGATGCCCTCAGTGTCCCCTATAATTTGCAAGCATAAAATACCCTTTCTTAGTGCCCCCATAGATGACCCCATAGTATTCCTCTCCCCCCTTCCCCATAGTACCCCCCATAATGTGTCCCAGTATAAAATGCCACTGTACAGAGCCCTCCATATAACATACCCCTTCTTTGTGGCCTCAGTAGATGCCCCTATAGTGCCCACCAATAATGTACCGGCAAGAAGTGCCCCTATAGTGTCACCTAATAATGTGCCAGTAAGAAAAAAATAGTGCCCCCCGGCCTTAATGTCACATTACTCCCCCCCAATGGCACATTTCTTCCCCTCCATGGGCCTGGCAGCAACACATCTTCTCCCACCCCCCACCACGGTACATTTCTCCCCCGACCCCCTCTATGATGGCACAGAGACTGGGACCAGTAAGTTATTATCATCATGACTCTGAGTCATGACTCCAGCCCGCCGCCGGCAGCAGCAGGCACTAAGGTTCATAGTAGCCAGCAGGCAACGGGTGGGGGGGGGAAAGTCACACAGCCAGCAGGCAACAGGCTGCCTGCCTGCTGCGCTGTTTTTGACTGCTGGCCACTGCTGTGGTCCGACCAGGAGTGGGCACTGGGCAGGGCAGCAGCAGTGAGACACACACACACCTTGGTGTTCGGGCACCACTGTCTGTCTGTGGGCGGCAGCCAGACACGGACTGAGGTGAGGGCCCTGGCTCCTTCTTTTCCCCTATGTGGCTGCGCAGCGCTTTGTGGGCGAGGCTGGCAACATCCAGAAGATGTGCCTGTGCGGCGGCACGCTCCGAGCCCCAGCAGCTACTGCTCTCTTAAAGAGGCAGAGAGGGCCTCAGAGCGGCCGCAGAAGCCAATAATTGTACTTGCGGCGGTGTCGGGTGGGAGCCAGAGCGAGGCCTTAGGCGGCGGCCTAAGTGGCCTAATGGAAGAGCCGCCTCTGTCTTGACCTAACTGTATAATAAAAGTGACATGTTTACTACAAAGTGAATAGAGAATAGTGAAATGCCATTTTTTTAAAATGTTTTTTTTTTTTTCAACTCCCCCCAGAAAGTGACTGAAAATAAATAAGTTACATGTACCCCAAAATATAAGCAGATGTACAAATAATCTAGGGACAAGCGAATAGATTCATTCATGTGAATGAATTCTCCGTCTGTGAGGGACAGTCCCTCTACAGACGATTCCCCACTGTGCCGGCAGATTAACATGACTGCACCATGATAAACTGGGAACCTGCATCCCAGTGCGCCCACAGTCCCTGCATCCCAGTGCCCCACAGTCCCTCTCCCTGCATCCCAGTGCGCCCACAGTCCCTGCATCCCAGTGCGCCCACAGTCCCTGCATCCCAGTGCGCCCACAGTCCCTGCATCCCAGCTGCAACACCTCGATTTGATAGTGGTGACCTATCCTGAGAATAGTCCAACAATATTGAATTCCCACATAATGCACATAATTGAAGTGATGCCTCAACTGCTGTCTGGTCTGGACGACTCTGGATGCAAGGTGTTGACATTTCAGGGTTCGGCTACATGACCATCTTAGTTCAGTGACACTGCTGTACTACAGTCCTGATCAAAAGTTTAAGACCACTTGAAAAATGGCAAAAAATCATATTTCGCATGGCTGGATCTTAACAAGGTTCCAAGTAGAGCTTCAACATGCAACAAGAAGAAATGGGAGTGAGAAAACATTTTTTGAGCATTCAATTTAATGAAAACAATAAATAAACTGAAACAGGCTGTTTTTCAGCTGATCAAAAGTTTAGGACAACACCTCCAAAAAAAAAAACGAACCCCCCCAAAACAGAAATCCAACTTCCAAACATGAACTCAGTAATGAGTATCTCCGCCGTTTTTGTTTATCACTTCCAAAATTTGTTTCAACATGCTTGATGCAAGCGTTTCCATGAGGTGAGTGGGAACATTTCTCCAAGTGGTGAAGACGGCCGCACGAAAGTCATCTACTGTCTGGAACTGTTGTCCATTTTTGTAAACTTCCCTTGCCATCCATCCCCAAAGGTTCTCAATTGGATTTAGATCAGGGGAACACGCAGGATGGGCCAAAGGAGTGATGTTATTCTCCTGGAAGAAGTCCCTTGTCCTGCGGGCATTGTGTACTGTAGGGTTGTCCTGTTGAAAAACCCAGTCGTTGCCACACCGACGAGGGGCCTCAGTCATGAGCAATGCTCTCTGCAACATCTGGACATAGCCAGCGGCCGTTTGACGCCCCTGCACTTCCTGAAGCTCCATTGCTCCACTGAAGGAAAAAGCACCCCAGACCATTATGGCGCCCCCTCCACTGTGGCGCATAGAAAACATCTCAGGTGGGATCTGCTTGTCATGGCAGTAACGTTGGAAACCATCAGGACCATCAAGGTTACATTTTTTCTCATCAGAGAATAAAACTTTCTTCCACCTTTGAATGTCCCAAGTTTGGTGCTCTCTTGCAAAGTCAAAACGAGCAGTTCTGTGGCGTTCAAGGAGATGAGGTCTTTGAAGAAGTTTTTGAAGCCCTTCAGTCTCAGATGCCGTCTGATGGTTATGGGGCTGCAGTCAGCACCAGTAAGGGCCTTAATTTGGGTCGAGGATCGCCCAGTGTCTTGACGGACAGCCAATTGGATCCTCCAGCTCAGTGCGGATTAAAATTTTTGGGGTCTTCCACTTGACTTTTTTGTTCCATAACCCTCAGGATCATTTAAGAAATTCCAAATGACTGTCTTACTGCGTCCCACCTCAGCAGCGATGGCGCGCTGTGAGAGACCCTGCTTATGCAGTTCAACAACCCGACCATGTTAAAAAAAGGGAGAGTTTTTTGCCTTTGCCATCACAACGTGTGACTACCTGACAGAAAATGTCAATGACTTAAAACATCTTTGCACAGATTTGGCCTTTTAAAAGGCATGTGGTCCTAAAATTAGGATCAGCTGAAAAACAGCCTGTTTCAGTTTAATCGTTATTTTCAATTAAACTTTTTTTTTTTTTGCTTACTTATAATCCCTACACTGCGATTTCTGCATACATAATCTAATTAATCATTTTGGTCCTGTAGATTTTGTTTAAAACATGCTTTTAAAATATGCAAATTACCTTGCTACCAGCAAGTAGGGCGGCTACTTGCTGGTAGCAGCCGCATCCTCCGATCCTAAAGACGCCCCCTCCACATTGTGATTGACAGGGCCAGGGAACGGAATCGATTCTCTGCTGGCCCTGCCTGTTTGCATTCAAAATCTGGCGCCTGCGCCGCGGCCTGTACCTGTCTTCAATCGGCGCAGGCGCACTGAGAGGCGGCCGCTCCATCCTCAATGCGCCTGCGCAGATGACGTCACATCTACACCCGATGGCGTCTTTACGATCGGAGGATGCGGCTGCTACCAGCAAGTAGCCGCCCTACTTGCTGGTAGCAAGGTAATTTGCATATTTTAAAAGCATGTTTTAAACAAAATCTACAGGACCAAAATGATTAATTAGATTATGTAGCCATAAATCGCAGTGTAGGGATTATAAGTAAGCAAAAAAAAAAAAAAAGGTTTAGTGGGGTGACAGAAGCCCTTTAAGATCTAACAATGTAAAATATGATTTTTTGCCATTTTTCAAGTGGTCTTAAACTTTTGATCAGGACTGTATATAGAACATTTGTGGAGGGGACTCTGCAGTTGCAGCACACTTTCCATGGTAGCCCGCTACACTGCGACCCTTGGGTGGACCAAGATCACCACGTAGTCCGGCCCTTGTGCAATATTCTAGTTCTGCAGACCACTTTGAAAAAGAATCCACAGTCCATGCAGAGCATTTCATCAACATGCACCCACAGTCCATGCAGAGCATTGCACCTAGAGTCCCCAGTCTCTGCATCTAAAGGCACCCACAGTCCATGCAGAGCAATGCACCTAGAGTCCCCAAACTCTGCATCCCAAGGCACCCACAGTCCATGCAGAATATTGCACCTAGAGTCCCAGGTCTCTGCATCCCAAGGCACCCACAGTCCATGCAGAGCATTGCACCTAGAGTACCCAGTCTCTGCATCCCAAGTACCCACAGTCCATGCAGAGTATTGCTCCTGATCGCATCAGGGAGCCCAGTCTCTACAGAGTAGTCCAGCCCAGTGCACCCACAGTCCGTGCTGAGCACTACATCAAAATTTCCCCACAGTCCATACAGAATATTGCACCAGAGTGCCCAATCTCTGCAGCTTATTGCATCCCATTGTAAACAAAGTCCATGCAGAGCATTGCAGCTGTAGCTCACCTCCTGTTGATGATTTCCCAGGACCCAGCGTCCATCGCCGCCGCAGAATCTGCAGAAGAGCTCCTCCCACAGAAGCCTGGTCACATGGGCATGACGTCACCGAAGGTCCTTTAGCTGACTAGGTAATAACATCAGAGTGCGTATGAGCCTCGCCAGCTGTTAGGGTAGGGAAAAATTATAGGCTAGTGCGCAGGCGCGGTGATCGGATGTTCTCAGTTGGACAATGCGCATGCGCTGGGAGCCTCACCAGCGGTTAGGGTAGGGAAAAAGCACTTGCCCGTGCTTAATTTTTCCCTTCCCTAAACGCTTGTGAGGCTCCTGGTTCCAGCTGAGAACATCCGATCACCGCGCCTGCGCACTGGCCCATAATTTTTCCCTACCCTAACCGCTGGCGAGGCTCCAGGCGCATGCGCACTCCTCTGTGAAATTTCCCTACTCGTTGTGCACCTGCGCGGCGGCACACCTACTCACGTCATGTCTGGTGCGACCGAAAGTGACGAGGGTAGGGAAAATGACGGGCCAGTGCGCAAGCGCGGCCAACTTCAGAACATCCATCCAATCACTGCACCTGCGCAGTGTGGGTGTAGGGAGATCAGATGGCCTTTTGTTCTGTTAAATCTCTCTACCACTCACTGCGCACGCGCGGTGTCTGATCATCTGGAGCATCCTGACTGTTCTATCAGGTCAGTCTCTCCCTGCTCCCAACACTCAGACATGTGGGGTCTGCGCACAGTATATGGGGGGCTGTCTGCGAACAGTATATGGGGGGCTGTCTGCGCACAGTATATGGGGGGCTGTCTGCGCACAGTATATGGTGGGCTGTCTCCGTATTATATTGGGGGGGTCTGCGCACTGTGTGGGAGGGGTCTGCGCAGTATATTGGCGGTGTCTGCACAGTATATTTTGGGGCTGTCTGCGCAGTATATGGGGGCTGTCTGCGCATTATATTGGGGTGTCTGCGCAGTATATGGGAGGGGTGTCTGCGCAGTATATGGGGTGCTGTCTGCGCAGTATATTGGGGTATCTGCAGTATATTGGTGTCTGCGCAGTATATTGGGGGTGAATGCGCAGTGTCTGTGTTATATTTTGGGGTGGTCTGTGGAGTAGATTGGGGGGGTCTGTGAAATATATTGGTGTGGCCTGTGCATTAGATGGGGGGAGACTGTGCGTTAAATGTTGGGGGGAAGTGTATTAGATGGGCAGTGTATTAGATGGGGGGCAGTGTATTATATTTGGGGGCTGTGCGTTAGGTGGGGAGCTGTGCAGTACGTGTGGCCTGTGTGTTAGATGTGTACAACCCTAGTTTCACAAAAAAATATTTTTTTTCTAGATCTCATATGCCATTGCATGCTTTTTGCTACGACACTGCAGCCTGTCGGGTTGTAATAATTCAATTAAGAATTATTAATTATGGTCATAAAAATTATTAACCATAAAAAATTTTTTTATAAAATTTGTCATAAATTCTTAAAATCATGACCTGGTGAATCGTAGACAACCTAATTGATACAATTCACATCTGAGGCCGACTATTTCCTCAGATAAATAAGTTCTTTTTGACGTGAGATGACGTTAATGATAAACATGTAGTTCTACATTATACAATAATACACAGGTTTTATAAAAAATTTATTGGTTACAAGGTTACAAACATATATAAGTAAATAAACACAATGATACATGCAAATGAATATATATAGCATTGATATAAAGCATTACAAGCTTAACAATACATGTGAGTGGAAATAACTTGTCACATTATAACTAAGCTATTATTAGGTTAGGATATCAAATAGGAACATAAGTTATATACTTTACTTCTGTTCAGAGAAAGCCTCATGATATCAGGACGGGCATGTCTAATCCTAGACATCAATATGGAATGCTAAATACATTCCACCCCCCTCTAACCAACTACACATCACATGACTTCAGGCATGGGCAAATCCATTCAAGGATATAGCTTAGAAGAGATAACTGTATCCTTCCGCCCCATCCTGGACTATTTTCACACATATGACTTTGGTAAGACTATTAAGACAAATGACAGGGATATAGGATCTTTGCTAGACCATACCTTAAAGGGGAAGGACTTGAAATAAGTCTTTCCTGTGGGAATCCATCACTTAGCTTGGCGAAGAATGTTCTATCAATATATATATATCTAAGCAATTATTTAATGCTTTGCGAGATTATGAGTCTTGATTCTTCTGCAGGTAGAATGAAGTCTCACAATATCCTAAAACTACATCTCAATATGGAGATGATCAATTAATTAATGTATTTATTCGCCAATCTAGATGGTATAATTTCACCCACACTATCAAATTAGTCTTAATAAAATGAAATATAATTTCTGTGTCTCTTACCAAGTCTTAGTAGAAATCTCACTTCTGCTCCTAGGAAAGCTGGGTGGTCCATCATAGCACATCTCACCATGGCTTTCATCCTGATAGACCCCTCTAGAGAGCTCAACTTCTCCTCTCTCCTCTCCTCTTTCTCGTGTGTCTGTCTCTCTCCCCTTTTCTCCCCCCTGTGTATGGTTTATGAACACAAACTTATCAGTTAGACACACCTTCCTAGTTTGGAAGTTTCCAATCATAATCGGATAGGCGTGACTATTGATAAGAAATGACATCATAACCTTACCCAGAATGCACTTTTGCTACTGTTGTAATGTCACCTACTCATACCTAGGTGGCACTGCTGTGTAAGCTATTTGCATCATAGTATAAAGGGTTAACTTCTGTAAGTCTGAATAAAGGTATAATATACATTTTGACCTTAAAAGCTTTAATTCAAGGCTATAGGGATTAGATTTGACACTTGTAGCAATTAGAGACAGACCTCTAGGCGTCTCTCTGAATGTTTCTCACACTGTTTATTTGTGTATCGTAAATAACTTCAATGGCTTTGTTTACTCAGGGATATCAGTACCTCCTCTCATACCAAAGAGGTGAATAATTGTTACAAAACACACATCTTCAGACACTCTTTTAGGCTACTTTCACTCTTGCGCTTGATCGGATCCGTTCTGAACGGATCCGATCATATTAATGCAGACGGAGGCTCCGTTCAGTACGGATCCGTCTGCATTAATAACTTAGAAAAATTTCTAAGTGCGAAAGTAGCCTGAGCGGATCTGTTCAGACTTTCAATGTAAAGTCAATGGGGGACGGATCCGCTTGAAGATTGAGCCATATGGTGTCATCTTCAAGCTGATCCGTTCCCATTGACTTACATTGTAAGTCTGGACGGATCCGCACGCCTCCGCACGGCCAGGCGGACAGCTGAACGCTGCAAGCAGCCTTCAGCTGTCCGCCTGGCCGTGCGGATGCGAGCGGAGCGGAGGCTGAACGCCGCCAGACTGATGCAGTCTGAGCGGATCCGCATCCATTCAGACTGCATCAGGGCTGGACGGAAGCGTTCTGCTCCGCTCGTGAGCTCCTTCAAACGGAGCTCACGAGCGGACAGCAGAACGCTAGTGTGAAAGTAGCCTAAGATACAAATATTCTCCTAATGAGAAATATATATAATATACTGGATACATGTTGTCTTCATAACATATAACAGTATAATATAATATATATATCCTACTGATTGTCTTATGCTAAGGACTAAGGCTCATTAAATGAATACATACATATTATATATTTGCTTCATTGATAAATGCCTAATTGTATAGGTAATTATCACCAGCTGCATAGAGCTTATCTTTATCTTCCGTCATAAATTTAAAAATAGATAAGAAGGCCTCTTCTCAGACTGGTACATTCATGAGAAGAATAACACTAAAGAGCAGAAACCTTTGTGTGACCTTACTTTGGCCTTCTCAAGACATACAAAATTGTAACTATAGTCGAGCATGGCTCTTAAAGGGAATGAACATTCATCTTGACTAAAATAATTGGATATCAATGCATTTACCTATGAAAAGGCACAACAAGCCATATAGTCACTTAGAGGAGGATGAGAAACTGCCCCCCAGCCAGAGGGCCTGCCCCACATCTGCAACCAAATCCGTCGCTCACTGAATTCTGTAATCTCCGTCTCTTTGTGCATTGTCTATGTGCAGTTCTCCCAATTCTTATATTTAATACGGTGTGTCTCCCACAATCTGTCTGTCTGCTGTTTATATGTGGACTGTACGTCTGCATGCACTGCGTCTGTAAAGCCATTTACTCTAACCATTTTTATTTTTTTGTCACAACTCTGACAAGCATGTTCTCCTATGGAACACGAAGTACCTGAAGTGGAATGAAGAAGCCCATGTTTGAGGCCCGCGCCCTGGCTGGAGCATTGAAGGGGCATCTGACAGGTGACAAGCTGCTCCTGTTTGCACAGCTACTTCAGCATTGTGTACTGTGATCACCGCTAGTTCAGAGGTCGGCAACCATAGGCCCTCCAGATGCTGTGAATTACATCTCCCATCATGCTGGCAAAGCACTATGGAGGTGTAGTCCAAAACAACTAGAATACCAAATGCGTATGAAGGAAAAGTATGGTGTGTGTGAATGGTCAGTAACAAAGGTTGAAGCCTTGACGTGGCGTTACTGCTCACATGTGTATCCATGTGCCAATTCAACCAATGTGAGTGACTGTAATACTGATGAGGTAACCATAAATACTGTGACGATGGAGAATTAAACGACCGTATCTCCTAAACACTGCTTACACTGTGACTGTATCTTCTACACACTGCTTACACTGTGACTGTATCTCCTAAACACTGCTTACACTGTGACCGTATCTTCTACACACTGCTTACACTGTGACTGTATCACCTAAACACTGCTTACACTGTGACCGTATCACCTAAACACTGCGTATACTGTGACCGTATCTCCTAAACACTGCTTACACTGTGACCGTATCTCCTACACACTGCTTACACTGTGACCGTATCTCCTAAACACTGCTTACACTGTGACCGTATCACCTAAACACTGCTTACACTGTGACCGTATCACCTACACACTGCTTACACTGTGACCGTATCTCCTAAACACTGCTTACACTGTGACCGTATCTCCTAAACACTGCTTACACTGTCACCGTATCACCTACACACTGCTTACACTGTGACTGTATCTCCTAAACACTGCTTACACTGTGACCGTATCACCTAAACACTGCTTACACTGTGACCGTATCTCCTAAACACTGCTTACACTGTGACCGTATCTCCTAAACACTGCTTACACTGTGACCGTATCACCTACACACTGCTTACACCGTGACCGTATCTCCTACACACTGCTTACACTGTGACCGTATCTCCTACACACTGTTTACACTGTGACCGTATCTCCTACACACTGCTTACACTGTGACCGTATCACCTAAACACTGCTTACACTGTGACCGTATCACCTAAACACTGCTTACACTGTGACCGTATCTCCTAAACACTGCTTACACTGTGACCGTATCTCCTAAACACTGCTTACACTGTGACCGTATCTTCTACACACTGCTTACACTGTGACTGTATCACCTAAACACTGCTTACACTGTGACCGTATCTCCTAAACACTGCTTACACTGTGACCGTATCTCCTAAACACTGCTTACACTGTGACCGTATCTCCTAAACACTGCTTACACTGTGACCGTATCTCCTAAACACTGCTTACACTGTGACCGTACCTCCTACACACTGCTTACACTGTGACCGTATCTCCTACACACTGCTTACACTGTGACCGTATCTTCTACACACTGCTTACACCGTGACCGTATCTCCTACACACTGCTTACACTGTGACCGTATCTCCTACACACTGCTTACACTGTGACCGTATCTTCTACACACTGCTTACACCGTGACCGTATCTCCTACACACTGCTTACACTGTGACCGTATCTCCTACACACTGCTTACACTGTGACCGTATCTCCTAAACACTGCTTACACCTTGACCGTATCTCCTAAACACTGCTACTCTTTTTATTATAAAAGTACAACACTTTACAAAATAAAACAATTTCAAATAAGAACATTGTTTTATGAGTATTGTTTTACTGGCCCAGCCACATCCACACTCACATTCATTCCCCAACAACATATCAAACTTAACAACTAACCTTATATAACCATAAAACTTACCTGGCCGCCCGCCTATAAAACCCAAACAAAAATAGGACTAATCGTCATAAACAGAAAAGTATATAATGAACAGAAAATAATAAACATAAATTAATCAATATAGTAACTAAATAAATAAAGGCGACCTTTGCCCAAAAAAAAACAACAAAGCGACTTTGCCAAATATATACAGAATTATTTATATATTATTTTTCCAAATTATTATTATTATTATTATTTTTTTTTTTCTCCCATCACCTGTTTATAGAAAAATCACCAACCTAACCTATTCTATCCCTACTCACACTATCCTTTTACCCATCACCCGACTCCCAGGGCTGACCTTCGCCTCATGTCTCTATCATGTCCGCATAGTTCAAGGCCAGCCCTTCCTTCACCACCCACATCTAGCCCCTCGCCCCATGTCCTCCCATGTCCGCATAGTCCAGGGCTAGATGCAGGCCTCCCCACTCAAAACACAAAAGGACACATAAAATTATCCCCCCCTTCCTCACCCACCCAAACTAACTAATCCTAACTTTCCCTCCTCTAGCAAAACATAACTCGCATAACTACATAACAATCTCCCGAAGGCCAAAGTTCGGTCTTTGCAAGCCTTTTTCAAAACCTCAACTTACTACAAAACAAAAATCTAGTGTGGAAGCGTCAGCCCACCACCAGGAACAGTACGACTAGACTTACGGTACATCAAAAGCAAAGCCTCTCCAGAGGAGAGAGGCCCTACTGGTACCCAGTCTCTCATACTCAAGAGAACGCACCTTCACCAGGCCACCCAAGATGTTCCTACAAACCTCGTCCACCGGGAGGACTTTCTGCTGCGTAGAAACTAAACACCGTGCGTTCCATGTGTAGAACCTAACCACTATGCTAACTAAAAAACTTGTGCACGGGTCCCTCCTTCCCAGGTCTCTGAACACTCCGTAGGCCCTCTCCGCATAGGAGAGGCTGGCTAGCCTGGGCCAGCCAATGGAAGCTCCAGCCAATGGAAGCTCCTGGGCCAGCCAATGGAAGCTTAATACAGAAGTTCATACACCTCTGTATTAAAAGGACAATGAAGCAGGAAATGCTCCATACTTTCCAGTATGGAGCCGCACTCCTCCCGGGGACAAACCCTTTCCTCAGAGTTTCTGTACTTCAGGGTGTCCCTTACATACAGCCTCCCGTGAAAGCAGTGCCAAGCCAAGTCCCAAAACTTCAAGGGGATCCTTGCAGAATTTAGCAACTGTAACCCCTTGTCTAGATCCCGGCTTGGGCAATCCTTAAGGGCCAGGGGCTTCTGAAAGTGGGACAACAAGACTCTCTCGTCAAGGGATCTCCCTGACAGAGTCCTGATTTACCTCACCTCCAAACCCCACCGGCGGATCCCTTTTAGAATCGGGGTGATATAAGCCGGAAGATATCCGTGAGGCGTACGCATGTCTCCCATTCCTGGAAGAAAGGCCGAAACCACCCCCTGCAGGAGACTATCCACGGAGGAGCCCTCTCCATCCAGAGGTTTGCCAAATTGATCTTAACAAAGGTGTTCACGAGAAACACCACAGGGTTGACCATAGATAACCCCTCTAGTCTCCTCGTGCGATAAGTCACCTCTCTCTTGATCAGGTTCAGCCTATTCCCCCATAAAAGCTGGAAGAACCTGCTATAAACCCGAGTCCAGAGAAGCTCTGGCAAGATACACACGCTACCCAAATAGATAAGCAAAGGGAGAAGGTAAGTCTTGATCAGATTCACCCTTTCCCTGAGGGTCAAAGACCAACCCTTCCACTGGCCGACCTTCTTAGCGGCGATCTTGAGCCTGTCGTCCGAATTTTGGGTGGGATAATCCCCGTGGCCGAAATGGATGCCTAGAACTTTTGCTGACGACTGGGGCCCCGGAAGGGTGTCCGGGAGATCGAAAGCTGGATCACCCCCTCCCAGCCAGAGACTCTCGCACTTATCCCGATCATGGACCCGGATGCCTCCGAGTAGCTGTCCACCTCAGACATCACGTACTCCGCCTCCCCTCTCGAGGACACGAAAACGGTGACATCGTCGGCGTACCCCACTGCCCTCAGAGTGGCTTCCGGCGCTGCCGAATCCATCCCGACTCCCGTCAATGGACCACGATCGATCCTCTTAAGAAAGGGATCGATCGCGAACACGTATAAAAGTGGGCTTAAAGGACAACCCTGACGAACGCCAGACCTAACCTCGAAAGAGCAGCCAGACCAACCGTTCTCAAGCGGGAAACTCTCCGCCCCCGCATACAAGATCTTTAACCAATCAACAAACCTCCCCGGCAGGCCGTACTTCAGAAGGACCGACCAGAGGTACTCGTGGTTCACCCGATCAAACGCCTTTGCCTGATCTAAGGACAGCATGTACCCCTTCCAGTGACCCGCTCTACTCCGCTCCACTGCCTCTCGGACACCGAGCACAGCACTAAAAGTACTGCGGCCTGGAACCGAGCAATGCTGGGCCGCCGAAAGGAGCTGGGGCGCAAATTTCACCAACCGATTGAACAGTATCTTGGCCAGAATCTTTCTGTCTGTATTGAGAAGTGCTATGGGACGCCAGTTCTCAATACGGCTCAGATCTTTACCCTTTGACAGAAGGATCAGGGCTGACCTCCTCATTGACTTCGGCAGAGTGCCCGAGGATAGACACTCATTGAATACCTCAGTTAAGAGGGGACATAAAGAGTCCTTAAAGGCCTTATAAAACTCGGATGTTAAGCCATCCGGGCCTGGCGACTTCTTCAGAGCTAACCCTTCCACTGCCAGGATTACTTCCTCCTTCCTAATCTCTTTCACCAAACCGTCAAAAGAGAGGTGAGCTCCCGACTCAGGGGCGACGTCGGCCAGGAAAGCCGACATCTTGTCCCGATCCAGATCCTTCTTTCCCAAGAGGCACGAGTAGAAGGATCTGACGACTTCCAGGATCCCCGATCTGGACCTGTTCAGAGATCCCGTACTATCGACCAGTCCTGTCACCAACTTACTACTCACTGACATCTTGCAGTTTCTGTAAGGGGCGGGCGAGCGGTACTTCCCGAAGTCCCTCTCGAAAACCAAAATGTGTGCCTATCGTACTGGCACCCTTTGAGCGAAGATTTCACCCCGGAGATATCCTCGCGGCTACCTCCAGTCGAGACCAGACGCTCGAGTTTCCTCCTTAGACCCTGATACAGGCGGTACCTGTCCAAGGACCTGAGGCTCGAGAGCTGGCGGAAGAACTTTGCCGCCCGATCTTTGAATATCTCCCACCACTCTGACTTAGTATCACAGAGATCCAGCAAAATTACCTGACTCTGAAGGAAGTCCTCAAAGGATTGTCTCACCTCCGCTTCCTCCAGGACTCCCGAATTCAGCTTCCAGTAACCTTTTCCCATTTGGGGGAACTCTGAAATATTCAAAGAAAACATAATCAGACAGTGATCGGAGAATTCTACCTCTACGACCCTTAAGGGCGAGAAAATAGCCTCCTCCTTTAAATAAAACCTGTCTATTCTAGATCTAGTCTGACTTCCTCTATAATAAGTGAAACCCCCGTGGCCTGGGGTATGCCTGATGTGGACATCCACCAGGCGAGCCTCGCTAGCTACACTATTCAAAGAGATGCTATCCTAAGCCAGCCGGTCTCTGGCGCCTCCCCTATCTTGGGACCTCGTGACCGTGTTGAAATCCCCTCCAAAGACCACTTGCCGACTCGTAAAAAGAAAAGGCTTGATCCTCATAAAGAGACTTTTCCTGTCCCGTTTGGTCTGGGGCCCATAGATGTTAATTAGGCGCAGTTCTTGTCCCTTCATGAGGACATCCAGGATCAAACACCTCCCCATTTCCAACTCGATCATTCGTCGGCTTTCTACCTGGTGCGGTAAAAAGGGCCGCCACTCCGCTATACGGCTCGGCCGCAAGAGACCAGTAGGAGGGCCCTGATCTCCACTCCCTCCTGGCTTTGTGAATCGCTGCCAAATCTGACAGCCTGGTCTCTTGCAAAAACAAAATGTCAGCCCCAATTTGGCTGAGAAAATCAAAGGCCGCGAAACAAGCCGCATCCGACTTAATGCTGGCGACATTAATGGTCGCCAGTGTCAGCAGAGCGGGTGCTGCCATACAGAGTTATCGAGTTAGACGGCCTTCTTCCCGACCCTCCCTCTCCCGGGGCTGTCTTCTAAGGCGGCACGACCCCTCTTGAGGGAGACGGTGGTGTCCATCTCATTTGTCACCACCGCCTCCCCCTGCGCACCACCCCTGGCTTCCTCGGTCTCAGGGCCCGGTTTTGCCACCCCTCCTGAGGACCTTACATCCCCACCAGAGGGGGGCGCGGAGCCTCCTGAAGGCCTTCCCTCCTTCGCCCCCGGTCTCCCACCTTCAACCTCCTCCCCAGAAGAAGAGGCAGAGGTCTCATCCAAGGTGAGAAACCGGTTGGAGAGCTCCAGAGGGGAGCCGGTTCGGCCTTCCCTGGCTACTTTGGTAGAGTCAGGTCTTTTCTTGGTACGGTGTTTCCGTCTGAGTCTCCTCGGCACGCTCCAGTCTTTCGTTTTCCTCATTCAGCTCCCTGTCCCCTAGGGTCTCCGATGCAGGAGGGGCAGCCGCTTGGGAAGGGGCAGGCATCACCCCAGGACGGGGTTCCTCCCGCTCCCTCTCCGCCTGGCGCCTCTCCCTCCGCCTCTGCCGGGACGGACCATCTTTGTTCTTCACCGACCCCTGAACTCTGCCTCGCCCCCATTCTGCTCTCGGAAAGCCCTCACGCCATGTCTGTTGAACCAGAATGACAGATCAACCTTCTTTCCCTCTACAGTGATGGAGCTCTCCCCCTTTTTGAGGGCCTCCAGCAGTCGCCGCTGCAAGTCACCATCGCCGGACCGTGAGAGCGAGGAAGCCAACGAGGACAGCCCCTCCCCCCCCACGGCCGCAGCCACACTGGCATAACTTCTGCCAGGCGCCACGGACACGGGAGGGGCAGCCGAGCCGCCCCCCCGTCCCCCACCATGCCCAACGCAGATACTGCACCCCGTCCCCCCGGAGGGGCCACGCGGGGGCCCGCAGCCGCTTTCTCAGCGGCCGATCGCCCCCCCGCATTCCCCCCACCACCAGAGACCGGGCCCGCAGCCCTAACACACTCCGCCACACTCGTTTGGCCACCGACCCCAGAAGTCCGAGAGGCCACAGAGGCACTGGCCGGTTTAACAGGCGCACCAGTAGCTACTCCAGCCACCGGTGTCCCACCGACCCCCACCTCCACAGCCCCCCCAGCCCCAGAGGCCAGAGACACATAACACGTTTGTCCGCTAGGAGCAACCCCTTTTCCAGGAGCTGCCTCCCGCGAACAAACCGCTGGGCCAGCAGACACTTCCATTACGGAATTCATTACAGCATTCATATTCACATCTTTGTTATCGCTGCCGGCCTCTCTCAATACTTGGGCGCTGGTCACAATTACCTCCCCCTCTCCAGCGCTTGACTCAGCGCCGGAGGAGGATGAGGCAGAGGCCCCAGCAAAAAGCCCGGTCTTTCTGCTACTGCACTGGGGGATACGAACCCCGCTTTTAATCTCTTAGCCTTTTTGGCCCTCTTAACATTCTTTATATTTTTTACTTTAATGGGGGACTGGTGTGCTGTAGAACCACTGCTCCCAGCCAAACCAATCCTCGCTTTTCCTGCTGCCGCCACTCCCGCCGCCACTGTGCGCTGCCGCTTGGGCGCGTCCCCGGACACACACCCAGCTCCGCCCCCAGACAAGGGAGGATCGCCGGGAGCATCCCCAGGCACGCCCCCAGCCGCGCTCACTACACCGCCTCCTGTCTCCATGTCCAGGACCTTTAGGCCCCGCCCATGTGTGGGAGGAGCAGCGTCCCCGCGTACCGCCTCAGCTCCACGCCACAAACGCCCACCGAGGCAGCAAACGGGGACACTTTTTCCATGGGAGCGGACCCCAGCGCCAAGCCACTCCCCCCTCCCACAGGGGAGCAGCCCTTAGCGCCAGGGGCTCCCAACTGGCCAGCACCGCAGCTAGCCCCGCCTTCTCTATTGCCGGCAAGACCGGCGTCCTGCGCCATCTTTCCTGCACCTGACCCCGCCATAACAGCGGGACCCAGAGGACCAACCTGCGGCTCACCCTGCATGGACTTTTCAGCCCGCACAGAGGGAGCCACAGGAACATATACATAGCGTATTTCAAAATTTTGGTCTTTGTTCTTTTTGCTCTTTTTGTTTTTTTTCTTCCCTTCTCTGTCTTTCAATAATTTGTCGCCAAAGGCAAAACCCTTGAACTCTATGGGGGATTCTAGCAGCCGGATCTGTTCCATCAGACCCCCACCGCTCCCGCTCTCTTCCTCGCTGAAATCGCTTACATAGGAGGCACTGTCGTCAGATGGAGGTAAACCAACTTGTTCAGCTGGGATCCCACTTCTGCACTCCAGGCTCTGCAACGGCTCTCGGAATTCCGGGGGTGCAGGGGCAGGCTCAGGCTGGGCTTTCACCCTGGACCCAGTTACCTTACCGGGTTTTGGGTTATCCGCCTCACTATCACTGCCCTCACCACACTGCTCCCCTTTCCTCTCCATTTCCATAAAGCGGTCCTCATTTGCCAGCTTTTCTCTGAAAGGGCCGCTTTCATTCAGCAGTTTCTCCTTTTCCACCTTGGCAGCTTCAATCACCACCTTTAGGTCCCTGATCCTCTCTGCTATAGGATGTCTCTTTCTGCTAGAGGTATTATTTGCTTTAATCCTTTCAAGCTTTAGCTCATTTCTCAGAGCTTTGAGGTGTTGTCCCAGCTCCTTTTATTTCTGTAGGTGGGCTGCTACCCGGGAGCTGTAGGTGGTGGTGGACTCTCCCTCCCACCGGGACCCCCAACCTACCTAGGACGACACCTCCATAGCCTCCGCAGGGACTTCACCTTTCCTTCTTGGGTCTTTATGGGGGACCTAGCTGTTGTCACCAGGTAACCCCACTTCCGCTCAGGGCCGGTTGCCTGGACCCCCTGCTCCCCCCCGACCCTGACCGGAGAGCAGGGGTCCTCGTCTTAGACACCATGGTCCGAGACCCCACCAACTCCCTAGGGAGAGGCAGGGTCTGGACTGGGAGTAGCTGGTAAAACTCCCTGGAAGACAGGTGGCTCTATAAGGGAAAAGTTGGTGAATCACCCTGGAGCACAAGCTGGGATGCAGGAGCTCCACCCAGGCACGTCTGATCACTGCAGCTGCTAGCACCAGACTGAGCTCAGCAATCTCCGCTTCTGTGTCTCCTACACACTGCTTATACTGTGACCGTATCTCCTAAACACTGCTTACACTGTGACCGTATCTCTTAAACACTGCTTACACTGTGACCGTATCTCCTAAACACTGCTTACACTGTGACCGTATCTCCTAAACACTGCTTATACTGTGACCGTATCTCCTAAACACTGCGTATACTGTGACCGTATCTCCTAAACACTGCTTACACTGTGACCGTATCACCTAAACCAGTGTTTCCCAACCAGTGTGCCTCCAGCTGTTGCAAAACTACAACTCCCAGCATGCCTGGACAGCCTTTGGCTGTGCGGGCATGCTGGGAGTTGTAGTTTTGCAACAGCTGGAGGCACACTGGTTGGGAAACACTGACCTAAACACTGCTTACACTGTGACCGTATCTCCTAAAAACTGCTTTCACTGTGACCGTATCTCCTAAAAACTGCTTTTACTGTGACCATATCACCTAAACACTGCTTATACTGTGACCATATCTCCTAAAAACTGCTTATACTTATTGGGATCCATCAAAAGTGTAATCTAGTGTTATTAACTCCATGCCACTTTATTCGGGGGGGGGGGGGGCCATCCGGATGGATACTTTCTCCACCTTCGAAAAATTCTAGGAACCTTGGCTATCCTCCTCTCACTCCTCAGACATACGTTACTGTATTACTTTATGATTGATAGTGGCATGACGAGATGTATATCACTAGTTCACCTTTTGAGTTTGTACTCTGTCTTTACTCTATAAGCTACAGATATTGCACTGACTACGCTAAAATTGTGTACTGCACTAGGAATGTCAACATGTACTGTTATTTCATATGAAGTATTTTCAAGTTTAATACCTGAATTATTCTGTATTGAATTGATATATTTTTTTTATGCTTTCATCAATAAATACCCCATTGAAACATAAAGCATTATACACTAAGTGCATTTTCAGTATTTTAGATATGGTGTCCTAGTATTGGATGGAGACCATAGTTCTGTTTAACAAGAGGATCGTTCTGTATCATCTATCACTGGTGGCTCAGCAGGAATTCAACAGGTTAATAACAGGGAACCCTCTGTTGCATTAGACCCAATTCACTTAATACTTTTCTGATATTTTATTTATGTATTTAGAATATTGTGCAAAGACCCCAGATGGTCACTGTTCCACTTGTATTCCAGTGGCCATGAAGGGCAGGTGAAGGTAGTTTCTTGTAAATTTAGTTTTATTGAGTTTTCAAGGATAAAAGCATACAAAATAATCCCTGCATGTTTCATCCATCAAAAATAATAACATTAATAAGCTGGAACATATGAAATTTTACAATTCCAACAGTAAAAATAATAATAAAAAGAAAATTATGAAAAGTGCAACCCTTAAGGTACTTCTTATTGTGTTGTATTTCTTTATTTAGACTCTCACCAAGAGAGTATTTATTTATGATCTTAATCCTTATTTGTCAGCTTCTTCAAGGGTGAAAATTGGATTTTTTGTACTCACCGTAAAATCCTTTTCTCGTAGTAGGCATTGGGGGACACAGCACCATGGGTATATGTCCAACTACCACTAGGAGGCGACACTAGACATAAAAAAGTGTTGGCTCCTCCCCATTGTGCTATACCCTCTCCACAGACACTAGGCAGATCAGTTTGTACCAAAAGCAGTAGGAGAGAGAAGAAAGGCAAGGAACCAAGAACTCCTGTACCGGGAAAGATCAAGAGACCAGCCCGGATAAGCGGAAGTAAAAAAACATAGGGTGGGATCTGTGTCCCCCAATGCCTACTACGATAAAAGGATTTTACGGTGAGTACAAAAAATCCAATTTTCTCGTGCATGGCATTGGGGGACACAGCACCATGGGACGTCCCAAAGCAGTCCCCGAGGGTGGGAAAAGAACAGCCATGCCACCTGTTGGGCATACAGGTGTGGGAGAACCATGGGACCCAACAGGAAAAAAGCACGGAATAGGCAGGAAGCCTCATAACAAGGGAGAAACCCTAAGGAAGCCACCGTGACGACTGCCAGCACCCCAGGACAAATGCCTGGGAGAACGACCCAAATGCAAGAAGAAGGCAAAGAGGAACACCCAGCTCAGCCGAAGGTTGGAGAGAAAGTAGAACAGCACCGCGAATTGGCGCTACCTAACATTCTATTTGTCTCATGCGAAAGCACAAACACCCAGAGGCCAATCCCTGACGGGCCAGGGGGGCAAGGGAACATGGAATCACTGAAGGCCAAACGAGTGAGGGAAGCCATAGCAAGGCTCACTGTGAAGGAAGCAGGTCTCCCCTCACCGCCAAGCAGGTGAAGAAGAAGATAAGTGCCCTATTGAAAGGAAAAAATCCCAAGGGCGCTAAGGGAAACCACCAACCCTTGGAATGGGAGAGGGTTGTAAGTAAAAACCAGGAAAAGAGAAAATATAAGACCTGCATCCCAAACCAGAAGACGAGGAACCAGCCTCTGAAAACAAAATATCGCTGAGAAGCGCAAGACCGGAGAAACTCTGTCCAAACGAAGTATCAGGGAAAAAAGGGGACCAGATGCAGGCCCAGGAAATCTCAGCAGGGGCACACTGAAGTGAGGGAAGCCATAACAAGGCTCACATATGAAGGGAGCAGGTCTCCCCCCACCGCGAAGCAGGTGATGATGTCAAGCGTCCTATTGAAGAAAACCCCAAAGGCGCTAAGGGAAATCGCCAACCCTTTGGAAAGGGAGGAGGTTGTAAGTAAAGGCCAGGAAAAAAGATAAGATAAGCCCTGCATCCCAAAACCAGGAGATGAGGGACGATCCTCTGAAAGCAAAATATCGCTGAGAAGCGCAAGACCGGAGAAACTCCGGCCAAATGAAGTATCAGGGAGGTGCAAGCCCAGGAAGGCTCAGCAGGGACACACTGGACTGAGGGAGATGGGAGGAGAAGGAGAGTACTCCCAACAGCCTAAGGAGGAATGTTCTACAAGGAGGAGGAAGTCCCTCCCGAAGGAGACCATAAGGCGGAAATGCAAACTGTAGCATTAAACCACTCAACACCAGGTACTTGACGTGGGAGGATGGGAAGATGGACACGAATCCCAAGAGGTCCACAAGGCTATTGGAAACCACAAGGGGAACAATCAACCCAGGCCCCTCCCAAACAACGATTATCATACAGAATCTGTGTGGTCAAATGAACAGGGACAAGGAATCCAGAAAGGAGTACCCGCAATGGGCTCACAAGGAACCAGGAACTGAACCACCAAAAACCAGAACATCCAAGAAAAAATGAAAACAATCACCATATGGGAAAGAATTGGCCATGGACAACTAGCCATTGTAAGAATATTGGCTAGCAATCTGCATACATTGTCCTGGGGAGGGCAAGTACAGCGGCTTGGGTTGTACCACTAAAACAACAGACACCCATATGCATAAGGAATAGCGAAGTCGCTATAAAGGAAACGGGAGTGACTACACGAAATGTAGAAACCAGCTGCGACAGACATACAGAAGACTCCCAGGGAGAGAGAGTACCAGACAGGCGCAGACAATAGCAACTGCCTTCTGTTAGATAGTACAACTAAGCAGAGAATATAAGGGAACACCTGGACCCCGAAGGAACCACGGAACCGTGTCCAATGCCAGAGCAATCAGCAGAAAATTCACCTGCCATGCAGGTGTGTGGCGCTCAGTGGTTCTGTTCCTGACTCGTCAGGGAGGATGTCCAGCGAGGATAATGTCGCTGACCCCACAAGGATTCCGAGTGGCGGAGGACATCCAGTGATGGCCAAAAACTGCTGCAGCCGGCCGGTGCTCACCAAGCTACGTACTCCAACACAGAGAAGATCCAGTGGAGATCCTGTACTCCACCAGGAATGGTCCGCCCCGCAATAGAAAACTGTAAAGGGGGAATATTAATCACCAATATTATGCGAATATCGATAATTAATATTCCTAAATAGGAGGAGCCGTCTAGTGATGACTCTGCCTATTTATACCTTTATATAACAGTAACAATAATACTTTCGCTATACTTTACACTAATCACTATGCTAGCTGCATGCGCCTAACTAACTCACTACCGCTAACAAGTACACGCTACACAAAGGGTACAAATATAACAGTATTTATTAACACCTGACACACACGATGTACAGTAAATACACAGCCTAAACTACACTAAACGTTCCCAAATTCAACCCATAAACTAACTATACAGTTCACACATACAAGTATATTAACTGCCCACCCACCTGGTTCTATACTATCCCTATGGGGTATGACAAGGGTTTACGGTGGTCTTGCAGGGGTGTAAGCAGACTATAAACACAAATACAGTATCAGGGAATGGTTTACCATGGATCAGGGCTGTACAGTAATGCAGGGGTTAATACCCTGCAAGTGTACAGTGAGGGGGGGGGGGGGTGGCAGGGATTAAACAGGGGTTGTCAGGGGTTGCCACCAGGGGTTAATCAGGGACCAGACCACAATGTAATCAGGGGCAAGGGTTAACCAGGGCACAGCAGGGGTTAAGGGGTATGGTCACCAGAGGGGAAAGGGGTAAGGGGTTAAGGCAATAAGTACGTTGGTGGGATAGTGGGGGTTAATGGAGAGCGTTAGTGGGATAGTGGGGGGATACTAAGGGGGTGATACTTATGCTTGCGTCCAGGGGTCTGCTCGTTCGTCCAGGGGGTCTCCTCCTGAGCGCAGGATGCGCTCCGCTATAAGGTGGGGGGTCCCGATCCTCTTTCCAGAGCACAGGACGCGCTCTCCTGGGTCCGGTCAGGGGTCCTTCAGGAGGGGGCGGCAAGGCTCTTCTGTTGAGCGCCGATCGCGCTCTCCTTTTAAGGTGGGGGCCCTGATCCTTACTACCAGGGGGCGCCCGCCCGAGCCACGAGGGCCGGCGCAGTGATATGACGTCACTGCGCCGGTCCGCACGCTCACATCGGGGACGCGCTTCTAGCAGACAGACAGGCGGGAGAAGCCTTTGATCTCCCGCCTGCAGCACCTAGCATTCCGGACAGTGCGTTAGTAATCGCACTGTCGGAATGTGCATAATAGAAGGAGCAATTTTGGCGGGATAAACGAGAGACAAGGCGCTCATAGGGTAGTATTGTTTGGTAAAACGTTTTAGAGAGAGTGCTGTATCAGTAGTTGTACTCACCTTCTGGTGCTATGCTTATATAAGCACAGCACTTGCAAAGGCGGGAGGAATAGGGGTACAATCCGGATGAGGTGTGCTGCCGGTATCTTTCTCAATCCTAGGAGTTGCCAGTACTCCAAAGGAGTGATGTAGAATACTGTGAAAGGGCTGTGTACTGGCTTGTACACACTATGATACCTTTTGGCGCAAAACCACAATAGCAAATGTCGTCTTTTAAGAGATATTTATTTGTTCATCTGAACAAATAAATATCTCTTAAAAGACGACATTTGCTATTGTGGTTTTGCGCCAAAAGGTATCATAGTGTGTACAAGCCAGTACACAGCCCTTTCACATAATAGAAGGAGGGGAGGCTTCTCCCCTTCTTCTATCATGCCTAATCATCTCCAGCGGCGCTGGAGATAATTAGAACAAAGGACTCAGAACCTGAGTCCTTTGTAGTCATCAGGATGACCGGACCTTTGTCCGGTCATTCTGATGCAATCAACCAGATTGTATCAGTGTGAATGCTCGGGGCACATTCACACTGATGCACCTGGTTGCAGATATTGGGGCCTGTATTATTGTAAGTGGGATCTATTATATTATAAAGGGGATTATAAGGGGACTCAGCCCTTACATTACAAGGGGGCACAAGCCCCTACATTATAAGGGGGCACAATCTAAAGGAGGCACATATTTCCCACAGGGGCCACCATGAGCCCCTGGGGATCACCATGGGCAGACGTGCGCAGATGCTGGGCACATCTGCGCACATCACCCCATGATGCGGTGGTTAATGTATGCATATATATACCATACATGCCCGCACGTGTTTGCAGGCATGCATGGATATATATGCATACGTCTCAACCCTTCCTCAACAAAAACAATGCGGGTACTCCTTTATAATATGGGGAACGCGGAGTGCAGACAGTAGTATTTGATAGGGATGTCAATAGCAACCCTAGCACAAAAGCCAACAACCACCTGGCCATGGTGTAGGGAGCGTGGTCGTATGTGGACCACCCACCAGAGCAGAACAGATCAGCCATATACTGGGTACACCAGAAGTAGCAATAGACAGACAAGGTGGAGGTGGGGGTTGGGCTGGTCCACCCCTGCCAGATATGATTACCATGTACATGCTGAACCAGGATGGACGTTGTGGACAGTGCCTTGAGAAGTACAAGGAGCATGACAGTAACGGAGTGGCAGATGTACGGAAGAACCAAAAAGGAAGTAACCAACATCCGCAGCACAGATCAGAGTCCGGCGAAGGAGCACCCAGTAATACAGGAACTGTATGGGCCACAGATTGCACCATAGGGCCCAGCACGTGGGTACTAAAAATACACGCCTAAAAACCGAGGTAAAGTGGCTGCATGTTGCACTCTAAGGAGGGTGGAACAAAACCCCAGCATCTGGAAATGCGACCGCATTTGGAGGGTACAGGTCCTCAACCTGTAAGGCAGAAATACGACTGTGTAGTGCAGAGATACAACCAGACAGGTGCAATGGGTACAGCATCTGGAGATGGTAGAGGTACTAGATTTAAGATTAGAGCGAAGTGGCCGCATGGTGCACCCTAGGACTAGAGAAGTGCAACGGCTGTGCCACTTTAGCAATGGTACCTATATTCCGCTCGGGAAGGGGAAAATAGGGCCGCACGGTAACACAAAGAACGACAGGTGCACACCACAATTAAGTAATTGCAATGGCAACTGAAGGAGGCCCTCTATTTCACCTAAAAAGAGGGAAACAGGGCCGCATAGTACACCATAGAGCCAGACAAGTGTAACGGCTGCAGCATCAGAGACGGTGCAGGAACTCTACCTAAGAAGGGAGTAAGATGGCTGTTTGGTGCACACTATGATGAGGTAGGTGCAGTGACCACGGCAATACAAGATGGCCTCAATATCTCGTCCGGTAAGGGAGAAATAGTGCCACAAGGTACACCATAAGGCCAGACAGGAGCAACGGCAACAGCCTCTGGAGGTAGTGAAGGTACTCAACCTATGAAGGGAACAAGGTGGTAGCCTGGTGCCCACAAGAGCCAAACAGAGGCAATTGCTACAGCAATTGAGAGTGGCCTCCATATCTCGCCGGAAGGGAGAAATAGTGCCGCACGGAACACAATAGAGCCCGCCATGGATATTGGATACAGCATCAGGAGATGGTGTAGGTACTCTACCCATGAAGGGAGCAAGTGGCTGGAAACAGACAGGTGCAATTGCTAAGGCAATTAAAAGCGGCCGGTATATCTCGCCCAATAGGGGGAAATAGTGCCGCATGGAACACCATAGAGCCAGTCAGGAGTAATGGCTACAGCATCTGGAGTAGGTGTAGGAGCTCTACCTATGAAAGTAACAAGGCGGCTGGAAACAGACAGATGTAATCGCCATGGCAATATTCTCTGGTACAGGCACTACAAAAGAACCTTTAGGAGGCCGAGAAGGGTTACCAACCCTACAAGAGGCGTTTGTCTGAATTATCAGCTTGCCTAGAACATAGCCCCTGAATACGGGAACCAGGAAGGTCTGTCGTGTACAGCCTACGAGGGCGTACGTACCAGAGACACCGCGTTGGTGTCCCAGTTGCTAAGCACGGTGACTGCTGCCTTACCTGCAGTAGTTACCTGTGCAGGCAGGAGAGCGCCATCTGAAACTCCACCAGAGGGGCACCAAACCCGGGTAGGGTAGGCACCACCATGCACATCTGACTTGACCACACAGAGGGATTCTGCATGGTGGAAGATCGCCTGATGCTCTGTTCCAAGGGAATCGGTGCAGAGGTGTCCCCAGAGGCAACTGACAGAAAAGGCTTCGTCACCAGCCTCAGGCCTGTCCAGGGGAGACCCGAGGATGCCGGGGAGGGGTGGAAGCTAGTTGAGACCACCCGAGGTTGGTCCGTGGGCTACTCCTTGCGTGACCCTGTAATTGAGCGTGAGCGTGACCCATCTGCAGGGAGGACCTTGGGGGGGGGGATAGGAGACCGCAATTTGTAGTTAGCGCTCCAGCGACTCCGCCAGGGATTGGGCGAGTAAGGCAAGGTTCCCATGGTTCGACATGGAGGGAGCCCATTCGGGGGGACCTACACACAAAAGGGTGGGAGGGGGGACAAGGCGACCACAGGGAAACCTCCGTAGACAACGGACGCACGTGAAATACGTGGCGATCCGATAGGGAGGCTGGGAGAGGAGGCCCTCATAGAGCAGCAGGGCTGTCCTATCTGTCCCCAGATGCCACTTTCCCAAGAGGTGCTGCAGCAGCTATAGAGCAGGAGAACGCAGCAATCGATAGGGGAGGGGGGAAAGGAGCCTGCAGAGCAATTCAGCCAGAGGCTGCCTACCAGACCCCAGGAGATCTGCAGTGCACCCCAGCAGGAGAGCAGAAGATGGCGATCCGGAGAGAGCAGGAGCCGACAGCCGGAGGAAGAACCGCCCCTCTGAGAGAGAGCAGGGAACCTGGGGCTGGATTGGCAGGCAGGAGAGGCCCCTCCCAGGCTCCCCCCACAGAGGGGAGGGGACAGGGTAAGCCCGGGAAGGAGAGAAAGTGGGCGGCCTAGTAGGTCCGAAAAGCCGGGGCCTAAATTAGTGGAGCGAGGCCGGGGGTGAACGGCCGCGATCGCGGAAGTGCCCTAGAGCTGCCGCGACGAACGGGGGCCAGGTGGGGGAGAGAACTTAAGAAGCGACCCCCAGAGAGGGTAAAAACAGAAGGCCAGGGGGCTTCTGGGGCCAGGATACAGAGAGGCCTCTCCTGAGAGATGTAGGTATCCGGGAAGGTAGAGGGGGGAACGCGGCCAGGCCCGGGGAGGAGGGTGGGGGACCCTAATCTAACATACTCACCCTCAGACGTCTTCAGGCGCAGCAGTAACCATCCCCTCGGTGGACTCAACACGGGAACGGTGGGACTGCCGGAATTCCACTGCGGAAGCAGATTTGGGGACTGGGTGGCTGCCAGGTACCTGAGTACGCGCCCGCAGGGGGGCACCTAAAGTGGAACACGATGGAGCCACCCCTGCCGCAGGCTGGAACCTGCAGAGAAGAGAAGAAAAAATGATTGAAGAAAAAATAAAAAAATAAAAGTAGCAGGATGACCTGCACAAAAAGCAGGTCAGGTCTGCCTCCTACGGACACTAGAACAAGACTGATCTGCCTAGTGTCTGTGGAGAGGGTATAGCCCAACGGGGAGGAGCCAACACTTTTTTATGTCTAGTTTCGCCTCCTAGTGGTAGTTGGACATATACCCATGGTGCTGTGTCCCCCAATGCCATGCACGAGAAATACACACTTGTCCATATAAATAAAGGTTAATTTGAAAGATCTAGTATTCATTTTATTTTATATGGGACAATAAACTATTATGGTACAATCAAATGGATCACTCCATTTATAAGATATATACCTATATATTATTAGATAGATAAATAGGGGTCCACCTTTTAATCAATCATAAGGAGAACAAAACAGGGAATAACATTGTCACATCATGACGATATCTTAAATCAAGTAAGATTTAGAGAGAAAGAAGAAAAAATATACCTATTCAAAATATTTTTCCATCTTGTTTGTGTTTATGAAATCAATCCATTTTTGCCATGTTCTCAAGTAAGAGTTATATTTACCAAGGTTAGACCACTTAATTTTCTCCATTTTATTTATCTGGCACATGTCATTGAACCACTCTCTAATGGTGGGGGTTTCCACTCTAAGCCAATACTTAGGAATAATTGCCTTTATTGCACATATGAGAAACAGGAATAGTCTGCCTTTCAATATCAAATTGTGTTTTTTATAAATGTTGAACAGGATCAACTCCCCATCAATTTCCACTTTAGAATCATATATTTCGGAAATTATCTCTTCACATTTATTCCATAGGGGGATTATTCTCTCACATTTTACCCAAATATGAGTAAAAGTACCTTCTGACTTATCACACCGCCGGCATTTGGAGGGGATATTAGAATTTATCCTGTTCATCATGACTGGTGTCTTATACCAGCGTGCAAGTAACTTATAATGCGTCTCCTGTAGTCTCGTAGAAGTCACTTTTGGAGTAGACATTTGGACTATAGTGAGTTTCTCATTGTCATTAAAGGTTTTATTTTGTTCTATCGCCCACTTCTCTACATAGGGAGGAGAAGTAGACTGACTATTAAGTTCTAAATATATAGAACCGAAAAAAGAAGGGCCTCACTATAATACCGTAGGTAAGGGCAACCAGAGAACCAATCATATAAACCTATAAATGCTGCTATAAAAACAACCATAGAATGCCCAGTAGAAATATAAATACTTTATTAGATCATCAATGGATCACAAAAATTCATAAAATATGTTTTGTACACAGATATGCTATGGAGAATAGTCAGCAAAACAGACTGGAAACAATAGTCCCCCCCGTCGGTGCCTCAAACACCCACCAAACAGATGAACAACATGTCAGTGTGATGTGCAGTGAGGTGATTCACCAGTAGAGAGTGTCAGTAAACATCCACTACAAGTGTCTGTGATATCCAACTCGCTGCACGACCCAGGGAGAGGTTATTGTGTGAATACAGCAGAAAATGATAATAATATTCTGGAGCACAAGGTTACAACACATCCATCAAATACATCTAGATGCAATCTGCCCATATATAGTAAGTTAAAGATATCAGGCTGTACAATCAAACTCCCACAAAAAAGTATCCACTGGGGACGTGAACATACCCACAGACATGATGGAGGGTGGAGGCACCGAACACAGGGCTGGAAGGAACCCCGACGCGCGTTTCGCCTCAGCTTCGTCAGGAGGTTAACCTCCTGACGAAGCTGAGGCGAAACGCGCGTCGGGGTTCCTTCCAGCCCTGTGTTCGGTGCCTCCACCCTCCATCATGTCTGTGGGTATGTTCACGTCCCCAGTGGATACTTTTTTGTGGGAGTTTGATTGTACAGCCTGATATCTTTAACTTACTATATATGGGCAGATTGCATCTAGATGTATTTGATGGATGTGTTGTAACCTTGTGCTCCAGAATATTATTATCATTTTCTGCTGTATTCACACAATAACCTCTCCCTGGGTCGTGCAGCGAGTTGGATATCACAGACACTTGTAGTGGATGTTTACTGACACTCTCTACTGGTGAATCACCTCACTGCACATCACACTGACATGTTGTTCATCTGTTTGGTGGGTGTTTGAGGCACCGACGGGGGGGACTATTGTTTCCAGTCTGTTTTGCTGACTATTCTCCATAGCATATCTGTGTACAAAACATATTTTATGAATTTTTGTGATCCATTGATGATCTAATAAAGTATTTATATTTCTACTGGGCATTCTATGGTTGTTTTTATAGCAGCATTTATAGGTTTATAAGTTCTAAATATAGTCTGGATACCCCATGATCTAAAGGTTTTTTATTTAGGACAATGTCAGGTAAGCCACTATGAATTCGATATGCTGTGGTAGGTATGTCTAGTGTGCTCAGATACATCTGTAGAGTATTATATTCTTCCTCATTAAGTTTAGGTGCTTTAGCTTCCGCTTTAAAATTATTATATAAGGGAAGTTTATTTTCAATAAGAATATCTCTAAGGGCTCTTTCACACCTGCGTTATTGTCTTCCGGCATAGAGTTCCGTCGTCGGGGCTCTATGCCGGAAGAATCCTGATCAGGATTATCCTAATGCATTCTGAATGGAGTGAAATCCGTTCAGGATGCATCAGGATGTCTTCAGTTCCGGAACGGAACGTTTTTTGGCCGGAGAAAATACCGCAGCATGCTGCGCTTTTTGCTCCGGCCCAAAAGACTGAAGACTTGCCGCAAGGCCGGATCCGGAATGAATGCCCATTGAAAGGCATTGATCCGGATCCGGCCTTAAGCTAAACGTCGTTTCGGCGCATTGCCGGATCCGACGTTTAGCTTTTTTAGAGTGGTTACCATGGCTGCCGGGACGCTAAAGTCCTGGCAGCCATGGTGAAGTGTAGCGGGGAGCGGGGGAGCAGCATACTTACCATCCGTGCGGCTCCCGGGGCCCTCCAGAGTGACGTCAGGGCGCCCCAGGCGCATGGATGACGTCATCGCATGGCACGTCATCCATGCGCCTGGGGCGCTCTGACGTCACTCTGGAGCGCCCCGGGAGCCGCACGGATGGTAAGTATACCGCTCCCCCGCTCCCCACTCCTACTATGGCAACCAGGACTTTAATAGCGTCCTGGCTGCCATAGTAACACTGAAAGCATTTTGAAGACGGATCCGTCTTCAAATGCTTTCAGTACACTTGCGTTTTTCCAGATCCGGCGTGTAATTCCGGCAAGTGGAGTACACGCCGGATCCGGACAACGCAAGTGTGAAAGAGGCCTAAGAGTAGTCAAGCGTGAAGATAAATCTCCATATATTTTTTCCTTAATCTTCTTGAGTTTGTCAGGAATGATTATGTATAGGGGAAGTTCCCTAATATCAGGGGTCTGAATTTTTTTTGATTTAAATGTTTTAAACCATAACTTGAGTGTAAGTTTAGTGTAGGGATTCTGAATACTTTGAAATGAGCACTTGTTAATTGTAGTCTTTCATAAAGCATAACTGAAAGGAGTTATGTTGCAGGCCTCTTCTATGTCTACCCAATTTTTTCGTCTCGGGGACACATTCCATTCCATTATTCTAGTAAAGTGGGTCGCAATTCTATAAGGTTCAAAATTAGGAAGTCCTCCATTCCTTTTTGATCTAGTTAGGGTATCATATGCAATCCTATTTTGTCCCTTATTCCATATATATGTGAGAATAATTTTCTTAAGCGTCGAAAAGAAACTTTTAGAGTTATCAATCGGTAGTCCTTGTAGAAGATATAGAATCTTTGGGAGAACCACCATTTTAATAATATTGATTCTCCCAAACCATTAAATGTATAAATCATTCCATTCTGCCAGTACTGATTTAATTTTATTTACTAGAGGGGGAAAGTTAAGCTTGTATAGGTTTGAGTATTGAGTATCTATTTTAATGCCTAAGTATTTAAATTCAGTAGTGCATAATTTAAGTTTACAAAGGGATTTAATTTTGGTCCAAGTTGTATGGTCTAAATTAACATTGTAAATAATTGACTTAGTTAGGTTAATTGAAAAGTTAGAGAACTTCCAATATTCTGTGAGTTCCTTCAATAACTCAGGGATGGAGGAAATGGGATTAGTCAATGTAAATAGTATGTCATCCGCATATGCAGCGGTTTTGTAAGTTTTGCTTTGTGTTTGTAATCCAGAGATGTTACCATTTTGTCGCACTTTCGCAAGGAGCGGTTCCAATGAAATAATAAATAAAAGTGGGGATAACGGACATCCCTGCCTTGTTCCATTTAGTATGTTAAAGGGTTGTGAGATGATACCGTTAACCATAACCGCAGCGGAAGGTACAGTGTAAAGAGCTTGGATTTTTTGGCTAAGGGCTGTTGGAAATCCAAATTTTTTCAAAGATGCCATTAAAAACCTCCAATTTAGCCTATCAAAGGCTTTTTCAGCATCTGTTGAAATTAGGACAGTTTTTAGGTTATTTTTTTTACTATACTCAATGGCATTTAGAGTTTTGATAATATTGTCCTTTGCTTCCCTCTCAGGAGTAAAGCCGACTTGTTCAGGGTTTATTATCTGAGGAAGTATCTTTTGTATCCTATTTGCTATTATTTTTGCGTATATCTTAATATCGTTATTAAGGAGGGAAATTGGCCTGTAATTTTGGCAGAGAGTAGGGTCTTTATCCTCTTTTGGGATAACAGTGATATTTGCTCTAAGCGTTTCTTGTCTAATCGGAATTATTGGGCCAACAGAATTGAAATATTTCGCTAAATAAGGATATAATAATTGACTATACTTTTTGTAATAGCTAATACCATAGCCATCTGGACCAGGGCATTTCCCGTTAGGGAGACTATCAATCGCCTCTTCAATCTCCTCCTGAATAAAAGGTTGAGATATCAAACCCTTCTGTTCTTCGTTTAAACTGGGTAGCTTAATTTTACTTAGGTAGTTCGTAATTTCTCCATCTGTGAACTCAAGATCTGTGGAGTGTTTCCCTATATTATACAGTTTTTCATAAAACATACGAAAATCCTCTGCTATTTTATCTGATGATTGCTCTGTCTGTCCCGACGCAGATTTAATTTTATGTATAAACATTTTTGATCTTTGTTTATTTACTTGTCTAGCTAGTTCTTTTCCGCACTTGTTAGCGCTCACAAAGCCTCTGTATCTATGCATAAATAAATATTTCTCGTATTCCTTATTAAGAAGTTCTTTTAAGTTTTACCTCAGGAGAATCAATTCTTTTTCTAAGGCTCTAGCACAGGACTGCTTATGCGCCGCCTCCATTTTAGCAATTTTAGCATATAGTTCAGCAACTTTTTTACTTCCTCTCTCTTTTCTTTTTAGCCCCTAATTGTACAAGATATCCCCTAATAACTGCTTTATGTGATTCCCATAATGTGGTCCACTCCATCCCTTCAGTAGTATTTTCATAGAAAAACAGCTTTATTTGTTCTGCAATGTACTTAACATCTGCATCTAAAACAAGCAGTGAATCATTTAGCCTCCAATTATATATTTTTTGTGGGCTTTTGGACAGTTCTAGGTGTACAAAAAGTGGGGCATGTTCTGAAAATATAAATGTATCATAAGCAGCCGATCGAATCATATTCAAATTCTTTTGGTGAACATAAATATGATCCACCCGAGAGTATTGATTGTATACTGCGGAGAAACAAGAGTAGTCTCTATCCGCTGGGTTGAAGTATCGCCAGGCATCTATAAGTTACCTGTCTTGAAATAACTTCCTAACTTTTCTAATCGTGTTATAAGAGATTGACGATTTCCCTCTGGTGGTGTCTGCATTTGGCTCTAGTGGAACATTGAAGTCTCCTCCCATAATGATATTGCCTTCAGCAAATTTGTCCACTTTTTTAAAAATACATCTTAAAAATTCCAACTGCTTATTGTTAGGAGTGTAAACATTAATTATAGTTATTAGGGATTCACCTATCAACCCTTTTACCACAATATAGCGTCCTTCTGGGTCCACAAGTGAATCTTTAACCTTAAATCCTGTTGAATTTTGGATTCCTATTGATACTCCCTTTCTTCTCCTAAGTGGGGTATTGACATTAAACCATTGTACATGTGGTGCAGATTTTATTATCGGGGTATAATCTTTCCTAAAGTGTGTTTCCTGAAGTAATGCTATTTCGATTTTGATTTGTATTAAGTATTTTAGTACTTGTGTTCTCTTTTTAGGTATATTTAACCCATTAACATAAGTGGCTATTCTAATATCCTGCATTATATGATATCTACTTATTTCAAGTGTCAGTACGTGACAGATTAACTAAACGTATATATAGGACTAAGTATAACTTATAGAACAAAAAGCTGTACGTCTCAACTGAGGAGCTCCAGTACAGCAGAAACTAGTGATAAGAAAGCTGCTGGCAGCTAGCGGGCTTTAAGGGCCCGTAGGATGCCAGGGTTACAGGTAGCTAGTATAGAAGGGTATCTCCGGGGGGGTAGGAGAGGCCCCTCACAGTAATTTTAAACTCCCTCAGTGCGCCTGCGCCGATGACGTCTTCTCTTTCGGTGACGTCATCGGCGCAGGCACACTGAGGGAGTGCTGAGGAGGCGAGCCTCCTTCTCTCAGAGCGCCTGCGCCGAATCAACACAGGCGCGCGATTTTTGAAATGCTGAAAGGGCCGGCTGGAGGAGGAGATCGCGGCTGGCCCTGTCAATCAACACAAGTAGGGGGCGGTTTTCTGCGGCTGCTACCAGCAAGTGGACGCCCTACTTGCTGGTAGAAAGGTAATGAGCATATCATAAAAGTAAGTTTTTGGCTAAATCTACTGAACGAAAATTATTAATAACATAATGTATGGCAATATGGCAGGATAGGGATTATAAGTACCCAAAAAAAAATATGCGTTTAGTGGGGTGACAGAAGCCCTTTAAAAAAGCGGCACTATTTTCTCTCTGTCGACTTCAGCTCCCAGCCGGTAGCGCTTACATCGGTGTCAACTCCAATGCAGGCCACAAAGGATATAAGCAATCGAGCGCTGCCAGCAGCGGATCGTATGTGCCCTGGAAGTCCTATAGTTTGTGGACTTCTGCAAGCGCCAGCGGTCCGATCCGCAGCGGTCAAATATCGGGGATGCCGGTGATTCGGGCGGGTGTTCCTCAGCAGTAAGCCGCACGTTCTGGATGGGCCCTCAAGTATACAGGGGCTGAATTTAGATCAAAGGGAGGGGGGATCTCCCTCAAGAAGGCAAATCTACCTGTCCGGCAGCAGTATATAAGCGGCAATTAGCTTGTATAAGCAATCAGGGGTCTGCTTGTGTGCCGCACGGTACTCACTTTAGTCCGATGCTCTAGACCAGTGATGGCGAACCTATGGCACGGGTGCCAGAGGTGGCACCCAGAGACCTCTCTGTGGGCACCCGCACCCTGGAAAAAGTCTATGGTGTACCAATATGCCTTAGACATTTCCTGCCATTCATCAGCGCAGGGAGCGCTATGAACAGCAGAGGCAGCGCAGGATATTATAGCTAAATGATAAAGTATGTGGAAGATATACTATATTGGACTGCAGTATCCAGGTTAAATTCCATGTTGGCACTTTGCGATAAATAAGTGGGTTTTGGGATTCAGTTTTGGCACTCGGTCTGTAAAAGGTTCACCATCACTGCTCTAGACTGTCCCACAGGCCGCAATGTCGAATTTCAATAAAATCCGCTCCAAATGATATCCTCAGGTGCAGGATGAGGTCATGTATCAGGATCTGTGATTTTTAGCCAGATTGAGCAGCTTTTAACAAAGTTATATCGAATTTAGAGCTAGCTGTGTTCAGAGCTCCACAATTTGCTTCCTCTCTGCTCTGCAGCTAGCTCCACGCCCCAGGCGAAGGTAGTTTCTATTTGACTTAAAATGTCCTTTGTATGCATCTACTTCCTCAAGGTCCTCTTCAGCCCCTGGAGCATTAATCTGCCAGGAGCCAACGGAAGCGCTCTACTCAAGTGCATGTCAAGAGTAGGAAAAAATACTTAAGATAAAGTTGTTATCATGACTATGGTTTGGTCGTGACTCTTTGTGTCGCAAGCAGTTGTCAGCGGTCTGCTTGTTGTCTACCGCAGGTGAGGGAAGTTAGTTTGTTGCCTCATGTGTGGTTGCCGCTGGCAACATGATGTTGTTGGCAGTGTATCAGCCTGAGCTGGTTGCCAGGTGGCCTGCTGTCAAGGCATGCGGTTGCATCTTGCAACGTGTGTTTGTATGTGTTCACTTTCCATGTTTGGTTTGCATGGGATTTAGTTATGTGTGCATTTCCCCTTTAAGTGACACTTACCTTGTCTGGTGTTGGAAGGGTTAACTCCTTTCCTAGTATGTGTGTGTGGGTGTGGCTGCAAGGGCTATTTAGCTCCTGCTGGATGCCTGTAGCTGAGGGGTACTCCAGCCATGCTTTATGCTGGAGTCATCCTCCTGGTCTCATACGCCATCTATCCAGTGAGGGCCACCCTTGTGGTCATAAAAATATATGTATGATGTTAAGAAGATGTTTTTATGCTCTTTATATTTATTGCAGCTATGGGTGTCCTGGGTACTTGTGTGATTTGTGTGTGTACTGTGTCCTTAATGTTTGTGTTGACATCAGTACTTGTGCACGGGTTCCAGTCAGCGTGTCTGTAGCAGGTAGGTGTAGTACTGGTTTAACTCACCTGCCATATCCATATGCTGTATATGTTTCCCCTCTCCTTGCTCCTTGGCCAGTGAGACTCCTGTTCGTCCGTGTCCAGGAGGAACAGGTCGTCTTACCCTGCTCCTAGTCCAGGGATTTCCTGAGGGCTAGTAGAGACCCTAGGTTCTGGAGTATGAGCCCTCCTACCATCTGGGTTGGCTTATACGGTTAGGAGTCAGGGTCAGAATTAGGGACGCGCTAGGAGTTGACCTGCTCCCTGATCCTGTCGTCCTGGCCTAGCAGCTACCCTTATCCTATTGACATCACACGCTTGAGGGTTTCCCCCACTTTCAACCGTGACAGTTGTTCCTGTTTGGTCTTAATTTGTGGGCGTTACAGAGATGCTTTAAGTCAAAATTAAAAGCTCTCTATCATTCTTTCTATTCTATTCCGAAATACTACCTGTACCACAAGCCACACAAGAAAGGCAGTGGGAGATTAGGGAGATTAACAAGTGGCTCAAGAACTGGTGTAGGAAGGAGGGGTTTGGGTTCCTGGAGAACTGGGCCGACTTCTCTATCGGCTACAGGCTCTATCGTAGGGACGGGCTGCACCTCAATGGAGAAGGGGCAGCTGTGCTGGGGAGAAAGATGGCTAGAAGGTTGGAGGAGTGTTTAAACTAGGGACTGGGGGGAGGGTAATTACATTATAGGAGGGGAAGATAGTGCAGATAGAGACTGGGGGCAAGGTAGTGGGACTGGGGGAGGAATGGAAGGAGGGACTAGAACAGTTCAGAAGGAAAGGTGTAGGGTAAAAAATATACATAAACCTCTCAAATATATGTATACTAATGCCAGAAGCCTGACTAATAAAACTGGGGAGCTGGAATCAGTGATGTGTGAGGAGAACTATGACATAGTGGGAATAACTGAGACATGGCTGGATGATAGCTATGATTGGGCAGTTAATGTACGAGGTTACAGTCTGTTTAGAAAGGATCATCAAAACCGGAGAGGGGGAGGGGTCTGCCTCTATGTAAAGTCCTGTCTAAAGCCCACACTCTGTGAAGCTATAAGTGAGGGCCATGAACATGTGGAGTCACTGTGGGTAGAGATAAATGGAGCTAAAAACAACAATAAATTACTAATAGGAGTTTACTATAAACCACCTAATATACCAGAGTCCACAGAAAATCTACTACTAAACGAGATAGACGATGCAGCAAATCATAATTAGGTGGTTATTATGGGGACTTCAACTACCCAGATATAGACTGGGAAACTGAAACTTGTATATCTCATAAAGGAAACAGGTTCTTGGCAATAACCAAAGACAATTACCTCTCCCAACTGGTTCAGGACCCGACTAGAGGGACGGCCATACTGGACTTAGTATTAACCAATAGGCCTGACAGAACAACAGACATGCAGGTTGGTGGACACCTGGGAAATAGTGACCATAAAGTAATAACCTTCCAATTATCATTCAAAAGAGTGTTTCTGCAGGGAGCAACAAAAATTCCAAACTTCAAAAAAGCTAAATTTAGCCAACTAAGAGAGGCCATAGGCCTAACTAACTGGGATAAAGTCCTCAAAAATAAAAATACAGTCACAAAATGGGATATCTTTAAAAACATAAAATCTCATTGTGAGCGGTACATACCGTATGGGAATGAAAGGTTAAGGAACAAAAAGAAACTAATGTGGATAAATAGAACCGTAAAGCAAGCAATAAATGACAAAAAGAAAGCATATAAATCACTAAAACAGGAGGGTAATGAGGAAGCACTGAAAAACTATAAGAAAAAAAATAGAACATGTAAAAAAACAAATAAAAGCGGCCAAACTAGAGACCGAGAGATTAATTGCCAAAGAGAGTAAAACTAACCCTAAAATATTCTTCAATTATATAAATGTTAAAAAGTATAAATCTGAAGGTGTCGGCCCTTTAAAGAGTAATGAGGGGGGAGTCGCAGAGAGCGACGAGGAGAAAGCAAAGCTGTTAAATATTTTTTTCTCCAATGTATTCACTGAGGAAAATAAACTGTCAGATGACATGCAGAATGTAAAAATAAATTCCCCATTAAAAGTGTCCTGTCGGACCCAGGAAGAAGTACTTTAGCGACTTAAAAAGATTAAAATAGACAAATCGCCAGGACCGGATGGCATCTTGTAGAATTAAGTAATGTCATAGCCAGACCCTTATTTCTGGTATTTGCGGACTCTATACTGACAGGGAATGTCCCACAGGATTGGCGCATGGCAAATGTGGTGCCAATATTTAAAAAGGGTCCAAAAACAGAGCCTAGAAACTATAGGCCGATAAGTTTAACATCTGTTGTGGGTAAACAGTTTGAAGGTTTTCTGAGAGATGCTATCTTAGAGCATCTCAACGGAAATAAGCAAATAACGCCATATCAGCATGGCTTCGTGAGGGATCGGTCATGCCAAACTAATTTAATCAGTTTCTATGAGGAGGTAAGTTCTAGACTTGACAGCGGCGAATCAATGGATGTCGTATATCTGGACTTCTCCAAAGCATTTGACACTGTACCACATAAAAGGTTAGTATATAAAATGAGAATGCTCAGACTGGGAGAAAACATCTGTATGTGGGTAAGTAACTGGCTCAATGATAGAAAACAGAGGGTGGTTATTAACGGTACACACTCAGATTGGGTCACTGTAACTAGTGGGGTACCTCAGGGGTCAGTATTGGGCCCTATTCTTTTCAATATATTTATTAATGATCTTGTAGAAGGTTGCATAGTAAAGTGTCAATTTTCGCAGATGACACTAAAGTAATTTACACTGAAGAGGACAGTATACTACTACAGAGGGATCTGGATAGATTGGAGGCTTGGGCAGATAAGTGTCAGGTGAGGTTTAACACTGATAAATGTAAAGTTATGCACATGGGAAGGAATAATGCAAGTCACCCGTACATACTAAATGATAAAACACTCGGTAACACTGACATGGAAAAGGATCTAGGAATTTTTATAAACAGCAAACTAAGCTGCAAAAACCAGTGTCAGGCAGCTGCTGCCAAGGCCAATAAGATAATGGGTTGCATCAGAAGGGGCATAGATGCCCGTGATGAGAACATAGTCCTGCCACTTTACAAATCGCTAGTCAGACCACACATGGAGTACTGTGTACAGTTCTGGGATCCTGTAAAAAAGGCAGACATAGCAGAGCTGGAGAGGGTCCAGAGGAGGGCAACTAAAGTAATAACGGGAATGGGGCAACTACAGTACCCTGAAAGATTATCAAAATTAGGGTTATTCACTTTAGAAAAAAGACGACTGAGGGGAGATCTAATTAATATGTATAAATATATCAGGGGTCAGTACAGAGATCTATCCCATCATGTATTTATCCCCAGGACTGTAACTGTGATGAGGGGACATCCTCTGCGTCTGGAAGAAAGAAGGTTTGTACACAAACATAGAAAAGGATTCTTTACGGTAAGAGCAGTGAGACTATGGAGCTCTCTGCCTGAGGAGGTGGTGATGGTGAGTACAATAAAGGAATTCAAGAGGGGCCTGGATGTATTTCTGGAGTGTAATAATATTACAGAATATAGCTACTAGAGAGGGGTCGTTGATCCAGGGAGCTATTCTGATTGCCTGATTGGAGTCGGGAAGGAATTTTTTATTCCCCTAAAGTGGGGAAAATTGGCTTCTACCTTACAGTTTTTTTTTTTTTTGCCTTCCTCTGGATCAACTTGCAGGATGACAGGCCGAACTGGATGGACAAATGTCTTTTTTCGGCCTTATGTACTATGTTACTATGATACTATGCCTCTAATCCTCAACATGGAAATTGCAGTTTTTAATAATAGAAAATATGTAGCGATATGCCCCCATTGTCCGAGATGAGAAAACCCCTTTACGGCCTCTTGCACACGACTGTATGCCCTCCGAGACATGCGGGCCATATGTCCCATAGTGGCATTGATCGTGCCCACGGGAGTACAAAGCATCACAGTTTACAATGATTCTGTGCAAGTCGAGCTGCCCACGGGACTATTGTCTAGCACTAATAGATCATATGAGTGCGGGACAATAGCCCAGTGTGTGCGGCACAACATGGACATCATGATGCTATGTACTCCCGTACGGACGATCAATATGGCCCGCTAACGAACACTATACATCTTTTAGTGCATATAGTCATGTACAAGAGTCCGAAAGGTGTGGTCCGTGATCAGAGCTGAAACCGGACAGACTTGGAATTTCAACAAGACTGCCCCCAAGTGATTAACAACGGAGCATCTAAATGCGTCAAAGCTAATGACAACCCTGTGGATCTGAATACATGAAGTGGGGGGACACTTTGAGATGCTACTCAATACAAAACTGATCCGCTAAACGGAGGCAAAAACGGAAACAAACGTGACAAACGGATCCACATTACATCATTTTATTGACGGATCCGTTTTTCAAATGGATCCGTGAAACGCCAGTGTGAAAGTAGCCTTATGTATTTACCACAGTCTGGCTTTGCATGCCAGGATTTTCTGTTACACTTTTTTTTTTTTTTATTGAGATATAAAGATTAACTATAAAGTAATAAATTATACTGGAGACAACTTGACATGCAATTTGTGTTACTTTGTGTAAAGTAAGCACTAGCTGTGTCTCAATCTATGACATCACAGCAATTCTATAGTGGGTGTGATGTAATGGCCATATGAGATGGTGGATTTCAGAGTAGAAAAAAGAAACCTCAGTTTCTCTTGGTGAGCACAGATTGGAGTGCCTTTTTGGCGTTCTAGATTTTTTGGGACCATATATAAATATTCAAAGAGGGTAAAAACTACAGTGCTAGGAATATAAAACTATTTCTAACACTATAGTTTCCTCTGCACCCTTTTTGTCAGTTACCCGATTGCTGGGTAAGGCTCTGCCAACATCAGGTCCCTCCTGCGCTCACATTTGGGTCTCCCCATCGGAAAGCATTAACTCAAGGGTTTTTAAAGAGCCTGGTTCTCGTCATGCAAAGCTTAAGGATGTCCAGTGTTATTTCACCTAGTTAGACTCCGCTAAGGACCCTGAAGCGACTCTAGTGGCCGTCTGGTAGACAGCCACTAGAGGATGAGATGACCTTGCAAGGTAGTATTTAACATTTCAGTATTAGTGGGACATGGGCACTGCAACCAAACCCATTACACAAGATGAAGTAGTCTTGGTGCCTATAATGTCCCTTTAAAGAGCAACTTGTTACTCTGCTTATTGCTATCTTTTGAAAGTCATCACAGTATTAAGCAAAACTTGTGCATAGGCGCAGTGACAAGAGGATCTATGTGCACCATAAAATGATCACAGTTTGATACAAAGCCATATTTCCTAACAGTCCTGGATTGTTTGATAGAGTCCCAGTTTGGGGTTGCTCTCCATTGTCACACAATAATTAGCAGGTTAACGTTAATTACAGATACATATTTCACTGGACATTTCAAAATTGTATTTTTTTTATTTAAAGAAGCAGTAGAAAAAAAGTCTAACAATATTTGTTAATTTCATATGGAAGAAAAAACTGAAAAAGTATGACGTTCATTAATTACATACATAATAATTGCCTATTATCAGATATTGTTAGCCGCTCTTTACTCTTACACTCCTGACTTGGGCTTGGATGATGCTGCGATGAGATCTTCCTCTAGTACAGCCCTTCTGTATCCAATAGTCTATGATGCAGGGACTCCTCAAAGCGGTTGGCTCCTTCCCTCTGGATCTGTAAAAAGCAAAAATAAAGTTAAAACGCACCAAAATGTAATCAGAAAGCATATTACAATCTACATATTTTCTATTATTAAAAACTGCAATTTCCATGTTGAGGAATAGAGGCATAGAATAGAATAAATGATGGAGAGCTTTTAATTTTGACTTAAAGCATCTCTGTAATGCCCACAAATTAAGACCAAACAGGAACAACTTTATCTTAAGTATTTTTTCCTACTCTTGACATGCACTTGAGTAGAGCGCTTCTGTTGGCTCCTGGCAGATTAACGCTCCAGGAGCTGAAGAGGACCTTGAGAAAGAAGATGCATACAAAGGACATTTTAAGTCAAGTAGAAACTACCTTCACCTGCCCTTCATGGCTACTGAAATACAAGTGGAACAGTGACCATCTGGGGTCTTTGCACAATATTCTAAATACATAAATAAAATATCATAAAAATATTAAGTGATTTAGGGTTTAGTCATAATCTCAGAATTGGGTCTAATACCTGTTGAATTCCTGCTGAGTCGCCAGTCATAGATGATACACAATGATCCTCTTGCTAAACAGAACGATGGTCTCCATACTGGGACACCATATCTAAAATACAGAAAATGCACTTAGTGTATCATGCTTTAAACCGCCTCCCTCATCAAATTGAAACTTGATCTGGAATTGAGAAAACAGTCTCAACATATAATGATTCAAACTGGGGTGCTATATCTGGAACACTCCAGAGTAGTCCCCCAAGTCAGTGGCAGCTGACCAGGGTGTCAGAGTGCTAGGTGCAAGCACCAAGGGGACATACGAGGCTTGGAGGTACGGGTCAGGACAGACGGCAATCCATCGAAGTAAGCAAACATGATCCGAGGTCAGGGGCAGGCAGCAAACAGGCAAAGTCCATAAACGAAGTCCGAGGTCAGAGGCAGGCGGCAGAAAGCAAAATCCAGGAGTACAATAGCAGGATTCGGTACACAGGAAGGCAGACAAGACACCTTTGCACAGGGACTAGACAAGCTAGACACTGAGGTTGCTCAGGCAACTTCCTGTAGTAGGAAGTGCCTTTAAATACATGCTGCAATCCGGCCATTTGCTGCTGAGACAGAGGGCGTGTATGCGTTGCCACATAGGAAGAAGAGACACACCCACACAAGCTTCAGCAGCAGTGCAAGTTTCCAGCAGCAAGGAAACACTGGCATGGATCACATGTAGCAGAGTTAAGTTAGTTGCTGCCCGTGTTTGTCAGCTGGGCGGCAGGGAGGAAAAGAGGGAGCCCGGCGCCCGTGCCTGCTGATAGCCGAGCGGCCTGTGTCGGCTCCGCTGCCCCTAATAGTACCTCCCCCTTTCACCAGGCCTGGTTCTGGACAATAATTTTTTCAGCAGAAGGGGGGGCATTGATGTTCTCCCTGGGTTCCCAAGATCTCTCCTTAGGGCCAAACCCCTTCCAATCCGCCAGAAACAGGGTTTTTCCTCTACTCTTCTTCATCCCCAGAATGGCCTTTACCTCATAGACACTCATTACTGACCGCAACAGGAGCAGAGACAGGTTTCTTGAAAAAACGATTCAGGGTGACGGGCTTCAGCAGGGAGACATGGAAGGAATTCGGTACCCGGAGGGAGGCTGGTAGCTTAAGCTTGTAGGAAACATCATTGATTTGTTCAAGAATTTCAAATGGACTGATGGAGAGGACTCAATTTGAAGGAGGGTATTTTGAGCCGGATGTATTTGGAAGCGAGCCAGAATTTATCACCAGGACGAAATTTTGGAGAAATTTCTACGTTTTTTTATCCGCGGACTCTTTCATGCGCACAGAAGCCTCTTTCACAGCTTCTCTAGTCTCCTCCCAGATTTTTGAGAACTCTCTTGAGGTGGTGTCTGCAGCAGGGATACCGAAAGAAGGAGACACTGGGAGTGGGATATTTGGTTGTTGGCCATAAACAAAAACAAAAAAAAATAATGGAGATTTCTTTATAGACTCTCTGACATGATTGTTGTATGAGAACTCAGCCAAGGCAATAGTTCGATCCAGTTGTCGTGATGACTGTTAGTGAAGTGGTGCAAGAAGTTTGTCAGAATTTGGTTAACACGCTCCACCTGACCATTGGACTGAGGATGATATGCTGACGAGAAGTCCAGAGATACATTTAATAGCTTGCAGAGAGCTCTCCAGAATTTAGATGTGAACTGTACGCCTCTATCGGACACAATACGGAGTGGAAAGCCATGGAGACGAAAAATTAGTTCGATAGATTTCTTGTCCAGTTGGGGAGCAGAAGGAAGACCAGGCAGAGGGACAAAATGTGCCATATTTTGAAGAAGCGGTCAACCACTACCCAAATTACAGAACAACCGAAGGATGTGGTTAGATCTGTGATAAAGTCCATGGCTATTTGTTGCCAGGGAACCTCAGGAACTGGAAGAGGAAGCAAAAGGCCGGCTGGACGCTGTTTGGAAGTTTTATTTTGCGCACAGGATGGACAAGCAGCTACAAATTCTAGGATGTCTTGTCGCATGGATGGCCACCAGTACAGCTGTGCAATGAACCTGAAGGTCTTTCTCTGACCAGCATTACCCGCCACTTTTAAAAGAATGACCTCATAGTAAGATTCACTTTCTGAGAGATTCTGCAACAAAGGTTTTTCCAGGAGGAATTTTGGATAGCTTGACTGAACAGGCCAAGATTTTAGCAGGATCAATGATGAATTGGGGCTCCTCCTCCAGGTCAGTGGAATCAAAGAATCTTGAAAGAGCATCTGCTTTGATGTTCTTATCTGCAGCACGAAAGTAAAGAACAAAATCAAAACGAGCAAAGAAGAGGGACCATCGATCTTGGCGTGGATTAAGTCTCTGTGCAGACTGTTGGTAGGTAAGATTCTTGTGGTCAGTATAGATCACTACTGGGTGACTGTCTACCTCCAGAAGGTATCGCCATTCCTCCAATGCCATTTTGATGGCCAACAACTCTCTGTCCCCGATCGAGTAGTTGTGCTCAGGAGCGGAGAAGGCCCTGGAGAAGAAGCCACATGATGTCATCTTACCTGAGGGAGATTTTTGTGAAAGCGCCGCCCCAGCTCCGATAGACGATGCATCCACCTCCAAGAAAAATTGCTTACTGGCATCAGGACAATGGAGTACTGGAGCCGCAGAGAAGGTCTGTTTCAAGGCTTGGAAGGCTGATTCAGCCTCAGCAGTCCAATTTTGGGGATTCACCCCTTTATGCGTCAAAGAAGACAAGTGTGGCACGAACTGGCGGTAGTAGTTGGCGAACCCCAAGAAGCGTTGAATAGCCTTTAAACCAGAAGGACAGGGCCACTTCAAAATCACAGACAGCTTTTCAGGATCCATCTGTAGGCCAGTATCAGATATTATGTACCCAAAAAATGGAAGCGAGGTTTGTTCGAAGAGACATTTTTGGCATACAGACGATTTTTTCTTAGCCCTTGAAGGACCAGGCGAACCAGACTCTAGTGAGTAGCCAAATCTGGAGAAAAGACAAGGATATCATCAAGATAAACCACAATACAAGAGTATAACAAGTCTCTGAAAATATCATTAACAAATTCTTGGAACACTGCAGGAGCACTTCCTTTTTCAAAGGGCATCACCAGATATTCATAGTGACAGTCACAGGTGTTGAAGGCGGTCTTCCACTCGTCCCCTTGACGAATTTGGATCAAGTTGTAGGCCCCACGCAGATCTAATTTGGAGAAGATCTTAGCTCCTCTGAGGCGGTCAAACAACTCTAGAATAAGGGGAAGAGGGTATTTGTTCTTGATAGTGATTTTATTTAGGCCCCTATAATCGATGCATGGACGGAGAGAACCATCTTTTTTCTTTACAAAGAAGAAGCCAGCGCCAGCCGGAGAAGATGATTTCCGGATAAATCCTCTGTCAAGATTTTCTTTGATATACTCAGACATGGCTTGTGTCTCGGCTGGTGACAGAGGATAAATGCGACCATGGGGAGGTGAAGAACCAGGAATCAGATCAATTGGACAATCATAGGGCCTGTATGGAGGTAACGTCTCAGTCTCCTTCTTATCAAAGACGTCGGCATAGGCATGGTATGCTGCAGGCAGATTTTCAAGATTTGGTGGTACCCGGGGTAACCGAGCAGGCCGAACAGGAGAAAGACACTTTCCAAGGCAGTACTGTCCCCAACGAGGCACCTCTCCAGACTTCCAATCAAGAACAGGTTCATGGGTACAGAGCTATGGAAGCCCCAAAAGGAGAGGATGAGAAAGACTTAGAAGAATCAGGAACAAAATCTTTTCTGTATGAAGAGCTCCCACCTGTAGTCTTACAGGTTCAGTACAAAATTGTACGGACTCAGATAAAGCCCTTCCATCGATGGATGACACCATCAATGGTCTCTGCAGGTTTCGGACTGGAATACAATATTGATCCACTATTGCTTGCTGCAAGAAGTTTCCTGCTGATCCAGAATCCAGAAGAGCCATCTTCGTGAACCGATCGCCTCCAAACGACAAGGTTGCCGGCAGAGTCAGGGGTGGAGAGGAATTATCTTTACCTAGAGCCACCTCTCCAACGGACCCTAGGCTCGGGAGTTTTCCCGGCTTCAGGGGACAAGCACGAAGCACGTGATCAGAATGACCACAATAGAAACAAAGTCCTTTGGCACGGCAGTGATCACGTTCCTGTTCAGACAGCCTAACTCGGTCGACCTGCATGGGCTCAGGAACTGCAGACAACATGGAAGGCAGAGGGTTAGAAGCTTGCTGAAGAGGAGATGACAGATGACAAGGCTTCCCCTCACGTGTCACGTCTCTGGCACGTTACTGGAACCGTAAGTCAATTCAAGCAGCCAGGGAGATGAGGTCATCCAGAGTGGAAGGAACATCCTGTCCGGCCAGCTCATCTTTAATTCTCAGACAGAGGCCTTCCCAAAAAATGGCCACCAGTGCCTCATTATTCCAGCTGAGTTCAGAGGCTAGTGTACAGAACTGGACTGCATACTGGCCCACGGATTGGTTCCCTTGACGCAACCGCAGTAGGGAGGATGTGACAGAAGTGGTGAGTCCGGGCTCATCAAACACCTTGCGGAAGGTCTCTAGGAAGACCCGAAGATCCATTATGACTGGGGCGTTACTTTCCCAAAGGGGATTGATTCAGGCCAGTGCTTCCCCTGTGAGGTGTGACATAAGAAAAACCACTGTGGCTCGGTCCGAGGCAAAAGTTCAAAATGAAGGGTACATTGGTTTGTGAACCCCTGGCACTGCTTGGGGTCACCATTGAAACGTGGCGGAGCTGAGAGACGAGGTCCTGATCCTGGAACGTAGGAAGAAGGCGAAGCAGAAGTCACATTAACCGGGCTAGAGAAGCTTGATGATGCTGGGTTAGCAGATGTCAGGTCATTTAGACGCATATTCACATTGCGTAGGTAGGATAATATTTGATCCTGACGCTCACGCTGCTGAGCCAACTCCTGGTGTAACTCAATGTTTCTGGGCAGGTTTGGATCAGCGGGGTCCATGGCCTGAGCAAACTGTTATGCAAGCGGGTGTGGACCCACTGCACCACTGACTGGGTATACTCCGGAGGGGCGTAACTAAGCAGCTACCTGGTATTCACTAGAGCCCCTGATGGTGGGGATAGGCTTGGGCCGTAGGGTAGCTGCCAGGTGCCACTCCAGAGTAGTCCCCAAGTCAGTGGCAGCTGACCAGGGGGTCAGAGTGCTAGGTGCAAGCACCAAGGGGACTTACTAGGCCTGGAGGTATGGGTCAGGACAGGCGGCAATCCAGTGAAGTAAGCAAACAAGATCTGAAGTCAGGGGCAGGCAGCAAACAGGCAAAGTCCATAAACGAAGTCCGAGGTCAGAGGCAGGTGGCAGAAAGCAAAATCCAGGAGTACAATAGCAGGATTCGGTACACAGGAAGGCAGACAAGATAAACACCTTTGCACAGGGACTAGACAAGCTAGACACTGAGGTTGCTCAGGCAACTTCCTGTAGTAGGAAGTGCCTTTAAATACGTGCTGCAATCCGGCCATTGGCTGCTGAGACAGAGGGCGTGTATGTGTTGCCACATAGGAAGGAGAGACACACCCACGCAAGCTTCAGCAGCAGTGCAAGTTTCCAGCAGCAAGGAAACACTGGCATGGATCACATGTAGCAGAGTTAAGTTAGTTGCTGCCCGGGTTTGTCAGCTGGGTGGCAGGGAGGAAAAGAGGGCACCCGTGCCTGCTGATAGGGGCAGCGGCGCCGACACAGGCCGCTGGGCTAACACCAGCTTGTGCTCCAGGGTAATTCAATAACTTTTTCCCCTGTAGAGCCACCTGTCTTCCAGGGAGGTTTTAACACCTACTTCCAGTCCAGGCCCTGCCTCTCCCTAGGGAGGTGGTGGAGTCTTGGACCATGGTATCTAAGACAAGGACCCCTGCTCTCCTGTCAGGGTCGGGGGGAGCAGGGGGTCCAGGCAACCGGCCCTGAGCGGAGATGGTAAGGGGGTCAAAAAAACTGGTAATAACAGCCAGGTCCCCCCTGAAGACCCGAGAAGGGAAAGTGAAGACCCTGCGGAGGCTATGGAGGTGTCGTCCCAGGTAGGTTGGGGGTCCCGGTGGGAAGGAGAGTCCACCGCCACCTACAGCTCCCGGGTAGCATCCCGACTAAAGAAGTATAAGGAGCTGGGGCGGCACCTCTGCGAAATGAGCTAAAGCTAGAGAGGGTTAAAGCAAACAATACTTCTAGCAGAAAGAGAATCCCTATAGCGGAGAAGATCAGGGAATTAAAGGTGGTGATTGTGGCGAAACCAACCTCGCCACTGGGTTTTGGAGAGGCCTGTTTACCAGCCTCTTGCCTCAGGATTATGGCCCTTTAAGATACTTTTACTAACTTTTAAACCCCTGAACCTATTCAAGTGAATTTTGGATAGGTTTGTCCCCAAGTTATACTGGTTAAATTGATATAAGTTATATGTATGTACAATGTAAACTCACAAAGTTGTAACAATTTATAAGAAGTGTAACTTTTCAGCGTAGGAGATAGCTGAGTAGATACAGAAATTGACTCAATTATCTCCTAGACAGAGGGGAGGAATATGCTGGGTGTGTTTCTATTGTCCCATTGTGCCATTGTCCCATTGTGTGTTTAAATGGTGATTTCTGTCCTGTTGTCTCCACATGTGTATTGGCAATTTCCCTTTGTCCTGAGAGATAATTGGATTGCTCCTCGGGTGTCTCCAGGGCAGAGAGGAGGAAACCATGATGCATTGTGGGGATGTGTGATGTCTGTATCCTGAATTGCTACATATCTGTCCTGTGTCCGATTGGGCAGCAGTGGGATGGCGTCCTAGTGCGAGGAGAAGCAGCTCAGAGACACCGGTAACGTGTGGAGTTATAAATTGAGGGCAACGCTAGCACTCGTGCAGCGCCCCTGGGAGCAGAGGTATCCAGCGACTTGGAGGAGACAAGTATGGGAGGCTCTGAAGATGACTGGCTGGCCGAGGTGAGGCAGCGAGTGGCCCAGTATGGAGATAATGTGTCCATGGATATATGCCAGGCCATCTGGAACCAGGTCACAGCCAAGCGACACGCAAGGATGGAACGAGAATTCCGACTGGCGAAAGAGAGAGAAATTGCCCAGCGGAAGGAGTGTTAGAGCAGCCGAGCAGAGGCTGCATACGAGGAGGTTAGCAGTCTCTCCCTGAGGCGGCCAGAGGAACCCGAAGTAGGGGTCCTCATAGACTGGTCCTGTGAGGAACCACAACAGGCAGGTGGAGACGGGACCGAGGGCTCTCCACCGGGATGCTGGGCAGCTGGCCCATACCCTCAGCAGCAGCCGGAGTTGCCAGGTGTGGACGCAGGTGGTCCTTACTCGCAAATGTTGAGGGACCTCACAGACTGGTCCTGGGAGGACCCACAGATGGCAGGTGGAGATGGGACCGAGGTCTCTCTACCGGCCCTACAGGGATGCTGGGCCGCCTGCCCAGATCTCCAACGGCAGTGCATATCACAGGGAGAGGAGACAACCGGTCTCTCTCCCCAGCGGCAACCTGAGTTCCAGGGGGAGGAGATGCGGGGTCCCTCTGCCCTACAGCAAACAGAGTCCTGGGGAGGAGAGGCAACCGGCCTCACCTTCCACCAGCAGCCGGAGATACCGGGAAAAGGGGAACACAAGCCCCTCTGCACAGGCGCAGATGAGACCGCGGGCTCGGTGCCAGTCCTACAGGGATGCTGGACGGTCGGTCCAGATCCCCATCCATCTCCGCAGGGATACCAGGAGGAGGAGGTAAGCGAGCCCTCCCCTTCCCAGCTACTTCCCAACCGAGTTCTGGGGGCAGGGGATGAGCCTGCGATACCCACTGATCCCTTCCCAGCGGAAGAGCTGGCATCCGGGCAGAGCGCCGCTAGCCCCTGCTCCACCGACCCCCTTGTTACAGGGCTGGCTTGCACCCCCCTCACCCCAGCAGAAGAGCTGGCATCTGGGCAGAACGCAGTCGGCCTCTGCCCTCCCCTATCCTCTGCACCACCTGAATTCCAGGAGCCGTTGCACAGCCTGGAGTGCAGAAGTGGGATCCCAGCTGAACAAGTTGGATTACCTTCATCTGACGACAGCACGTCCTCTGCAAGGGACTTCAGCGAGGAAGAGAGCGGGAGCGGTGGGGGTCTGATTGAACAGATCCAGCTGCTTGAATCCCCCATGGAGTTCAAGGATTTTGCCTTTGGGGATGAATTACTGAGAGACAGGGAAGGGAAGAAAAAAAACAAAAAGAGCAAAAATAACGAAGACCCAAAAATGTAAATACTTATGTATATGTTCCTGTGGCTCACTATGTACGGGCTAAAATGTCTGTGCAGGGTGAGCCGCAGGTTGGTCCTCTGGGTCCCACTGTCATGGTGGGGTCAGGTGCGGGAAAGATGGCGCAGGATGCCGGTTTTGCCAGCAATAGAGGCGGGGCTAGCTGCGGTGCTGGCCAGTTGGGAGCCCCTGGCACTGTTGGCTACTCCCCTGTGGGAGGGGGGAGTGGCTTGGCGCTGGGGTCTGCTCCCATGAAAAAAGTGTCCCTGTCCGCTGCCTCGGTGAGCGCTTGTGGCGTGGAGCTGAAGAGGTACGGAGGGGATGCTGCTCCTCTCACACATGGGCGGAGCCTATAGGTCCTAGAGATGAAGACGGGAGGCGGTGTAGTGAGTGCGGCTGGGGGCGTGCCTGGCGATGCTCCCTTGTCTGGAGGGGTGTCTGGGGAATCGCCAAGCGGCAGCGCACAGTGGCGGCGGGAGTAAACCAATATTGACCGGACAGAATTAATCTAAAAAAAAAACGACCCACACGGAGCCACAATTATCGCCAAAAAATTAACATGACTTTCTTGTATATAAATATCCCAAAAAGCTTTATTATAAATATACATAAACAGTACATACATACATAATAATAAAAAAGGCAGCACAAGGCGGGACACACGAATGAGGAACAGGACCCAAGGAGAGGCCGGGAGATCAGCACACCAAAAAGACAGGGAAAAAGAATGCTAGCTGGAAAAACATACCAAAGAGCCTCATGGCAATAACTCCCCAAACAAAGTACAAGAGAGGCAATTGTGGAAATATATATAGGTCTGGTGAAAGAACAAAATAAGCATACCCTGAATGGTGTATCGAACTCTCGGCCGACTCCTAACCCAACGCCGTTTCGCCAGTAAACCTGGCTTCTTCCGGGGATAACAGTGGCGGCGGGAGTGGCGGCAGCATTAAGGAAAAAAAGATAAAGATTGTAAGGAGGGCCAAAAAGGCTAAGAGATTAAAAGGGGGGTTCGTATCCCCCAGTGCAGTAGCCGAATATGTAAAGACCGGGCTTATTGCTGGGGCCTCTGCCTCCTCCTCCGGCGCTGAGTCAATCGCTGGAGAGGGGGAGGTAATTGTGACCTGCGCCCAGTATTGAGGGAGGCCGGCAGCGATAACAAAGTTGAAGTTATAAGTATGAATACTGTAACGAAAACTGTAATGAATTCTGTAATGGAAGTGTCTGCTGGCCCAGCGGTTTGTTCGCGGGAGGCGGCTCCTGGAAAAGAGGTTGCTCCTAGCGAACAAACATGTGATGTGTCTCTGGCCGCTGGGGCTGGGGGGGTTATGGAAGTGGGGGTCGATGGGACATCGGTGGCTGGGGTAGCTACTGGTGCGCCTGTTAAACGGGCCGGTGCCTCTGTGGCCTCTTGGGCCCAATGTCTGGTGGCCTCTGCGGGCCCGATGTCTGGTGGTGGGGTGAGTGCGGGGGGGGGGGGGCGATCGGCCCCTGAGAAAGTGGCTGCGGGCCCCCGTGTGGCCCCTCCGGGGGGACAGGGTGCAGTATCTGCGGTAGGCAGGGTGGGGGAGGGGGGGCCGGCTCGGCTGCCCCTTCCGTGTCTGTGGCGCCTGCCAGAAGTTATGCCAGTGTGGCTGCGGCCATTGGGGGGGAGGGGCTGTCCTCGTTGGCTTCCTCGCTCTCAGAGTCCGGAGATGCTGACTGTCAGCAGTGACTGCTGGAGGCCCTCAAAAAGGGGGAGAGCTCCATCACTGTAGAGGGAAAGAAGGTTGATCTGTCATTCTGGTTCAACAGACATGGTGTGAGGGCTTTCCAAGAGCAGAATGGGGGCGAGACCGCCTGGTCGTCACCTACAGCCAGCCCTGGGGTCAGACAGAAGGTGGTCTGTCTCAAGTGGAGTGGCAATGAAGCTTGCCCTACAAGAAAGAGGGTGGCGGAGCTCCTGCTTGGGATGGGTTTCAAGGCGACCGACATCTTTGCCTTGATTCATCCGTACGGCTCCAAGGAGTTCGACATCAGCTTTGTCTAGCCAGAGGGGCTGGAGCTCTTCTGGTCCGGGTATGAGCTGGGGCGGGTACTGGTAAAGACAGCAGACCAGGGGCGAAGGAGGGAGGTGAGGATGTAAGGTCCTCAGGAGGGGTGGCAAAACCGGGCCCTGAGATCGAGGAAGCCAGGGGTGGTGTGCGGGGGAGGCGGTGGTGACAAATTAAATGGACACCACCCTCTCCCTCAAGAGAGGTCGTGCCGCCATAGAAGACAGCCCCGTAGGGGGAAGGTTGGGAAGAAGGCTGTCTAATTCAATCACTATGTATGGCGGTACCCGCTCTGCTGACACTGGCCAGATGCGGCTCGTTTTGCGGCCTTTGATTTTCTCAGCCGAATCGGGTCTGACATTTTGTTTTTGCAAGAGACCAGGCTGCCAGATTTGGCAGCGATTCACAAAGCCAAGAGGGAGTGGAGATCAGGGCCCTCCTACTGGTCTTTTGCGGCTGAGCCATATAGCGGAGTGGCGGTCCTTTTTACCGCACCTGTAGAAAGCCAACGAGTGATTGAGTTGGAAATGGGGAGGTGTTTGATCCTGGATGTCCTCATGAAGGGACAAGAACTGCGCCTAATTATCATCTATGGGCCCCAGACCAAACGGGACAGGAAAAGTCTCTTTATGAGGATTAAGCCTTTTCTTTTTATGAGTCGGCAAGCGGTCTTTGGAGGGGATTTCAACACAATCACGAGGTCCCAGGATAGGGGAGGCGCCAGAGACCGGCTGGCTTATGATAGCATCTCTTTAAATAGTGTAGCTAGTGAGGCTCGCCTGGTGGACGTCCACATCAGGCATACCCAAGGCCACGGGGTTTTTACTTATTATAGAGGAAGTCAGACTAGGTCTAGAATAGACAAGTTTTATTTAAAGGAGGAGGCTACTTTCTCGCCCTTAAGTGTTATAGAGGTAGAATTCTCTGATAACTGTCTGATTATGTTTTCTTTGAATATTTCAGAGTCCCCCCAAATGGGAAGAGGTTACTGGAAGCTTAATTCAGGAGTCCTGGAGGAAGCAGAGGTGAGACAATCCTTTCAGGTCTTCCTTCAGAGTCAGGTAGCTTTGCTGGATCTCTGTGATACTTAGTCAGAGTGGTGGCAGATATTCAAAGATCTGGCGGCAAAGTTCTTCCGCCAGCTCTGGACAGGTACCGCCTGTATCAGGGTCTGAGGAGGAAACTCGAGCATCTGGTCTCGACTGGAGGTAGCAGTGAGGATATCTCCAGGGTGAGATCTTTGCTCAAGAGCTGCCAGTGCGATAGGCACACATCTTTGTTTTTTGAGAGGGACTTTGGGATGTACAGCTCGCCCGACCCTTACAGAAACTGCAAGATGTCAGTGAGTAGTAAGTTGGTGACAGGACTGGTTGATAGTACAGGATCCCTGAACAGGTCCAGATCAGGGATCCTGGAAATCATCAGATCCTTCTACTCATGCCTCTTGAGAAGGAGGGATCTGGATCTAAACAGGATGTCAGCTTTCCTGGCTGAAATCGCCCCTGAGCAGGGAGCTCACCTCTCTTTTGACGGTTTGGTGGAGCAGATCAGTAAGGAGGAAGTAATCCTGGCGATGGAAGAGTTAGCTCTGAAGAAGTTGCCAGGCCCGGATGGCTTAACATCCGAATTTTATAAGACCTTCAGGGACTCTTTAAGTCCCCTCTTGACTGAGATTTTAAATGAGTGTCTATCGTCGGGCACTCTGCCGAAGTCAATGAGGAGGTCAGCCCTGATCCTTCTGTCAAAGGATAAAGAGCCGAGCCGTATTGAGAACTGACGACCCATAGCACTTCTCAATACGGACAGAAAGATTCTGGCCAAGATACTATTCAACAGGTTGGTGAAGTTTGCAGCACAACTCCTTTCGGTGGCCCAGCATTGCTCTGTTCCAGACCGCAGTACTTTTAGTGCTGTGCTCGGTGTCCGAGAGGCAGTGGAGCAGAGTAGAGCAGGCCACTGGAAGGGGTACATGCTATCCTTAGATAAGGCAAAGGCGTTTCATTGGGTGAACCACGAGTACCTCTGGTCAGTCCTTTTGAAGTATGGCCTGCCGGGGGGGTTTGTTGATTGGTTAAAGATCTTGTATGCGGGGGCAGAAAGTTTCCCGCTTGTGAACGGTTGGTCTGGCTGCTCTTTAAAGGTTGGGTCTGGCGTTCGTCAGGGTTGTGCTTTGAGCACGCTTTTATACGTGTTTGCGATTGATCCCTTTCTTAAGAGGATTGGTCGTGGTCCGTTGGTGGGAGTCGAGATGGATCCGGCAGCGCCGGAAGCCACTCTGAGGGTAGTAGCTGTCATATATCTTCTATATAAAAATGATCTTCATATAAAAGAGAGGATCAAAAAAATAATATGTATATAAAAAAAATTATATGATCCTTCGGGTGGACATAAACGCCTCTAAGTTCTTTTTATCAAGTATCTTAATTTGATTTGTGCAAGCAGTGAACCAAAGGGACAATTGTATATGCAAAATATATATATCGTTTATTATAAAACAAAGAATATAAAATCAATACAATTGCAAAACGAATGATGAAGTTACAAAATAATACCCAAAATGTACCACACGGTGGTGCTAACACACCCCTATCTCACCAGCACAGTATAACTTAGTGATTTATAACAACCAGTGTCATACCTTTAACAAACAGACTCACATACCAAGAGAAAATTAGAATCTTCTGTTTATCAAACAGGCTATAGCAATAAAACACGCATAAAGAGGAAAATAAATGTCTTCCCTTGAATCTGTTTTCCTATGACCAATCAAAGATATATGATAATAATATGATAAAATATTCAGCTCGGTGATCAGACTATGGAAAAATAACTTTCCAAAGGTTTAGTCCTCTTTTCAAATAATGTCAGATCTTCCATTAACACTATGCATCTTTGCTAAGAGAATAATCAGCATTATGGAGGCGCCTAACACTATATATTCCCACAGTATGGGGACTCTTGGCTATATACCGAGATAAATATCTTATTAATATCACGAGCAGTGATGGCCAGTTCGAAGTGTTCGCCAACTAACACATGCAATCTGCCATCTTTATTCCCAAGTCCGGCGATGCAGAGGTAAGTCCTTACCTGTGCCTGCGCTGCGAGCCGCTCTGAAACACATGCGGTCACCAGGAGCAGGAAGTTCCGAGAACAGCCCGATGAAGGAACTGCCTTCTCCCGCATGCCTGCTCTTCGGCGAACACTGCGAACTGGCCATCACTGATCACGAGCAGTAAACACAATATACATTACCCAGTCAAAGGTAGACAGAGTTTGGATGGGACCAGTTCTCAAGAACTTTCCTAGTAATCCAAAAAAATAATCCAAGTTTCTTCTGGTATAGTATTCTTTTTGAGTTTTTCTTTTGGTCTTGTTTTAATAGATGGATCGATGGATCTATCTCTCCCTTGATGTTCTGCACACGAGTAATTATTCCCCCCTTATCTAAGAATCATCCCCTTTAGATTAGGGATTTCCAATCAGGTAAGGTGGGTGTATTCACATGCTAATAACACATTGATGTCATATTAACTCCTTGACATGCTATAAAACAAATGATAAAATAATATAATACTGTTCATCTGCCTCCAGATGGCACTGTGGTTCACATGACCTTCTTAACCTTTTTTTTTTGTTTTAAATATTTATTTATCATTTTCTTTTTCTCATTAAAACAAGACAAAAGTAGGGGGTAAACATTACAAATATGCAAATATACACCGTCATCAATTACAAAGGTGCACCAAAACAATTTTTTCCCCCATCCAATTTACTTTTGCTTCACAATAAATACCGAAACCCGGAAAAAGAAAAACCTTTTTTCCCCACCCTCCCATCCTCCCTCCCCTCCACCCTCTTGGTTGTCTTGGGAGTATCTTCAAGGCGTTTCCTTTCCATGACCTCTCTCTGCAGGCACTTATATTCTCCCCTTCTTACTCCTTATTACCTGCCAGTTTCCCCTGGCTCACTTTCTTATATCTATACACCCTTTCACATCGATTTTTCCACTCTACAACACTTGGCGGCCTTTCCGCTCCCCATCCTCTAGCCAGTACAACACGTGCCAACATCAACCCCTTTTCCCATTTCCTTTCACTTACTTTGTCCGCCCCAATTCTTCCAGTGTCTCCCAGCACTGCTATACTAATCTCCAGAGGCGCAGATTTCCCAGTCTCTCTCCCGAGGTCCTGGAAGACTTGAGTCCAGTACCCCTGTACTATCGAACAGAACCAAATCAAATGCGCAAAATCGTCCCTCTCCTCTCCACACGTCCAACATTTTGCCTCCCCTGTTTTGCGCATCTTGCTCAGTACCCTAGGGGTAATATAGGTCCGATTATAGGTCCGATGGAGGATAAAAAACTGCGTCAGTCGAAAACTACTGGAGATGGTACTCCTTTTTACATTTTTGTAAATACTTCTCCAGTCCAGAGTTAAGGGTTCAACCTCTTGTGCCCATTTCTTTTCACTATTAAATCTAATCACCCCCCCAACCCCTTCTTTATTTTTTTATAAATCTGTGAAATTGATACTTTACTCCCTATTCCCTGATAACAAAATTCAGCAAAGTCTGAGTGTTTTGTGGTGAAATATTCTCTATTCTCCGTTTTGTCAAATGTGTGCTTTAATCTAGCGTATCTAAACCATGTGAGACAATCTTTATCTATATTTAAACCCAATTCCTCCATTGTCTTCAGCTGTCCTTCCACCACCATCTGGGAGACAAACCTAATACCCTTTTTATCCCAAAATACAAAATCTTCAAACTTCCAAAATTCTTTTAAATTTAGATTTCCCCAGATGGGGGAAAACTTTAATGAGTAATTTATTCCTAGTAATTTTTTAACGTTAACCCAAACTAAATGTATCATATTACTAATTGGGCACTGCCTACCCTTTATTTTTACCACTCCAGTTTCTAAAGTGCTGATGATATTATATTGAAGACCTCCTAATTCCCCTTCCAAAAAACGACGCAGTCTATCATCCTCCATCATTAACCACTGAAGCTGGGATGCATAGTAATAACTAGTTTCAGCCTAACCCTTTTTCTCCCCCAGATAAGGTCATTTATCACTCCATCTAGTGCATTGAAAAAATGGTCCCCTATCCAAACTGGGCAGGAGGAAATAACATACAAAATCTGTGGTAACAGAACCATCTTTATTATAGCAATTCGATCCACTTGTCGAATTAACCGTTTTTGCCAGGTACTGGTTTTTTCCCTAACCCTTTTTAAAAGAGGCTCTATATTGAGTTCTAGATACTCCTGTATCCTAGAACTAACTTTAATACCCAGATATTCAAACGACTCCGTGGGTTTCAAAATTTTGACATTTATTTCCTCCGGCCCAATTTCCTGGCCAATTGGGAGCAGTACCGACTTTGTCCAGTTCACCCTAAAGCCGGAAATGAGACCAAACTGATTTACTATTTCCATCAGGTACAGTACCATTGGTACCCCCCCCCCATTCACAAAAAACAAAATATCATCAGCATAAAGGCATATCTTATCCAGTACACCATTTCCCCCAAACCCCCTTATTTTATCATCTGCTCGACCCTTACAAGCCAACGGCTCAACAAATATGGCGAACAATAATGGGGAGAGTGGGCACCCCTGTCGAGTTCCCCTCTGCAGAGGAATCGATTCTGATGTTACTCCATTGATTTTTACCCTAACCCTTGATTTGTTATATAAGAGCTGAACCCATCTAATACATTTTTCTCCCAAATTAAACTCATACATAACCTTCCAAAGGTATGCCCATTCCACCCTGTCGAACGCTTTCTCGGCGTCCAATGACAGGATGGAATGAGCACCCTCCCCGCCCATCTGCATATTCAGTAATGTCCGACGAATATTCGTCTGAGCTTGACGTTTAGGTACAAACCCTGATTGATCCGGGTGTATTGACTTCTCAATAACTTTTCTTAGGCGATTTGCAAGTAATTTGGCGCATATTTTAAAATCAGTATTGAGGAGGGAGATGGGGCGATATGAATCCACCTTTTTCTCATCCTTACCCTTTTTACCTATCAAACTTATTACAGCTTCCGAGAGGGAGGACGGGAGTTCACCACTGTCCATTGACTCATTTAGGACCTGCACTAACACTGGAAGAATGACATCTCCATATCTTCTGTATATCTCAAAAGGGGAGGCCATCCAACCCGGGACTGGAATTCCCCTTAATAGTTTTCAATGTTTCCCGTAATTCCTCCACTTCAATGGGGCCATTCAACCAGTCCCTCTCCTCCTCCGAGAGTCTGGGGATCGGTACTCCCTCCAGGAAGAGTCCGAATTCTTCAGACCCCCCCCCTCCCCCTGAGGAGTAGAGGTCCCCATAATATTCCATAAATTCAAGCTCTATCTCTCCCTGGCTGGATGCCATCCCCCCATCTCTTCTTTCAACCCTGTCGATCCTATTACCCCCCTTTTGATTCTGTATAAGTGTGGAAAGCAATCTCCCTGACTTCCCAGATTCCCTGAAATATCGTTCCCCCTCAAAAAACACTTTTTGTTGTGCCTTGTCCATCAGGTAGTTCCTCAGTGCACTTTTAGCATGATCCAATTGGCCTATCAATTCAGGGTTTTTCTTATTCATGAGTTCTACTTCTATTTCTTTTATCCTATCTGTCAGCTCTCTCTCCTGTTTTGAGTATCCCCGTTTCAAACCCTTAATTTTGCTAACCAGAATACCACGTAGAAAGGCTTTAAAAGCATCCCAAACATACCCTAAACCTGCTGATCCCAAGTTGTATTTCCAGAACTCCTCTATCTCCACCCTTATGTCATCTTCCTCCTTAATTAAATTCAGCCAGTGTGGATTCAGGCGAAACTCACGGTTTGTTCGTCTTAAGTTTGTTTTAAACAGCAGGCAAACGGGGGAATGGTCTGAAATGCTGTTTGCTTCATACCTCATGCTGGATATCTTATTAAGTAATTCTGCACTAACTAATGCCAAATCTATTCTAGACATTATTTTATTTCCCCGGCTAAAACAGGAGAACCCTGGCTTGTCATCATAAAGCTGTCTCCATACATCTATTAGTGAAAGTTCCTGCGATATTTTCCACAGCATTGATTGTCGCCCCGTCGCATGTATAACTTTTGGAATCGCAGAATATCTATCTACCTCATCATTCATAACATTATTGAGATCCCCCATTATTATTATGGGGCATTTGCCCCTTGAATCTGCATATTCCACCAATCTATGAATAACCGTTAAAGAGAAAGGGGGGGGGGTATATACACAAAAGTCAGGATACATACTATACCGTTCCACTGACAGTGAAGGAATACATATCTACCCCTCTCGTCTATTTTCTGGTCAAATGGGAGATAATCTACTTTATGGTGAATGTATACACTAACTCCAGATGAGTATGTAGAAAAACATGAGTGATATTGATACCGGGCCCATTTCTTCTTTAAGAGATTTATCTTATCTTTTATACTATGTGTCTCCATTAATCCTACTATAGCCGGGAGATGTCTAGTAACATTATCAAAAACCATTACCCTTTTGACCCTATCTCCAAGGCCCCGTACATTCCATGTCATAATACTACTCATTCAGATCTATCTCTTGCTTTTCCTTCACCTTAGACCCTACTAGACCTCCCAAGACAACCAATCCCCCCCTCACCCCTCCCTTCCCCCCCCCCCCCACTATCTGGTCGGTAGAAATCAGTCATTTCCCCCACCTCTTACACTCGAACCCTTCCCACCCCTACCCCATACCCCATACCCCACTGAGCCAGTCTGGTGCCTTTCATGTTCCTATATCTTTAGCATCCAGCCACTCCGCTAGCTCCTCTGGAGAGCCAAAGAACCTAGCCTGATCGCAGTATATTATACGAAGCTTTGTAGGATACAGCAGAGAATATTGTATCTGGGCGTCAGCTAATCTCTTCTTCACTTCTTTGAACTCACGCCTTTTTATCTCAGTTGCTCTAGAGTAGTCAGGATATATCGCTATATTATTTCCGTTAAACTCAATTGTCTGCATCATCCTTTTAGTTCTCATTATTATATCTCTGTCCTTAGCACTTTGTATTTTAACTAGGATTGCCCTCGGGGGGCCCCCTTTTAACCCCTTAAGGACACATGACGTACCGGTACGGCATGTTTCCCGAGTCCTTAAGGACACATGACGTACCGGTACGTCATGGCTTTAAATAGCGATGCCGGCGCCGCGGGGGTTAATCGGAATGGGATGCCGGCTGAAATCATTCAGCCGGCATCCTGTAACAATGCAGGGGGGGGGGTCATTTGACCCCCCCCGCATCGACGATCGCAGAAAACCGCAGGTCAATTCAGACCTGCGGTTTTCTGCGTTTCCGGTCCATTCGGGTGTCCTGTGACCCGATGAACCGGAAAAAGACTGCGATCGGTGGCGTAATTTTACATTTACACCACCAATCGCAGTCCGAGGATTTGCAGAGGCGGAGCTGGCCCTGGTGCTGAACGCCGCTGTCCAGGGTGCTGATTGGTGCAGGGGAGAGAGGCGCGAGATTCAAACTTCCTGCGCTCCTCTCTCCCCTCCTCTTCCTGTCCAGCACCCTGACCGTGCAACATCGTCCAGCACCAGCTCCTGTGTCCCCCTAATCGGCATCCATCACCCTCCTGCACCCATCGCCACCCAGGTAGGTTAGGGTCAGTGAGGGAGAGGCACCTTTAGGCAGGGATAGAAGGGAAAAGTTAGAAAAAAAAAAAAAAAAGCACATTTATTCCAAACTTTTTTTTTTCAGCTACCAGACCTCAGACCCCCCTGCCACTTGCCCCCCCCCGCATCCCCCCCACCACCAGCCCCCCCCACCAGACCCTTCCCCCACCACCACTTTTTTTTTTTCTGCGTGCGCTGACTGGCCGGCACTTTTTAGCGTCCGTCCACTGTTAGCGCATCGCCCGCCCCACCACCCCACCGACCGCTGATCAGCGTTGAACCGCTGATCAGCAAGTTTGAACTTTTTTTTTTTTCTAACACTTGCCCATTTTTTTTGCCTGGACTTTTTAGTACGTGAACACCTGTGCCCCCCCACACACGCACATAGAATAAAGGTTTACACGCACGCACATACACACGCACACACACACACCCATGGCCCGCCGGGTGTTCTCGGCCGAGGAGGCATATGCCCAGATTGCCTCCGACTCTGAGAGCCCCAGTGAGGATGAGGATGACCCCACGTTCCTTTTGTCATCCGCATCCTCCTCATCATCATCGGATGACGATGAGCCACCAAGGCAGCGGAGACGCCGCCAGGCGGAGCCAGGGGCCACACATGCTAGGGATCCTGTGGCCCACCCTAGTACGAGCCGCCCTGGGGTTCGTACTGGTTTCCCGGCCCACCAAATAAGTTCACTGGAGCCCCCTGCCGATGAACTTAGCTGGTGTCCCCCAGTGGACTTTGAGCCTGAGATTCCGGATTTCGCTGGCAATCCTGGAATCCAGATTCCCACAGTGGGGTTTACTGAAATAGACTTTTTTAGTTTTTTTTTCAGTAACCCACTGGTGAATCTGATGGTGGAGCAGACGAATCTGTACGCCCAACAGTTCGTCGCTCAAAACCCGGGCTCATTTTTGGCTAGACCCGGTGGCTGGACGCCGGTCAGTGCAGCCGAGATGAGGACATTTTGGGGCCTCGTGCTGCATATGGGTCTAGTGCAAAAACCCAGTGTCAGGCTGTACTGGAGTGGGGACGTCCTATACCAGACCCCACTGTACAGTACGGCCATGACACGCTCCCGGTTTGAGGCCATCCGGAAATGTCTGCATTATTCCGATAATGCAGCATGTCCCCCCCGAAGTGATCCTGCCTATGACCGGCTGTACAAGATACGGCCGGTCATCGATCACTTTGGGGCCACATTTCAGCAGGCCTACGTACCTGGAAGGGAGGTCGCGGTTGATGAGTCTCTCGTTGCGTTCAAGGGGAGACTCAGTTTCCGCCAATACATTCCCACAAAGCGGGCGAGGTATGGCGTGAAGCTATACAAAATTTGTGAGAGTACCTCAGGGTACACTTACAAATTTCGTGTGTACGAGGGGCGAGATTCCCGGATTCAACCACCAGAATGTCCCCCCACTCTGGGTGTTACCGGGAAACTCGTGTGGGACCTTATGTACCCACTGCTGGATAAGGGTTACCACTTGTACGTGGACAACTTTTATACCAGCATTCCCTTGTTCAGGTCCCTTGCCGCCAGATCCACGTTCGCTTGTGGGACCGTGCGGAAAAATCAACGCGGCCTCCCTGCCCACCCCCTCCAGGTACCTATCCCCAGGGGTGAGACCCGTGCCCTTACCAGTGGAAGCCTGTTGCTGGTCAGGTATAAGGACAAGAGGGATGTCCTTATGCTGTCCACAATCCACGGTAACAGCACCACCCCAGTCTCTGTGCGAGGTACCACGGCAACGGTCCTCAAGCCCGATTGTATCGTCGCCTACAATCGGTATATGGGAGGAGTTGATCTCTCTGATCAAGTCCTCAAGCCATATAATGCCATGCGCAAAACCCGGGCATGGTACAAAAAAGTTGCGGTCTACATGGTGCAGGTTGCCATGTACAACTCTTTTGTACTATCCCGAAGCGCTGGCAGCACAGGGACATTCCTCCAATTCTATGAGGCAGTCCTCAAAGACCTGATCTTTTCGGACCGGGAAAGAGCAGGCCGGAGTACCTCGGGAACTGGAGGCGCCCGGATCGTCCCTGGCCAACACTTTCCAGGTGTGGTCCCCCATACTGGAAAGAAGGGACGAACCCAAAAAAGATGCAGAGTGTGTCACAAGAGGGGGATACGGAAGGACACCACTACTCAGTGTGACACTTGCCCCGATCATCCGGGTCTCTGCGTTATCGATTGCTTCAGGGAGTATCACACTTCCATGGAGTACTAAATTTTTATAATCTCCAACAGTCCCCTAGAGAACATAAAACACTATGTCTCTCAGACTTTGGAGACACAGAAACAATTTTTTTCCCCCCAAAAAATATTAGTTTTAGTGCAGGCATCCTCAAACTGCGGCCCTCCAGATGTTGTAAAACTATAACTCCCAGCATGCCCAGACAACCTACAGCCATCAGCAGGGCATGGTGGGAATTGTAGTTTTACAACATCTGGAGGGCCGCAGTTTTAGGATGCCTGCTTAGTGTCTCCAAAGTCTGAGAGCCATACATATTGGGCATCGTCGCGTGCGTAAAAGTCGTCGCTATAAAAATAACATTTGACCAAACCCCTCGGATGAACGGTGTTAAAAATATAAAATAAAAACGGTGCCAAAACACCAATTTTTGGGCAAAATTTCCATTTGAATCCTTTTTTTCCAGTAATAAAGCAAGGGTTAACAGCCAAAAAAAACTCAATATTTATGGCCCTGATTCTGTAGTTTGCAGAAACACCCCATATGTGGTCGTAAATGGCTATATAGCCGCACGGCAGGGCATAGAACGAAGGGAACTCCATATGGTTTCTGGAAGGCAGATTTTGATGGACAGTTTTTTTTTTTGACACCATGTCCCATTAGAAGCCCCCCCTGATGTAGCCTAGACTAGAAACTCCAAAAAAGTGACCCCATCTAAGAAACTACACCCCTCAAGGTATTCAAAAGTTACTTTATAAACTTTGTTAACCCTTTAGGTGTTCCACAAAACTAAATAGCAAATGTAGAAAAATTTTAGAATTTTATTTTTTTGATACCTTGCCTCAAAAAAGTGTAATATAGAGCAACCAAAAATCATATTTACCCCTAAAATAGTACCAAAACAACAACCACCTTATCCCATAGTTTCCTAGATGGGGTCACTTTTATGGAGTTTCTACTCTAGGGGTGCATCAGGGGGCTTGAAAGGGTACATGGTGTAAATAAACCAGTCCAGCAAAATCTGCCTTCCAAAAACCGTATGGCGTTCCCCTTCTTCTATGTCCTGCCGTTTAGCCAAATAGTAGTTTACGACCACATTTGGGGTGTTTCTGCAAACTACAGAATCAGGGCAACCCATTTTGAGTTTTGTTTGGCTGTTAACCCATTTTTTTCAGTAATAAAGTAAGGGTTAAAATGGAAAATTTTCCAAAAAATAGAAATTTCTAAATTGTTTCTCCATCTGCCATTAACTCTTGTGGAACACCTAAAGGGTTAACAAAGTTTGTAAACCCAGTTTTGAATACCTTGAGGGGTGTACTTTCTTAGATGGAGTCACTTTTTTGAAATTTTTATTCTAGGGGTACAACAGGGGGCTTCAAATGGGACATGGTATAAACAAAACCAGTCCTGCAAAATCTGCCTTCCAAAACCCATATGGTGTTCCCCTCCTTCTATGTCCTCCCGTTCGGCCAAACAGTAGTTTACGACCACATATGGGGTGTTTTTGCAAACTACAGAATCAGGGCAACCCATTTTGAGTTTTGTTTGGCAGTTAACCCTTGTTTTACTCCTGGAAAAAATTGATTATATTGGAAAATTTTCCAAAAAATAGAAATTTCTAAATTGTTTCTCCATCTGCCAATAACTCTTGTGGAACACCTAACGGGTTAACAAAGTTTGTAAACCCAGTTTTGAATACCTTGAGGGGTGTACTTTCTTAGATGGAGTCACTTTTTTGAAATTTCTATTCTAGGGGTGCAACAGGGGGCTTCAAATGGGACATGGTATAAACAAAACCAGTCCTGCAAAATCTGCCTTCCAAAACCCATATGGCGTTCCCCTCTTTCTACGTGCTCCCGTTTGGCCAAACAGTAGTTTACGACCACATATGGGGTGTTTTTGCAAACTACAGAATCAGGGCAACCCATATTGAGTTTTGTTTGGCTGTTAACCCTTACTTTATTGCTGGAAAAAATGGGTTAAAATGGAAAATTTTCCAAAAAATAGAAATTTCTAAATTGTTTCTCCATCTGCCATTAACTCTTGTGGAACACCTAAAGGGTTAACAAAGTTTGTAAACCCAGTTTTGAATACCTTGAGGGGTGTACTTTCTTAGATGGAGTCACTTTTTAGAAATTTTTATTCTAGGGGTACAACAGGGGGCTTCAAATGGGACATGGTATAAACAAAACCAGTCCTGCCAAATCTGCCTTCCAAAACCCATATGGTGTTCCCCTCCTTCTATGTCCTCCCGTTCGGCCAAACAGTAGTTTACGACCACATATGGGGTGTTTTTGCAAACTACAGAATCAGGGCAACCCATTTTGAGTTTTGTTTGGCAGTTAACCCTTGTTTTACTCCTGGAAAAAATTGATTATATTGGAAAATTTTCCAAAAAATAGAAATTTCTAAATTGTTTCTCCATCTGCCAATAACTCTTATGGAACACCTAAAGGGTTAACAAAGTTTGTAAACCCAGTTTTGAATACCTTGAGGGGTGTACTTTCTTAGATGGAGTCACTTTTTTGAAATTTCTATTCTAGGGGTGCAACAGGGGGCTTCAAATGGGACATGGTATAAACAAAACCAGTCCTGCAAAATCTGCCTTCCAAAACCCATATGGCGTTCCCCTCTTTCTACGTGCTCCCGTTTGGCCAAACAGTAGTTTACGACCACATATGGGGTGTTTCTGCAAACTACAGAATCAGGGCAACCCATTTTGAGTTTTGTTTGGCAGTTAACCCTTGTTTTTTTCCTGGAAAAAATTGATTATATTGGAAAATTTTCCAAAAAATCTAAATTCTAAAAATGTATGTCCATTTGCCATGAAGTGTTGTGGAAGACCTAAAGGGTTAACAAAGTTTGTAAAAACAGGTTTGAATACCTTGAGGGGTGTAGTTTCTAGAATGGGGTCATTTTTGGGTGGTTTCTATTATGTAAGCCTCACAAAGTGACTTCAAACCTGAACTGGTCCATAAAAAGTGGGATTTTGAAGATTTCTGAAAATTTCAAAATTTGCTTCTAAACTTCTAAGCCTTGTAACATCCCCAAAAAATAAAATATCATTCCCAAAATGCTACAAACATGAAGTAGACATATGGGGAATGTAAAGTCATCACAATTTTTGGGGGTATTACTATGTATTACAGAAGTAGAGAAACTGAAACTTTGAAATTTGCAAATTTTTCAAAATTTTTGGTAAATATGGTATTTTTTTATGCAAAAAAATTAACTTTTTTGACCCAATTTTAGCAGTGTCATGAAGTACAATATGCGACGCAAAAACAATCTCAGAACGGCCTGGGTAAGTCAAAGCGTTTTAAAGTTATCAGCACTTAAAGTGACAGTGGTCAGATTTGCAAAAAATGGCCTGGTCCTTAAGGTGAAATAGGGCTGTGTCCTTAAGGGGTTAAGGGGGGTCTCCCTGGTATTCTATGGGCTCTTTCCACTGAGAACCATTTAGATAGACCATTATCTTTAAAACTATCCTGCAGCCACTGTTGGATAAACCCTGTTGTATCCTCTCCTTCCGTTCCCTCGGGGAATCCCACTATTCTAATATTTGATCTCCTAGACATGTCTTCCATTATGGTAATTCTCCCTAGAAGATTTTTTTTTTCTCCTTCTATCCCTTCCACTCTTTTTTTTACTCCCTCTAGATCCTTTTTCATAGTTCCAGAGGATATCTGCAACTCCTTCACCTTGTCCCGGACTTTGTTTATGTCCTCCTTTATGAAGGAGAGATCAACCTGTACTGAAGCAATCTTAATAGCCAGCTCCTCCAGGCTATGGTTAGTTTTTTGCACTGCACCCAGACTTTCCAGAAGCTTGTTATCTACCAGATTAATTCTTTCCTCCATCCCCTCTCCACTACCCACCCTCCTTTCCACCCTGCCATGTTCCTCAAAGACCACCGCTTCGCCAATATCCTTCTGGATTTCCTTATTGCCCCGCAGAGCACTCTTAATTTTTGGGGGGGGATCTAAGGTATTTCTCCAAGCTAGTTGTTGTACTATTACCTTTTCCACCCCCCGGCGAGGAGGTGACAGCAGATCTTCGGTTTATGCCCTTTGGAGGCATGACTGCAACCCCCTCAACAGACACAAAACGTAAGTTTACACAAAACAACAAAACAAGAGAGGAAAAAACAAACAAAAAAAAAAACAGTTACAAAAAGACAAAGTAAATCAATACATAACACTTAAATATAAATTACTGAGGTGGAAAATGAGTACATCATATCATCCGTATTTCCTCTATTTACGTATATATCCGGCAAACCGTACACTCATCCAGTAGGAAAAATATAGTGCTAAGGTGGGAAGGGAATACACAATATAGTTCGTAGTTCATCCACAGGAGAGGGTATGGTCAGTAATTTCTCTGGTAGCTTATATATCCAGCAAACAGTGCCCTCGTCCACAAAACAGGGTATATTCAGCAGAACCTCTGGTTGCATATATATCCGGCGAAGGATGCTTTCCTCCACACAGGAGGCTATAATCAGCAGTTCATCTAGTGTCATTCAAATCCAGCGAGCAGTACAGTCAACCACAAAAAAGGGGGGTGGAATCATTAATTCGTCCGGTTACATATATATCTTGCGAACAGTAAGTTCATCCACACAAGAGGATATAATCAGCAGTTCCTCTGGTCGCATACGAATCCAGGAAAGGCACACTCCTCAACCTGGGAGAATACAATCAGCAATTCATCTGGTTACTTGTATCTCCAACAAAAGATACACTCCTCAACACGAGAGGGTATATTCAGGATATAATCAGCGGTTCATCTGGTTAGGTAAATACGTATCCCGCAAGCAGTGCACTCGACCACGACAAAAGGTATAATCAACAGTTCAGCTAGTTACATGTATATACGGAGAGGGAAAAAAAAGCGATACACTCATCAACGGGGAAAAGTACCCAAAATAGAAAAAAAAAGGTCCCATCTCACTTTTTTTTTTTTTTCCACCTTTTTCTCCCTCTTTTTCTATCCCCTATCCATCCAAAAGGAGATAGAAGGAGATAATCCCGTGAATAGATCCTCGGGTACAGCTATATGCTAGCGTTTTCCCCCCTTTTCTTCCGAGCTCAGCTTCCCCTATTTTCAGGATGCTATCCCATGATTACCAGGCCTTTAGTAACATTTTAGCACAGGTATGCACCCCAGTTACCGCATTTTACAGTTCTCAGCGCTCTTTGCGCCCAGGCACTCAAGTGTAAAACAGTACCTTCTCTCTTCCACCGCCACCAAGGAAATCTCCTCCAAGACCTCTCACCTCTGAGGAGAAGGGGGAAGCGACAACCAGCCTCTCGAGAGGAAGATAACAGGGAGCTTTCGCCTACTTTTACCTACTTCTGCGCCATCATAAATCCTGTGCAGCCGCTCCTACTTCCTTGATAGAGGCCGAGCTACGGCGCCGAAACGTCCTGACCGGACCATGGATGCCGTGCTAAAAAAGGTTCAGACACCGCAGCCCTCGACGCACAGGAACAGCGAGGGGGGAAAGACCATCTCGTGCCCCTGCAGCAGCCTCGGAACGACCAGCCAAACCAGGTGTAGCGCGCTGCTAGTTGCTGGCGTTCAAACACCGCGACCCATGGGGCAGGGAAGGGGCGGGAGCACGGCACGTCCTCACGTCATGCCGCTATGCCTCTGCACTTCCGCCACCTTCTTAACCTTTTTAATATACATCATTGAGAAAGGTCTTTTACTGACACTTTTAATTACCTATAAACTAGACTTGTTGGAGTCACTGTCTTCTCCTATCTTTTTGAATATATGTTAACTTGATAAAAATTTATATAACGGCCTTGATACTCAGCATCAAAACTTGTATATTTTACTTATCTACTTCCATGAATAACTATCGTTTTGAAATAACTTTTAACTCTTCTCAGAAATCCAATTAACAGACATCTACTTCAGTGCTCCTGCATCTTCTACAGGATACATTCTAAATGACACACACATAGTATAATATATATACATATATATATATATATATATATATATATATATATATTAATAAATTGATACATTGTTACATGAATTATTGGTTAAAATATGTTGTAAACTAAATATACCATACAGAAATATATATAATATAATTATGATTATATGAATTGAACCTCATACAGCAGGTGTGCCTCAAGGATATTAATTCTTATCTCGTCATGGCTTATCCATGAAACAACCTTGTTCCCTTCAGACAGACATGTCCTGGATGGTCAACAAACTCAACCATCCCATAGATCCTACAAAACCGTATATAAGTTTGATTTAAAAAAAAATTGATTCTCCTTCTCCGCATGAATGTTTATTAGGTTCCTTTTCAATAAACCAACTTCAAGTTCCAATGTCTTAATAGAGATGGACTTGGCAACTGTCATACTTGTGGCAATGACAGTGCCCACTACGCCGAAGATTATTGCGGCCATGATTGCAGAAATGAATCGCTTTGGTCTTTGGTTTGTAGAAAACTGCCCTCTGGTCAAGGTCTTTCTCGCTTGCTCCAGGATTTGCGTAATCTGTTCTTGGGAATATCCGATGTGCGTCTAGTACCAGGCTTGGATTTCCGGCGACATGATCTCGGACACGTTGAATTGTCTTTTGACGAAGACGCGTGGATCCAGGCTGATGTAGATCTTCTGGAATAGAATTCTCTTGTTCGTCAGTATGAATCCCGCGGTGTCCTGCAGCATGATTCCGGATGAAGGACCTGGCACAGCAATCGGCTCGGTGTGGAACTCCTTTCCCAAGATTAGGATGACATAAACAATGGCAATCATCTTAGTCAGCATCTTGCACCTATAAAATTGTATGACACATATGAATACACACACCTTTCACTTTTTATCCTGCAAGAAAAGAGTTAATGCTATCATGTATCTTCGATTGGCATAGGTTATTTTCTTGAACAGAGCAAGTTCTCCGTTTTAGATGTAAGTTAAGAGATGTTTAGTAATGGAGGAAACACACATGGTTAGTACAGGATGGTTAGTACACATGTTTGTACATACGATACCAATCCTAGTTTCCGTCTTTAGCTGGAACCGTAAAATCTCTTCACCTCTCTTCATTCAACTCCTTCTATCTCGCAAAGTCGTGAGCTAGGATGACAAATATGTAACTGGTTAACGTGCACCCATTTTTTCTACAATTTCATCCTCCATAGGGATTTTTATCTTGTAGACCACAGGTGACAACTTGTCAGTGATGACATAAGGTCCTTTCCAGGAAGGCAAGAACTTTCTCTCCTTCACTTGATCCCGAGTGAAATTATAGAGATAAACCTGATCAGAAATCCGATACTCCTTCTGTGTAGTCTTCAGATCGTAGTATGTCTTAGCACTTATTGCGGCTTTCTCTATATTCTTCTGGGCAAAACACAAAAGCATGCTGAAGGTGCTTGCATAGATTTCCCACATATTGATGAGATGTTGTAGCATTTATTAAATTGTGGTCTGTCGTTCTGTATAGCAAATGTTGGGGTAATGCCATCTTCCTGCCTGTGATCATTTCGAAGGGAGAAAGTTTGGTTGCTGCGCTTGGGGTGGCTCTGATGGCCATAAGAACCAAAGGAAATTTGACATCCCAGTCCTTACCGGATTCATTGACAAACTTTTTTAGAATGTTCACAATGGATTGGTTGTAGTGTTCCACTCCACCACTAGAGGCTGGCCGATAAGCTATATGCAGCTTCCTTTTTACCCCCAATATCTCCCACATGTTTGTCATAACCTCACTAGTGAAATGACTTCCACGATCGGACTCGATGCGTTGGGGAAGACCAAACCTAGAAAATATGTGGTTAATGAGAAGAGATGCACATACGCTTGAACTCTTGAACTGCATGTTTTACAAGACAAACATTCCACCCATTTTGTGAACAAGCAAGTCATGGTTAACATGTATCTGTTGCCTTTTGATGAGGTTGTTACTGGTCCAATTAAGTCAATTTGGATGTCTGACCATGGCATGGACATTCCCCTTTTCATCAGTGGCACTCGATGAGTGGTGTCTGTGGCTGGAATTGAGGGCAGATTAGACATCCTTGACAATACGTGCAAACATCTTGCAACATATGTGGTCAATAAGCGTAGTCCCATAACAATTCGTACGTCAACTTTTCACCTCGATGACTAGCTGTTGGTGCATTATGGGCGTGTTGTAGCATCAAACCTCGGTATGTTGTGGGTACTACCCATTGCGTGATACCATTCTTCGAGGTCCTAATCAACAACCCATCCTGTAACGAGAATTGGGACTTACCATTCATCAAAATCCGTAACTCCTCTTTGCCATCGCAATCTTCCGTATTTATGGGACAATTCTATGGATCTTCAATGTGTTTATAAAAAGTACCAATAACTGGATGAGATGGCTTGCGATGAGATTCTTACTAGGGGAATCTAGGCTCCATTGTACCATATTGTCTTCAGTTCCCTTTTGGGCCTGACTTCTTGTAATTGCATCCACTTGGACAGTTCCCATGAGATCATCCACATCCAAAACTTCTCCATTGATGGATGCTTGTTTAGCGAGAGAGTCTGCTAGATCATTTCCTTCCTTATCCATACCTGGATACTTTAAATGACCCTTTACCTTTTTCCAGTAAATTGTAAGACTGTGGGTAATAACCATCTCGTCGATCTTGCAAAACATCTTACTTGCTTGACTGGCTTGTTGTTGCTTCTCATCATGTCGGATCTTTTCCATCCGGGGAAATACTCCACAAAGCTATAACGAATATAATCAGAATCTGTGATTATGGAAAACTCTATAATATTATATTCGATAGCCATTTGTACGGCTTTGTACACAGCGGTGAGTTCTGCGACTTGGCTATTTTTGGGACCAATTTGTGCACGCTCATTTCCTACATCCGTATGGAAAGAACAGCCTTCTACATATACATATGGTAATGATTTGCAGTACTCCTCTTCATAAGATTTATATGGAGATGAAAATTTCTCCTAGGGCGGTGAAAATTTTGGATCCTTGAATTTGTGCCAAACACTGGTCAGTGTATGGCATGGGCCATCCAGACATGTATACACGTTTGTTTAATTGTCTTAGGTCCGAGCAGAGACAAATTGACTGTTGGATTAGAGGACTCCAAGTATAGGATGGTTTAACGAGCTATGTATCGGATGGATGATGCATCTTCTCTCCAGGTTTTTGACGATTTTAGATAGGGACTCGTAAGCCGCCTGCGGAAGTCAGTATTGTTTGCCAAAGACAGGGGGTGCATCAGGATCTGTGGCACCTGAGGGGTTAATTGTGCGGATCACAGCCCCCTGTAAGAGATCGGGTGCTGCCAGGCAGCAGGGGGCAGTTATGTACACAGTTCTTAGTATATTCTAACTTGAAGCGTCCCCATCACGATGGGAACGCCTCTGTGTTAGAATATACTGTCGGATCTGAGTTTTCACGATCATGAAAACTCAGATCTGAAAAAGCGAATACTATTATTTTCCGTTATAACCATGTTATAACGGATAATAATAAAGTGAAGTTCGCGTCCCCATTGACTTCAATGGGGTTTGGGTTTGGGTCCAAGTTCGGATCAAGTTCTGGTCCCGAACCCAAACTTTTTTTAAAGTTCGGCCGAACTCCCCGAACATCTAGGTGTTCACTCAACTCTACTTGTAAGTTTCTTCAAGCTCACTAGTTAAATCATTTTGGGTGTAGCGTACCTTATCCTTTCCTTATTGGCATGACTAGTACTCCTTTTCATTGATCTCCTGGTTGAAAACCAATGATGACTCTTCGATGTGGCATGTACCTTCTTCAGAACTGAAAGGATAAACAGAATGGATATTGAATAACCCCTCAGGTGTTGAGGAAAAATGTTGTTCCACTACCTGTTCTTCTGTTAGGTATTCATCAGGAATAAGTCCAATTACATCATTCTGGAATCCAAAAGTATAGTATTCCAAATCCATAGCTAGACCAATTACGGTGTTCTTCTGCAGGGATATGCTATGGGGAGCCATGTTATGGATTATCATGTGCAATGGATCCTGATGGATGTTAATTATAGGAGTGGGTTTTACCTTTAGGCCGGGTTGCTGCATCCGGTTGGACAAACAGATCAAAGCATCCACGTTCTTCAGAGTTTGTCCCTTCTTCACTTGAATGGGAAGAAGAAATGGTTTACATCCTTCAGGGATTTTAACCTCCTCAGCAACCATGGTACTCCTGGCATAGGGCATCTGTTGTCCCCATCTCAAGGCTTGTTCTACATCCTGGAATCCCTCTGGGTCTCCCGGTAATCTGGACCAGAGGGTATTATTTACCAGATCAATCTACATGCCAAATTGGTGCAGATGGTCATTACCCATATACATCTGATGCCGAGGTTCATTCAACACAACGAAAATGTGTTCTGTAGTCTTACTTTCTATGGAGATAGACAAAAGACATTTTGCAACCACATTATGACTCTGGGAATCTCCATCCAGATTATGAATCCATTGGTCCTGTGGAGAGGAACTTTTAATCATTTTAGGATTGGCGACCTGTTTTAATAGTCCTAGGCTTATGTAGCTGGCTTCGGATTTCAGATCCAACTTGGCATATTTCACCCGGGCTATATTGTTCACCTGTATGGGAATCAATAAATTGTCATTGACCTTTTCAATCCGTACCATGGATTGAGTATACTTGGCCAGGTCTGCGACTTTGTGACTTCCCTCTTCAAGGGAAATAGTCAATATATCCTCATCCAAGGTTATCTTCTCGATTCTGTCCTTCTAGATGGTAATAATATGAGCAGCACCGTTGACAGCTTCCTCGGGCTTACCATTTTTCAGGATCGTGACATCAGGCATTTGACTGTTCCTAAAATGAACTTCAGCAGAGTTAGGCCTCTCTTCAATCACATGACAACCACGTTGGGTTTGTGCATTGCAAGAATAATCATAGGCAATGGGTGCCTTTACCTGAGTCCAAACTGCTTCATTAATGAAGTCTATTATGGAACTCAACCTTTTCAGAAGGTCAATTCCTATGATCAGCCGATCATATGGAAGATCCACAATCAGTGTGGGGCGGCTAATTGTCTTCTTGCCAATTTTGAATGTCAACCATGATGTACCTTTTACCTGCAAAGCGTCTCCACCTACACTTATCAGAGAGCCATCGAACGATTTCAGTCTCGGTCTCTTTGCTGTTAAATCCAGAACTTGTTGGAAATAACTATGTGATAAGATAGTGGCCTGTGATCCTGTATCAATTAAACCCCTGATCGGCCCGATATGCTCATCTTGAAGATAAGAATCCACAAAATATTGGCCTTCAAATATTGGCCTTCAACCTGAAACAAATCCCTGTGATAATAATTCAAGAAGCAGCTGCCAGAAGTAGAAGCACTGTGCGCAATGAGCCGGCTGCTGCTTCATGAATTCTTATCACAGGTATCGCAGGTCAGTGAATGTAACGGAGCATTAGATTGCATAGAAAGGGGGAATATAAATGTAATTTTAACTCCTAAGACTCCTGTGCCCAGCCTTCTGTCTCCCAGGGAAGCACGGGAGGCAGAAGCACAGCGTCTGCACAGCCCGTCTCCCCTTTTCTAATAGGAGATGGATGGCCCTTAGCATCACTCATTTGAAGAGTGCTGCTAAGGGCCATTTCAGCCCCAGTTTTCTACCAAAAATAAACATTTTGGCTAAATAAAGTCTATTGCAAAATTGTTACCTATCACTTACCCTACACTTTAGCAAAAAATAAAATAAAAAAATATGACAGTTATCCTTTAAACTCTTCAGATTCCCAATTTGGGGATCTATATGCTAACCCATAGGCATTTTTAAGGACAGAAAGGAATTCACGGGGACTCTGATTGGGCCTACATATAAGCTTATATATCTCACGTCTCACGCAAAACATCTTGCCAATCTTGAATTCCTCTATCCCTAAAGGAAATAAAATAGTGACGGTACCTATCATCAAATGCCCATGGTAGGAATCTGATCCTGTCAACATCAGAGTACAACTTTAAAGAATCCATAGTGGACTCATACAGTTCTAAGTGGTTTGCTATTTGAGAAGAACCTTTCTTAGAGAACTTGGGTACAGTGGCATTCAGAAACTTAATAATGCTTGAGGAACTCTGACCCTTTTCTGAATACTGAGGATTTTTATTCCTAGAGACCACTTCAGCATATGTTGGTCGCCTGGGACCCTGATCTTTCTTATGGGCAAACTCATGCCTGCGTGGTAGGGAATAAGACACACATTTTCCTGTATCACTGTCGGAATCACATGCAGTTTGATCACTTCCATAAGACATATATGGCGCAGGGGATTTAACCCTTACATCTCTCTCCAGGGGAATATGTGGAGAGACACTTCTAGGGGCTTCTGTGTTGCTGGCACCTAGTAAGGTGGTTACAGTTTGGAATGCCCGACTTAATTGGGTTAATGCCTCCTGTGTAATCATGCCATTACTTCTAGGTGGCCTGTGGTCTGGGATGGAGTCTGTTTAAGAGCATGTGATGACATGTCTAGATGTTGGGGCGTAAGATTTGAGGGGTCTGGAAATCCTGCAGTATCAGACGGATCTTGATCAATATCAATTATAATATGGCTTGATTTGCCTGTCTGCTGAACTTTGTAATACTGGAGATGTAACTCCTCTAAGTCACTTTTTGCACTTTGATATGCATCATGGCTGTGATCAAGGTTGTATTTATAGTCCTTAATCTTGGCCTCTGTGACTCTGGGATCTGCTTCTAGCTGATCTCCATTCCTTCCCTGCACAGACTCACGTCTTTTGTGAAAGAGTACTGACCGCCAATAATGCATACAAAACAGGTGGCAATATGCATAAAAGGTGTTGGTCCTTTTTGTTTTTATCTTGTAACACATCAATATATGTCAGGTATCTTTCAACCATGCCACCTAACTGCCATATATCCCCACGTTCTTCCTTGGCTTTTTCCTGTAGCTCATTAATCCATTTATTTATATCGTTATACATTTTATTCCATCAGTGTATATATTCAACAACATTATGGATCAGCTGCATCGGGCTAGGTGGACTACCTGCAGTAGCATAGCCACTACCCGGGTCACTGCCTGTAGCACTCATCTTTCTGATCAATAATCAATACACAGATGTAACACCCCACTGGCTAACCAAGAAGAAATGTGGAACCTTTCACTATTTGCACAATCAATTAAAGAATTACTGGATCTCGGTGGGACCTCTATTTATGTCATATCTTCTATATAAAAAGAATCTTCATATAAAAGAGAGGATAAAAAAAATATATATATAAAAAAATTATATAATCCTTCAGGCGGACATAAACGCCTCTAAGTTCTTTTTTTCAAGTATCTTAATTTTATTTGTGCAAGCAGTGAACCAAAGGGACACTTGTATATGCAAAATATATATATAGCTTATTATAAAACAAAGAATATAAAATCAATACAATTGCAAAACGAATGATGAAGTTATAAAATAATACCCAAAATGTACCACACGGTGGTGCTAACACACCTCTATCTCACCAGCACAGTATAACTTAGTGATTTATGACAACCAGTGTCATACCTTTAACAAACAGACTCATATACCAAGCGAAACTTAGGATTTACTGTTTATTAAACAGGCTATAGCAATAAAACACAAAAATACAGGAAAATAAATGTTATCCCTTGACTCTGTTTTCCTATGACCAATCAAAGATATATGATAATAATATGATAAAATATTCAGCTCGGTGATCAGACTATGGAAAAATAACTTTTCAAGGGTTTAATCCTCTTTTCAAATAATGTCAGATCTTCCATTAACAATATGCATCTTTGCTAAGAGAATAATCAGCATTATGGAGGCGCCTAACACTATATATTCCCACAGTATGGGGACTATTGGCTATATACCGAGATAAATATCTTATTCATATCACGAGCAGTAAACACAATATACATTACCCAGTCAAAGGTAGACAGAGTTCGGATGGGACCAGTTCTCAAGAACTTTCCTAGTAACCCAAAAAAATTATCCAAGTTTCTTCTGGTATAGTATTCTTTTTGAGTTTTTCTTTTGGTCTTGATTTAATGGATGGATCGATGGATCGATGGATCTATCTCTCCCTTGATGTTCTGCACACAAGTAATTATTCCCCCCCTACATAAGAATCACCCCCTTTTAGATTAGGGATTTACAATCAGGTAAGGTGGGTGTATTTGCATGCTAATAACACAATGATGTCATATTAACCCCTTGACATGCTATAAAAAAATGATAACATAATATAATACTGTCCATCTGCCTCCAGATGTCACTGTGGTATTGCAGATGAATATCACAACATAAATTCTAAATACCTAATAAAAAACGTTCACATGACCTTCTTAACCTTTTTAATATACATCATTGAGGAAGGTCTTTTCCTGACACTTTTAATTACCTATAAACTAGACTTGTTGGAGTCACTGTCTTCTCCTATCTTTTTGAATAGTTAACTTGATAAAATTTATATAACGGCCCCTTGATACTCAGCATCGGAATTTGTATATTTTACTTATCTACATCCATGAATAACTATCATTTTGAAATAACTTTTAACTCTTCTCAGAAATCCAATCAACAGACACTTACTTCAGTGCTCCTGTATCTTCTACAGGATACATTCTAAATGACACACACATGGTATAATATATATAATAAATTGATACATTGTTACATTCATTATTGGTTAAAATATGTTGTAAACTAAATATACCATACAGAAATATATATATATATATATATATATATATATATATATATATATATATACACAGGTCCTTTTCAAAAAATTAGCATATTGTGATAAAGTTCATTATTTTCTGTAATGTACTGATAAACATTAGACTTTCATATATTTTAGATTCATTACACACCAACTGAAGTAGTTCAAGCCTTTTATTGTTTTAATATTGATGATTTTGGCATACAGCTCATGAAAACCCAAAATTCCTATCTCAAAAAATTTGCATATCATGAAAAGGTTCTCTAAACAAGCTATTAACCTAATCATCTGAATCAACTAATTAACTCTAAACACCTGCAAAAGATTCCTGAGGCTTTTAAAAACTCCCAGCCTGGTTCATTACTCAAAACCGCAATCATGGGTAAGACTGCCGACCTGACTGCTGTCCAGAAGGACATCATTGACACCCTCAAGCAAGAGGGTAAGACATAGAAAGAAATTTCTGAACGAATAGGCTGTTCCCAGAGTGCTGTATCAAGGCACCTCAGTGGGAAGTCTGTGGGAAGGAAAAAGTGTGGCAGAAAACGCTGCACAACGAGAAGAGGTGACCGGACCCTGAGGAAGATTGTGGAGAAGGACCGATTCCAGACCTTGGGGGACCTGCGGAAGCAGTGGACTGAGTCTGGAGAAGAAACATCCAGAGCCACCGTGTACAGGCATGTGCAGGAAATGGGCTACAGGTGCCGCATTCCCCAGGTCAAGACACTTTTGAACCAGAAACAGCGGCACTGGACCCATATCTTTAGCAATAACTTTTAAAATATAATGTCCGTTCATATTCACAAATTTTTTTTTTTTTATAAAGTGAACTTGCCATGAACTCATTTTGACATCTCCAGCCACATAACAGAACTTTGGTTCAAGCTGATTTTACTCTTAAAGGCAATGAGCATTCATTTTGGCTATAATATCATTAGATAATATTGTATACTTATGAAAATGCATGTATACATAGCGTACGTTAATCAGAGGCATCCGAGTCCATGATTAATCAGGATAAGTGTGAGAGTCTCTGGCTGGGAGGGGGTGATCCAGTTTTCAATCTCCCTGACACCCTTCCAGGGCACCAGTCATCAGCAAAAGTCCTAGGCATCCGTTTCGGCCACGGGGATTATCCCACCCAAAATTGGGACTGCTGCTCAGAAGGTTGACCAGTGAAAGGGCTGGTCTTTGACCCTCAGGGAAAGGGTGAATCTGATCAAGACTTACCTTCTCCCTTTGCTGATCTATTTGGGCAGCGTGTGTATCTTGCCAGAGCCTCTGGACTCGGGTTTATAGCCTGTTCTTCCGGCTCTTATGGGGGAAGGCTGAACCTGATCAAGAGAGAGGTGACTTATCGCAAGAAGGGACTAGGGGGGTTATCTATGGTCAACCCCGTAGTGTTTCTTGTGAACACCTTTGTTAAGATGAATTTGGCAAACCTCTGGTTGGAGAAGTCTCCTCCATGGGTAGTCTCCTGTAGGGGGTGGTTTCTAGTTAGCATAGTGGTTAGGTTTTACACATGGAATGCACAGTGTTTAATTTCTACGCAGCAGAAGTCCTCCCAGTGGACGAGGTTTGTAGGAACATCTTGGGTGACCTGGTCAAGGTGTGTTCTTTTGAGTATGAGAGACTGGGTACCAGTAGGGCCTCTCTCCTCTGGATAGGCTTTGCTTTTGATGTACCGTAAGTCTAGTCATACTGTTCCTGGTGGTGGGCTGATTCTTTCACCCTAGATTATTATTTTTATTTATTTTTTAACAAATAGAAGTCTTGAAAAAAAAGGCTTGCAAAGACCGAACTTGGGCCTTCGGGAGATTGTACAGTTAAGTCGTTATTTAGTTATGTGAGTTATGTTTGCTAGAGGAGGGAAAGTTGGGATTAGTTAGGTTGGGTGGGTTAGGTTGGGTGGGTGAGGTGGGGGGGGGGGGTATTTTTATGTGTCCTTTTGTGTTTTGAGTGGGGAGGCCTGCATCTAGCCCTGGACTATGCGGACATGGGAGGACATGGGGCGAGGGGCTAGATGTGGGTGGTGAAGGAAGGGCTGGCCTTGGACTATGTGGACATGATAGAGACATGAGGCGAAGGTCAGCCCTGGGTGTCGGGTGATGGGTAAAAGGATAGTGTGAGTAGGGATAGAATAGGTTAGGTTAGTGATTTTTCTATAAACAGGTGACGGGAGAAAAAAATAATTTTATATACATATATATATATATATATATATATATATATAAAATAATGTGTATGTATATAGTGTATATATGTAAAAAAATAAAATAAAAATAAATAATAATATATTAATAATTATGTATATATTTGGCTAAGTCGCCTTGTTGGGTTTTTTTTTGGCAAAGGTCGCCTTTATTTATTTAGTTACTTTATTTATTTATTTATTTATGTTTGTTATTTTCTGTTCATTATATACTTTTCTGTTTATGACGATTAGTCCTATTTTTGTTTAGGTTTTACAGCCGGGCGGCCAGGTAAGTTTTATGGTTATAAGGTTAGTTGTTAAGTTTGATATGTTGTTGGGGAATGAATGTGAGTGTGAGTGTGAGTGTGGATGTGGCTGGGCCAGTAATAACATTGTTTTATGTGTATTGTTTTATTTGAAATAGTTTTATTTTGTAAAGTTTTGTACTTTTAGAATAAAAAGAGTAGCAGTGTTTAGGTGATACGGTCACAGTGTAAGCAGTATTTAGTATATACGGTCACAGTGTAAGCAGTGTTTAGGATATACGGTCACAGTGTAAGCAGTGTTTAGGTGATACGGTCACAGTGTAAGCAGTGTTTAGGAGATACGGTCACAGTGTAAGCAGTGTTTAGGAGATACGGTCACGGTGTAAGCGGTGTGTAGGAGATACGGTCACAGTGTAAGTGGTGTTTAGGTGATACGGTCACAGTGTAAGCAGTGTGTAGGAGATACGGTCACGGTGTAAGCAGTGTTTAGGATATACGGTCACAGTGTAAGCAGTGTTTAGGAGATACGGTCACAATGTAAGTGGTGTTTAGGAGATACGGTCACAGTGTAAGCAGTGTTTAGGTGATACGGTCACAGTGTAAGCAGTGTTTAGGTGATACGGTCACAATGTAAGTGGTGTTTAGGAGATACGGTCACAGTGTAAGCAGTGTTTAGGTGATACGGTCACAGTGTAAGCAGTGTTTAGGTGATACGGTCACAGTGTAAGCGGTGTGTAGAAGATACGGTCACAATGTAAGTGGTGTTTAGGTGATACGGTCACAGTGTAAGCAGTGTTTAGGTGATACGGTCACAGTGTAAGCAGTGTTTAGGTGATACGGTCACAGTGTAAGCAGTGTTTAGGAGATACGGTCACAGTGTAAGCAGTGTTTAGGAGATACGGTCACAATGTAAGTGGTGTTTAGGAGATACGGTCACAGTGTAAGCAGTGTTTAGGTGATACGGTCACAGTGTAAGCAGTGTTTAGGTGATACGGTCACAGTGTAAGCGGTGTGTAGAAGATACGGTCACAATGTAAGTGGTGTTTAGGTGATACGGTCACAGTGTAAGCAGTGTTTAGGTGATACGGTCACAGTGTAAGCAGTATTTAGGTGATACGGTCACAGTGTAAGCAGTGTTTAGGTGATACAGTCACAGTGTAAGCAGTGTTTAGGAGATACGGTCACAGTGTAAGCAGTGTTTAGGTGATACGGTCACAGTGTAAGCAGTGTTTAGGTGATACGGTCACAGTGTAAGCAGTGTTTAGGAGATACGGTCACAGTGTAAGCAGTGTTTAGGTGATACGGTCACAGTGTAAGCAGTGATTAGGAGATACGGTCACAGTGTAAGCAGTGTGTAAAAGATACGGTCGTTTAATTCTCCATCGTCACAGTATTTATGGTTACCTCATCAGTATTACAGTCACTCACATTGGTTGAATTGGCACATGGATACACATGTGAGCAGTAACGCCACGTCAAGGCTTCAACCCTTGTTACTGACCATTCACACACACCATACTTTTCATTCATACGTATTTGGTATTCTAGTTGTTTTGGACTACACCTCCATAATGCTTTGCCAGCATGATGGGAGATGTAATTCACAGTATCTGGACGGCCTAAGGTTGCCGACCTCTGAACTAGCGGTGATCACAGTACACAATGGTGAAGTAGCTGTGCAAACAGGAGCAGCTTGTCACCTGTCAGATGCCCCTTCAATGCTCCCGCCAGGGCGCGGGCCTCAAACATGGGCTTCTTTATTCCACTTCAGGTACTTCGTGTTCCATAGGAGAACATGCTTGTCACAGTTGTGACAAAAAAATAAAAATGGTTAGCGTAAATGGCAGAACAGACGCAGTGCATGCAGACTTACAGTCCACATATATACAGCAGACAGACAGATTGTGGGATACACACCGTATTAAATATAAGACAAAGGCTACATGCACACGACCGTGCCGTTTTTTGCAGTCCGCAAACCGCAGATCCGCAAAAAAAAAACAGAAGACGCCCGTGTGCCTTCCGCAATTTGCGGAACAGAACGGGCGGCCCATTGTAGAAATGCCTATTCTTGTCCGCAAAACAGATAAGAATAGGACATGCTATATTTTTTTTTGTGGGGCTACGTAACGGTGACATTGAAGTGAATGGGTCCGCATCTGAGCCGCAAAAACTGTGGCTCGGATGTGGACCTGAACTACGGTCGTGTGCATGAGGCCAAAGAGACGGAGATTACAGAATTCAGTGAGCGACGGATTTGGTTGCAGATGTGGGGCAGGCCCTCTGGCTGGGGGGCAGTTTCTCATCCTTCTCAGAGTGACTAGATGGCTGCAGTGTCGCAGCAAAAAGCATGCAATGGCATATGAGATCTAGGAAAAAAAAATTGGGGTGAAACTAGGGTTGCACACATCTAACACACAGGCCACACGTGCTGCACAGCTCCCCACCTAATGCACAGCCCCCAAATATAATACACTGCCCCCCACACATGTAACGCACAGCCCACATCTAACACACTGCCCCCCATCTAACGCACAGGCCACCCCAATATACTTCACAGATCCCCCCCCCCCCGAACTACTGCACAGACCACTCCAATATATAGCACAGACCCCCCAAAAAATACTGCATAGACACCCCCATATACACAGACACGCCCCAATATGCTGCGCAGGCACCCCAATATACTGTACACATAGCACTCCATATACGGCGCAGGCACCCCCCAATACACTGTGCAGACACCCACAATATACTGAGTAGACCGCCCCAAAATATACTGTGCAGACACCCCCATATACTTCGCAGACCCCTCCCATAAACTGCGCAGACCCTCCAATATAATGCGCAGACACCCCCCAATATACTGTGCAGACCCCTCCCATATACCGCGCAGACCCCAATATAATGAGAAAACAGCACCCCATATACTGCGCAGACCCCCCAATATACTGTTTTCAGACAGCCCCCCATATACATCGTAGACCCCACATGTCAGAGAGTGTTGGGAGCAGAGAGAGACTGACCTGATAGAACAGTCAGAATGCTCCAGATGATCAGACACCGCGCGTGCGCAGTAAGTGGTAGAGAGATTTAACAGAACAAATGGCCATCAGATCTCCCTCCCCCCACACTGCGCAGGTGCAGTGATCAGATGGATGTTCTGTAGTTAGCTGCGCTTGTGCACTAGCCCGTAATTTTTCCCTACCCTAACCGCTGGTGAGGCTCCCGGCACATGCGCAGTGTCCCGGTGTCCAGCTGAGCTTCTGAACAACTCTGCTGTGAAATTTCCCTACCCCGTCGTTGTGCGCCACACCTCCTTCACATCATGTCTGGTGCGGCCGCGTCACAGCAGGAAGTGACGAGGGTAGGGAAATCTCACGGAACACCGGTGTTCTGTCAGAATACTATACCTTATCACTTCCAGTGACAAGGCCGCATCGGAAGTCACGATCATAAGCTGGAGGAGGGGAGTTGCGGCGTTGCGCAAGCGCAGATCCACAGGTAAGACAAAATTATAGCACAGCCGCGGGAGAAGCACCCAATCAATGCGCATACACGAAACCAGCCGGGACACACTGCTGGGTAGGAGAGGGTGCGCACACGCAGCTATATACTCCCGTCGGCCATACACATCAGTATTACACCATGCATGCGCACTCAGGGTAGGTAGATTTGTCAGTGCAAAATGTTTCATCAGATCTCCCTACCCCTGAGTGCGCACGCGCGGCCCGGAGGGTTTCGTTAATGCGCATTAAGTGAGCGCTTCTCCTGTGGCGGTACTATAATTTTTACTTACCAGTGTATCTGCGCTTGCGCAGCACCGCACACTCCCTTTTCCAGCTAATTCTCATCACTTCCGATGCAGTCGCGGCACCGGAAGTGACGAGGGTATAGCATTCTGATGAGGTATAGTATTCTGACAGAACACTGGTGTTCTGCCAGAATACGACCGCACCGAAATCAGCTGGAGGAGGGTGTGTGCGGCGCTGCGCAAGCGCAGATCCACTGGTAAGTAAAAAATATAGCACCGCAGCGGGAGAAGCATGCCCACTTCATGTGCATACGCAAAGCCGTCCGGGACACACTGTGCACATTCTGCTAAGATATAGTATTCCAGCTGTGCCCCTTTAGAAATATGGCCTGCCAGAATACTATACCTTAGCAGAATACGCGCAGTGTGTCCCGGCCGGTTTCGCGCATGCGCATTAAGTGGGTGTGCTGCGGTGCTATAATTTTTACTTACTAGTGGATGTGCGCCTCCTCCAGCTGATTCCGGTGTGGCTGCGTCACTTCCGGGTATAGCATTCTAACATAACACCTTCTTCAGGGATCTTGAAACATAATTGGCATATTCTGTCTCAATCCTTCCCTGACAGAGGAATTCCAGTCCCCTCCACTAAGGTCTTACAAAAGACCTAAAAATCTAGGGGACAGTCTGACATATACGGACACAGTCAATACCGTGACACCAGTACATAGTAACAATGGATGAGACCCTTGTTTAAACTGCTGCAATTGCAACGGCCCTATCAAGGGCAGCACCTTCTTACACCCAAGAACGGGTAAACAGTACAAAATTAAGGGCTCCTCAGATTATGTGATCTATACATTATAGTGCCCTTGTGGCCTACTTTATGTGGGAGAAACCACGCACCCTTGTAAACCTAGGATTCATCAACACGGTACTCGTAAGTTACTGTCCAAAAACAGACAAAGGTAAATGACAATGAGGTGGAATTACCTGTACCAGAACATTTTTTGAAATGTCATTATAATATTGCACAGCTGAGATTTAGGATTATTGATGGTGTCCCCCCACTGAGAAGAGGGGGCGACCGGGAACAAGTTTTAAAAAGACTAGAACTGAGATGGATATTTGAACTGGACACTATGGAACCGAAGGGTTTAAATCGAGAGTTTAAAGTGGGCTCCTTCTTTTAACCCTCATTCAGGACAAGTGCATATTACTGTTTAGTTTAGTATGGAAATGTAAGAAATTGTTACCCGACGCAGGTCGAGGCCTTTTTAAGTTGAAATAGTACGTAATCTTATTATTTCACATTATTCAGTGGGGATCACGCACCTGCTGAAGGAGAAGTACTTACGGAGTGGCACCTATTCTGCAACCCTATATGGATCTATCTATCAACGCCCTATGGACGTGACACCCAAAACAACTGCTTATGAACAGCGGGTATTTTAAATGTTCAGACACAAGGATGGGGGTTTCTCTCTTTTCCTTGCATATGTATAATGTTTGATATTGGTCTGAGTGGCATAGGATAGTTGCTCCTTTTGAGCCTAGGAGGATATAGGTCTGATCCCACTAAAGGGCCTAGTTTCAAATACTTGATACTGTTCAGTGTCTGTACTTATCAACTGGTTGGTGGACGGTTCACTAACTTTTGGATTAAATATACCAGTGAGTATGTTTTTACTGCTGGAGCATAGTGACACATATAATTCTGTCTAGAGTATGGGGTGACCCCAGGAGCTGTGCCCTCCCTATAAATGGGGACAGACGCAGTCCGGGTGCTCTTGACCCCAGGCTGAAATGTTGAATGGTGACTGCATGGCCCCCCTGTCCAGGATGGGAATCACTGGATGGTGGTGCTTATCTGTACAGTCCTGATTGTGTGGAGTCCAGACATGAGTCACTCCGCGCTCCATTCCTTGTACAAGATACAGTTGCAAGAAAAAGTATGTGAACCCTTTGGAATGATATGGATTTCTGCACAAATTGGTCATAAAATGCGATCTGATCTTCATCTAAGTCACAACAATAGACAATCACAGTCTGCCTAAACTAATAACACACAAAGAATTAAATGTTACCATGTTTTTATTGAACACACCAAGTAAACATTCACAGCGCAGGTGGAAAAAGTATGTGAACCCTTGGATTTAATAACTGGTTGAACCTCCTTTGGCAGCAATAACTTCAAGCAAATGTTTCCTGTAGTTTCAGATCAGACGTGCACAACGGTCAGAAGTAATTCTTGACCATTCCTCTTTACAGAATGCAATGCATTTTTCACGCAGCCCCATTCACTTCTATAGGGCCAGGTGAAAAACGCAGACTATAGAACATGCTGCGATTTTTACGCAACGCAGAACTGATGCGTGAAAAACAACGCTCATGTACACAGACCCGTTGAAATCAATGGGTCAGGATTCAGTGCGGGTGCTTTGCGTTCACGTCACGCATTGCACCCGCGTGGACAACTCGCTCGTGTGAAAGGGGCCTAAGTTCTCCTGCAAAATGTCTTGATAAACTTGGGAATTCATTTTTCCTTCGATGATAGCAATCCGTCGAGGCCCTGACGCAGAAAAGCAGCCCCAAACCATGATGCCCCCACCACCATACTTCACAGTTGGGATGAGGTTTTGATGTTGGTGTGCTGTGCCTCTTTTTCTCCACACATAGTGTTGTGTGTTTCTTCCAAACAACTCAACTTTGGTTTCATCTGTCCACAGAATATTTTGCCAGTATTGCTGTGGAACATCCAGGTGCTCTTCTGCAAACTGTAAACGCGCAGCAAAGTTCTTTTTGACAGCAGTGGCTTCTTCTGTGGTATCCTCCCATGGAATCCATTCTTGTTTAGTGTTTTACGTATAGTAGATTCGCTAACAGGGATGTTAGCATATGCCAGAGACTTTTGTAAGTCTTTAGCTGACACTCTAGGATTCTTCTTCACCTTATTGAGCAGTCTGCGCTGTGCTCTTGCAGTCATGTTTACAGGACGGCCACTCCTAGGGAGAGTAGCAGCAGTGCTGAACTTTCTCCATTTATAGACAATTTGTCTTACCGTGGACTGATGAACAGCAAGGCTTTTGGAGATACTTTTATAACCCTTTCCAGCAAGTCAACAATTCTTAATCGTAGGTCTTCTGAGAGCTCTTTTGTGCGAGGCATCATTCACATCAGGCAATTCTTCTGGTGAACAGCAAACCAAGAACTGGTGTGTGTTTTTTATAGGGCAGGGCAGCTGTAACCAACACCTCCAATCTCGACTCATTGATTGGACTCCAGTTGGCTGACACCTCACTCCAATTAGCTCTTGGAGATGTCATTAGTCTAGGGGTTCACATACTTTTTCCACCTGCACTTTGAATGTTTACATGGTGTGTTCAATAAAAACATGGTAACATTTAATTCTTTGTGTGTTATTAGATTAAGCAGACTGTGATTGTCTATTGTTGTGACTTAGATGAAGATCAGATCACATTTTATGACCAATTTGTTCAGAAATCCATATCATTCCAAAGGGTTCACATACTTTTCCTTGCAATTGTATAATGTCCCTTGAAGTGGCGATCCCTATTATCCGTCATTAAAGTTAAGGATAAAGTCAAAGGTTAATTTATATCCCTATTATATAATATAATTATGCTGTACAGAAACCCTTTTCTCCCCTTAATGTCATTCAAAATGCCTTTTCTTTAATACAGGAGTGTCTGACAGCCCAGTGTTTATCCACATAGTAGGTCAGAAATATGGTTGTAGTACAGGATTCCGATTGCCAATACAGTCTATTATATAATTTAACCTTATATCCTAGAGACGCGATGCCTCCCGGTTGCCAATACATTTTATCATAGAATTTAGCCTTGTATCCTAGAGACGCGACACTTAAGGAATCACATGACTGGAAGACGCTACGCTAGTAACAAGGAACACTAAAATGTATGTTAGTTAGTAAGTTAGAGGACATGCGCAATGTACCTTAGACACATGGAAGGCGCACACTTTGCCTACAGCTTTGACACTCCGGAATATCTCCTTCAGCATGGTGTTTAGGTATGTCTAATGTTGTAATCTAATTATGTCCCACTTGATGCACGTAGATTTATAGGATACACATTACAATAGTGCGGAGGTTATACAGTCAGGTCCATAAATATTGGGACATCGACACAATTCTAACATTTTTGGATCTGTACACCACCACAATGGATTTGAAAAGAAACTAACAAGATGTGCTTTACTGCAGACTTTAATTTGAGGGTATTGACATCCAAATCAGGTGAACGGTGTAGGAATTACAACAGTTTGCATATGTGCCTCCCACTTGTTAAGGGACCAAAAGTGATGGGACACTTGGCTTCTCAGCTGTTCAATGGCCAGGTGTGTGTTATTCCCTCATTATCCCAATTACAATGAGCAGATAAAAGGTCCAGAGTTTATTTCAAGTGTGCTATTTGTATTTGGAATCTGTTGCTGTCAACTCTCAAGATCAGATCCAAAGAGCTGTCACTATCAGTAAAGCAAGCCATCATTAGGATGAAAAAACACAATAAACCCATAAGAGAGATAGCAAAAACATTAGGTGTGGCCAAAACAACTGTTTAGAACATTCTTAAAAAGGAACGCATCGTTGAGCTCAGCAACACCAAAAGACACGGAAGACCACGGAAAACAACTGTGGTGGATGACCGGAGAATTCTTTCCCTGGTGAAGAAAACACCCTTCACAACAGTTGGCCAGATCAAGAACACTCTCCAGGAGGTAGGTGTATGTGTGTCAAAGTCAACAATCAAGAGAAGACTTCACCAGAGTGAATACAGAGGGTTCAACACAAGATGTAAACCATTGGTGAGCCTCAAAATCAGGAAGGCCAGATTCGAGTTTGCCAAATGACATCTAAAAAAGCCTTCACAGTTCTGGAACAACATCCTATGGCCAGATGAGACCAAGATCAACTTGTACCAGAGTGATGGGAAGAGAAGAGTATGGAGAAGGAAAGGAACTGCTCATGATCCTAAGCATACCACCTCATCAGTGAAGCATGGTGGTGGTAGTGTCATGGCGTGGGCATGTATGGCTGCCAATGGAACTGGTTCTCTTGTATTTATTGATTATGTGACTGCTGACAAAAGCAGCAGGATGAATTCTGACGTGTTTCAGGCAATATTATCTGCTCATATTCAGCCAAATGCTTCAGAACTCATTGGACGACGCTTCACAGTGCAGATGGACAATGACCCAAAGCATACTGCAAAAGCAACCAAAGAGTTTTTTTAAGGCAAAGAAGTGGAATATTATGCAATGGCCAAGTCAATCACTTGACCTGAATCCGATTGAGCATGCATTTCACTTGCTGAAGACAAAACTGAAGGGAAAATGCCTGAAGAACAAGCAGGAACTGAAGACAGTTGCAGTAGAGGCCTGGCAGAGCATCACCAGGGATGAAACCCAGCGTCTGGTGATGTCTATGCGTTCCAGACTGTAATTGACTGCAGAGGATTTGCAACCAAGTATTAAAAAGTGAAAGTTTGATTTATGATTATTATATTCTGCCCATTACTTTTGGTTCCTTAACAAGTGGGAGGCACATATGCAAACTGTTGTAATTCCTACACCGTTCCCCTGGTTTTGATGTAAATACCCTCAAATTAAAGCTGACAGTCTACAGTTAAAGCACATCTTGTTTGTTTCATTTCAAATCCATTGTGGTGGTGTATAGAGCCAAAAATGTTAGAATTGTGTTGATGTCCCAATATTTATGGACCTGACTGTATGTGATTAAGATTGGGGAGGAGCTGACTTTTTGGGGTGACCCCTTTATCCAATCAATTTTATGTTATGTGTATATATATGTCTCACTTTGTTATAGCACACAGAGCTTGAAAAAAAACTCAGTCTCTAAACGTTGCTTGTTTGGTGAAAATAAACACAGAAACTTCCTGAAGACTTAGAGTCCCGCAGTTTTTTCTGATCTTCTGATATTGGGGAGTCCAACAGGTCGAGACTTCACACTGCTGGCACCGACCACCAAATGGTCCCTCTGAGACGTCTCAGTGAGTAGTGCTGTCTTATCCTCACTTTCTCTGAAAATCAGTTCCATTCATTTGAATAGTGGAGGTAAGCACATGGATTTCTGCAAGCCCTGTTCAGGTGAATGGAACAGAATCTACAGTGTGTAAATGTGCATATTCCACCATTACGTGTCCTACCATTGTTGTGAATGAGAAACCTGGACTGCTATGGACTGGAACTTTATCACTTTTAGTGACAAATCCAACTACTGTATGAAATGTTAGCACAGTTGGGTTTGAGTATGGAGGTCTTGTGCTGAGCGATTCAATCCTGCCTTTGCTGTGGATCGACACACTGCCCCAACTTCTGGTGTTATAAATTATAATCTATTGCATAGAACTGTCAGCCATCTCTACTAGTGATATGAGGTACACTAACAGCTCAGTGATATGTACAGGACATCCTGCGGCCTCTCATATCAGGGCTGTCAACTGGAATTTCTAAACTGGATACCGCTCGCCCACACACAGCAAGGTTTTCCCAGGAATATCTCCTCCAGATTAAAACAATTCATTCTCCAAACAAGCATTTATAGGACCAGCTGGGACACCAGCTTCAGCAACCTACCAGTGTGCAGGATACCACACAGAAACGGTATGCCTCCATGCCCTACCCTATTTCATTGTGTATCCAGGCTAGATGTGGCCACTAGAGTCTCCTCTCAATTGTACAGTTTTCCCCAATAAACATATCCTTTCGCTCTAATATTATAATCACTTACATATATCATCATTGCATTCATAACTCCTTCTTGGTGCCTTATTTTTTGTCAATGAGTGGGGATTCCCGAGATAGGCAGCAGATATTTTGTATTGTCTTCTACTAATTTTTCCTTCTTTAAGATTTTGGCAACTGGGGATATCTTCGTATAAATACACCAGCAATTCCAGGTTGTTGAACCTAACATATCCAGAACTGTTACGAGAACATGCCATCTAGCAGTACTTTTCACCCATTCCAGTGCCCAGTCTGACCCAGATTTGGTTGCACATGGCAGCAGACTTCAGGTCTGTGCCCAATAGCAGCCACCACCAGCAGGATCACATTACTTCTATAAGCAGTTTTCTGTGGTCCTGGAGGTGGTGGCTGATGACATATACAAGTTTCTTGCTATAAACATCGGCGACTGTGTTCAGCACTGGAGACTTCCGAGTGCTACTGATGCTGGAATCTGGGAGGTAAATACTGCAAGACCAGGTGACTCTACCTTCATCAAGACCTCTTCAGGATACTAGGCATCCATTTCCCTTTGTCAAGCTATTGGATGAGGCTTTTAAGTTGATGACCTACCTGCTGCACCCATACCCAGAGAGGTAACAGGATGCCAGTAGCGAGAGACTTCAACACAGACTGACTCTGGGACGAAGCTTCATGGATGACTACTTGGAGGGTCTTCACCAATGAAATGCAGTTGAATGAGGCCACAACTTAAGGATAGTGAACTATCTGCATTTTTGGGTTTAGTCTACTTTCACACTCGCGTTTTGGCTTTCCGTTTGTGAGATCTGTTCGGGGATCAGTTTGCATTCAAAATTGAAAAGGATCCGCTCAGAATGCATCAGTTCAGTCTCCATTCTGCTTTGGAGACTGACAGCAAAACTGAGCCAAACGGATCCGTTCTCACTGACACAATAGAAAACAGATCCGTTTTTTGGCAATGTTAAAGATAATACAAACGGATCCGTTCTGAACCTATACAGACGGTTGTAATATCTGAACGGATCCATCCATGACAGATCTAAACAAAATGCAAGTGTGAAAGTAGCCTAAGAGTTGCAAATGAGGAATTTCCAGCACGTAGTTAAATGGAATGTTGCACAGTCTTTATTTCATATCCAAAAGGTACATACAGTGTAGTGGACACCGACCTCCAACATCTCCCTTCAGACCGACATGTTTTGAGCCAGTGGGCTCTTAATCATGATCATGTCGGTCTGAAGGGAGATGTTGGAGGTCGGTGTCCACTACACTGTATGTACCTTTTGGATATGAAATAAAGACTGTGCAACATTCCATTTAACTACGTGCTGGAAATTCCTCATTTGACGCTTTGTACTACGAAGTCGGCCCGGCTTCTCCGTTGCATGTGCGTTTATTGGTGAGCTGGAATCAATGTTCTTTTTTATATTAACTAACAGTTGGCCACACAGACATTGGCCTTTGAATATTAACTATTAGTCAGTTCTAGCATTCTTGAAACATTTTTACACAAAAATGCCCCCTATCTTTCTCTGAGCTACAAGATAAATTCCCCGGTATTAGGTTTCCTTTTTCCCCCACTATCTCCAGTCTTCTAGCTATGCCAGAGAAATATTATGCCAAATAACACCCCAAGAATGTGCCTCCCAATTTAAACCACCTATAGTAGAGGCCAGCTCCCGTAGAGCCGCCATTACAGGCGCATACAAATTCCTTTGTGCCCTTATTGATTTTGATGAGTCCCACCTCTCCATCACTAAATGGCACTCAGATGACCCTGGTCTCACATGCTACCTGATTGGCCAATCAGACAACGCCTTCATTATTTTATTAAATTAATCCATAGGGCTTACATTACCCAAATGAGAGGTTATACAATGAGTATTTTCCCCAGTTCCCCAATGGTTCTGGGTTGAAGTTCACAAATTTACCACCCAACACCCCTTTGGATTCCACGTGGGCAATTATAGGCTATATAGATAAAACGCAACACAATATACCCTTTTTGTTCCTTAGTTTTGGATCCAGTGAGTCGTATATTCATTTTGTGTTGTTTTGTTTCCTGTACACTTTCCGTAACACCCAGTCCTTACAGGATTCATTGACAAACTTTTTTAGAATGTTCACAATGGATTGGTTGTAGTGTTCCACTCCACCACTAGAGGCTGGCCGATAAGCTATATGCAGCTTCCTTTTTACCCCCAATATCTCCCACATCTTTGTCATAACCTCACTAGTGAAATGACTTCCACGATCGGACTCGATGCGTTGGGGAAGACCAAACCTAGAAAATATGTGGTTAATGAGAAGAGATGCACATACGCTTGAACTGCATGTTTTACCAGACAAACATTCCACCCATTTTGTGAACAAGCAAGTCATGGTTAACATGTATCTGTTGCCTTTTGATGAGGTTGTTACTGGTCCGATGAAGTCAATTTGGATGTCTGACCATGGCATGGACATTCCCCTTTTCATCAGTGGCGCTCGATGAGTGGTGTCTGTGGCTGGAATTGAGGGCAGATTAGACATCCTTGACAATACGTGCAAACATCTTGCAACATATGTGGTCAATAAGCGTAGTCCCGTAACAATTCGTACGTCAACTTTTCACCTCGATGACTAGCTGTTGGTGCATTATGGGCGTGTTGTAGCATCAAACCTCGGTATGTTGTGGGTACTACCCATTGCGTGATACCATTCTTCGAGGTCCTAATCAACAACCCATCCTGTAACGAGAATTGGGACTTACCATTCATCAAAATCCGTAACTCCTCTTTGCCATCGCAATCTTCCGTATTTATGGGACAATTCTATGGATCTTCAATGTGTTTATAAAAAGTACCAATAACTGGATGAGATGGCTTGCGATGAGATTCTTACTAGGGGAATCTAGGCTCCATTGTACCATATTGGCTTTAGTTCCCTTTTGGGCCTGACTTCTTGTAATTGCATCCACTTGGACAGTTCCCATGAGATCATCCACATCCAAAACTTCTCCATTGATGGCTGCTTGTTTAGCGAGGGAGTCTGCTAGATCATTTCCTTCCTTATCCATACCTAGATACTTTAAATGACCCTTTTACAATTTACTGGAAAAAGGTAGACTGTGGGTAATAACCATTTCGTCGATCTTGCAAAACATCTTACCATGCTTGACTGGCTTGTTGTTGCTTCTCATCGTGTCGGATCTTTTCCATCCGGGGAAATACTCCGCAAAGCTATAACGAATATAATCAGAATCTGTGATTATGGAAAACTATAATATTATAATATTATATTCGATAGCCATTTGTACGGCTTTGTACACAGCGGTGAGTTCTGCGACTTGGCTATTTTTGGGACCAATTTTGTATCCGACTGATATATCCGGGAATATAATATTCCATACAATTCCGACACCTGCACGCTCATTTCCTACATCCGTATGGAAGGAAAAGCCTTCTACATATACATATGGTAATGATTTGCAGTACTCCTCTTCATAAGATTTATATGGAGATGAAAATTTCTCCTCCAGGAAATAATTTTCGGGGTTGATTCCATCAGCAGTGATTTTGTGACCTAGGAAATTAACCTTGGCACGACACCATTGAGCCTTCTGTAAAGAAAGTTTCACACCAGCTTTTCTCAGTTGGGTTAGTACATGCTTCAATTCCACAATGTGTTCCTCAAAAGTCGTGTTTTTGATTGGAAAGTCATCCACATAGGATAAGGTACCTCGTTCAGTGGCATCAGGCATTTCCTTATGCATGAACACAGCAAATTTATGGCCTGCATTTATGTACCCGAAGAGTAGTCGGGTCCATGCATATTGCTGCTTTCCTAATGTGAAGGCCAGTTTGTACTGATCCCTTTCGTCAACTTTAATCGTCCAATATCCTTGTGCACAGTCAAGGGCGGTGAAAATTTTGGATCCTTGAATTTGTGCCAAACACTGGTCAGTGTATGGCATGGGCCATCCAGACATGTATACACGTTTGTTTAATTGTCTTAGGTTCGAGCAGAGACAAATTGACTGTTGGATTTGAGGACTCCAAGTATAGGATGGTTTAACGAGCTATGTATCGGACGGATGATGCATCTTCTCTCCAGGTTTTTGACGATTTTAGATAGGGACTCGTAAGCCGCCTGCGGAAGTCAGTATTGTTTGCCAAAGACAGGGGGTGCATCAGGATCTGTGGCACCTGAGGGGTTAATTGTGCGGATCACAGCCCCCTGTAAGAGATCGGGTGCTGCCAGGCAGCAGGGGGCAGTTATGTACACAGTTCTTAGTATATTCTAACTTGAAGCGTCCCCATCAAGATGGGAACGCCTCTGTGTTAGAATCGTGAAAACTCAGATCTGAAAAAGCGAATACTATTATTTTCCGTTATAACCATGTTATAACAGAAAATAATAAAGTGAAGTTCGGGTCCCCATTGACTTCAATGGGGTTTGGGTTCGGGTCCAAGTTCGGATCAAGTTCTGGTCCCGAACCCGAACTTTTTTTAAAGTTCGGCTGAACTCCCCGAACCCGAACATCTAGGTGTTCACTCAACTCTACTTGTAAGTTTCTTCAAGCTCACTAGTTAAATCATTTTGGGTGTAGCGTACCTTATCCTTTCCTTATTGGCATGACTAGTACTCCTTTTCATCGATCTCCTGGTTGAAAACCAATGATGACTCTTCGATGTGGCATGTACCTTCTTCAGAACTGAAAGGATAAACAGAATGGATATTGAATAACCCCTCAGGTGTTGAGGAAAAATGTTGTTCCACTACCTGTTCTTCTGTTAGGTATTCATCAGGAATAAGTCCAATGACATAATTCTAGAATCCAAAAGTATAGTATTCCGAATCCATTGCTAGACCAATTACGGTGTTCTTCTGCAGGGATATGCTATGGGGAGCCATGTTATGGATTATCATGTGCAATGGATCCTGATGGATGTTAATTATAGGAGTGAGTTTTACCTTTAGGCCGGGTTGCTGCATCCGGTTGGACAAACAGATCAAAGCATCCACGTTCTTCAGAGTTTGTCTCTTCTTCACTTGAATGGGAAGAAATGGTTTACATCCTTCAGGGATTTTAACCTCCTCAGCAACCATGATACTCCTGGCATAGGGCATCTGTTGTCCCCATCTCAAGGCTTGTTCTACATCCTGGAATCCCTCTGGGTCTCCCGGTAATCTGGACCAGAGGGTATTATTTACCAGATCAATCTGCACGCCAAATCGGTGCAGATGGTCATTACCCCTTTACATCTGATGCCGAGGTTCATTCAACAGGACGAAAATGTGTTCTGTAGTCTTACTTCCTATGGAGATAGACAAAAGACATTTTGCAACCACATTATGACTCTGGGAATCTCCATCCAGATTATGAATCCATTGGTCCTGTGGAGTGGAACTTTTAATCATTTTAGGATTGGCGACCTGTTTTAATAGTCCTAGGCTTATGTAGCTGGCTTCAGATTTCAGATCCAACTTGGCATATTTCACCTTGGCTATATTGTTCACCTGTATGGGAATCAATAAATTGTCATTGACCTTTTCAATCCGTACCATGGATTGAGTATACTTGGCCAGGTCTGCGACTTTGTGACTTCCCTATTCAAGGGAAATAGTCAATATATCCTCATCCAAGGTTATCTTCTCGATTCTGTCCTTCTGGATGGTAATAATATGAGCAGCACCGTTGACAGCTTCCTCGGGCTTACCATTTTTCAGGATCGTGACATCCAACGTTTGACTGTTCCTAAAATGAACTTCAACAGAGTTAGGCCTCTCTTCAATCACATGACAACAACGTTGGGTTTGTGCATTGCAAGAATAATCATAGGCAATGGGTGTCCAAACTGCTTCATTAATTAAGTCTATTATGGAACTCAACCTTTTCAGAAGGTCAATTCCTATGATCAGCCGATCATATGGAAGGTCCACAATCAGTGTGGGGTGTCTAATTGTCTTCTTGCCAATTTTGAATGTCAACCATGATGTACCTTTTACCTGCAAAGCGTCTCCACGTACACTTATCAGAGAGCCATCGAACAATTTCAGTCTCGGTCTCTTTGCTGTTAAATCCAGAACTTGTTGGAAATAACTATGTGATAAGATAGTGGTCTGTGATCCTGTATCAATTAAACCCCTGATTACCCCTATATGCTCTTCTTGAAGATAAGAATCCACAAAATATTGGCCTTCAAATATTGGCCTTCAACCTGAAACAAATCCCTGTGATAATAATTCATGAAGCAGCTGCCAGAAGTAGAAGCACTGTGCGCAATGAGCCGGCTGCTGCTTCATGAATTCTTATCACAGGTATCGCAGGTCAGTGAATGTAACAGAGCATTAGATTGCATAGAAAGGGGGAATATAAATGTAATTTTAACTCCTAAGACTCCTGTGCCCAGCCATCTGTCTCCCAGGGAAGCACGGTAGGCAGAAGCACAGTGTCTGCACAGCCCGTCTCCCCTTTTCTATTAGGAGATGGATGGCCCTTAGCAACACTCATTTGAAGAGTCTTTCACTATTTGCACAATCAATTAAAGAATTACTGGATCTCGGTGGGACCTCTATTTATGTCATATATCTTCTATATAAAAAGAATCTTCATATAAAAGAGAGGATCAAAAAAAAATGCATATAAAAAATAATTATATGATCCTTCAGGTGGACAGTGGTGACATGGGCCAGGGGTCTCTTCTACAGGTGTTATGTGAGTTTTTAAAGTTTTTTTCATGACTCCAGTTGCATTTCAGCAACGAGGAACTAGGTCCCCCTATGTAGAAGTGGTATAAGAGTTGCCTATGGTGTCCCTTGAGGTGCGGCTTTGTACTTGTCGCGGTGCTCCTACCTGGATATCCGAAACCCCAAGCATGGTCGTCGCAGCAGAGATAATAGGGTGAATAGTTGAGGGATTTGCAAAATGAATTGAGTCCAGACTTTTATTGGAGTTAAAACAGCTTTACTTGAATAAACGTGCATCAGAGAACAATCTTCCAACTTAATCTTGGTTTTCAGCAAATTCTGGCATCAGTTCCGACAGGCAAACACATTCAGCTTTGCCACATCTGTACTCTTTCAGCTCTGCTATGCTGGCTGGATTAAATAGGAACTTTTCCTCTCTACTTTCTGCTGTAGGAAGAGATCCCTGGGTGCCGCTCTACAAGTCCAGATAGTTAGCTTACAGTGTTCGAATCCATGAAAGGTCCTCTTTAAGGCTGCACGCTAGGCCTTAGGATCCGAATAACCTTGGCGCAACACAAGGTTCTCAAACATATACACATTAGGAGGACGAAGCAAAGCACTCCAATCTCTCCAAACACATAATAGCAGCAGGTCACCCTTGACGGTCTACAAGTCCAGATAGTTAGCTTACAGTGTTCGGATCCATGAAAGGTCCTCTTTAAGGCTGCACGCTAGGCCTTAGGATCCAAATAACCTTGGCGCAACACAAGGTTCTCAAACATATACACATTAGGAGGACGAAGCAAAGCACTCCAATCTCTCCAAACACATAATAGCAGCGGGTCACCCTTGACGGTCTTAGATCTGCTTGTGACATAACCACTTGGTTCCCCCTGTGTCGCACTAGACCTAAGCTTTGCTCTGAAAGAGAATACACAAAGGGCAATAGCTGTAAATTCAAAAGGTTAGTGCAAATTAAAGTGCACCGAACCATAACCCTAAGTGCAACAAAAGTTCTTTGCAATCCATTGTAATTGTTTGTAATCAAAATGAGGTAATAACGGTATTTGTAATCCACATAAGGCACAAAGTCATTTGTAATCCACATGGGTAAGAAAGTAGTAGCACAGGTCATGAGAATCATTTGCAAAGGGCTCCCCAAATAACCTGAAAAGAGGGGAAAAATAAAGGAAAATGGGCGCAATCCATGCGCAACTGGGATAAGAATGCTGATGATGGGGGGAGTCCTAACTGAGCATGATTATCCAGGTGAGGGCACAACCAGGGCTAAAATCAAGAAACACATTAAAAAACAAGCCAACAGGCCCTCACCCCTCAGATGCTGTCCATGGAGTGGCTCCCGAAGTCAGTAGTCCTTTCAGTTGGACATGTAGAGAAGGTCCAGCTCTTTAGAGGAGGGACTTGATGTCCTCATTGCTGCTGGAGCTGCTGCTAAGCTTGATGAGAGGTTTATCCTGCCTCTGGTAGCTCATTCTTACTTCAACAGTGGTGCTTTGGCGACACCTACTGTCACTTCTTGGTAAGGTGGTGATGCTCTTTATAGCTGCCATGACCTTCTGCTTAATTGGAGCGGATGCTCTAGCCAGAGCATGATCATTCAGAGCCTCCGGCTGCAATGGGACCAGTAGCTGGACCTCCTCTCACTATGACCTGATTGATAGCTCCAGCTGTACACATTTCACAAATTGTGGACGAGATTGCCAGGGCAGCTGGTAGGTTACTTGAGTCGGGCTATAAACCAGGGTGGATGGTGATCCACTTCCTATCCACTGGTAAATGGTTGGAGGTTCGGGCAGTCCAGGTATTAGGAGCTCTGGTTCTGGTGTTGCCCGGTACCCCAGCATGTCACTCTCCTTTTCTTGCAAATGACCAGGACGTCGCCAGGCAGCTGGGTCCTACTGCCAGGGCTCTGGAGCGGACACGGGGACCATTGGCTTCATTAACAGGCTCACCCCAGTGGCGAAGAGGCCTTTAGGGGACAGCATAGGGGTGTACTCCACCTGCTCTCCCTTATATAAGTTATGGCGGGCCTGTGGCAGGTACGGCCTATTGACTGAACGGCAGATTACAAAAAGCTCCATTCCCCAACGGTCATCCTGGATAAACCCCTCGGTCGATGTTAAACCACAACACGTTCCGGTCATCCTCTCCTGCAGTGGGTCATGGGGTAGAGGTCAATCTAATACTCTGAGGACCCAGTCCTTGACGGCCTTCCGGTAATTCCAGGCACTGGTGGCATGGGCCATCATTTTCCGAGGAACCATCAAATTAAAAGCATCGCCATCCACGTTCCTTCTGGGTGGCTCATTTCTGCTGGGCGGCTCACTTCTCGCTGGGCGGTGGAGTAGAGTCTCTGGCCACCTTCTCCGCGCCAGCAGGTGAGGGGACTTTCGGGCTTCTCTGTCCCAGCTCCCCGAACAAGTTGCTGAAGACGAATCTCCTCTATGCCACCAGTAGTCGACTGCATCAATTTTGGTGTCACAAACAGGATTCGGACAGTGCCGAAGGTGAAGGTGGAACCCAGTTGTAGGAATGCCAGAGTGGTGTCAGGGTTGCCTATGGTGTCCCTTTAGGTGTGGATTTGCACTTTTCATGGTACTCCTACCTGGATATCCGGAACCCCAAGCGTGGTCGTCCATGGCAGGGATAATAGTTGAGGGATTTGCAGAATGAATTGAGTCCAGACGTTTATTGGAGTTGAAAGAACTCTACTTGAATAAACTTGCATCAGAGAACAATCTTTCAACTTTTTCTTATCAGCAGATGTTGGCATGAGTTCAGCCAACATCTTCAGCTCTGCTACATCTGTACTCTTTCAGCTCTGATATGCTGGCTGTATTAAATAGGAACTTTTCCTCTCTACTTTCTGCTGTAGGCTGCAACGTAGCTTTCTGTAGTCTGACTCTGTCTTTGTCTGGATCTGTATCTTTGTATTTATCTCTGTCTTTATTCAGGGAATCTTTCTTCCTGACTCTGGTGGCACTCAGCTTAGGCCTCTGGACCAAGAAGAGAGGCTCTGCTGGCTGGCACACAGCCTTCCTCTTACAGGGGGCACTCTAAACTGAACTACTGCAGGCTCGTCCAACAGGGGCGAGTGCATGCTGCTTCCCCAAAAAGGGGGTAAGCTAGACTGACTCCCACTAACTAAAACTCCTCCCTCTCTAGAGAGGATCAGAATGGATAGACAAGTTTCACTCTAGAAAAACTAGCTCTGCCAAGATTGCCGCCATCTGCTGGTGAACCAGGCACATTGCACTTTAACATAACATTTTCATCGAATTTCAATACACATTATACAGGACATGGGGTGTTACACACTGCATCTTATAAAGTTAAATATTCAGTGCCATTGGCAAGGGAGGCGACCGCTGCGACCACTATCCCTACGGCAGTGGTCTGATCTCTGCTTCAATGCAGTAGAATACATCTCTATTGTACTGCATTGACTATCAGTGTATTACACAGTGTTTGTCACTGATGCTGCTGATGAAGACACCATGTGTGGGGCAGGGGAAGGACCGCAGGATAAGAATGCCCATCCTGGAGCGCCAAGTGCCTGCAGTTTAGGGCAAGTATTCTCATCCTAATTCCTTAAGGTGTGAAAGGGATTCTGTCACCTCGTTTTAGCCTATAGAGATGTGGACATGCACGGCTAGATCGACGCTAGCATGTCCGCAATATACCTGTCCCATAGCGCTGTGTTCTTTTATTGTGTTTAAAAAATTATTTTAGAGATATGTAAATGAGGCTGGTAAGGAGCCCAGCACCGCCTGCGTCCTCCGAATCTCCTCCTTGCTCACAGTTAGATCGCCGTAATCTCGCGATGCGCGAGCTCGCGCATGCGCAGTGCCGGCATAGTGTTCCTTCCCTGTGCTGGCATCAGCCTCAGGGAAGGAACTGCGCATACGCGAGCTCCCGCATCGCGAGATTACGGCGATCTAACTGTGAACAAGGAGGAGATTCGGAGGATGCAGGCGGTGCTGGGCTCCTTCACAGGGGGGCGTGGCTGGGCACGAAGAAGGTTAGTACAGCCCCTTGGGATACTTACCAGGCTCATTTACATATTTCTAAAATATTTTTTTTAACACAATAAAAGGACACAGCGCTATGGGACAGGTATATTGCGGACATGCTAGCGGACGATCTAGCCGTGCATGTCCGCATCACTATAGACTAAAACGAGGTGACAGAATCCCTTCAATGTGACTCTGAATACACAAGATGTAAATAAAAGCTCAGTGGATACCCATGTGGAGGTAAATTGCACGCCATGCAAGTAGAACCTCATGTGTATAACACAACACAAGTTGCGGTATCCTCTGGGGATAATGCCATATAGTCACCACTTACATACCTTAATAAGAATTCATTAGACATTAGCATGTGCTTACTTCATGACACAGTATTGGGACCTGCATGAAACAAACCATGATGGCCACGGGAAGTGACGCAAGACACTTTAGACATGAATTTAAATAATAAGTGACTGAAATACAAATAAATTAATAATAAAAATAATTCAGAAAATTGTCAAAACTACAGAAGACCAAACTTTTGAGATTCGCAATTATGACTAATTTGGCAGATTTTTCAAAAAACTGTCTTTGTTTCCCATAGCAACCAATCACAATGCAGCTTTCATTTTTCAGGAACACTATGAGGAATGAAAGCTGTGCTGTGATTGGGCAAGACATTTTCTTTTGAACAGTTTTCATAAATCTCCTCCTCTGTGTCCATAGAGACAAGCTATGACATCACAGGTATAACGTGTAATGTCACTGGTTCTGGTTCCAAATGCTCCGGTTTAGCAGAAAGCTGTTAGTTCTCTGCGCGTGCACACTGCTGACATTTACTGTCCGTGTGACTGAGATTGGATTTTTTTCTTAGGTAAGATAATTTCATATAACAATATAAATATAGTAATGTATACAGTGTGTATATAGTAGTGGACTGTATAGACAGACGTTGTGTTTCTGACCCCAGGACCTGCTGACATGCCGCTACTAAAGACCATCAGGAGCGCCGAATCCCCATGGAGGGTCTGGGATAGAAAAGCCCAGAAATCAGGCCTGAGAAACACCGTGTACAGCGTCAATGGAGACGAGTACACCGGAGAATGGATGAATAACCTGAGGCATGGTAAGACTGGAAATACACATCACTGTATAGCGGACAGACGGATACAGGCGAATGTCATCTCTTAAAGGAGAACTCCCCATTGGGTTGTACTAGGAAAGGTACCTGGTGCTGACCAAGTATGAAGTGTTGGTCTATCTGTCTATTTTATTTTTAACTTCCTAAATACCTAACGGCTAAACTGGTGGGAGATGGAGACATAAGACGGAGCCTGGTGATAAACAACATGGGCGGTTTTATTGCCAGGTGCACAGACATGAAGATTTCTACCGGATCCAACTCTGAAGCAGACAACATACAACTGTCCATGCGAGATACATGTAGAGTCCAGATTTATGCCGCCACCTGCAATGATTGGCCTTGGGCCTTAATTATCGTCATTGCAAATGACAGCTTCACTGTAAACTGTAATGTCAAAAGGATCCCACTCAAGTCAGGAAGATCCACTGGCCGATGCCTCCCCTCTTCAAGAATTAGGACTGAAAACTTTAATATGACCCCAAAAAAGTATAAGATGTAATGGGGATGATTTATCTAAACTGGTGCAAAAGAGAAATGAGGCAGTTGCCCATAGCAACCAATCAGATTAGGACTTTTATTTTTGAAAAGGAAAGTAGAAATCTGATTGGTTGCTATAGGCAACCTCTGACCTGAGCCTTCTCATCTAGCATTATCTAGTAATGTGCAAAAAATATAAAAAATAAAAACTGTCAAATTAGAAGCATTAGATAATGGAGATTGGTACGGTCTCCATTATCTAAAGCTTCGATTATTACAAAATTTTAGGTCATTCAACCCGCGGTCAGTCCATATTAAACACATGTGAAACAGGTATAATAGAGCAATAGAAAAGGCCTCCACTAAAGTCAGGAAGATCCGCGGGCAGGTGCCTTCCCTCTTCAAGATTTATGGCTGGAAACTTTACAGGGATTCTGTCACCAGGATTATCCCTATAGATCCAATTACATGTTATTGGAGGTCTTCTACAGCATGTCAGAAATATGGAATTATGTAAATTATGACTGCTGTAGCTTTGCAGAAAAAATAGGTCCACATCCATCCCCAAAAAATGCAGATCAGATGTGGACAGAAACTACAGCCGTGTGCATGAGCCCTAACCAGGATATCAGTTACTCGCCCTGTGTCTGGCTGTTCAGGTAACTCATGAGTCCCAAGACTGATGATGGCTACTGTGTCAGGGGCTGCTTCCAGGACTGCAGCTGTTTTGGACACCAGGCTCCCTCAGGTCGCAGCTGCTGCGGTGTGTTCCTCACTCCCACATTCCTCATGGGTTGTCCCACTGCCTACAGGCCACGCCCCTTACTCTCTACATCGCTGACTGCTCTCCCCCATCATGTCTCCCCAATGCTGTAGCATCATGCACTGAGAGGGACTGACTCAGGACCAATGGGGCGGCTTTGATTTGTTCTGCTGTTGGTCCCTTATTCAGATACTTACCTGTATCTGTTCCAGCACTTCCAGGTGCAGTTCACAGGAAGGTCCTTTAAAATCATACTTGCCAACTTTCCAAAAACACATGGAAGGTTCCTGAAACTTTAACCATATGGCAGAGCATCATCAGTTTTAGCCCTGGCATCCAAATTACATTGAGAGGATGGAGCAATGGACCAGAGCGCTCCATGGCAGAGGGTGCTGTTACGTTTTGGGGGCCTTATTTTGGTGACAAGTGATGTGCCCTAATAAAGTGCCTAATAAATGGGGTCTGGGAAATTTTAAACAATGCGCTGTGTGTGCCATGCCCGTCTATCTCCCGAATCCCTAACTTCAGATGTTACAAAACATATTAGAACAGCCCTGGAATCATCCCCACTCCTCACACAGACTTTATACAGCAGCTGATAGAAGTTACAGATCTTGTGATTTTCAGGTTGGAGGTTGGTCTCCATGGTCGGTCACGCTGCTCTTCAATGTTTTGTAATGATGTTGCAGATAAGTCTAGGTTCACGGTCAATCTGTGGTCACCGAGGTCTGTTGGAAGCCGTTGGCATCTGTCATGTACCAACGGCAAAATGTAAAACCGAGCCCTAACATCATATCATACAAGGGTGTAACTGGTGTCTCTGGGTCTGCTGGACATAAGAATTTTTTCTGCACTATGATTTCTTGGTATATATCCTCTGCTCTGATTGTATTCTTAGAACTGTGTGGTTAGGTTCACACTGAGGTTTTGGAGCAGGTTTTGAGGTACATTTTCCTGCTGGTTTTTCAGCCATAGGCAGAAGTGGATTTGAAACGAGTTGTAAATGTAAAGGAAGGATTTAGACTTCTCCTTCCTGATGGATCCACTTCTGGCTTTGGATGAAAAACCTGCAGGAAAATCTGCCTCAAAACCTCCATCCAAGAACTCAGTGTGAACATATCCTAACACACTGTATTTCAGGCAAAGGCTCTTATCTGTACAAGAAGGCCAACGCCATCTACCAGGGAGACTGGAAAAATGGAAAGAGAAACGGATACGGGACGTATGCCGTGAAAGCGCCCAGCACTGGAACGTACATTCGAGTTTATGCTGGCAACTGGGTGAATGACAAAAAACATGTAAGTTGTTTTCTTTTTGTCCAGAAGAAATGAGAAGACAATAGAGTCTTGTAATTCATTGTCTCTGTAGCTGTAGCATGATGTCCTCCTGACAAGGCCCGACCAGAGTCCAGTCCAGTAGGACCTTAGGCTATAGTTCACATTAAGCTATAAAGTATTAAAGAGCCCAGGGTACAAGACTTGAATAGGACAAGGATGCTTCTAAATCTATATCATGTAAACCTCAGCTAAATGTGAATTGTGGTTTGTGTCTCTTTGCAGGGATATGGGACTTACTACTATTCAGATGTTGAATACTATGAAGGCGGCTGGGATTGCGGCAAAAGGAGCGGATGGGGCAAGATGATATACGCCAATGGTGACATCTATGATGGAGAATGGCACAATGACAAGTACTCTGGACAAGGGATACTTTTTTTAGGTACTTCATGGTACTTTTAGGTTCCTTCCTTCTTGTCAAGAGAAAAATCCAGTAATGACCTGAGAACATATGATCAGGAGTTCAGAATATTGAATCATAGATCTATCACACAAGGAGAACATGGAAATAGACAGAACTATAGGGTACTTACCTGGTATAGTCAGTGAAAGTCTTCAAGGCTGAATTTAGTGATGATCAGTACAGTCCTGTTTCGCATCATCCATCTGATCCTAGGTGTATATGTAGATGTGATATGGTCCCGCATTGTCCCCGTAATATCTTTATGCTGTGGTCTCTATGTCTATGTGGATCCCTTTGTGCCTATTAACAGCAAACAAGAATCGTTATGAAGGATCCTGGAAAGATGGAAGAAAGCATGGAGCTGGGATATTCTACTACCTGGACAAGGGCAGAATCTATGATGGATATTGGGTGAAAGATATCCCCAAGTGTGGGACTATGGAGGACATTGACTGCACAGAAGCTCCTAACACCAAGAAGCTTCTTATTCCTGAGGTAACACATTTACCATACAGTAGATAGTGCCTTGAGAGTGTATTTATACCCCATGAACCTTTCCACATGTTTTGATGTTACACCCACAATGTAATTTATTGGAATTTTATGTGATAGACCAACACAAAGTAGCAAGTATGTGTGAAGTGAACAGAAAATGACACATGGTTTTGTGGTGTGGGGTGCATTTGTATTCAGCCCCCTAATACTTTTGTAGAATCACTTTTTGCTGCAATTACCGCTGCAAATCTTTTGGGGTACATTTAGAGGCTGAAATGTGTTGCCCATTCCTCTTTGCTAAATATGTCAAGCTCAATCAGATTGGATGGAGAGCGTCACTGAACAGCAAATTTCAAGTCTTGCCACAGATTCTCAATGTAACCTAAGTTGGAAACCGAGTACAACCACAACTACTACTTGGGGGTCCAAGAGCAATATAGACTGCTTTAAAGGGGTTTTCTGATGACCTATCCTACTCCAGAGACCCCCACGGATCAGCTGTTTGAGAAGGCACTGGTGCTCCTGTGAGTGACATGACCTTCTCACAGCTTACCTTAGGTCAGTGAAGTCACGTTAATCGGTCACGTGACCTAGGTGGAGCTTAGTCCCATTCAAGTGATTGGGACTGAACTGCGATACCAATCACAGCCGCTAAACAATGTACAGCACTGTGCTTGGTAAGCTGTGAGCAGCACCGGTGCCTTCTCAAACAGCTGTTGGACCTGAGCATTCTGAGCATAGGTCATCAGTTAGAAAGTGGCTAAACACCCTACTATGTTTGTATTATTTTCTTTTTCTTTTCCTTTTTTTTTTTTAAGGTGAAAGTGGCTGATCCCAAAAAAATCTGTGAAGAAGCTAGAAGAGCGATTCTCCAAAAGAGAAAATGAACAATACTTTGGCTCAAAACCATGGCATGCTGTTGGCTCACTGTTAACACCTTAAGTGAAGCCACAGACATGCTACTAACATCTTCTTACCTGAACCCATGATTGTTCTGTAGAGTCAATATCAATGGCTCATCTGTATATAGTTTATTTAAAAGAAGAAAAAAATGAAAAATTTTAAATATTTGTTAAAAAAAAAAAAGGACATCACTTTGGCTTAAATCACTGGCATGCTATTGGGCTGCTGATTACACCTAAAGTGAAGCCATAGACATGCTGCCATCTTATAATCACTTGGAAAAACATCTAAAACAAAGGACACCACTTTGGCTTAAATCACTGGCTGCTATTGGACCACTTTTAACACCTATAGTGAAGCCATCAACATTCTATTAGTTTAACATCATCTTACATTAAGCCATGCTTGTCCTGTAGAGTCTATAGCAATGGCTCATCTGTTTATAGTTTATTTTAAAAAAGAAAAAAAAGAAAAAAAGAAAAATGGAACATATTTCTTTGGAAAAAAAAAAGACACCACTTTGGCTTAAATCACAGGCTGCTATTGGGCCGCTGTTACAACCTAAAGTCAGGCCATAGACATGCTATTAAATTAACATCATCTTACCTGAAGCCATGATTGTTCTGTAGAGTCAATATCAATGACTCATCTGTATATAGTTTATTTAAAAAAAAAAGAAGGAAAAAACATCTAAAAAAAGGACACCACTTTGGCTTAAATCACTGGCTGCTATTGGGCCAGTGTTACAACCTAAAGTCAGGCCATAGACATGCTATTAAATTAACATCATCTTACCTGAAGCCATGATTGTTCTGTAGAGTCCATATCAACAGCTCAAATATCTCTTTTGAAAAAAAAAACAAAAAAAAAACACCACTTTGGCTTACATCACTGGCTGCTATTGGACCACTTTTAACACCTATAGTGAAGCCATCAACATTCTATTAGTTTAACATCATCTTACATTAAGCCATGCTTGTCCTGTAGAGTCCATAGCAATGGCTCATCTGTTTATAGTTTATTTGAAAACAAGCAGAAAAAAAAAAAAAAAAAATTAAAAATGTTAAATATTTGTTAAAAAAAAAGGACATCACTTTGGCTTAAATCACTGGCATGCTATTGGGCTGCTGATTACACCTAAAGTGAAGCCATAGACATGCTGCCATCTTATAATCATCTTAACTGAAGCCATGATTGTTCTGTAGAGTCAATATCAATGGCTCATCTGTATATAGTTTATTAAAAAAAAAAAATAATAATAATAATAATAATAATAATTGAAAAAACATAAAAAAAAAAAGGACACCACTTTGGCGTACATCACTGGCTGCTATTGAACCACTTTTAACACCTATAGTGAAGCCATCAACATTCTATTAGTTTAACATCATCTTACATTAAGCCATGATTGTCCTGTAGAGTCCATAGCAATGGCTCATCTGTTTATAGTTTATTTTAAAAAACAAAAGAAAGAAAAATGGAAAATATTTCTTTGGAAAAAAAAAAAAAAAGACACCCCTTTGGCTTAAAACACTGGCATACTATTAGACCGCTGTTAACACCTTTGGTGAAGCCATCGACATGCTATTGCCTATTAGTTTAACATCATCTTACCAGAAGCCATGATTGTTTTGTAGAGTCAATATCAACGGCTCATTTGAATATAGTTTATTTATGGTAAAAGAAAGTGGAAAAAAGTGAAAAATATTTCTTTGGAAAAAAACAAAAAAGCACTTTGGCTTAAAAAAACTGACATGCTATTGAACCACTGTTACCACCTGAAGTGAAACCATAGACATGCTGTTGGGTTAACCCCATCTTACCGAGGCCATTAGTGTTCTTTAGAGTCAATATAAACGGCTCATCTTTATAAAGTTTATTTGAAAATTGGTAAATTTTCTATAAAAGAAAACATTGTGGCTCAAATCACAGACTTGCTATTGGACCACTGAAACCATCCTAAGTGAAGACAGAGACAAGCTTATTATTAACCACATTTAAACTGAAGTCATGATTGCCCAGTGGATATCATCTCCGGCTCTTCTACATAAAGTTTATAAACTCACTATAAGAAGAAATACCAACACAACATCAATGACCCTAAGCCATGGACATGATACAAGCTCCTGTGATCACCGTGCTGAGTCTAGGAACATCTGATGCCACGAATCTGCTACTGCACTAACATCTACAAGTTTCAGAAGTCATTTGCTTGAAATACTTTTAACAACAGAAATAAAGAAGTAAAAACTTCCATGTCCTTGTGTACAAAGTTTTCTATACTGACTGTTACTTATGGGCCATGACATACCAACTTGGTTTTCAACATTTGGATTCCAAGCTGTGGGTCTGCTGAGTGACTTGTACTTTCTGGATGACAAGATCCCACACCGCATGGTGACTTCCCTCCTCCACACCTGCAGAGAGCGCTATTTTGGGGTCAGGAGGGACAGGTTGCCAGATTTCTCCTATCATCTATTCATACCCAGGGCTGTATCTATAACATGGGGACATCCTATACACCTAGAGGAAAGGAGGTTTCTACAACATAGAAGAGGATTCTTTACTGTAACAGCAGTGAGACTATGGAGCTCTCTGCCTGAGGAGGTTGTGATGGCGAACTCACAAAAAGAGCTTCAAAGATGCAGCACCGTGTGCTGTTCGCATCCATCGTTCAGTTCCGTGGCTCATTCAGATGTGTTGATGTCTAGTTTTTTTTATTGTTTATTTATTTTGATTTGAGGAAAGGGGGGCGACTTGAACTTTTATATATTTTTTTAAGTAACCCTAGGTGACTATCACTGGCGATCATTAGATTGCCAATTGTGTTCTGTGATGGGTATATATCCATCACTGAACACACCATTAACTGTATTCCAATACAGTACTGCCACCTGCTGGCCTGTATTAGAATATTCCAGTGATGGGTATCAGACTGCTGGAGGCTCCAAGCCATCACTGGTATACTACAGCTTCTCTGATCTCAGCTGCACCTGCATTGCTCAGATGTCATGGTCACAATAGACTGCGGCATCTAAGGGGTTAAAACAGCAGAAACCCATTGGGTAAGGTGCCCACTACACTGTGCGAGCATCTTTAATGTGAAGTCTTCAGACGTACATGTACAGCAGAGGTTGCGAAGGAGTTAAATGTCTCTAAACACACACACATGTAGTCTGGTAGAAATACATTAAATTACAACTAATAGGAGTTTACAGTGCCATCGGGGTTAACTAGATCTACAACTAGTTTAGGCTCCATGCACACAACCATATTTCTGGATGTGCGGAAGGTGAAAATGCAAGTATCCATGTTTTACGGGCAGCAAAAAGGAGACGGTCGTGTGCATGAGGCCTTACGGGCAGAGAGATCAAGTACAAACTGCACGGCCGTGTGCACAATTTTTTTTTTTATGTCACTATTTGAAGGATTCTTTTCACATACCCTTAAGGGCTGTTTCACACGAGCGAGTCCATTGCGGGAAACACGCTCCGTGTGTGAGTGTGATCCTCCGCTCTGGACTTGCAGGAGCGCACAGCATTATAATGATTTATATGTTATGTGTCTCTGCTTGACCTTATTTCTACAGAATCCTACTGACAGCTTTAGGTCACTATGATTCTGTGGAAAAAAGGCCATGCAGAGACACATAGCATTATAAATCATGATAATGCCGTGCGCGCCTGCAAGTCCAGAGCCCACACGGAGCGTGATTCCCGCAATGGACTCGCTCGTGTGAAACTGCCCTCTAGAATTTTTCCTCCCTTAGATTGTCCAGGATTTTTATAATGATGAGCTGTCCCCAGTGTAGGCCATTGATATCAGATCAGCAGGGGGCCAGCACCCCACACTGCCCCAATTAGCTGTTCAGGATTAGCACAGCCATGGGAAATAGGCGCCCAAACCACACAGCTCTGTCCATGGTGTAGTGAATGGAGCTGGTTAATGCAGTGCTCTGGTAATGTCAGTAGCCCCGCCCCCGGTGGTAGCCACGCCCCCATGCGGTCCTCTCCTAGCACTTCTGGTGCGAGGCCTGCAGCAACTTAGGAGGAAGTGAGTGAGGAGCGGAGGCTGCCCCAGTGACCACTGCCTCTGCCAGACACTGAACTTGGCTTGGTATGTTGGTGTTTTTTACCCCACCTGTCCCCCTCTGGCCCTCCCGTGACTGTCCCTTACCCACATACTGTAAGGCTACATTAACAATGTATTTTGCGGTCCGCGGATCGGCAAGATATGTATGCCGTCCATATGCGATCTGTATATTTTTGCAAACCTATTAACTTAAATGGGTCTGCAGTCCGCATTTTGTAGAGCAATATTGGACACGTAACATTTTCCATCTTGTGCAGAACGGACATACAGATGCAGAAAGCACATGGAAGTCATTTGCTTTCCGCATCCGTATGTCTGTTCCGCAAAGGATAAAATATGTGTCCTATAGTGGTCCGCAACATGCAGGCTAGTTAATAGGTCTGCAAAAAAAATGCAGATGGTACACGGGCGTCATCCGTAATTTGCAGATCATAAAATACATATGGGCCGTGTCCTGTAAATGGGTTAAAAGTGTTGCCCAGACATGGAGGGGTCATTTGTTAAGACCGGCGTTTTAGACACCGGTCTTAATAACCCCTAAACTGGAAGTGGTTCTGCTGATGTTATGAGGAGGCGCCGGCCTCTCCATAACTTCAGCGCATCCAGCGCCAGTGTAAATGCATATCATCCAGACTGAATCCTGACCCGTTCATTTCAAGGGGTCTGTGTGAGGGGCACATATCTGGACATAGCTACTGTGAGGGGGGCACATAAGCTGGACATAGCTACTGTGAGGGGCACATATCTGGACATAGCTACTGTGAGGGGGGCACATAAGCTGGACATAGCTACTGTGAGGGGGGGCACATAAGCTGGACATAGCTACTGTGAGGGGGGCACATAAGCTGGACATAGCTACTGTGAGGTGCTCTTCTTATCTACTTCAATGGCAGCAGCGCAGTGACCAGTCTACTACACGATGGATAGAGCTGTGTATTTCTGGTGCTGGAGGCGCTGCCGAACAGCTGATCAGGGAGATTGCTGAGGACAGTCATCAATAGAAAAATCCAGGAAAACCCCTCGCTACATCCCCATATCTTTGTGCCACTGTGTAGGACGTCCAGGAAACAGATTACCAGTAATCTGTTTTCCATTAGTCCATGACGGCACCTGTGAGAGATCATCCTCCATCTGGACAAGAAACAGGGACTTCCAAGATGTATACACAATGAAACCCCAACAGATAAACTTTTGAGAAATCTGGGATAGGCTAGAGCTGGTGAACCTATGGTATGGGTGTCAGAGGCGGCACTCGGAGCCCTCTCTGTGGGCACCCGCACAGTGGAAAAAGTCTATGGTGTACCAATATGCTTTAGACCAAGGATGCTGAACCTGCGGCCCTCCAGCTGTTGCAAACCTACAACTCCCATCATGCTCTGCTTTAGGCTGATAGCTGTAGGCTTTCCGGGCATGCTGGGAGTTGTAGTTTTGCAACAGCTGGAGGGCCGCAGGTTGAGCATCCCTGATTTAGACTTTTCCTGCCATTCATCAGCGCAGGGTGCACTATGAACAGCACAGGCAGTGCACTGAATGTAGGCAGGATATTACAGCTCAATGATAAAGTACATGGAAGATATACTGTACTGGACTGTAGTATTCAGGTTAGATTGCCGTATTGGCACTTTGTGATAAATAAATGGGTTGCAGTTTGGGCACCCGGTCTGTAAAAGGTTCGCCATCACTGGGCTGGAGTGTACAGTGTTTAAATCACATGGAGAAGCTGTAACTCTGACAGAGGGGTTTAACATTGAAGAACCTTTAATAAACATTGTAACCCTCAAGTGTTCACAAAGAATACAATCTAAGAGGGCGCTTAAGGCAGAAACTTGAACTTTTAGGGTACTGGGCCTAAGATTATTGTTAATTAAGCCCTTCCTGCAAAAAAATAAAAAAAATCATGGATGAGAGGAATGTTTGGAGGGAGAGAAATATCTACTTCTGTGTTTGCAAATCTGAGAAAAGCCTGCTAGCCTAACGGGTGGCAATAACCTGGGCAGAATGACCTCTAGGATCTTAAGAATCTCCTCTCAATATCCAAGCCATCAGATGCAGCTTTTCTACCTTTGGACGGATAAGAGGACCCCCTATATAATAAATCTTTGATCTCTAGCAAAACCCTGGGGTCTGACAGGGACAGCATCCTCAACCAGAACCCTCTTAGCCAATATGGGGCAATGAGAATCCGCCCGCCTTTTCCTTTCTCAGTTTCTGGATAACTCTAGGCAGGAGGCATATTGGAGGGAAGGCATAACACAGACCCTCTCCCAAGATTGAGATCTAGTCCCATCTGGGTTTCATGGAGAAGAACTTTTTGCACTTTCTGTTCTCTGAGGTAGCAAATAGATCTAGTGGGGAGTCTCCCACAGACCCTTTATCCAATTGATCATGATTTAAGCACTAGTCCGCCTGCTGATTGTGCGACAGCTTAGGAAGTCTGCACAAATATTCTCTGACCCACTTTAGATGGACCTCTGACAGGCAGAGGCAGACCCCCTCTACCACATTCAGGATTCCTAGGGTAATTGTCATGAGAGCCAGAGATCTTGTCCGTCCGTCCCCCCCCCCCCCCCCTCCGTCTATTAACAAAAGCTACTGCTGTTACATTGTAAAAAATCTTTACACGTCTTTCTGAAATCTGAGATAGACTGACTCAGTGCACACAATATTGCTCTTAGTTCCCTTGCACTACCAGGCTGCAGCAGAAGGGTAGAATGAGGAGACTTCCCAGACATCATCCGTGGGCAAGAGAGGAACTCCGGACTAAACAGCAGCTCCTAGTGAAGACCGGTAACCTCCACATCAGCCAACCCAAGACAGGAGTTCCTACAGTCCCATTAAACTCTGTCCTATGGACAGGAAACTTGGGAGGAGGATCCTTTTCAACGATCTTGGAAGTTCCTGCTTCCTGTCCGGTTGGGGGATGGTTTCTCACAGGTGCTGTCATGGGGCATAATGGAAAAGTAGAATTTACTTACACAATTCCTCTTTCCTGTTGTCCACACAGCAGCACATAATTAGCCTCTCAATAATGGTTTTTGTTTCTATTTAGCTGGTGTGGTCTAAGGAAGAGTGGAGCTAAGGTCCTTTTATAGGACTGGTTTGTCTACGTAGCCCATCAAGTCACCCACCGAAAGCATGTGGCAACTTGTCCTACACAAAAATATGGAAAGGCTGGGCATAAAAGCTTCCCGGGTTGGCGGTTATAAATTGTGTGGCATACCGATTTGTTTCTGCCACAACTAAGTCTAAGAGCTCCGCAGTCAAGAACAGCTCAAAAAATCCCAGGGCCGAACCGATCTGAGCTGTCTCAACCCGAACTCCAGACTGGGCGGTGAAAGGGGGAACTACAGGTGCGGCTGAAGTTGGGGACTGCCAATCAGGGTTTGCCAGCACCTCAGGGATTCTAGGGGCTCTACGGGCCCGTCTTTGCGGTGGCTGCGACGGGGTAACTACTGCACGTGCCACCGTACCAGCTTCAACTGCCCTTCTGGTGCTCGCTACTTCACCATGTTGTACGGCAGTGCTGGTACTAGGTCCAGGAAGGGCTGCTGCTGCTGGTGTATGCCTCACCACGTAATCCGACAGCGCCAGCCCTACTCTGCTGCTCTTGAAGCGGATCCTGCGCAACCTGTGGTCTAGCGACACGGGGCCGGGTACGCCTGGTGCTATCACGTACCTCAGCCTCCTCGTCCGAACTTTGGGTCAGAGAGCCACTTCTTTCTACAGGTTCATATTCTGACCCGCTAGATTCATCAGATGAGGGTTCCCATTCCTCATCCGACTGGGTCAGAAGCCTGTAGGCCTCTTCAGAAGAATACCCCCTGTTTGACATTTGGGCAACTAAATTTAGGGGTATTCCCTGAGACTACCCAAGAAAAAAAGCAAGCCTGTCTTACAAATGGGAGGCTAGCGAAGTACCGGAGGCCGCTGCGGTTGATAACAAATATCAAAACAGGTTTTTTTATCGCCGCAGCGCGTGTAAAGTGAATGTGCAGTGATCAAAAAAAAAAACATTTTGTCACTGCGGTGGGGCGGGCGTGGGTGAACGCACAGTGTGGGCGACCGATCAGGCCTGATCGGGCAAACACTGCGTTTTGGGTGGAGGGCGAACTAAAGTGACACTAGTACTATTATACATCTGACCGTGATCAGTTTTGATCACTTACAGATACTATAAAAGTACAAATGCTGATTAGCGATACGCTAATCAGCAAATAAGGAACTGCGGTGCGGTGGGCTGGGCGCTAACTGATCCCTAAACTACCTAACCAAGGGGCCTAAACTATCCCTAAAACCTAACAGTCAATACCAGTGAAAAAAAAAAGTGACAGTTTACACTGATCACTTTTTTCTTTCACTAGTGATTGACGGGCGATCAAAGGGGTGATCAAACGGTTAATTGGGGTGCAGGGGGTGATCTGGGGCTAAAGTGAAGTGTTGGTGCTACTCACTGTGAAGCCTGCTCCTCTGCTGGATCCATTTACTAATATGATCTGTTATCTGGCTTCTGATTCGATTTTTTAAAAATCAGCAACCTGCCAGCGACGATCATTGGCTGGCAGGTTGCTGACGAAATACTCCTTTAACTTTTGCCGGCCCGCGATGCGCATGCGCGGGCCGGCTCTGACCGAAATCTCGCGTCTCGCGAGATGACGCACGGATGCGTCCAGGAGGAATTAATCAACCACCTTCCGGACGCATCCGTGCGTTAGGCGGTCCGGAGGTGGTTAAAGAGGTAGTCAAAAGTAAGTTAGTTAAAGAATTAGTACTAGGTAGAATAGCTGGTCCCTTTGTTAATCCTCCTTTTGTTAATTTCCCTATTTCGCCATTGGGAGTAGTTTCCAAAAAGGAACCGGGGGAATTTAGACTTATACACCATCTGTCGTTTCCAGAAAAAAGCTCACTTAATGACGAGGTGGATAAGTCTAAGTCCTGTGTGGAATATTCGTCATTTGATGATGCATTGGCTTTGGTGAGGTTTTTGGGGAATAGGGTTTTCCTGGCTAAGGCGGATGTAAAGTCAACGTTTCCCTTATTGCCAGTTAGGCCGTCAGGATTTAACTCATTAAGTTTCCAGTTTGATGGGAGTTATTAGAAGATTTTTTGTTTATTGGTTATTGTAGTTCTAGTCTATGTTCATAGTTATTGTTAAAAATTTTTGGAAGTTTGTGTATTGTTTGTTGGTATCCCAATAGCAGAAGAGAAGACGGTTTCCCCCTGTACTTGTTTGGAATTTCTGGGTATAGTCATCGATACCATGAATATGGAATTTTGTTTGTCATTAGAAAAGATTGTGAGATTACATTTTTGTTGATTTCTTTCATAAGAAAAAAAAATGCACATTGAAAGAGTTGCAGTCGCTATTAGGTTCATTGAATTTCGCGTGCAGAATTATTTCAAAGAGAAGGTTTTTTTCCAAGCGTCTATACTTTGAGAATCTCCTAGTTCGCATATTAAGTTAAGTCGAAGTTTAAAAGATGATATGGCCATCTGGTTGGAATTTTTAGAAAACTATAATGGAGCTTATTGTTGGCAAGAGGAGTTTGCGGAAGTTGAAGCCCTGGGATTAGTTACAGACACAGCAGGGAGTTGAGGTTACGGTGCATATTGGGATGGTAAATGGTCGGCAGAGGCTTGGTCGGCTTCATGGATTAATAACGGAATAACGTGTAATATTGTTCTTCTAGAATTTTTTCCTGTCCTTGTCTCAATTGTCCTATGGGGAGGTTATTTTAAAAATAGATGGATTTTGTTCAACACTGATAATAAAGGTGTAGTATTCGCGATTAATACGCTATTGTCTAAGTGCGAGATAGTAGATAAATTACTGAGAAGTTATGTTTCATGCTGTATGAAACTTAATATTTGGGTTAAAGCTAAATATGTTCAAGGTAAATACAATGTCTTAGCGGATTCTCTATCTCGTTTCCAGTTTGTCAAATTTCGGGAGTTAGCACCAGAAGTGGATTTGGAGGGATTGCCGTGCCCTCGCCATCTATGGGATCAAATTTGGGATTGATTTCGGAGTCTATCAAACAGTCGGTTGCGCAAAGAACACGGGCTGCTTACGCAGCTGCATGGTGGGATTGGATATTATTTTCTAATCCATTGTCCAGTGAAGTTGATGATCTTGGTTGTGGTATGTTATTTATTGCTAGTCTTTTTAATAAAAACATGTCTTTTTCGTCTGTAGCTGGGACTGTTGCGGGATTCTCGTTTTTTCTGAAGATGTTTGGTAGAAAACCGCTGTCAGCTTATTTTCCTATTAAACAGATGCTAAAAGGTTATCGTAGGAGTTTCTCGGGTATTGATAATAGGAGACCGATATCTGTTGAATTGTTGAGGAGTTTATATGAAATTTTGCCTTCTGTTTGTTTGGATTCATTTGAAGTGTTGCTTTTTCGTACAAGTTTTTTTCTGGCCTTTTTTGCAGTGTTAAGGATTGGTGAATTAGTTTCTGCCAGTCGTTCAGTGTCTTCTGGCTTAGAAGTTGATGAGGTTGTTTTAAAGGATGGTTTTGTTGAAATCTTTTTTGAAGCGTTCTAAAATGTATCAATTTGGGAGGGGTAGAATTATAAGGTTAAATGCTTGGTTGGGTTCTACACTTTGTTCAGTTAAAATGGTCTGTGCTTGGCTTTCAGTTTGTCCTTCTGGGCCTGGTCCTTTTTTTAATGCATAAGAATGGTTCTCCTCTGACTAAGTTTCAGTTTTGTTCAGTTCTTAAAGGGCTTCTGTCACCCCACTAAAGTCATTTTTTTTGGGGGGGTGGGCTATATACTGCGATATATGAAAATATAATGCTCTTACTTACTTTCCTTCAGCAGTTTCTTCTAAAAACGAACGTTTATAATATGTAAATGAGGTCTCTACCAGCAAGTAGGGCGTCTACTTGCTGGTAGCCGCCGCAAAAAAATGCCCCCTCGTCCTGATGATTGACAGGGCCAGCAGCGATCTCCTCCTCCGGCTGGCCCTGTCAGCTTTCAAAAATCGCGCGCCTGTGTTCATTCAGCGCAGGCGCTCCGAGATGAGGAGGCTCGACTCCTCAGCACTCCCTCAGTGTGCCTGCCCCGATGACATCACCGAAAGAGAAGACGTCATCGGCGCAGGCGTGCTGAGGAGGCGAGCCTCCTCATCTCAGAGCGCCTGCACCGAATGAACACAGGCTGCGCGATTTTTGAAATGCTGATAGGGCCGGCCGGAGGAGGAGATCGCGGCTGGCCCTGTCAATCAACAGGACGAGGGGGCGTTTTTTTGCGGTGGCTACCAGCAAGTAGACGCCCTACTTGCTGATAGAGACCTAATTTACATATTATAAAAGTTCGTTTTTAGAAGAAACTGCTGAAGGAAAGTAAGTAAGAGCATTATATTTTCATATATCGCAGTATAAGGAATTTAACTAGCCCCCCCCCCCCCAAAAAAAAAGATTTTAGTGGGGTGACAGAAGCCCTTTAAGAAGTGTTTGTCTGATCTTGGTCTAAGCACTTTCAAAATGTATTTGCATTCTTTTAGAATTAGTGCAGCAACTGAGGCAGCTAGGTGCGGGTTAGATGAAGCGGTTATTAGAAGGATAGGGCGTTGGGATTCTCATAGAGCTAGATTGTATGTTAGACCGGACTTAATATCACCAGACTAAATCATTTTCTATTTTTTTAGGAAGTCATATAATTGTTTTGATTATTGGCCATTTGTATGTGTTCTGGGCACAGAAGATTCCTTATACTGCGATATATGAAAATATAATGCTCTTACTTACTTTCCTTCAGCAGTTTCTTCTGAAAACGAACTTTTATAATATGTAAATGAGGTCTCTACCAGCAAGTAGGGCGTCTACTTGCTGGTAGCCGCCGCAAAAAACCGCCCCCTCGTCCGGTTGATTGACAGGGCCAGCCGCGATCTCCTCCTCCGGCCGGCCCTGTCAGCATTTCAAAAATTGCGCGCCTGTGTTCATTCGGTGCAGGCGCTCTGATGAGAGGCTCGCCTCCTCAGCACGCCTGCGCCGATGACGTCTTCTCTTTCGGTGATGTCATCGGCGCAGGCGCACTGAGGGAGTGCTGAGGAGGCGAGCCTCCTCATCTCGGAGCGCCTGCGCCAAATGAACACAGGCGCGCGATTTTTGAAATGCTGACAGGGCCGGCCGGAGGAGGAGATCGCTGCTGGCCCTGTCAATCAACAGGACGAGGGGGCGTTTTTTTGCGGCGGCTACCAGCAAGTAGACGCCCTACTTGCTGGTAGAGACCTCATTTACATATTATAAAAGTTCGTTTTTAGAAGAAACTGCTGAAGGAAAGTAAGTAAGAGCATTATATTTTCATATATCGCAGTATAAGGAATTTAACTAGCCCCCCCCCCCAAAAAAAAATGACTTTAGTGGGGTGACAGAAGCCCTTTAAGAACTGAACAAAACTGAAACTTAGTCAGAGGAGAACCATTCTTATGCATTAAAAAAAGGACCAGGCCCAGAAGGACAAACTGAAAGCCAAGCACAGACCATTTTAACTGAACAAAGTGTAGAACCCAACCAAGCATTTAACCTTATAATTCTACCCCTCCCAAATTGATACATTTTAGAACGCTTCAAAAAAGATTTCAACAAAACCATCCTTTAAAACAACCTCATCAACTTCTAAGCCAGAAGACACTGAACGACTGGCAGAAACTAATTCACCAATCCTTAACACTGCAAAAAAGGCCAGAAAAAAACTTGTACGAAAAAGCAACACTTCAAATGAATCCAAACAAACAGAAGGCAAAATTTCATATAAACTCCTCAACAATTCAACAGATATCGGTCTCCTATTATCAATACCCGAGAAACTCCTACGATAACCTTTTAGCATCTGTTTAATAGGAAAATAAGCTGACAGCGGTTTTCTACCAAACATCTTCAGAAAAAACGAGAATCCCGCAACAGTCCCAGCTACAGACGAAAAAGACATGTTTTTATTAAAAAGACTAGCAATAAATAACATACCACAACCAAGATCATCAACTTCACTGGACAATGGATTAGAAAATAATATCCAATCCCACCATGCAGCTGCGTAAGCAGCCCGTGTTCTTTGCGCAACCGACTGTTTGATAGACTCCGAAATCAATCCCAAATTTGATCCCATAGATGGCGAGGGCACGGCAATCCCTCCAAATCCACTTCTGGTGCTAACTCCCGAAATTTGACAAACCGGAAACGAGATAGAGAATCCGCTAAGACATTGTATTTACCTTGAACATATTTAGCTTTAACCCAAATATTAAGTTTCATACAGCATAAAACATAACTTCTCAGTAATTTATCTACTATCTCGCACTTAGACGATAGCGTATTAATCGCGAATACTACACCTTTATTATCAGTGTTGAACAAAATCCATCTATTTTTAAAATAACCTCCCCATAGGACAATTGAGACAAGGACAGGAAAAAATTCTAGAAGAACAATATTACACGTTATTCCGTTATTAATCCATGAAGCCGACCAAGCCTCTGCCGACCATTTACCATCCCAATATGCACCGTAACCTCAACTCCCTGCTGTGTCTGTAACTAATCCCAGGGCTTCAACTTCCGCAAACTCCTCTTGCCAACAATAAGCTCCATTATAGTTTTCTAAAAATTCCAACCAGATGGCCATATCATCTTTTAAACTTCGACTTAACTTAATATGCGAACTAGGATTAGACCTCTAGTCTCAAAGTATAGACGCTTGGAAAAAACCCTTCCCTTTGAAATAATTCTGCACGCGAAATTCAATGAACCTAATAGCGACTGCAACTCTTTCAATGTGCATTTTTTTTTCTTATGAAAGAAATCAACAAAAATGTAATCTCATCAATCTTTTCTAATGACAAACAAAATTCCATATTCATGGTATCGATGACTATACCCAGAAATTCCAAACAAGTACAGGGGGAAACCGTCTTCTCTTCTGCTATTGGGATACCAACAAACAATACACAAACTTCCAAAAATGTAAACAATAACTATGAACATAGACTAGAACTACAATAACCAATAAACAAAAAATCTTCTAATAACTCCCATCAAACTGGAAACTTAATGAGTTAAATCCTGACGGCCTAACTGGCAATAAGCGAAACGTTGACTTTACATCCGCCTTAGCCAGGAAAACCCTATTCCCAAAATACCTCACCAAAGCCAATGCATCATCAAATGACGAATATTCCACACAGGACTTAGACTTATCCACCTCGTCATTAAGTGAGCTTTTTTCTGGAAACGACAGATGGTGTATAAGTCTAAATTCCCCCGGTTCCTTTTTGGAAACTACTCCCAATGGCGAAATAGGGAAATTAACAAAAGGAGGATTAACAAAGGGACCAGCTATTCTACCTCCCAGTTGTCCCCCAACCTGCACATCTGTTGTTCTGTCAAGCCTATTGGTTAATACTAAGGCCAGTATGGCTGTCCCTCTAGTCGGGTCCTGAACCATTTGGGAGAGGTAATTGTCTTTAGTTATTGCCAAGAACCTGTTCCTTTATGAGTTATGCAAGTTTCAGTTTCCCAGTCTATATCTGGGTTGTTGAAATCCCCAATAATAACCACCTCATTATCATTTGCCGCCTTGTCTATCTCGTTTAGTAGTAGATTTTCTGTGGACTTTATTATTGTTTTTAGCTCCATGTATCTCTACCCACAGTGACTCCACATGTTCATGTCCCTCACTTATATATTCCCAAAGTGTGTGCTTTAGACAGGACTTTACATAAAAGCCTTCCCCCTTCCTCTCCGGTTTTGACGATCCTTTCAAAACAGGCTGTAACCTTGTACATTAAATGTCCAGTCAAAGCTATCATCCAGCCATGTTTCCGTTATTCCCACTATGTCATAGTCCTCCTCACACATCACTAGTTCCAGTTCCTCAGTTTTATTAGTCAGGCTTCTGGCATTAGTATACATACAGATGTAGCAGGGTTAGCACTCCTGCTCTTAACTCATATTTTTTAACTCAACGCGTTATCTTGAGACAAAAGCCATTGAAAAGCAATTGAAGGTGTTTGCTTAGATTAGATAACACAACTCAGAAATCTCAGAAAACATGAGTGTTAACTCTACTCCATCTGTACATTTGATTATGTATATTTTTTACCCTACATCTTTCCTTCTGAACTGTTCTAGTCCCTCCTTCTATTCCTCCCCCAGTCCCACTGCCTTGCCCCCGGTCTCTATCTGCACTATCTTCCTCTCCTATAATGTAATTTCCCTCCCCCATTCCCTAGTTTAAACACTCCTCCAACCTTCTAGCCATCTTTCTCCCCAACACAGCTGACCCTTCCCCATTAAGGTGCAGCCCGTCCCTACGATAGAGCCTGTAGCCGATAGAGAAGTCGGCCCAGTTCTCCAGGAACCCAAACCCCTCCTTCGTACACCAGTTCTTGAGCCACTTGTTAATCTCCCTAATCTCCCGCTGCCTTTCTTGTGTGGGCTGTGGTACAGGCAGTATTTCGGAAAATACTACCTTTGAGGTCCTTGCCCTCAGCTTTTGACCTAAATCCCTGAATTCATTTTTAAGGACTCTCCACCTACCTCTAACTTTGTCATTGGTTCCGATATGGACCATGGGCGATGGATTTTCTCCAGCCCCTCCCAGTAATCTGTCAACCCGATCCGCGATGTGTCGAACTCTAGCGCCAGGAAGACAGCACACTGTTCGGCGATCATGGTCTTTGTGACAGATTGCCCTATCTGTTCCCCTAATAATGGAGTCTCCCACTACCAGCACCTGTCTGGCCTGCCCTGCTCACCTGGTTCCCTGCTTACAGGAGCTGACATTCCCCTGACTGAAGTGTCCGGCTGCAGAAGTGCCGTCCCTGGACTGACATCCCCCTCATCTGCCAAACGTGCAAACTTGTTGGGGTGTGTCAGATCAGGGCTAGACTCCCTGGCACTCTTCCCTCTACCCCGCTTTCTAACTGTTACCCAGCTAGCTACCTCACTTTCCTCAGCCTACTCTTTGTCACCCTCCCCCTCATCTACCCCAAAGAGTGCTTGCTCGGTGAGAAGCAAACTCTTTTTCAAATTGTCAATGCCTCTCAGTGTTGCAACTTGCCCATTTAGAGACTCGATTTGGAATTCCAAATGCGCAATTTGCTCACATCTTGAACAAAGATATACACCCTTGAACGGCTGTTCCAGGACTGCATACACCATGCAAGATGTGCACTGGACTGCGTTGTCAATTGTGCAACACATACTAAATGGGGATTAAACCACAAAAGAGGAAAATACAATATAATGTAGTAATAAGAAACTGTCTAATTGCAGTCCCCCACTGAAGTCCCTGAATCTAAAGTCACTTAATCTTAAGTCACACACTTACACAACCACACACTTAATCAACCAAATGCTGCGGTCAAACATGCGTTATATATCTCCTTATATTAATATAAATGAAGCTCACTACACCAGCTTGGTTTGTTTTCCCTCTGGACTGAGTTGGGGAGAGATTGAGTTGGGGAGGGATTGTGGTCCCTTTCAATAATTACATCCGTATCTGTAGCATGGGGGAGTATAGTGATGATCAGTTTCTGGAGAAATTTGGCCAAGTTGGCTGGCGATATGGATTCCTGAATGCCGCATAATTTTACATTGTTGCGGCGGTTGAGGTCTTTTTGGTCCACCATTTTGGATTTTATGGCCTCCAGGGTATTGTGAGTATCAACAAGTTTGTTGTGTGCCGAGGAGAATTCCCCCATTTTTTTTTCTATATGGTCAATACGTTCTCCCAAGCCATCTACAGTGGTTGAGATGTTGGTGAGTGCTTGTGTAATGTCTTTTTGGATAGATTGCCTTAATGCTCTCATGGCGTTTATCATGAAGGCCTCGGTGGTAGCCTGATTAGTAGTGGTAAAGGTGAGTTCATCCTCCTGCATTTCAACAGAGGCCCCCCTCCTGATTATGTGTCGCAGCAGAGAAAGATAATGTAGTCTCCCACCAAGCTTTCTGTTTGATAGGGCTGGCGGTGTCCGAGGCAGGCGTAAGCGAGTCTTGCAATACAGCAAATCTGGACTCCTGTGACTCTAGCTGAGAAGATGGTGGACTGTTGGCACATCTGCTGCTCCTTTTATTCCCCGTAGCAAGGGCCCTCACGGAGGAAGAGCAAGGAGAGGATCCTGGGCTTTGTTCCCCTGAGCTATGATCTGACCTTATGGTAGAAGAGGTACCGCATTATTCTGTGGGACTGAGCTGTGCTTTCTCCTTCCTCTCTTGTTGCGGCTCGTCTCCATCGGGTGCGGCCTGTCTCGCGGTGGCGGAATTACGAGCGCCATTGCTTGCCATCGTAAAAAAGCTGTAAGAAGCTTAGGAGCTTCTTTTTTACCCTGCTTGGACATCTTTTGTGGAGTGGGAGTCTTACAGGTTTTTTTTGAGACACTGCTTTATAAGTCTCCTTTGCAAGATGCCTGAAGGAAGCTCTTGAGCTAAGCAGCCTTTGCGCTCCCACTCCAGGCCACGCCCCCCGTATATATATATATTTAGTGGCCACGCCCCCGTATATATATATATAGTGCATTTAGTGGTGTACTGCTACTTTATTTGTTTGCTGTATTATTGCCGGGTAGCTTGCACCTGCGATTTCTCTCAGGAGGTGCTGTACCGTTGAACGCTGCCAGACTGATGCATTCTGAGCGGATCAGCGTCCACTCAGAATGCATTAGTGCTGGACGGATGCGTTCGGGTCCGCTTATGAGCCCCTTCAAACGGAGCTCACAAGTGGACACCCGAACGCTAGTGTGAAAGTAGCCTAAGATGTCTATGTGGTCATCTCTGCAGAGATGAGGCATGGCTGAAATAAGCGGTCTAGGAGTAGATGAAAGAAAACATCTACATCAGAGTAGATGTCAACTGGGAGGCTCTGGATGTGAGAAGTATGTGCTGCTGAATAGTCCTGTATGTTTGATAGTGTCTATGCAGCAAGTCAAGCAATTAAGGCTACTTTCACACTTACGGCAGCAGAATCCAGCAGGCTGTTCCAGCGGGGGAACAGCCTGCCGGATCCATGGTAACGCTAGCCCACCATGCTGCCGGAAGTCTGCTCCGGCCCCAATCACTACAATGCCTGCTGGACCCTACTACCACAAGTGTGAAAGTAGCCTAAAATGTTTTTAGTGCTAGTGCGAGCGGTGGGGTGTCGACTGGAGCCATATGCATTGGGGCTTGGGTCCTGGATCTTTTAAAAGCCCAGCAATGCCCCTGACTGGTGGTGTTTTATAATTTTTTTACATTTTTACATTTATTGTTTAACATTTCTTTTAATTGCTGATTTCTCCTGTAACAGAGACCAACATATTAGCCCCAGCTAAGGGGTAATACTGCTTCTGCAGCTGCATAATGTCCTTGCAACTGCTAAGGCTAATTTCACATCAGCGTTTTTGCTGTATCCGCCATCCGTCACAATTGTGAGTCATGGGATCAGTCTTGCTCTGCATCCCAGGACGCACTCAAAAGCGCTGCTTGCAGCATTTTTGAGTGTGTCATTGGAACACAATGAAACAGAACGGAATGCATTTTGGTGCACTCTGTTCCCTTCAGTTCAGTTTTGTCCTCATTGACAATGAAAGTACAATCCTGATCAAAAGTTTAAGACCACTTGAAAACTGGCAAAAAATCATATTTAGCATGGCTGGATCTTAACAAGGTTCCAAGTAGGGCTTAAACATGCAACAAGAAGAAATGGGAGTGAGACAAAACATTTTTTAAGAATTAAATTTAATGAAAACAACGAATTTACTGAAGCCAGGCTATGAGCTGTGCGCTGCGTTTGGCCAGCAGTGCAGCAAGGGACACGCCTCCTACAAGAAATCAGTCAGAGGGAGCGCAGACACCGGAGCCTATACCGGGCGAACGGAGCGGCGCCCAGACTTACTAGTAAGTGCAGGGGGACCCCTGGGCGCTGCTCTGCCCACAGGTATAGTTAGTTTTTAGTTTGTAGAGTAGTGAAAGGTCCTCTTTAAAAATTTACTATTTTGCCATTCATGGCATGTCCATAACTGAGCAGCAAAAAAATAACCTTTAAAGCAAGGGAGGTTTAAACCCCCCTGCTCCAGAGGTTTATATAGATATTCCAATTTGAGTCTCACACGTTTTCTTCCCCAAACTAGGTCATTAATTATTCTTTCCATAAGTTTAAAATATTTATCCTCTATCCAGATAGGCATTTCAGCATACTTGATGCAAGCGTTTCCATGAGGTGAGTGGGAACATTTCTCCAAGTGGTGAAGACGGCCGCACGAAGGCCATCTACTGTCTGGAACTGTTCTCCATTTTTGTAAACTTCTCTTGCCAACCATCCCCAAAGTTTCTCAATTAAATTTAGATCAGGGAAACACACAGAATCGGCCAAAAGAGTGATGTTATTCTCCTGGAAGAAGTCCCTTGTCCTGCGGGCATTGTGTACTGTAGAGTTGTCCTGTTGAAAAACCCAGTCGTTGCCACACCGACGAGGGCCCTCAGTCATGAGGAATGCTCTCTGCAACATCTGGACATAGCCAGTGGCCGTTTGACGCCCCTGCACTTCCTGAAGCTCCATTGTTCCACTGAAGGAAAAAGCACCCCAGACCATTATGGCGCCCCCTCCACTGTGACGCGTAGAAAACATCTCAGGTGGGATCTGCTTGTCATGCCAGTAATGTTGGAAACCATCAGGACCATCAAGGTTAAATTTTTTCTCATCAGAGAAGAAAATTGAAGATTATGCTAGCGCTAGTGTACTTATAATCTTAATTTTAGTAATGACAGGAGGCGAGTATTTTGCATAAAACTCTCTTTACTTACTCCACATAGCAGTAAAGAAACAGTTAAAACAGTAACCAATCAAAATGCAATAGGAGGTAATATATTCTGAGCCGTGAGACTCCTCCTCCTCTTTCGCATGCGACATCAGAAAAAACTGGACAAACTAAAGTCAATGGGCCAGATTTATCACGACTCTGACAGCTCACTCCACTTTCACATATGGCTAAAGTCAGTTTTAGCCAAGTCAGATTTATGATCGCCCCTTTAAGACTGTAATAAATGTGGTTTGACGGTAGCAGTTTATCCGTCAGTAAGCAGCTTTACAAAAGTCGCACGTTTTTATGAAAAAGTCGCATGTTCTATTAAAAAGTCTCATAAGATAAGCATGGTCCTCACTGGAGTGAAGTTGCGACTTTTTTGCGACTTTTTTGCGACTTTTTAAAAAAGTCCCAATAGTAAATCTGTCTAGAGATTCATTTACATACGAAAACACGCCCACTTTCAGAAAACTGGCGAGCATAGTGCAGAGCAGAAAAAAGTCGCAAATTTGTGCGCAGTTTTAGCCTTTTGGGACTTTTTTGCGACTTTTCCACTCCACAAAAGTGACTTTGCCTAATGATATATCTGGCCCAATGTCTCTTAAACCACGAACCACCGAACGAACTCCTTGTCCTGTAACTGTAAGGCATGAAGAAAATCCGGAATGAACTGTAACCGGAATCAAAAGACCTTCTGTCCGCACTCAGATCTCCGTGAGACGAAGTCCGATCGACACGAAGCAACTCCCTGAAGTTGGACCGGAAACCTCAAGCATTTATACTGAAAAACAATGTGAAATGGGTTAGGAACCGAAACTGAACCTGCTTGCAGGCATGACCCACATAAAATGACAGTAAATGACATCACTTAAAAGGATCGTGGCTGCTAAAACGCAAAAGGGAATGAAACCATATACTTACCCACGAGCACTTACCAAGGGTGGGAAAGAGGTGGGAAAATACTCGCCTCCTGTCATTACTAAAATTAAGATTATAAGTACACTAGCGCTAGCATAATCTTCAATTTTACCACATGACAGGAGGCTTCATATTTTGCATTTTTTAACGCTGATTCACAAGACACATAGCCGCCCCCGTGCTTGGACGAAAGTAGAATGTCCTGAAGGTAGACTCCCTCGACCAGTCCGCCGAATGTAGGATGTCTGTCAGAGAAGCGCCTGCCGAGAAGGCCGAGGAAGCAGCCGCCCCACGAACTGAATGTGCCCCAAAACAGGGGTCCACGCCCGCCAGAGACAGAAGCCACCGTATCCACCTGGCGAGTGTAGTAGTTGAGACGGGAACGTGAGGCCGAACGTAGGACACCAAAAGCTGTCCCGAGGCAGAAGCTCGAAGCGCGGAAGTGACCTCTACGTACCGAGTAAGGGTAGAAACGACACAAAGTTGCGGTTCTGAGGCAAAGAAGGGATAAAAGACTGACGTAGAGTTGGACTTGGTACGTCTAGACACCCGAAAGGTAACTCCCTCCGGAGAGACCGAAAAGGCGTCGACGTCGAAAGCCCGTACGTCCGAAACTCGACGAAAGGAAACGAGGCAAAGTAACAAAGTCAACTTGGCCGACAGCTGTCTTAGAGAGAGGGAGGTATTAGTCGGCCAATCTCTCAGAAACTGAAGAACCAAGGCCACATCCCAGAGACGAGAATATCTGGGGCCCGGAGGTCTCTGCAACCTTATACCCCTAAGTAAACGGCAAACAAGTGGATCCCTACCGATTGGGATACCAAGAGAGGGAACGTGCGCCGCCGAAATAGCGGAGCGCACCACGTTGAGAGAACGATAGGAGCGGCCCAAAGAGAACAAATGTGACAGAAAATTCAATATGGCGGTCACAGTTGCCGTAAATGGATCGAAGTCCCGTTCACAGCACCAAGAGGACCAGGAATCCCAAGCTGATAAGTAACAGCTTCTAGTTCCAGGAGCCCAGGAGTCCCATATGAGGTCTCTAGCTGCCTGCGATAAATCGCTGGTCTGCCAGGCTCCCCGGAAAGAGCCCAAGCCACCAGAAGGAGACGGCCCTCGAGTACCAGGGAATGCGGATTCCCTTTCGGGTCCATGAGGAGTATCGGGAAAGACGGTAGAAGCAACGGATCGATGTAGGAAAGCTCCAGAAGGTCCGGGAACCACGGTTGACTCCGCCAAAGCGGAGCGACGAGCAGGAGAGAAATGCGTTGATTCCTCAGGAATTGAATTGTCCGTGCGATCATGCTGAAAGGGGGAAAGGCGTACGCTCCCTTGGCTGGCCACTGTTGGAGAAACGCGTCCACCGCTAAACTCTCCGGATCCGGTAGCCAGCTGAAGTAGGCCGGAGTCTGCCTGTTGTTGCGGGAAGCGAATAGGTCCAGTCGGAAGGGGCCCCTCCTGACCGAGAGTCGTTGAAAGACCTGAGGATCCAATCTCCAGTCGCTGCTGTCCCTCCAGTGACGTGAGAACCAGTCTGCCGTCAGATTCGTCTCCCCCGGAAGGTATTCCGCCTTGAGTGAAATGTTGCGGGGAAGGCAGAAGTCGAAGATCTCCTTCGTCACCTCCGACAGTAGTCGGGAACGGGCTCCGCCCAGGCGGTTGATATAGCGGACCGCCGAGATGTTGTCCATCCGCAAGAGAATACAGCAATGTGACTTGTCCTTCGCCAGACTGCGGATAGCGAACGACCCCGCCAACAGTTCCAGGCAGTTGATGTGGAGAAGACTCTCTTGAGCGGTCCAGGCGCCTCCTGTTGATCTGCCTCCGCCCGTCGCGCCCCAGCCCCAAAGGCTGGCGTCCGACTCCAAAACGACGTCGGGAGAGCTCCCGAAGATGGCTCGGCCGTTCCAAGCCTCCATGCTGTCTAGCCACCATCTGAATTCCTCCCTGACCTCTTCCGTTATCGGGATCGATTGATCGTAGGAAGGATTCCGATGGAGAAAGTAGGTCTTCAGACGTTGCATCGCCCTGTAGTGGAGCGGTCCCGGGAAAATGGCCTGAATGGAAGCGGATAGTAGACCTACGATCCGAGCCAGAGTACGGAGTGGAATGGAGAAGCAGCGGATGACTCTGCGCAATTCCTTCTTGATAGCCGCGATCTTCGTCGCTGGTAAGCGTAGTGTGCTGGACCTGGAGTCTATCTCGAATCCCAGAAACTGGACAGTCTGAGTCGGGGACAACTCCGACTTCAAGAAGTTCACCACGAACCCTAGGGAGGTCAGGAAGTCGACGGTAAAACGTGTGTGCCGAGTCAGTCCGGACCTGTCGTCGCAAAACAGAAGCAGGTCGTCCAGGTATATAATGCACCGAATCCCTTGAGCATGAAGATGTGCGACCACAGGCTTCAGCAACTTGGTGAAACACCACGGGGCTGAACTGAGGCCGAAAGGGAGGCACGTGAACTGCCACGGTCGACCTTGCCATAGGAATCTGAGGAAACGTCGGCAGGTCAATTGGACCGGTACCGACAAGTACGCGTCTTTGAGGTCCAGTCTCGTGAACCAATCTCCGTCTCGAAGGAGGTCCCTCAGAAGGTGTATGCCCTCCATCTTGAAGTGCCTGTATCGCACGTAGGAGTTGAGCTTTTTTAAGTTTAAGACTGGTCTGAAATTCCCGGTCTTTTTCTTCACCAAGAAAAGATTGCTGAAAAAGCCTCCCTGATCGTGTGCGGGCTCCACCGCACCCTTGGAGTGGAGGTCTAGTAGCTCGTTTGCTATCAACCTGTAGTCCTCTGCGGAGCAGAGAAAAGGATGCGGCAGGATCGACTGGTCTGGACGTCCCACGAAGTCTATGACGTAACCCTGCACCATCTGGAGTATCCGTGCGTCCGACGATATAGCCGCCCAGTTCTGAAAACAAAGGGAAATACGACCTGCTGTATGAGTGAGAAGAGGTACCTGCAACAGGTGACGACTTACCGGTGGAGTTGAAGCGAGCCCTGCCCCGGGCACGTGATCCACGACCTCTGTCGGCTCCTCTGGTGAAGGAGAAAGGCTGTCTATAGCCTGTTTCTGGGTAGAACGGTTGAGGCCTTTGAGAACTGGGGCCCGAAGGCCAGAATCGGCTGGCTGCTCGGCCTCTGTGGCGGCCAGCCCTTCCAAAAACACCCCTTTGGGAGTTGGCTCGGAAGACCCGCTTCATGGAGGTCTGTGCTTTGTTAAGCGAGGTAAAGACATTCACATGTCTATTGAGCTCCTTCAGAAAAGTCTCACCAAATAGCTTGCCCTGTGCCAGAGGTCCTAGTTCTTTGGTGCCCAATTCCACCAATTTTCCGTCAAGACGGAGTAATGCTGCTTTCCTCCTCTCAGAAGAGAGGGCTACGTTGGCGTTGCCTACAAAGCAGAAGCACCGTTGAGCCCATTATCTAATGTCGTGAGCCCATTCACGAACCATATTAGCGTCAAACTCCTCTGATCGCGCTAGGGCATCATCCGCCAATTACAAAATGCGGGAAAGTGGACCAATGGAGTCCAACAGCTTATCCTGCACGCCGTGGAATGCCTTCTCAACCCCTTTGCGAGGGTCCCGACCACCCCTAGACATAAAGGTGGTCATGATCTGGTCGAACTCCGGAGTTTGCGCCACGAAGTCGGGTAACAGAGGGCGAGGGCATTCGGATCGTAAACGGTTGCGAACCGTTTTGTCCATAGGTTTGCGTAGCCATAGGTGCATAAACTTTGCGAGGTGATCCGGGGGCGTCCAGTCCCCAGAACGTGGATGACGGATGTTTCTCGGATCGAAGAGACGTTGGCCGGAGGGATCCAGGATGGTTTCCTCATCCTCCAGCGGTGGCGCCGAGTCGTCGGGTAGCTGGGCGGTTTCGAGAAAGGTGCCCTTTTGGTCACCGGAAAACGCGCCCTCCTCTGAGCCCCAGGCGTCCTCCGGAACGTCGGAGTCCGCGGCCTGCCACGAGTCCAGAATATTCATGGACGGAGAAAGCTTATCCTCCTCGTCCGAGGAGTAGTGATGTTCAGGCGAGGGAGCGAGAGGAGACGGTTTGTCGCGCTTGGCGGGGGCCTTGCCCCTGTCCGGATTAGCAGAGCCCTTCTCTCCTTTCCAATGGCGTTTTTGTGGCCGAGAGTCGGCCCGAACCTGTGATCCCGAAGCCTCGGAATCGTAGTCCTGTTGCGGGACCTCAGCGAGGTCATCTGGCCCATCAGCCGCCGTCATAATTCTGGAGAAAGCCTTCTCCATCGAGGCAGCAACTGCCTCATTAATCATGGCCTGAAGCTGTGCAGCGTTCTGGTCCATTGTCCAACAACACCCTGGCACAGGGTAGTATAAAGTATATAGAGATGGTACCAGCAGTACCTATAACCCCAGCAGGGTAAATTGGGATTTTTACACTGGGCAGCACCCAGGAATAGAGGATGTATGTCTGACACCTCTGTAGCAGCAGCAAGTTCGGGGCGACACCCCAAAGCCCAGGGAATGAACCCTGCAGTGATGAGGCCTGGACAAACGGCCACAGATTTGAGAGCCCTGCCTGGTCGTCTGACAGGCTTATGCGATCCGAGCTGTGAAGGAGGAGAGACACAGTGAGGGCTCTGACACGGAGCACAATAGCAAATAGTAAGAGGAATTGGTTGTAATGGACTTACCGCAAAAACCGAGTGCGGTGGACATGGAGTCTCTATCCAAAATGGCGGCCACAGTTCTCGCGAGACGCGAGTATAATTGCCGCGGCTGCCGCGAGCAAAAATGCGCGGCGAAAAATTTCGCCGAAAATGCGCGGCGAAATAGCCGCGACGCGATATTCGCAGATGGGGTGAACGTTACCCCTCACCATAATCCTGGGGGGGGTGCTAGTAAATAAATAAATTGGCTAGTAAAGCTTATCCTCCTCGTCCGAGTGAGAAGGCCAGACAGGGACGGGAGACCAACTGAGGAGAAAAAATTTCGCTTGAGCCACAAACCCCCCAAAATGTAGTAGTAGGCATTAAATATTACCACAAGGATAGATAGAAAAACACTCAAATGGAAATACGTAACCCCCAAAGCCTTATAACTGGGAGAGCAGAAACTCTGACCTGTCTTCTGATGGAGCAGTAAAGAAAGAGGAGGAGGAGTCTCACGGCTCAGAATATATTACCTCCTATTGCATTTTGATTGGTTACTGTTTTAACTGTTTCTTTACTGCTATGTGGAGTAAGTAAAGAGAGTTTTATGCAAAATATGAAGCCTCCTGTCATGTGGTAAAATTATTCTTCCACCTTCTTTGATTGTCCTATGTTTGGTGCTCTCTTGCAAAGTCCAAACAAGCAGTTCTGTGGCTTTCAAAGAGACAAGGTCTTTGATGACGTTTTTTGTTATTGAAGCCCTTCAGTTCTCAGATGCCGTCTGATGGTTATGGGGCTGCAGTCAGCACCAGTAAGGGCCTTAATTTGGGTCGAGGATCATCCAGTGTCTTGACGGACAACCAATTGGATCCTCCGGCTCAGTGCTGATGACATTTTTTTGGGTTTTCCACTTGACTTTTTTGTTCCATAACCCTCAGGATCATTTAAGAAATTCCAAATGACTGTCTTACTGCGTCCCACCTCAGCAGCGATGGCACGCTGTGAGAGACCCTGCTTATACAGTTCAACAACCCGACCACGTTAAAAAAGGGAGAGTTTTTTTGCCTTTGCCATCACAACGTGTGACTACCTGACAGAAAATGACAATTAATCCACATCTTTGCACAGTTTTGGCCCTTTAAAGGCATGTGGTCCTAAAATTTGGATCAGCTGAAAAACAGCCTGTTTCAGTTTATTCGTTATTTTCAATTAATTGAATGCTCAAAAAATGTTTTGTCTCACTCTCATTTCTTCTTGTTGCATGTTGAAGCTCTACTTGGAACCTTGTTAAGATCCAACAATGTAAAATATGATTTTTTGCCATTTTTCAAGTGGTCTTAAACTTTTGATCAGGACTGTATTAATGGACAATGAAAGTATTAATGGAAAATACTTCTGTATTGGAATGCATTGGCTGTAAGAGTAATACAGTGTGTATTACTCATACAGCTTCCGGCCTGTGAGATCCAGGGGGCTGGATCTCACAGGCTCATCACCAGAAGGCAGCGCCGATGCCTATGGAAGGCATCACGCTGCCTTCCATGCCATCGGATCCCACCTACAGCTGCACGGGGACCCAATGGCACCGCCGCCCGCCTCCGCAACCTACAGTAAAAGCCACAAACCGCAGGTCTGAATTGACCTGCGGTTTGTGGCGATGGCCGAAACGGGGGGTCATGGGACCCCCCGCGCATTGACCCAAGGTGCCTGCTCAATGATTTGAGCAGGCACCTTGTTCCGATCACCGCCCTGTGACCTTAAGTACCAGGACATCAGGGCGTACCTGTACGCCCTATGTCCCAAACAGGTTAATATATTGTAAGATTACAATATAGTCACATACAGCATTCAAAGAGAATGTAGTATTGAACATGGCAAACAACCAATCAGAATGCGAGAAGTCATTCTCCAGAGATATGTATCGTTGTCTTCTGTCTTCTTGGAATGTGGGGGTGTTGATGGTAGGCTCGACGGGTCCTCAAGATATGAGGTCTTCTTGTTATAAAAGTTTTTAGAATATATTATTAATATGAATGAAATTAGATTACAGGCAGGCAGGGTATCAGAAATAATTTATTTCTTTAACATTTTTCACCATTTTGATCATTACATTATTACACATATGCATTTCTCATTGATTTATTAGATAATTATCTAACCTACCTGTCTAGAAAATGGCCCCTTAGACTGCCTGTACTGCATGAAGTATACAGATAAGCTGCATAGATCATGGGATGTTAGACATCCATTCCTGGCCGCCTCATAGTAGCCATTTCATCTGAACATTCACACATCATTATGGAGTTGTTGACAGCACACACACACACACACACACATCATTATCTACCTAAAAGGATGATGCCAGCCAGCCAGAAGTGCATCCCAACACAAGGACCACCCCGGAGTAATCCCCGGTGAAATCACGCTTTTAGGGCATTGACTCTTCTTGTAGGAGTGGTGCTCAAACTGCTAGGGTGCATCTGTGGGACCCGCTTTCAGAGATGATGTCCTCCACCCAAATCTCAAAAAGCTGAGGGGTCTTCAGGAGAGGTGGGCAGTCGAGCTGGGCTATCAGACGGTCAACTCTGTAGCTGTGATGTCATCCTTCCTACAAAATGGACATGTCCACGCCCGTAACTATGAATATAACATATTAATCATTTCCATGTAATTATTGAATGTTAAAACACAAATGCAATCGCACTCTGCAACCAGCACTCTGCCCTGCCTCTATGCTGGATGTTGAATGAGGCATTAGTGTACATTTTGGCCAAAGCGTAATAAGCCACTCACCATGTCAAGGTCGCCTCTTTTGAATGTTATATCAATAGAGGAGAAGCAGGAAAGTGGAAAGAAAACAGACATGAATCAAAACCCTAATAATGATTGATACAAGAAATGAGAGTTACTTCTTTCCTTTCACAATTTCTCCTCTTTTGATCATTACATTATCACTCATAAATGCATTTCTCATTGATTTGTTAGCTAACTATCTGTCCTAGCTGTCTTGAAGGCCTCTTAGACTGCATGTACTGTATTAAGTATTTAGGTAAGCTGTATACATCATGGGATGTTAGATATCCCTTCCCAACCACCTCATAGTAGCCATTTCATTTGAACATTCCGCTTCTTTATGGGGTTATTGACAGCACACACTTCATTATCTACCTAAAAGGATGACGACAGCCAGCCAGAGGTGCATCCTAACACAAGGATCACCCCGGAGTAATCCCCGGTGAAATCACGCTTTTAGGGCATTGACTCTTCTTGTAGGAGTGGTGCTCAAACTGCTAGGGTGCATCTGTGGGACCCTCTTTCAGAGATGATGTCCTCCACCCAACTCTCAAAAAGCTGAGGGGTCTTCAGGAGAGGTGGGCAGTCGAGCTGGGCTATCAGACGGTCAACTCTGTAGCTGTGATGTCATCCTTCCTACAAAATGGACATGTCCACGCCCGTAACTATGAATATAACATATTAATCATTTCCATGTAATTATTGAATGTTAAAACACAAATGAAATCGCACTCTGCAACCAGCACTCTGCCCTGCCTCTATGCTGGATGTTGAATGAGGCATTAGTGTACATTTTGGCCAAAGCGTAATAAGCCACTCACCATGTCAAGGTCGCCTCTTTTGAATGTTATATCAATAGAGGAGAAGCAGGAAAGTGGAAAGAAAACAGACATGAATCAAAACCCTGATAATGATTGATACAAGAAATGAGAGTTACTTCTTTCCTTTCACAATTTCTCCTCTTTTGATCATTACATTATCACTCATAAATGCATTTCTCATTGATTTGTTAGCTAACTATCTGTCCTAGCTGTCTTGAAAAGGCCCCTTAGACTGCATGTACTGCATTAAGTATTTAGGTAAGCTGTATACATCATGGGATGTTAGATATCCCTTCCCAACCACCTCATAGTAGCCATTTCATTTGAACATTCCGCTTCTTTATGGGGTTATTGACAGCACACACTTCATTTTCTACCTAAAAGGATGACGACAGCCAGCCAGAGGTGCATCATAACACAAGGATCACCCCGGAGTAATCCCCGGTGAAATCACGCTTTTAGGGCATTGACTCTTCTTGTAGGAGTGGTGCTCAAACTGCTAGGGTGCATCTGTGGGACCCTCTTTCAGAGATGATGTCCTCCACCCAACTCTCAAAAAGCTGAGGGGTCTTCAGGAGAGGTGGGCAGTCGAGCTGGGCTATCAGACGGTCATCTCTGTAGCTGTGATGTCATCCTTCCTACAAAATGGACATAGCCACACCCTCATCTAAAAATATAACATATTAATCATTTCCAGGCAATAATTGAATGTTATATCAATAGAGGAGAAGCAGGAAAGTGAAAAGAAACCAGACATGAACAAAAACCATGATAATGATTGATACAAGAAATCTGAGTTAATTCTTTCCTGCTACATTTTCTCCTCTATTGATCATTACATTATCACTCATATATGCATTTCTGATTTGTTAGCTAACTATCTTTCCTACCTGTCCATAAACGGCCACTTAGACTTCCCGTACTGCATGAAGTATACAGATAAGCTGCATAGATCATGGGATGTTAGACATCCATTCCTGGTTGTCTTATAGTAGCCATTTAATCTAAACATTCACAAATCTATATGGGGTTATTGACAGCACACATCTACATTATTATCTTATAGAATGATGATAGTCAGCCAGAGGTGCATCCCAACACAAGTACTACCCCAGAGTAATTCCCCAGTGAAATCACTCAGGGCATTGACTCTTCTTGTAGGAGTGGTGCTCAAACTGCTGGGAGGCATCTGTGGGACCCTCTTTAAGAGATCATGTCCTCCACTTGACTTAAAAAGCTGAGGGTCTTCAGGAGAGGTGGGCAGTCGGGCTAGGCTATCAGACGGTCAACTCTGTATCTGTGATGTCATCCTTCCTTCAAAATGACCATGTGCACACCTGCAAGGAAGAATACAACATATAAATCATTTCCAGGCAATTGTGGAAGCAATAGAGGAGAAATATAAAACTTGATGTAAACTAGAAATAAACCAAAACCCTGATAACAATTTATGCAAGAAATTTTTTCAACTTCTAGAACAATGGTCTCCAACCTCTGGCTCAGCAAGTGCTGCTGTAAAATACAACTCCCATCATCCCATAATAGCCTGCAATGTCCTAACATGTTTGGAGTTGTTTTCCACTCACCAAACATCTCAGGGGAGATTTATCAAGAGCAGGGGGGATGCATTTAATTTATCATGAAGTTCATGGAGTAATAAATATGGTAAGCGAGCACTCACACTATGGCATCAACTATATAAGGTTTATTAGTATAAACAATGTATCAATGGATTTAAAATATATAAAATTAATAAAATGATAGCAGCATATATATAGGGAGCAGCAGCATAAATTAACCGCTTGGCGTCAGTGCAGCGTCAGTCTCAGGTCACACTAACGCCGAAAGGCATCATCTCGTGAGACCTGAGATTTGCTGTGAACGCGCGCATGCATGCTCGCGCTTTCACAGCGGCACGCTGCTCGGAAGTTATACTACAGCCTGCCAGCGATGATCATTCGCTGGCAGGCTGTAGATGTTAAAATAATCACATCAGAAAGGTATATCAGACGCTGTTTTGTTAACAGCGTCTGATATGACTGCTACTTGGTCCTCTGGTGGTCCCTTTTGCTTGGATCGACCACCAGAGGACACTGGCAGCTCTGTAAGTAGCACCAATCACCACACTACACTACACCCCCCCTGGTACTTAACACCTTATTAACCCCTGATCACCCCATATAGACTCCCTGATCACCCCCCTGTCATTGATCACCCCCCTGTAAGACTCCATTCAGACGTCCGTATGTGTTTTGCGGATCCGCGGATCCGCAAATCCGCAAAACACGGACACCGGCAATGTGCTTTCCGCATTTTGCGGATCCGCACATTGCCAGAACAATATAGAAAATGCCTTTTCTTGTCCGCAATTGCGGACAAGAATAGGACATGTTCTATATTTTTGCAGAACGGAAGTGCGGACCCGGAACTGCAGATCCGCAATTCTGGATCCGAGCGGGACAAAGTCTGTCCCCATAGAAATGAATGGGTCCGCAATTCCATTCTGCAAAATGCGGAACAGAATTGCGGACGTGTGAATGAGGCCTAAGGGTCCCTTATCACCGCCAGTTAGCTACTTTTTGCCACAAGTTAGCGGAAATGTATATTTTTTTTTTCTTACAAAGTCTCATATTCCACTAAGTTGTGCCAAAAAATAAAATCTTACATGAACTCACCATACCCCTCACGGAATCCAAATGCTTAAAAATGCCCTGTGAAATCCTAAAGGTACTCATTGGAATTTGGGCCCCTTTGCGCATCTTGGCTGCAAAAAAGTGTCACACATGTGGTATTGCCGTACTCAGAAGAAGTAGGGCAATGTGTTTTGGGGTGTATTTTTACATATACCCATGCTGGGTGAGTGAAATATCTGACAACTTTGTATAAAAAAATGGAAAAAGTTGTCATTTACAGAGATATTTTTCAAACACAGCATGGGTATATATAAAAATACACCCCAAAACACATTGACCTACTTCTCCTGAGTACGGCGATACCACATGTGTGACACTTTTTTGCAGCCTAGGTGCGCAAAGGGGCCCAAATTCCAATGAGTACCTTTTAGGAGGGCATTTTTAGACATTTGGATTCCAGACTTCTTCTCACGCTTTAGGGCCCCTAAAATACCAGGGCAGTATAAATACCCCACAAGTGACCCCATTTAGGAAATAAGACACCTCAAGGTATTCCAGTTCATGTAAAATTAAATTTTTTGTCATTTTTTCTTTCCATATGTAAGAAAAAAAAAAAAAACATTTTCTGCTAACTTGTGGAAAAAAATAAAAAATAATTCTATGAACTCGCCATGCCCCTGGGGTGTCTTCTTTCCAAAATGGGGTCACTTGTGGGGTTTTTATACTGCCCTTGCATTTTAGGGTCCTTAAAGCGTGAGAAGTACTTTGGAATCCAAATGCGTAAAAATGCCCTGTGAAATCCTATATTTTTACATATACCCATACTGTGTGTGAGAAATATCTCTGTAAATGACAACTTTTTCCATTTCCATATTTTTTGCAGCCTAGGTGCGTAAAGGGGCCGAAAGTCCAACGAGTACCTTTAGGCTTTACAGGGTTGCTCACAATTTAGCCCCGCCCAAAATGCCAGAACAGTAAACACACCCCACAAATGACCCCATTTCGGAAAGTAGACACCCCAAGGTATTTACTGAGGGGCATAGTGAGTCTATGGGAGATTTTATTATTTTTTTGCCAGAAGTTAGCAGAAATGGAAACTTTATACATTTTTTTTCCTCAGAAAGTGTCATTTTCCGCTAACTTGTGAAAAAAAAAAAATCATACATGAACTCACCATGCCCCTCCGCGAATACTTTGGGGTGTCTTCTTTCTAAAATGGGGTCATTTGGGGGGTATTTCTACTATCCTGGCATTCTAGCACCTCAAGAAACATGACAGGTGCTCAGAAAGTCAGAGCTGCTTCAAAATGCGGAAATTCACATTTTTGTACCATAGTTTGTAAACGCTATAACTTTTGCGCAAACCAATAAATATACACTTATTGGAATTTTTTTTTATCAAAGACAAGTAGCACAATAAATTCTGACACAAACTTGTATAGAAATGTAATTATATTTGAACAATTTTACCAGAAAAAGTTAAAAATACACTTTTTTTGAAAATTGCAGTCTATTTTGATTAATATCAGTAAAATGAAAAATGGCAGCAGCAATCAAATACCACCAAAAGAAAGCTGTATTTGTGAGAAGAAAAGGAGGTAAAATTCATTTGGGTGCCAAGTTGCATGACTGAGCAATAAACCATTAAAGTTGTGAAGTGCCGATTTGTAAAAAAGGGCCTGGTCACTAGGGGGGTATAAACCTGTGGTCCTTAAAGGGAACCTGTCACCAGTTTTATGGTGTCCTAACTAAGGGCAACATAAATAAGTGACTGATTGTCTTAGCAAAATGCTGGGTCACTTTCTTTAATGGACCCAGTCAATCTGCCAACATCTTGTATTGAAAAGCTCCAGCTGATATTGATGAGTCATGAATATTCATGAGCTCCTGACTCTCCCCGCCCACCTGCTGCTGAATGACAGTTATTTTCCATATGAATCAGCAGCAGGTGGGCAGGGGAGTGGCTATAACTCTGAATTAAATATACGCTGGACTCCAATCAGCTCATTAGCATGCGGCATGTGGCATCTTTGTGTGTATATTATGAGGTAACCATCTGTCACACCAGTAAGTGAATACATCTAAGGTACTTTTTAGTAGTTAATGATTGTATATAATTAGTTAGATTATAATCAAATATCCACATAACAGGTTCCCTTTAAGTGGTTAATAGCAGCAATGTGGTATCACAGTAATAGCAGCATATGAATGAAAAATGGTCTCGATAAGGTCGGTAATAATAGGTATACAGATCTGTATACATATTATCACCGACCTTATCTAGACCATTTTTCATTCATATGCTGCTATTACTGCGATACCACATTGCTGCTATTAATTTATGCTGCTGCTCCCTATATATATGTTGCTATCATTTTATTCATTTTATATATTTTAAATCCATTGATACATTGTTTATACTAATAAACCTTATATAGTTGATGCCATAGTGTGAGAGCTCGCTTACCCTATTTATTACTCCATTTTTGTTGATTGAGGCAGGGTTTCCTCAATTTTAGCTAGTAGCACCTCACCATTACCAACCGGAAGTGAGCCACCCCTTCATTTTCGGTTTATCATAAAGTTCATGCCTGGTTAAAAATGATGACAGTCTATGCGCCCTGAATGAATTCTTGGCCAGCTCACAGCTCCCTTAGATTTGGGTCATCATTTACAGCAGAAAACTGCATCAAGTAAATCTTCTGGGGCTGATGTCCAAGCCCACCCCTTTCAAAAAATGGAGAGGCTGGCAGTAAAATGCCATTTGCTAAATTTTTAAACAGAATTTGCAACTTTTGTTTATCAGTTTTGTGGTGTACAGAAATGATAAATCTCTCCTTGTGCTGTGAACTACCAAAAGCAGTGGACATAATAATTAGGCTACTTTCACACTCGCGTTTGGTGCGGATCCGTCACGGATCTGCACACATGGATCCGTTCAGATAATACAACCGTCTGCATCCGTTCTGAACGGATCCGTTTGTATTATCTTTAACATAGCCAAGACGTTCTGACACACAATGTAAGTCAATGGGGACGGATCCGTATTCTATGACACAATCTGGTACAATAGAAAACTGATCCGTCCTCCATTGACTTTCAATGGTGTTCAAGACGGATCCGTTTTCTATTGTGCCAGATTGTGTCATAGAAAACAGATCCGTCCCCATTGACTTACATTGTGTGTCAGAGTGGATCCTTTTGGATCAGTTTCGTCAGACGGACACCAAAGCGGAATAGAGATGGAACGAAGGCAAACTGATGCAAACTGAGGAATACTGATCGGATCCTTTTCCATTCAGAATGCATTAGAGCAAAACTGATCCGTTTTGGACCGCTTGTGAGAGCCCTGAACAGATCTCACAAACGGAAAGCCAAAACGCCATTTTAAAAGTAGCCTTAATCATCGCCTCTCCTAACCTTGGTGTTATCATGGTTGCTGTTGTTTGTGTGACCAGTGACAGTGACCAGTGAAATAGGGGGGCATTGACCAGTAAGATAGAGCAGCATCCAGGAAGATAGGGGATATAGTAAGCAGTAAGATAGCACAGAGACCAGTAAGATAGGGTAATGACCAGTAAGACAGGATAGTCAAAATGTCAGACTATTAAGACCACTGATAGATACGATAATTAATAATGGGCAAGTTTTAAGAGTCACCCACAACAAATATCATCCATAACCCCAATTGTAGTATCAGAAAACTGATTTTACCGATTTGTGACCATACACAAAAACAGGACATTGAGATAACCCATAATTCCCAACATATCTTCTCTGGTGTTCTATATCATCAATCTCAGTGAATTGAAGATGGGACAGTTAGCAGTAAAACAGGGCGGATAGAGACCAGTAAGGTAGGGTAATAACCAGTAAGTTAGGACAGTGACCAGTAATATATGGAAGTGAATTGTAAGATAAGGCAGTGATCTGTAAATTAGGATGGGAAGTGACCAGTACGATAAAGGGGGCAGTGAATAGATGAACCAATTGGCTGCTATGAACAGCTCCACTCGTCTTATGCAGTGGTTTAGATGAACCTCGTCATACACATAAATCATCCCATACAGTTCCCTGGTGCAGTAATGATCCCCCTCCTGCAATGTCTGACTGAGAACCTACCATGATCTAAAGAGGGGTCGCAGACGTCACTACAGACACACGGATGCTTCTCTCCTGCAGACAGAGGGGGTGATGCAGCAAAGCTGGGAGACATCTTCCTCCTCCTGCAGCCGGTAACCAGGAATGACAGTTGGTAACCGCAATTATCATTCATGTTTCTGAAGGGAAGTGCTGATTGGTTGTTCAGATTCTAATCCACCAATCAGCATCTCTCTGTTCACTACAGCCTGGACTGGAGGAGCACACAACAGCCCGAGCCCTGAGTGCAGCACAACTGATGTGTGCGACTGTGAGGTGGACTGCATTTTCTTGATTAAAGGACCAATTATTACCCACATAGCAAAGTGTTGGCATTAAAGGGCTTTTGTCACCCCACTAAACTTTATTTTTTTTTTTTTTTGTGTGTACTTATAATCCCTATACTGCGATTTATCCATACATAATGTAATTAATCATTTTGGTTCAGTAGATTTTGCTAAAAACGTACTTTTATAATATGTAAATTACCTGTCTACCAGCAAGTAGGGCGGCTACTTGCTGGTAGCAGCCGCATCCTCCTATCATAATGATGCCCCCTCCACATCTACACCCGGCGCAGGCGCATTGAGGATGGAGCTGCCGAGTGAGCGTCCGCCTCTCAGTGCGCCTGCGCCGATTGAAGACAGGAACGGCGCAGGCGCGAGATTTTGAATGCAAACAGGGCCAGCAGAGAACGATCCCGTTCACTGGCCCTGTCAATCAACATGCGGGGGGGCGTCATTATGATAGGAGGATGCGGCTGCTACCAGCAAGTAGCCGCCCTAATTTACATATTATAAAAGTACGTTTTTAGCAAAATCTACTGAACCAAAATGATTAATCACATTATGTATGGATAAATCGCAGTATAGGGATTATAAGTACACAAAAAAAAAACTGTTTAGGCTACTTTCACACTAGCGTTCGGGTGTCCGCTTGTGAGCTCCGTTTGAAGGCTCTCACAAGTGGCCCCGAACGCATCCGTACTGCCCTAATGCATTCTCAGTGGACGCGGATCCGCTCAGAATGCATCAGTCTGGCAGCGTTCAGCCTCCGATCCGCTCAGCAGGCGGACACCCGAACGCTGCTTGCAGCGTTCGGGTGTCCGCCTGGCCGTGCGGAGGCAAGCGGATCCGTCCAGACTTACAATGTAAGTCAATGGGGACGGATCCGTTTAAAGATGACACAATATGGCTCAATCTTCAAACGGATCCGTCCCCCATTGACTTTCAATGTAAAGTCTGGACGGATCCGTCTGAGGCTACTTTCACACTTAGAAATTTGTTAACAATATAATGCAGAAGGATCCGTTCTGAACGGAGCCACCGTCTGCATTATATGAGCGGATCCGTCTCAGACGGATCCGCTCTAAACGCAAGTGTGAAAGTAGCCTTAGTGGGGTGACAAAAGCCCTTTAACCGCCTCCGGACCGCCTAACGCAGATGTGCGGTCCGGAGGCGGCAGCCCTGCGCACAATGACGCATATACGCGTCATCTCGCGAGGGCCGGGATTTCCTGTGAACGCGCGCACACAGGCGCGCGCGCTCACAGGAACGGAAGGTAAGCGAGTGGATCTCCAGCCTGCCAGCGGCGATCGCTCACTGGCAGGCTGGAGATGTGATTTTTTTTAACCCCTAACAGGTATATTAGACGCTGTTTTGATAACAGCGTCTAATATACCTGCTACCTGGTCCTCTGGTGGTCCCTTTTGTTAGGATCGACCACCAGAGGACACAGGTAGCTGTGTAAAGTCGCACCAAACACCACACTACACTACACCCCCCCGTCACTTATTAACCCCTTATGAACCCCTGATCACCCATGATCACCCCATATAAACTCCCTGATCACCCCCTGTCATTGATCACCCCCCTGTCATTGATCACCCCCCTGTCAGGCTCCGTTCAGACGTCCGTATGATTTTTACGGATCCACGGATACATGGATCGGATCCGCAAAACACATGCGGACGTCTGAATGGAGCCTTACAGGGGGGTGATCAATGACAGGCGGGTGATCACCCATATACACTCCCTGATCACCCCCTGTCATTGATCACCCCCCTGTCATTGATCACCCCCTGTCATTGATCACCCCCCTGTAAGGCTCCATTCAGATGTCCGCATGTGTTTTGCGGATCCGATCCATGTATCCATGGATCCGTAAAAATCATACGGACCCATATACACTCCCTGATCACCCCCTGTCATTGATCACCCCCCTGTAAGGCTCCATTCAGACGTCCGTATGATTTTTACGGATTCATGGATACATGGATCGGATCCGCAAAACACATGCGGACGTCTGAATGGAGCCTTACAGGGGGGTGATCAATGACAGGCGGGTGATCACCCATATACACTCCCTGATCACCCCCTGTCATTGATCACCCCCCTGTAAGGCTCCATTCAGACGTCCGCATGTGTTTTGCGGATCCGATCCATGTATCCATGGATCCGTAAAAATCATACGGACGTCTGAATGGAGCCTTACAGGGGGGGGTGATCAATGACAGGGGGGTGATCACCCTGATCACCCCCTGTCATTGATCACCCCCCTGTAAGGCTCCATTCAGACGTCCGCATGTGTTTTGCGGATCCGATCCATGTATCCATGGATCCGTAAAAATCATACGGACGTCTGAATGGAGCCTTACAGGGGGGTGATCAATGACAGGGGGGTGATCACCCATATACACTCCCTGATCACCCCCTGTCATTGATCACCCCCCTGTAAGGCTCCATTCAGACGTCCGCATGTGTTTTGCGGATCCGATCCATGTATCCGTAAAAATCATACGGACATCTGAATGGAGCCTTACAGTTGGGTGATCAATGACAGGGGGTGATCAGGAAGTCTATATGGGTGATCACCCCCCTGTCATTGATCACCCCCCTGTCATTGATCAATCCCCCCCCCCCCTGTAAGGCTCCATTCAGACATTTTTTTGGCCCAAGTTAGCGGAAATATATATTTTTTTTGTTTGCTTTTTCTTACAAAGTCTCATATTCCACTAACTTGTGTCAAAAAATAAAATCTCACATGAACTCACCATACCCCTCACAGAATCCAAATGCGTAAACATTTTTAGACCTTTATATTCCAGACTTCTTCTCACGCTTTAGGGCCCCTAAAAAGCCAGGGCAGTATAAATACCCCACATGTGACCCCATTTCGGAAAGAAGACACCCCAAGGTATTCCGTGAGGGGCATATTGAGTCCATGAAAGATTTAAATTTTTGTCCTAAGTTAGCGGAAAGTGAGACTTTGTGAGAAAAAAACAAAAAAAAAATCAATTTCCGCTAACTTATGCAAAAAAAAAAAATTCTATGAACTCACCATGCCCCTCATTGAATACCTTGGGGTGTCTTCTTTCCAAAGTGGGGTCACATGTGGGGTATTTATACTGCCCTTGCTTTTTAGGGGCCCGTAAGTGTGAGAAGAAGTCTGGGATCCAAATGTCTAAAAATGCCCTCCTAAAAGGAATTTGGGCACCTTTGCGCATCTAGGCTGCAAAAAAGTGTCACACATCTGGTATCGCCGTACTCAGGAGAAGTTGGGGAATGTGTTTTGGGGTGTCATTTTACATATACCCATGCTGGGTGAGATGAATATCTTGGTCAAATGCCAACTTTGTATAAAAAAATGGGAAAAGTTGTTTTTTGCCAAGATATTTCTCTCACCCAGCATGGGTATATGTAAAATTACACCCCAAAACACATTCCCCAACTTCTCCTGAGTACGGCGATACCAGATGTGTGACACTTTATTGCAGCCTAGATGCGCAAAGGTGCCCAAATTCCTCAGGAGAAGTTGGGGAATGTGTTTTGGGGTGTCATTTTACATATACCCATGCTGGGTGAGAAAAATATCTTGGCAAAAAACAACTTTTCCCATTTTTTTATACAAAGTTGGCATTTGACCAAGATATTTTTCTCACCCAGCATGGGTATATGTAAAATGACACCCCAAAAAACATTCCCCAACTTTTACTGAGTACGGCGATACCACATGTGTGACACTTTTTTGCAGACAAGGTGGGCAAAGGGGCACATATTCCAAAGTGCACCTTTCGGATTTCACAGGCCATTTTTTACACATTTTGATTGCAAGGTACTTCTCACACATTTGGGCCCCTAAATTGCCAGGGCAGTATAACTACGCCACAAGTGACCCCATTTTGGAAATAAGACACCCCAAGGTATTCCGTGAGGGGCACGCCGAGTTCCTAGAATTTTTTATTTTTTGTCACAAGTTAGCGGAAAATTATGATTTTTTTTTTTTTTTTTTTTTCCTTACAAAGTCTCATATTCCACTAAATTGCGACAAAAAATAAAAAATTCTAGGAACTCACCGTGCCCCTCACGGAATACCTTGGGGTGTCTTCTTTCCAAAATGGGGTCACTTGTGGCGTAGTTATACTGCCCTGGCAATTTAGGGGCCCAAATGTGTGAGAAGTACCTTGCAATCAATATGTGTAAAAAATGGCCTGCGAAATCCGAAAGGTGCACTTTGGAATATGTGCCCCTTTGCCCACCTTGGCTGCAAAAAAGTGTCACACATGTGGTATCGCCGTACTCAGTAGAAGTTGGGGAATGTTTTTTGGGGTGTCATTTTACATATACCCATGCTGGGTGAGAAAAATATCTTGGTCAAATGCCAACTTTGTATAAAAAAATTGGAAAAGTTGTATTTTGCCAAGATATTTCTCTCACCCAGCATGGTTATATGTAAAATGACACCCCAAAACACATTCCCCAACTTCTCCTGAGTACGGCGATACCAGATGTGTGACACTTTTTTGCAGCCAAGGTGGGCAAAGGGGCACATATTCCAAAGTGCACCTTTCGGATTTCGCAGGCCATTTTTTACACATTTTGATTGCAAAGTACTTCTCACACATTTGGGCCCCTAAATTGCCAGGGCAGTATAACTACCCCACAAGTGACCCCATTTTGGAAAGAAGACACCCCAAAGTATTCCGTGAGGGGCATGGGGAGTTCCTAGAATTTTTTTTTTTTTTGTCGCAAGTTAGTGGAATATGAGACTTTGTAAGAAAAAAAAAAAAATCATAATTTTCCGCTAACGTGACAAAAAATAAAAAGTTCTATGAACTCACTATGCCCATCAGCGAATACCTTAGGGTGTCTACTTTCCGAAATAGGGTCATTTGTGGGGTTTTTCTACTGTCTGGGCATTGTAGAACCTCAGGAAACATGACAGGTGCTCAGAAAGTCAGAGCTGCTTCAAAAAGCGGAAATTCACATTTTTGTACCATAGTTTGTAAACGCTATAACTTTTACCCAAACCATTTTTTTTGCCCAAACACTTTGATAAAAAAAAGACATGTAGAACAATAAATTTAGCGAAAAATTTATATATGGATGTCGTTTTTTTTTGCAAAATTTTACAGCTGAAAGTGAAAAATGTCTTTTTTTTTTCAAAAAAATCGTTAAATTTCGATTAATAACAAAAAAAGTTAAAATGTCAGCAGCAATGAAATACCACCAAATGAAAGCTCTATTAGTGAGAAGAAAAGGAGGTAAAATTCATTTGGGTGGTAAGTTGCATGACCGAGCAATCAACGGTGAAAGTAGTGTAGTGCAGAAGTGTAAAAAGTGGCCTGGTCATGAAGGGGGTTTTAGCTATGGGGGTTGAAGTGGTTAAAGGAGCTGTCACTCCTTCACTCCTTGTTCACTGAAAATATGGCCGCTGGAGTCATCAGCTGATGTTCTCTCAACATCTCCAGAAAACAGCTGATTTTGCTGGGGGAAGCCTCAACCATCCACATCCAGCCAGGTATTTCATTTCACATGAATGGCTGTCCCTGTAACAGAAGGGTGACCTAAGTCTGACTGAGTCAGGGATGCTCATACAAAGAAGCTCTCAGTTTTAGCTCTTAGGGGAGTCCCAAGCCCTAATACAATGTCCTGATGCCAGGTTTCCTTGCTACTCCAGAAGAACGGGAATTCCAGGCCCAAATACAACGTTCTGATGCAGGTTTTTTTTTGCTAGTCAGGAAGAACGAACTGCAGCTTGTAACCCCTATCAGTTGTGAGACACTGAGTAAGAGGCAGGAATGCTGGCAGGGAGTGGGCCCCTGTGTTAGGTGCCAAGGTTGGGCCCCATCAATCCTGGGAATTTAGGTACGGGGCTATGCAGTGAACTGAATCTTTGTGAAGGAAAGCTTAATTATGAGTCTGGAGTCTTGGATGAGGGCGACAGGGCAGACACGCATCTCTAGGCATGTTACTACACAAATCAGCATTGAAGACTATTGGTAGAACGATGGTTCTGCTGTCCTGTGGCCAAATGTGTTTAAAGTTTATAGTCAGGGAACAGCTCCTTCTGCTTACAGAGAAATGCCATTTTCTTTAGTTTTTAATCTTCTCTAAGAAAATGACAATAATTATTGACCAATTCAAGACCATTTACCCAATCCCCCCCCCCCCCCTTCCCATTTATTTAGTAAATGTGTCTTCAAAAGCCATCATTTTCCTTTTCCTATTTGGTCATTTAGATAATGTCTGCGTTTTTATTTTTGTTTTTTGTGATAAGTGAGACATTTTATGTCATTTTTATTATTTTTTGTTTTTTACCTGGGAAAATATAAAAAGAAGAGATAGTCTGTTTTTATGTTTTCTTAAGTGTTTCTGTAAGTATTCCCACGGTCCCAACCACCAGAGAGGCTGACACTTTTTCCTATGGTGTGCAAGCACGACCACCGCTGATGAATTGCAGGGTGGTCATGACGCCTGGATATGAGCAGTGTATAATGTGATTGAAAATTTAATCAAGCCAGCAAAGGAAGCAATATAGACAATCAGAATACATTATTTAGTGCCTTTCATTAATTTTGTTTACGTGATAAATGACATTTGTCAAATTGAATAAAAAAAACGTGAAAACAGACTTTTTTCTTTTTCCCCCTTTAATACCCCTTTTAATTTCAGTCATTTTTATATAGGGAATACATGAGCGTCAATAAGTAAAAAAATTTGGGGCTTCAGCCCTGGATGTTTTGTCCTAGGCCCGAATCTACTGCCTGCTGGACCCATATGACTGTACAATTGAATCCCTGCACTGCAGCGCTACCATACTGAATGATTTGCCCTGGGCCCCCTGCTCAGCTGGTCTACAGATAGTGAAAATACAAGGGTGACTAATGACCAGGGGGCACTGCAGGAGCTGAAAGCAGGGCCGGCCTTAGGGTTGTGCATCCAGTGTGGCAAAACAGGGTGCATTGCCCTGCATTCCTGAAGGGGGCGCCAGAGCAACTTTCCCAAAGGCAATGAAGCTATTCGTTTTCACCTTGCTCCATCCCTCCTTCCACATCATCAGCTCTTACCTAACAACTGTGACGGCCCCTGAGTTTCCTGTGAGCTGTGAAGTCTCTTGAGAAGGAAAGCAACAACCGCTTTCTCCCACATGCTGTTTTGTTGGGAGCAGTTTGTGTGGTACACTGTGCACCTCGTCCGAACACCCCACAGACATGACCTGCTGGTGCTGGCCCTGACATGCTTCACTAAGTTACTGAAAAGGCTTCAAGTGGTGAGTCTGTCTATATGTACCTCTATCTATCTAATCAAAGAATGAACCAGCACCTCCAGGGTTAATAGCAGGTGTAAGCTACCATGCTATACTAGCGAGCTATGTATATACAAATATATTTATTTGAGCCCGTCTGCCACAGTCAAGGCGATCTCTAGTTAGACAGGTTCCTAACACTAAATTCTACCTGTTATGTGCCATGACGGCTACCATATAATTCAGAAAGTGCAGGTTCCACATGGATGCTGGATCCGCCTGAATTTCTGTCATTTATGGTGCCAAAATGGCCTCCATTATATCCCAGGAAAGCAGTTACCAGCATGCATGCCGGGCCCACTCCACACCACTCCCGGCGCCACACCGCCACCAGGGACTGCAATGAGAGTCCACACACTATCTCTCTCCTGGTACCAGATGGCTTCTGTGAGTGAGGGGGAGCGGGCCAGGCTATATACTAACACTAATTAAAATCAGCCAATGGGGCAGACGAGCTGGTCAGGAGTGCACGACTAAGGAGGCAGCCACACCTCCAGCACAAGCTGCAAAGAAAAAGGGGGTCAGTCAGCACATCCCAAAGCGCAGGGGCACATTGCTATGGCTGAGAACAAGACAGTTAAACAAAACATGCAATGCAACAGCTCACTGCAAACCAAATAAAGTACAAAATTGCATCATAATTGCAAATGCTATACTAATAAGTTAGAGATGCTTGGCAAATCGTTTATTTCTATGTACTGTGAGGATTCGCCTTGGTAAACAGGATAAGCGGACGCAGTATAGAGGAGCGGACGCAGTATAGAGGCACCAGTTTGTAAACCAAAAGTTCTGTGTTTATTCACACGTTAGAAAGTTCACAGAACAAAAAAAAAAAAAAACTTTTTAAGCAAAAAAGTCACCTTGCAGTATTGGTGTCAGTTCACAGCATGCGGCCTGTTCTGCCAACAAGAATCCATCAGCAGGCTTTAGTCGGCCTGTTTCCCCTCACAGGGGTCTCAGCCCTCCTCCCCCGCACAAGCCTCAGATCCCAATACAGAGATCCCCTCTGCATGAACCCAGCTGTCTCTTAGGGTCCATTCACATATCCGTGTGTGTTTTGCAGATCCGGGTAGCACATCGTGCGGCCCCATAGAAATGAATGGGTCCGCAATTCCATTCCGCAAAATGCAGAACAGAATTGCGGACGTGTGAATGAAGCCTTGAAGGCAGCTAGATGTTAATAAAAACCCGGACCGACACCTGCGATCCAGTCCGGTGTTTGACCTTACCTGACTGCTAATTAGTCCAGCAGCACACACTGGGAGGAAAATACCTGCCTCTACATACAACTCCCATTACTGTGTCACAGTCCCTACATAGATACCCCCACCATAATAGATTTGGCTTTTTGTATTCCTTTTATTTGGCGTTGGGATATGATCCCTGTCCATATGACTTATTGCTCCATACAATTTCATGTACAGTCGTGGCCAAAAGTTTTGAGAATGACATAAATATTCGTTTTCACAAAGTTTGCTGCTAAACTGCTTTTAGATCTTTGTTTCAGTTGTTTCTGTGATGTAGTGAAATATAATTACACGCACTTCATACGTTTCAAAGTTTTTTATCCACAATTACATGACATTTATGCAAAGAGTCAGTATTTGCAGTGTTGGCCCTTCTTTTTCAGGACCTCTGCAATTCGACTGGGCATGCTCTCAATCAACTTCTGGGCCAATTCCTGACTGATAGCAACCCATTCTTTCATAATCACTTCTTGGAGTTTGTCAGAATTAGTGGGTTTTTGTTTGTTCAGCCGCCTCTTGAGGATTGACCACAAGTTCTTAATGAGATTAAGATCTGGGGAGTTTCCAGGCCATGGACCCAAAATGTCAACGTTTTGGTCCCTGAGCCACTTAGTTATCACTTTTGCCTTATGGCACGGTGCTCCATCGTGCTGGAAAATGCATTGTTCTTCACCAAACTGTTGTTGGATTGTTGGAAGAAGTTGCTGTTGGAGGGTGTTTTGGTACCATTCTTTATTCATGGCTGTGTTTTTGGGCAAAATTGTGAGTGAGCCCACTCCCTTGGATGAGAAGCAACCCCACACATGAATGGTCTCAGGATGCTTTACTGTTGGCATGACACAGGACTGATGGTAGCGCTTACCTTTTCTTCTCCGGACAAGCCTTGTTCCTGATGCCCCAAACAATCGGAAAGAGGCTTCATCGGAGAATATGACTTTGACCCCATTCCTCAGCAGTCCATTCACCATATTTTCTGCAGAAGATCATTCTGTCCCTGGTGTTTATTTTGGAGATAAGTGGCTTCTTTGCTGCCCTTCTTGACACCAGGCCATCTTCCAAAAGTCTTCGCCTCACTGTGCGTGCAGATGCGCTCACACCTGCCTGCTGCCATTCCTGAGCAAGCTCTGCACTGGTGGCACTCCGATCCTGCAGCTGAATCCTCTTTAGGAGACGATCCTGGCGCTTGCTGGACTTTCTTGGACGCCCTGAAGCCTTCTTAACAAGAATTGAACCTCTTTCCTTGAAGTTCTTGATGATCCTATAAATTGTTGATTGAGGTGCAATCTTAGTAGCCACAATATCCTTGCCTGTGAAGCCATTTTTATGCAACGCAATGATGGCTGCACGTGTTTCTTTGCAGGTCACGATGGTTAAAAATTGAAGAACAATTATTTCAAGCATCACCCTCCTTTTAACAGGTCAAGTCTGCCATTTTAACCCAATCAGTCTGACATAATGATCTCCAGCCTTGTGCTCGTCAACATTCTCACCTGAGTTAACAAGACGATTACTGAAATGATCTCAGCAGGTCCTTTAATGACAGCAATGAAATGCAGTGGAAAGGTTTTTTGGGGATTAAGTTAATTTTCATGGCAAAGAAGGACTATGCAATTCATCTGATCACTCTTCATAACATTCTGGAGTATATGCAAATTGCTATTATAAAAACTTAAGCAGCAACTTTTCCAATTTCCAATATTTATGTAATTCTCAAAACTTTTGACCACAACTGTAGGTGGACACACTGTTCAAGAGAACCAACTCCGCAATGAAAACCTGGCATAATTGTGTGTTACATACAAATCGGTTGTGGATTTTACTGCAGATTTGCAGTGGATTTCACCCTATACATTGCGAAATCCACACTAAAACCAGCACACATAATTGACGCTGTACATTTCAAAATGGTAACGGCAGATCATTTTCTGCTTGGAAAAATATGCAAAATGTACATGAGATGTGATTTCATTCACTTTGCTGGCACTGTATTATGCGGTTCTTTTTCCACAGAAACATCCACGTGGAAAAACTGCACATAATCCGCAAAGTGTGCAGGTGAATGTACAGAATATCCACACAAATTTATGTCTTTGGACCCAAACCCCACCAAAAACCACAAGTGTTAATTGCGGGTTTCGGTGTGCATTAGGTCAGTTTTGGCACAGATCTTACCCTTCCTTTAAAAAGAGTGAAATCCACACCAAAGCCACAAATATAGCCGACATGCTGCAGATTTCTAAATCCGCACGGCAAAGTATACATGAGGTTTGTACAATCTCATACACCTTGCTGTACATTTAGGCCAGATGCACACTGTGCAGATTTGTGTGCAGAAAATCCGCATGGATTCCTCCGCAAAGCCGCACAGTGTGTTATGTGGTTTTTGGGGTGGATTTCCCGCAGATCTCATCCTTCCATGGAAAAGGGTGAAATCCACTCAAGAAAAATGCAGCAACACCCGACATGCCGCAGATTTCAAAATCCACATATCAGGTCAATTTCAAAAGTGACTGTCATGGTAAAAATACTTAAAAATCTGCATTTCAGGTCAAATTCTGTGCTGAAAATGTCCGCTTTATGTAGATGAGGTTTGTTAAAATATTATTAGGGCTTTTCAGGAAATCAGTTCTTTCTTTTGTCTTTTAAAAGAAATAGTGTTTAGTGAAAGGGGTTATCCCACGATTAATGTAAAAAATAAAAATTGGACAACATATAGTACATGATAAGTACCAAACTTTAGGATTTTTTGACCCCTGACCCGAACCTGAACATTTCAGTAAAAGCTTGGGTTCGAGTTCGGTGTTCGGCGAGTTAATGGCGCTTTTAACTTGTGTGCCCTTAGAAGCCATCACAGCCATGTTTACTATTGGCATGTCTGTGATTGGCCAGTGCAGCATGTGACCCAGCCTCTATAATAAGCTTGAGTCATGTAGCTCCGCACATCACTCTGCTGTTACTAGTGTAGGGAGAGGATGCTGCTGCTGTGAGGGAGAGAATAGGAAAGAATCAGTTATCAGAAGTGCTTGTTAACTCAGCGATCTACAGCGATTTTGTGGGTGCAGTGCACATTTCTTAACCCTGCTCTGAGCCCAGTGACACAGAAAAAGAGCTTTTATCCATCTGTTAGTTAGGTGGGCGGCGCCGGCCATTTTATGCAAGTTCAGTGCACCAGCAAAGCATATTTGCATTTGTGACAGTGAAATACAAGCTTGAAATATTGAAATTATCTTCTGGGTTTTAAAAAAACACCAATTTTTTGCAATACCCTACATCTGGTGCCTTTGCTGCATTTGTCACAGTGAAATACAAGCGTTAGATACTGCTGTTATAGTCTGGTATTAAAAAAACACCTATTTTGGGCAAGATAATACATTTGTGGCTTTTGTTGCATTTTTCACAGTGAAATACAAACTTTAAATACTGCAATTATACTCTGGGTTTTAAAAAACCCCCACCAATTTGGGGCAAAATAATAAATTTGCGGACTTTGTTGCATTTGTCACAGTGAAATACAAGCTTGGAATACTGCAATTATATTTTGTTTTTTTTAAAAACACCCATTTATTGCAATACCCTACATCTGGTGCCTTTGCTGCATTTGTCACAGTGAAATACAAGCGTAAGATGGTGCTGTTTATATTCTGGTTTAAAAAAAACACCAATTTTGAGCAAGATAATAAATTTGCGTCCTTTGCTGCATTTCTGACAGTCCAATACAAGCGTAAGATACTGCTGTTATATTCTGGTTAAAAAAAAAACACCTATTTTGGGCAAGATAATACATTTGTGGCCTTTGCTGCATTTGTCACAGTGAAATACAAGCTTGAAATACTTAAATTATATTCTGGGTTTTAAAAAAACAAATTTTTTGCAATACCCTACATCTGGGACCTTTGCTGCATTTGTCACAGTCAAATACAACCAGTCAATACTGCAGTTACATTGTTGGTTGACAAATTTAAAAAAATTGTGACCGTGAAGTAATTGTGTAAAATTTGCCTGTCACACTGTTGTGTGACCTCAAGAAATTTTCGCTCTTTATGACATTGGCACTGCCTTACCCTCAGTGAACTTAATTGTTGACTATAGGCGGTTACATTGTCGCCGGACATAAACCCTCTGTTAGTTTGGTGGGTGAACGCAAAGAATGAGAAGAGCGTGGCTCCGGTCGTGGTGCTGCTGGTGGAGCTCCTGTTACAGGGAGAGGACGTGGTTGATCTGTGCCAGCTACACGCACAAGTGAAACACCTTCCTCAGGTGCGAGTAGGCGACAGAACCTTCAGCATTATTTGGTAGGGCCGAATGCAGCTCTATGAAGGGTGAGGCCAGAACAAGTACAGGCGATAGTAGATTGGGTGGCTGACAGTGCCTCCAGTTCCTTCACATTGTCTCCCACCCAGTCTCCTGCTGAAAGATCAGAGTTGGCACCTGCAGCCCATGGCCATCAGTCTTTTACCTCACCACCTTGCAAATCAGCCAAGCAGTCTGAGCCCCAAGTCATAGAGCAGTCTCTTCTGCTTTTTGATGACTCTGCTAGCAGGGTTTCCCATGGCCATCCACATAGCCCTACCCAAGAAGTGGAAGAGATTGAGTGCACAGATGCCCAACCACTTATGTTTCAGGATGAGTACATGGGAGGACCACCGCAGCACATCTCGGATGATGACGAAACACAGGTGCCAACTGCTGTGGATTTCTGAGGTCTGCAGACCGACAAGGAGGGCAGGGGTGAACCTGCATGACCAGGCATCTAAGTGCAAAGCAAAAGCTGCAGTGGAGTAGACACCTCAAAAACAAAGAAAGGTCTCTGGCTCCTCCTGTTTCCTCTTATGCTGCAGTCTCGGCCTCTTAATCCACCTCTGGAGTGACAGTGGCACCTGCCACCCCGCAAACAGAGGATCTGCCAGCAACACCACCACCTGGGTCACCAAGCATCTCCACAATGTCCCATGGAAGCGTTCAACTCTCTATCTCCCAAACACTGGAGCGAAAGAGGAAGTACCCCCCACCCACCTACGATCCCTGGCCCTGAATGCCAGCATTTCAAAATTACTGGCCTTTGAAATGCTGTCATTTTGTCTGGTGGAGATGGAGAGTTTTAAAAGCCTTATGGCGGTGGCTGTCCCACAGTACGTCGTGCCCAGCCGCCACTTCTTTTCCAGGCAAGCCATCCCTTATCTGCACAACCAAGTGGGGGACAAAATCAGGTGTGCTCGGCGCAATGCCATCTGTGACAAGGTCCACCTAACTACGGAACGTGGACCAGTAAGCACGGTCAGGGACGTTATATCTCCCTAACAGCACACTGGGTAAATGCAGTGGTGGCTGGGCCTGAGGCGGATAGCAGTTTGGCGCATGTCCTTCCACGACCGAGGATTGCAGGGAGCTTCTCTTTGCCTCTTGCTGCTTCCTCCTCCTACTCTGCTTCCTCATCCTCTACCGCCTCCTCATCTGGTCAGCGTAACACCTTCACCACCAACTTCAGCACAGCCAGGGGTAAATGACAGCAGGCAGTTTTAAAACTTATCTGTTTGGGGGACAAACCCCACACCACGCAGGATCTGTGGACGGGCCTTGAACAACAGACCGATGAGTGGTTGGTGCCAGTGAGCCTCAAGCCCGGCCTGGTGGTGTGCAATAATGGGTGAAATCTCGTAGCAGCTCTGGGCGCCTAGCCGGTTTGACGCACATCCCTTGCCTGGCGCATGTGCTGAATTTGGTGGTGCAGAAATTCCTTAAAAATTACCCCGATATGTCATAGCTGCTGCAGAAAGTGCGCGCTTTCGGCGTTCTCACCCTGCTGTTGCTCGCCCATCAGCGCTGCAGCAGAACTTCGGCCTTCCCGCTCACCGCCTCAAATGTGACGTGCCCACAAGGTGGAACTCCACCTTGCACATGATGCCCAGACGTGATGCCCACATGATGTCCAGCGATTAGTGGAGTTTCAGCTGCAGCATGCACGGGTAAGTCGCTCTGCGGAACAGCATTTCAGCACCATGATGCCCAGACATGATGCCCACATGATGTCCAGCGATAGTGGAGTTTCAGCTGCAGCATGCATGGGTAAGTCGCTCTGCGGAACAGCATTTCAGCACCAATGAGTGGGCCTCCATGCTAGACCTGTGTGCCTTGTCGCGCTGTTTCGAGCACTCCACCAACATGGCCAGTGCCGATGACGCAGTTCTCAGCGTTACTATCCCACTTCTCTGATTCCTTAGAAAAATGCTTAGGGCGATGATGGAAGAGAATGTGGCACAGGAGGAGGAGGAAGAGGGATCATTTCGAAGGGTTTCAGGCCAGTCATTCACAAGTGGCTCCAAGGGTGGGTTCCTGCACCCACAAATGCCAGGTACACAATTGTCCAGCAAGGGCATAGGATGAGGAGGGTGAGGAGGAGAAGATGGAGGAGGAGGAACCGTGTTTACAGCAGGGTGGCACCCAGACCAGCTCATGGACATCACTGGTGCGTGGATGGGGGGATACATAGGAAACAGGCGATACACCTCCCACAGAGGACAGCTTGTCGTTGTCCTGGCACATATCTGGCACACATCTGGCACACATGAGCGATTACATGCTGCAGTGTCTCCGCAACGACCGCAGAGTTGGCCACATTCTAAGTTGTGCTGATTACTGAGTGGTCACGCTGCTGAATCCACTTTACAAGGACAACGTACCATCCTTAATTCCGTCACTGGAGCGTGATCGTAAGATGTGAGAGTACAAGCACATGCTGGTAGACGCGCTGCTGGTGGCATTCCCACCTGACAGCAGGGGCAAAGTGGAAGCACAAGGCGAAGGCAGAGGATGAGGAAGAGGTTGCCAATACAGCTGGGGCACAGCCAGCACCTCAGAAGGCAGGGTTAGCATGGCCGAAATGTGGAAAAGTATTTGTCAGCACGCCACAACAACCAGCACCACCAGCTGATATGGAATGTCTTAGCAGGGGGCAGCATTTCAGCAACATGGTGGAGCAGTATGTGTGCACACGCCTTCACATACTGAATGATGGGTCTGCCCCCTTCAACTTCTGGGTCTCCAAATTGGGCACATGGCCTGAGCTTGCCCGTCACGCCTTGGAGGTGCTGGCTGCCCTGCAGCCAGTGTATTGTCTGAACGTGGGTTTACTACAGCAGGGGGCGTCATCACAGACAAGCGCAGCCGCCTGTCCACAGCCAATGTGGACAAGCTCACGTTTATTAAAATGAACCAGGCATGGATCCCACAGGACTTTTCCGTACCTTGTGCAGAATAGACATGTATACCTGCCTTACCCAGCCATTGTTATACTCCAGCGCAATTGTTAATTGTTGTATGTTTGATATTTCACATTTGTTTGGGGTGTACCGTAATTTAAACCAAAAAAATTAAATGAAAACAAAAACCAATGTTGGCTACCTCCTCCTCCACCGCCGCTTCCACCTACACCGCTACTCAATCAGAGTTTCTGACAGCACACCACATGAAATTTTTTATGCAATTAATGTTTTATTCAGCCGGACATTACATCATTTTGAAAAGCAATGTTTCGGGCTTACATATTATGCCCTTCATCAGGCTATGTCTGATAAAAGTGTATATATGGAACCGTCACCGCTACGTCCACCGCTTCCTCAACCTCCTACTCCATATGGACCTCCACCTCATAGATCAAGATTATTATTATTATTTTTTTACGTATTTTATTTTAAATCATTTCACTAATTTGTCTGATACATTGTTGGGTTACATATCCCAATTTTTTGGCTGTGATATACCCCTGCTCTACCTAGTAGACAGGTTAATAAATTTCACTAATTTGTCTGTTACATTGTCCGGTGAAATTCACCTTACCATTAATTTTTTACAGCCATTTTAGTGTTCCAAACTTCGGGTCCCCCTTGACTTCAATGGGGTTCGGGGTCAAGTTCGGGTCTCGAACTTGAACTTTTTTGTGAAGTATGGCCGAACCCAAACATCCAGGTGTCCGCTCAACTCTAATCATTAAGTCTGTATTGCTGGCTACCATTTACCATTATTATTACTGAACATCCCTGACATTTGGCCAGTCGACCCAGCGTCACCGTACAGGAACCACTGAGTCCATTAAAGGTGATTGTAACGGCATATTGAGCCTTCATGAGATTAGGGTGAAGTTGGGCTGATCTGCAGTACGAGGCATGCTCACATCTGTATGTATGGCGCTGTGCCTGGAGACACAATGATAGGGCTGCTGGGCCTCTTTGTAATGGCTCACAGAGGCTACGCTCCCCATGGCTTACAATGGAGAGGTAGTTGGCAATGGAATGGTAGGTGGCCATTGTAGGTTATGTGGAGTGCTGCCTCCATGAGCCGCTGAATATGGGACACGGCCCCTCTGTTCTTCCAATAAGTGAAGATACCAGCGGTGGGATCCTGCATCCATCCCGTTGATATGTCATAAATGTATATGATGGGAATGCCCTTAATCTATCATTGTAGTAGAATTCTTATAGTATATAGCATTACACAATGTATGACTATAATATATTGGAGGGAAAGCAGGCTGACAAACAATTATGACCAATCTTGTAGCTCCCAGCAAGGTTGTCAGGTTGTCTGGGCTCCAAGTCTTACTGTAAAATCAAGCTCACAAAGGGGTTATTTGGTTTCAGGGTGAAATCGGACAACCCTCTGGATCAAGCTGCACCAAAGAGTGGGTAAGTACTTACCTCCCAGATCCTGCACTACCGCCTCAGTTGTCCAGGCTGGGCTCTATATATCCTGGTGCACTGCTGAAGCCAATCTCTGGCCTCACCAGCAAAAAATTGCCTGCAGCAGTCATGTGTTGTCGACATGACATCAACGCTGCAGCAGGATAAATAGAGCTCGGCTGGAGAACCAGAGCGCCAGCTATGCTGGACCTGGCAGGTAAGTACTTCCCTACTATTTACTGCAACTTGATCCAGAGGGTTGTCTGGTTTCCTCCTGAAACGAGACAACCTGTTTAATTTCTATTATTTTGTGCCAGGCAAAGTGTTGGAATATTAGAGCCACAAAGAGTAGGGTAGACAGGCTCTGAGAGTATGGCGGTATTATATAGGTGGAGTTTGTCACTATTACTTATAAACACAAAAACACTTACAAGTGAATTGTAGTACCGATCTCCACAAAACCAATAATCCTGTTTAATCCAAATACACAATTATACTCCCGCTATAATCTAGTCACGCTCATATGACTACTGGTCACATTGATTAACAATACCGCCATATCAATAGCCAGGTATGGAGTATCAGTTAATATGAAGAACAAATATTTACCTCTACTTGTGCTTGGATTCCTGTTGGCTTTTGAAATGAAGGACAAATCTTCTGTACTCGTACTCTAGCCCTATAGAGCCATACAACTGCATCATGTGGAAAAGATCAGCCTCTGGTAAAACCAAGAATGTCTCCAATTACTGACAGCAAGCAGAGATCTTAAAAAAGACTGAAATTTAAGTACAAAATATATCTAAGTTATATCACTTATCATTATACCATTAGGGGGACTACAAGCCCCAGCATGCCAACCACAGATTTAGTGATATTACATAGGGCCAGTAGTGACGTGCTAGATGACTATCACCTCCATAACGGATTATATAAGCAGTGGGGTTATACCTCCAGAGTGGATCTGGAGCAGGTTCAGCGGGTGTAGTGCCAGGGTGAGGGAGATGCCCCCTCTCAGGCTGATGGTCAGGTTCTCATGCTGCATATTTCGGAAGAGCTTCCTCAGTATCGTGAAAGGTGGCAGCAGTGCTGGCTCAGCAGTCAGTCTGGACGGGGCGGCCATGTGGACTCCCTGATGCTTGTACTCTTCACATGTTGCATCCGGGACTGGCATGATAAAGCTGCCCTGGCATATAAACCCCACCAGCCGACGTACAATATACCACCACAGAAAAAATGTGGGGCACAAAGCACACCGCATGGATTTTTGTTGTACTTGGTCAGGCCCCTAACCACTCCCTATAAACATGTAAACCCCATCATCCGCATGAGAGGAAACACCACATCACTACCTCAGGGTCAGTCAGGGAGAAGCTACTAATATAAATCCATACTCAGGCCCCACCAGCCAATCCAAGGCCATACCGGAACCTCACCAAAAAATACTACTGCACAGCACCAAATACCACAGTGCACACTGCAGACTTTCAAACAGTTCTGATTTTGTGTGTGTGAGGGGGAAACCTGTCCCATATTGGGTGCCATTTTGAGGTCATTCCCAAGTGGTCTGAGGGTCAAGGCCTACGTGTCCTGGATTTAATTTTTTTAATATTGGTACCATCTCCCACCTCACTGGCAACAATTTCTCGTTTCCACCCCTCCCCCTTAGGGTCCATTCACACGTCCGTTTTTTCTTTCCTGATCTGTTCCGTTTTTTCAGGAACAGATCAGGACCAGATCTGGACCCATTCATTTTCAATGGGTCCTGGAAAAAATCGGACAGCACAATGTGTGCTGTCCGTTTCCGTTGTTCCGTTCCGCATGTCCGTTTAAATATAAAACATGTCCTATTCTTGTCCTGAAAAATCGGATCCTGGTACAATACAAAGTCAATGGATCCGCAAAAAACGGATGACATTCGGATGTTATTCCGTATGTCATCCGTTTTTTGCGGATTCCGTTCCTGGAAACACATAACAAATTTTTTTTTTTTTCCAATTTTTTTTCAAAGAAATCCAAACAACTTTATTTGATTATTGAAATGTATACATGCTCCCGTTTTTTACGGATCCGCAAAAAACGGATGACATACGGAAACATTTTCAGGAACAACGGATCCGCAAAAAACGGACCGTTTTTCAGGATGAAAAAAAACAGGACGTGTGAATGGACCCTTAGGCAGCAACATTTCTCCCTTGGCTTCTGGCTGTACGGGGGCCTCCGGGAACAATGGAGATGTTTCCAGGGCTGGAGTTTTCCTCCAGCCCCCGTAGCAGCCATTTTGCTGCCTCTTCCGCAACACACCAGAAATTATGTTTGCGGGAAGGGGTGGGGGATGGGGACAGGAAAAAAAAAAGGAGGGAAATAAGAAATCACTTGATCTGCAAAAGGTGCTCACCTGTCCTCTCCCCAATAATAGTGTTCCAGGGATCAGCGGCAACGCTCCTGTGATGTCATAATGCCCAGCTTGGCAACGGGGCACTGCTGCAGGGAGCAGTGTTGCCATGGGCAACCAAACCCACACTAGCTGTGTAAGTTAGGAGATAGAAGTCTGGATGGATCCGCATGCACAATAGGGCGGGTGTTGAGCACCCAATGTGTGTTTCTTCCATCTTCTCCGTGCTATGAGGAGCCAGCGGAGATGTTGTGGCTTTAATTGTTTGAATCTATACATGTAACTGAATCCCTTCTGATGGTATACAGGCATGCTGGGATCTGTAGTGCACATGTAACACCCCATAGATTTTGTGCAATGATGATGTTTAATGCTAAACCTTTTCTTTTCTTTCCCTCATTAGTTGCAGTGCACAGTTCTGCCCACTAGGGGTGTTCTTAGGAAAGATTGCTGCTTCACACTAGGAACCAAGTTTGGAGAGGACAGTTCCCGAGGGGGAGGGTTTGTTGGGTGTGCGATAAAGGCTGGAAAGAAAGGGTTGTGACTAAATACTATACTCCGTAAGGACCTGGTCCTTACCAGTGATAGTAAATAGCCGACTCAGTGTGAGCTGGCTATTTCCTATCACCGGGAAGGACCTTTTTGCCCCCTAGTGGTCAGGTCCTGAACTGAAATAGTATTTAGCCAGTTCATAGTGAGATGGCTAAATACTATACTCCATAAGGACCTGGTCCTCACCAGTGATAGGAAATAGCCAGCTCCCACTGAGTCGGCTATTTACTATCACTGGTAAGAACCAGGTTTTCCCCTACTGGTCAGGTCCTAAACTGAAATAGTATTTAGCCAGTTCACAGTGAGTTGGCTAAATACTATACTTCGTAAGGACCTGGTCCCTGATCTGGTTATTGAACTGTGTTAGGATTTAGTTGATTTTTTTATGACTTGGTGAAATTCCCTTGTCTATTATGACCTGGCCATTAACTATGTCCAGTAACACATCTTCTACATGGATACAGTGTTATAGTATACAATGAAGTTATATAGGTGACTATAGTAGAATGAGCCTCTTTTATGTTTATTTTTATATTTGAAAAATCTTTAAAATAACCAATGTGACTTTGGAGTACTTGTATTAGTAGAAATGTCCGGTCCTATGATATTCATGGTAAAGCGCTTTCCAGAAACATCTGCCCATGCGATCTCTGTTGGCTATTTCCTATCACAGTTAAGGACTAGGCCCTTAAGGAGTATAGTATTTAGCCAACTCTCTGTGAACCAGCTATATACAGGTCTTTCTCAAAAAATTAGCATATTGTGATAAAGTTCATTATTTTCTGTAATGTACTGATAAACATTAGACTTTCATATATTTTAGATTCATTACACACCAACTGAAGTAGTTCAAGCCTTTTATTGTTTTAATATTGATGATTTTGGCATACAGCTCATGAAAACCCCAAATTCCTATCTAAAAAAATTAGCATATCATGAAAAGGTCCTCTAAACGAGCTATTAACCTAATCATCTGAATCAACTAATTAACTCTAAACACCTGCAAAAGATTCCTGAGGCTTTTAAAAACTCCCAGCCTGGTTCATTACTCAAAACCGCAATCATGGGTAAGACTGCCGACCTGACTGCTGTCCAGAAGGCCATCATTGACACCCTCAAGCAAGAGGGTAAGACACAGAAAGAAATTTCTGAACGAATAGGCTGTTCCCAGAGTGCTGTATCAAGGCACCTCAGTGGGAAGTCTGTGGGAAGGAAAAATTGTGGCAGAAAACGCTGCACAACGAGAAGAGGTGACCGGACCCTGAGGAAGATTGTGGAGAAGGACCGATTCCAGACCTTGGGGGACCTGCGGAAGCAGTGGACTGAGTCTGGAGTAGAAACATCCAGAGCCCCCGTGTACAGGCGACAGGTGCCGCATTCCCCAGAAACAGCGGCAGAAGCGCCTGACCTGGGCTACAGAGAAGCAGCACTGGACTGTTGCTCAGTGGTCCAAAGTACTTTTTTCGGATGAAAGCAAATTTTGCATGTCATTCGGAAATCAAGGTGCCAGAGTCTGGAGGAAGACTGGGGAGAGGGAAATGCCAAAATGCCTGAAGTCCAGTGTCAAGTACCCACAGTCAGTGATGGTCTGGGGTGCCATGTCAGCTGCTGGTGTTGGTCCACTGTGTTTTATCAAGGGCAGGGTCAATGCAGCTAGCTATCAGGAGATTTTGGAGCACTTCATGCTTCCATCTGCTGAAAAGCTTTATGGAGATGAAGATTTCATTTTTCAGCACGACCTGGCACCTGCTCACAGTGCCAAAACCACTGGTAAATGGTTTACTGACCATGGTATTACTGTGCTCAATTGGCCTGCCAACTCTCCTGACCTGAACCCCATAGAGAATCTGTGGGATATTGGGAAGAGAAAGTTGAGAGACGCAAGACCCAACACTCTGGATGAGCTTAAGGCCACTATCGAAGCATCCTGGGCCTCCATAACACCTCAGCAGTGCCACAGGCTGATTGCCTCCATGCCACGCCGCATTGAAGCAGTCATTTCTGCAAAAGGATTCTCGACCAGGTATTGAGTGCATAACTGAACATAATTATTTGAAGGTTGACTTTTTTTGTATTAAAAACACTTTTCTTTTATTGGTCGGATGAAATATGCTAATTTTTTGAGATAGGAAATTTGGGGTTTTCATGAGCTGTATGCCAAAATCATCAATATTAAAACAATAAAAGGCTTGAACTACTTCAGTTGGTGTGTAATGAATCTAAAATATATGAAAGTCTAATGTTTATCAGTACATTACAGAAAATAATGAACTTTATCACAATATGCTAATTTTTTTAGAAGGACCTGTACTACTCTGTAAGGCTACTTTCACACTAGCGTTCGGAGCGGGTCCGTCTGATGTTTCATCAGACGGATTCGCTCCTATAATGCAGACGTTTGCATCCGTTCAGAACGGATCCGTCTGCATTCTAACTTAGAAAAATTTCTAAGTGTGAAAGTAGCCTGAGCGGATCCGTTCAGACTTTACATTGAAAGTCAATAGTGGACGGATCCGCTTGAAGATTGAGCCATATGGTGTCATCTTCAAGCGGATCCGTCCCCATTGACTTCCATTATAAGTCTGGACGGATCCGCTCGCCTCCGCACGTTCGGGTGCGGAGCGGAGGCTGAGCGCTGGCAGACGGATGCATTCTCAGTGGATCCGCCTCCACTGAGAATGCATTAGGGCCAGACGGCTGCGTTCAGGGCCGCTTGTGAGCCCCTTCAAACGGAGCTCACGAGCGGACACCTGAACGCAGGTGTGAAAGTAGCCTAAGGACCTGGTCTTCCCCAGTGATAGTAAATAGCCGACTCAGTGTGAGCTGGCTATTTCCTATCACCGGTAAGGACCTTTTTGCCCCCTAGTGTTCAGGTCCTGAACTAAAATAGTATATAAACAGTTAACAGTTAGTGTTGAGCGCGAATATTCGAATATCGAATTTTTTCCGCGAATATAGGCACTTCGCTAATTCGCGAATATTTCGAATATAGTGATATAAATTCGAAATTTCGAATATTCTTTTTTTTTTTTTTTTTTTTTAATATTTTTTTCTTTCCCAGTTCCCTAAAGTTGTTCTTACCTGTCCTTTGGATTCCTGGCTTCCTGGCTACTCCAGTCAGTGCCCGTTGCCGCTTCTGCCGACTTGCGTGCTCATGGAGCGTCCCCATCACCATGGGAACGTCTCCATATACTAGAATGTACTGTCGGATTTGAGAATTACGTTGAAATCGCAATTCGGTTATTTCAAGTTATAATAATCGAATTTCGATTTTAACTTAAAGGCTACTCTCCTATTGAAATAGCAATGCGATTATTTCAAGTTATAATAATCGAATTTCGATTTTAACTTAGCACTGCTATATTCCATATTCGTTAATTCTAGCCTAATATGGAATATAGCAGTGCTAAGTTAAAATCGAAATGACGAATATATTCGTTATATTCCACAAAACGAAGATAACAAAATATTCTCCATCTTCGTTTTAGCTACCTATTCATCAACTTCGCTAATTCTAGCAATCATATAGGAAAGTTTACTATAGAGACAGCTAAGTTTAATTCGCTATGCGATTATCTGACTGCTTTTTAAAAAAATGCGCCCGACATCCTGTATCAAACGCGCCCGCGCCCGGCATCTGGGCGCGGGCGCGTTTGATACAGGATGTCGGGCGCATGCGCAGTGCGGCGAAAGTAAGACGGCGCGTAGTACGCGCGGCAGCCAGGACCGCGCTCCTGCCGCCCTTTACTGCGCATGCGGCCGTTGAGCGCGGTCCCGGAATCGGATTTCGGCTGTCAGTCACAGAGGCAGGGGGCGGGGAGAGGGCCATGTAAGACGCCGAGGCCGCTGCCCCCGTGACTTCAAGCCTGACTTGAAGCACGGGGCAGCAGCTGAATATAACATCGATTTCTGACTGAGCATACATGCTGCAAAACTAACAAAAAGTGCATCAGGAAACGACTATACAGCACTATAAGGTACTGTAAACAGCTTAATAGGCGATTTTTGGGTGACAGGTTCCCTTTAAAAGGTTGAAGCGCTGACATTGATAGTTACTTACCAACTACTGCCACCTTGTCTATACTGCAACAAATTGCTGTGAACTTGGATACATATATATATATTCTCTATTCTCCTATTCTATGCTGCTACAATTCTATTAGAATATGGAAGTGTCTTATTCCCCTCTGTGAATTGGAACACTATCTAACTCTGCTACATAAACTATGATATTTACGGGATATTAATTTATTTGTTTGTGTATGCTCCTGGATCTATCACTATTTTAAATTTATTGCTATTTTTTATTCATTGCTATATTTTATTGCTGGTCATTATTTTAGCTGCTATATTGATTTATTATATGTAAATATATTTTATATATTTATATTATATATACATTTACATATAGTATAATTAGTGTAATATTGTATAATTATTTTTTTAATACAGAGGTTATCTATATATGTCCATTATACTGTACAATACATTATATCTAAATCACCATACCTCATATGGATCATGGAATAAATAATTATACAATATTACACTAATTATACTATATGTAAATTTACATATAATATAAATACTGTATTAACATTCAGCCACTATAGGAACATAGCTAATAAATACACTGTATCCACTACTTCAGAGAAAAACAAATAAATAAAAATAAATATGGAAAACTCCATCAAGATACAAAACAATATACACTTAAAGGATAAAAAAACAGATGAATGCAATAATATTGATTGTGTATCTGACATACTTGAAGCAAACTATCTTATTACTTGAAATTGGGACATTCTCTAAAAACTTTCTTATCCCCTAAACACTGAAGGTATTTACATGCAAATCGCGATTCATATGCTAATGCCGCCCTTCATTAAGGTTGCAAGTACATACAAAAGGATCGACTAATGGCGTACATTGCAGTATTATACCTCAGTATCGCTGACTACACTGCCTGCGCCTGACTGGAAGCAAACTAGCTTATTACTTGAAATTGGGACATTCTCTAATAACTTTCCTACCCCCCACTCTCAGTATGGCTGCAATAGGATCTAAGGCCCCTTTCACACGGGCGAGGAGGGGCTGGAAGGGTTAAAAATAGGGCTCATGGGGTTAAGAATAAATAAAAAATAATAAACTACTGTACAATGGACTAACTATACATTCATATATTTATGTACTGAATCACAATTATGATTCAGTACATCTAGAATATTAGACTATATATTTGCATATGCAGCTCTATAATATATCTGTATACACCGCTCCATTATGTCTTTAGATCTGTGATACAAGTGGATTAGATTTGGATAACACCTGGTGATACATTGTACCGGGTTTTGTGCGGTCTACTGCATACAGATATATAATAGAGCGGTGTGTACAGATATATAATGAAGTGTTGTATACAGATATGTAATGGAGCAGTGAACAGCATACAGATATATAATAGAGCGGTGTGTACAGATATATAATGAAGTGTTGTATACAGATATGTAATGGAGCAGTGAACAGTATACAGATATATAATGTAGTGGATACAGAGTGTATTTATTAGCTATGTTCCTATAGTGGCTGAATGTTATTACAGTATCGAAAAACAACATGTACAGTATGGATACATTTGTATTTAGCAAAGCCTTTTGAACATTTCCTCCTCGAGGGCAGCCCCCCCCCCCCTCCCCCCTTCTGCCAGGACAATTCCCACACCTATTCTTGCTATTCTTAATGTTGGATCTCTTTCTCCACAATTGCGCAATGGAAACCTAATATGAATTATGATGTTAACACTGACACCATTAAAACAAATAATATTGTTACATGAAAAACAAAAATAAATAAATTAATACAGCTCCAGCGCTGGGTGAGTTTTAAAATACACCAAAAGTTTACAGGCAAAAATAGACCAATATACACAGCGTTGCTGCTATATTGATTTATTATATATAAATATATTTATATTATATATAAATTTACATATAGTATAATTAGTGTAATATTGTATAATTATTTTTTAATACAGAGGTTATCTATCTTACTATCTATCTATATCTATATATGTCCATTATACTGTACAATACACTATATCTAAATCACCATACCTCATATTATACTATATGTAAATTTATATATAATATAAATACTGTATTAACATTCAGCCACTATAGGAACATAGCTAATAAATACACTCTGTATCCACTACTTCAGAGAAAAACAAATAAATAAAAATAAATATGGAAAACTCCATCAAGATACAAAACAATATACACTTAAAGGATAAAAAAACAGATGAATGCAATAATATTGATTGTGTATCTGACATACTTGAAGCAAACTATCTCATTACTTGAAATTGGGACATTCTCTAATAACTTTCCTACCCCCCACTCTCAGCATGGCTACAATAGGATCTAAGGCCCCTTTCACATGGGTGAGCAGGGGCTGGAGGGGTTAAAAATAGGGCTGGAGGAATTAAAAATAGGGCTGGAGAGGTTAATAAGGGGTATAATACTCAAGTATGTCAGATACACAATAAATATTATTGCATTCATCTGTTTCCTACCCCCCCCCCCCCACACACACACACTCTCAGTATGGCTACAATAGGATCTAAGGCCCCTTTCACATGGGTGAGAAGGGGCTGTTGGGGTTTAAAATAGGCTGGAGGGGTTAATAAGGGGTATAATACTCAAGTATGTCTGATACACAATCAATATTATTGTATTCATCTGTTTCCCCCCCCCCTCCCCCCCACTCTCAGTATGGCTTCAATAGAATCTAAAGCCCCTTTCACACGGGGGAGGAGGGGATGGAGGGGTTAAAAATTAATTTAAAAAAAAAATTTAACTCACCTTAATCCACTTTTTCGCGCAGCCCGTCTTCTCTTCTGTCTTCAGGACCTGGGTGAAAGGCCTGATAATAATATTGATTGTGTATCTGACATACTTGAAGCAAACTATCTTATTATGTTACTATCTATTAAAAATAGGGCTGGAGGGTTAAAAATAGGGCTGGAGGGGTTAATAAGGGGTATAATACTCAAGTATGTCTGATACACAATCAATATTATTGTATTCATCTTTTTCCTACCCCCACTCTCAGTATGGCTACAATAGGATCTAAGGCCCCTTTCACACGGGCGAGGAGGGGCTGGATGGGTTAAAAATTAATAAAAAATAATTTAACTCACCTTAATCCACTTGTTCCCGCAGCCCGTCTTCTATTCTGTCTTCTTTCTTGAGGAGCTGGGTAAAAGACCAGTGGTGACATCACTACGCTCATCACATGGTCCGTCACATGATCCATCACCATGGTGATAAGCGCAGTGACGTCACCACAGGTCTTTTACCCAGGTCCTGAAGAAAGAAGACAGAAGAGAAGACGGGCTGCGCGAACAAGTGGATTAAGGTGAGTTAAATTATTTTTTATTAATTTTTAACCCATCCAGCCCCTCCTCGCCCGTGTGAAAGGGGCCTTAGATCCTATTGTAGCCATACTGAGAGTGGGGGTAGGAAAGTTATTAGAGAATGTCACAATTTCAAGTAATGAGATAGTTTGCTTCAAGTATGTCAGATACACAATCTATATTATTGCATTCATCTGTTTTTTTATCCTTTAAAGGGGTTGTCCCATTTCATTAATTGCTGTTAATCAGTTTCCCCAAGTGTCCTTGAATAATCTTCTAAATAACTTCCATTTCCTAACTTGCACGGTTCTCCTGAAAAATGCCTTCATCTGCGCCTCTGTTGTCTACCTGTATCCCATGGATACGGCCAGATACTTGCGGGGCTTGTATGTGCCGCGCCTGCGCACAATGTCCTACCTTCTCCCCAGCCGGCCGCTCGAGAACGCGCACACATGGCTGTTTTACAAGCTGGGGAGGCGTGTCCTGCATGCTGGAGATAGTGCCGGGGAGAGAGACTGTCTGCCTGCTACGCTGCTGTCCTGCAGATTCTAGAGGAGGGAGGAGGGCCCTGGAAGATCACGGTGGCAGAGGTTAGTGATTGATATGCTCCCCTGGGCCCTATTAGTCCCGGGCTGACTCCTTCTGGGCGCCGGAGCACACGGCGTCCTCGGTTGCTATGACGCCGTGCGCTCCCTCATGCTGCCGGAATACAGTGATACATCTTATAGATCATAGCAGTGTATTACTGTTTTCCGGCAGCATGAGGGAGCGCACGGCGTCATAGCAACCGAGGACGCCGTGTGCTCCGGCGCCCAGAAGGAGTCCAGGCAGCAATCCACAGATGCCCCCCCCCCACCCCATAAGTGCCCTCCACAGATGCCCCCCCACCCCATAAGTGCCATCCACAGATGCCCCCACCCCATAAATGCACTCCACAGATGCCCCCACCCCATAAGTGCCCTCCACAGATGCCCCCCCACCCCATAAGTGCCCTCCACAGATGCCCCCCCCACCCCATAAGTGCACTCCACAGATGCCCCCACCCCATAAGTGCCCTCCACAGATGCCCCCACCCCATAAGTGCCCTCCACAGATGCCCCCCCCCCCCATATAAGCTGGGTAATAGGTCAGTGATAATATCAGACACCGGGAAAGCTGGGTAATAAGTCTATAAGACTTATTACCCAGCTTTCCCGGTATCAGATATGATCACTGACTTATTACCCAGCTTTCCCCGTATCAGATATTATCACTGACTTATTACCCAGCTTTCCCGGTATCAGATATTATCACTGACTTATTACCCAGCTTTCCCGGTATCAGATATTATCACTGACTTATTACCCAGCTTTCCCCGTATCAGATATTATCACTGACTTATTACCCAGCTTTCCCGGTATCAGATATTATCACTGACTTATTACCCAGCTTTCCCGGTGTACAATATTATCACTGACTTATTACCCAGCTTTCCCGGTGTACAATAATATTACAGACTTATTACCCAGCTTTCCCGGTATCAGATATTATCACTGACTTATTACCCAGCTTTCCCGGTGTACAATATTATCACTGACTTATTACCCAGCTTTCCCGGGAAAGCTGGGTAATAAGTCAGTGATAATATCTGATACCGGGAAAGCTGGGTAATAAGTCAGTGATAATATTGTTCACCGGGAAAGCTGGGTAATAAGTCAGTGATAATATCTGATACGGGGAAAGCTGGGTAATAAGTCAGTGATAATATCTGATACGGGGAAAGCTGGGTAATAAGTCAGTGATAATATCTGATACCGGGAAAGCTGGGTAATAAGTCAGTGATAATATCTGATACGGGGAAAGCTGGGTAATAAGTCAGTGATAATATCTGATACCGGGAAAGCTGGGTAATAAGTCAGTGATAATATCTGATACCGGGAAAGCTGGGTAATAAGTCAGTGATAATATCTGATACCGGGAAAGCTGGGTAATAAGTCAGTGATAATATTGTTCACCGGGAAAGCTGGGTAATAAGTCAGTGATAATATTGTTCACCGGGAAAGCTGGGTAATAAGTCAGTGATAATATCTGATACCGGGAAAGCTGGGTAATAAGTCAGTGATAATATCTGATACCGGGAAAGCTGGGTAATAAGTCAGTGATAATATTGTTCACCGGGAAAGCTGGGTAATAAGTCAGTGATAATATTGTTCACCGGGAAAGCTGGGTAATAAGTCAGTGATAATATCTGATACCGGGAAAGCTGGGTAATAAGTCAGTGATAATATCTGATACCGGGAAAGCTGGGTAATAAGTCAGTGATAATATTGTTCACCGGGAAAGCTGGGTAATAAGTCAGTGATAATATTGTTCACCGGGAAAGCTGGGTAATAAGTCAGTGATAATATCTGATACCGGGAAAGCTGGGTAATAAGTCAGTGATAATATCTGATACCGGGAAAGCTGGGTAATAAGTCAGTGATAATATTGTTCACCGGGAAAGCTGGGTAATAAGTCAGTGATAATATTGTTCACCAGGAAAGCTGGGTAATAAGTCAGTGATAATATTGTTCACCGGGAAAGCTGGGTAATAAGTCAGTGATAATATTGTTCACCGGGAAAGCTGGGTAATAAGTCAGTGATAATATTGTTCACCGGGAAAGCTGGGTAATAAGTCAGTGATAATATTGTTCACCGGGAAAGCTGGGTAATAAGTCAGTGATAATATCTGATACCGGGAAAGCTGGGTAATAAGTCAGTGATAATATCTGATACCGGGAAAGCTGGGTAATAAGTCAGTGATAATATTGTTCACCGGGAAAGCTGGGTAATAAGTCAGTGATAATATTGTTCACCGGGAAAGCTGGGTAATAAGTCAGTGATAATATTGTTCACCGGGAAAGCTGGGTAATAAGTCAGTGATAATATTGTTCACCGGGAAAGCTGGGTAATAAGTCAGTGATAATATTGTTCACCGGGAAAGCTGGGTAATAAGTCAGTGATAATATTGTTCACCGGGAAAGCTGGGTAATAAGTCAGTGATAATATTGTTCACCGGGAAAGCTGGGTAATAAGTCAGTGATAATATCTGATACCGGGAAAGCTGGGTAATAAGTCAGTGATAATATCTGATACCGGGAAAGCTGGGTAATAAGTCAGTGATAATATTGTTCACCGGGAAAGCTGGGTAATAAGTCAGTGATAATATTGTTCACCGGGAAAGCTGGGTAATAAGTCAGTGATAATATTGTTCACCGGGAAAGCTGGGTAATAAGTCAGTGATAATATTGTTCACCGGGAAAGCTGGGTAATAAGTCAGTGATAATATTGTACACCGGGAAAGCTGGGTAATAAGTCTGTAATATTATTGTACACCGGGAAAGCTGGGTAATAAGTCAGTGATAATATTGTACTCCGGGAAAGCTGGGTAATAAGTCAGTGATAATATCTGATACCGGGAAAGGTGGGTAATAAGTCAGTGATAATATCTGATACCGGGAAAGCTGGGTAATAAGTCAGTGATAATATTGTACACCGGGAAAGCTGGGTAATAAGTCAGTGATAATATCAGACATCGGGAAAGCTGGGTAATAAGTCAGTGAATATATCTATCTATATCTAGCACAGATCATATGGCTACTAGCTAACATGCATTTGGGCTGTAGTGATTTATTGTTTTTGCTGCACAGAATGGGTTTGTAACACAGGTTTTATGTGTAAATGTGTATTAGAATGCAGGACAGTCACAAGTTACTCCATTAGTTCACTAGCATTGGTCAGTGGTCACTGAGTGATTCCCCAGCAGGGGGATGGGCTTTACATACTCTGCAGGCTCCATGTGGATGACTCATCCACATGAACGAGCACGGACTGAGCTCTGAGGGTGAGTCATGAGGAGGCGCGGCCTTCACTCAACTGCCTGAGAACCAGGAAGTTATCAGGACATTTACTGCTGGTAAGATTGAAACAGCAAAGTGGGACAACCCCTTTAAGTGTATATTGGTTTGTATCTTGATGGAGTTTTCCATATTTATTTTTATTTATTTGTTTTTCTCTGAAGTAGTGGATACAGTGTATTTATTACCTATGTCCCTATAGTGGCTGAATGTTAATACAGTATTTATATTATATATAAATTTACATATAGTATAATTAGTGTAATATTGTATAATTATTTATTCCATGATCCATATGAGGTATGGTGATTTAGATATAGTGTATTGTACAGTATAATGGACATATATAGATATAGATAGATAGTAAGATAGATAACCTCTGTATTAAAAAATAATTATACAATATTACACTAATTATACTATATGTAAATTTATATATAATATAAATATATAAAATATATTTATATATAATAAATCAATATAGCAGCAACGCTGTATATATTGGTCTATTTTTGCCTGTAAACTTTTGGTGTATTTTAAAACTCACCCAGCGCTGGAGCTGTATTAATTAATTTATTTTTGTTTTTCATGTAACAATATTATTTGTTTTAATGGTGTCAGTGTTAACATCATAATTCATATTAGGTTTCCATTGCGCAATTGTGGAGAAAGAGATCCAACATTAAGAATAGCAAGAATAGGTGTGGGAATTGTCCTGGCAGAAGGGGGGGGGGGGGGCTGCCCTCGAGGAGGAAATGTTCAAAAGGCTTTGCTAAATACAAATGTATCCATACTGTACATGTTGTTTTTCGATACTGTAATAACATTCAGCCACTATAGGAACATAGCTAATAAATACACTCTGTATCCACTACATTATATATCTGTATACTGTTCACTGCTCCATTACATATCTGTATACAACACTTCGTTATATATCTGTACACACCTGCTCTATTATATATCTGTATGCAGTAGACCGCACAAAACCCGGTACAATGTATCACCAGGTGTTATCCAAATCTAATCCACTTGTATCACAGATCTAAAGACATAATGGAGCGGTGTATACAGATATATTATAGAGCTGCATATGCAAATATATAGTCTAATATTCTAGATGTACTGAATCATAATTGTGATTCAGTACATAAATATATGAATGTATAGTTAGTCCATTGTACAGTAGTTTATTATTTTTTATTTATTCTTAACCCCATGAGCCCTATTTTTAACCCTTCCAGCCCCTCCTCGCCCGTGTGAAAGGTGCCTTAGATCCTATTGTAGCCATACTGAGAGTGGGGGGTAGGAAAGTTATTAGAGAATGTCCCAATTTCAAGTAATAAGCTAGTTTGCTTCCAGTCAGGCGCAGGCAGTGTAGTCAGCGATACTGAGGTATAATACTGCAATGTACGCCATTAGTCGATCCTTTTGTATGTACTTGCAACAGGGGCGTTGTTAGGTCAAAACATTCGGGGCTTGAGCCCCGGATGTTTTGACCAGTGCCCCGAATGTTATGCTGGCAGTCATTTCCACACAATCTCCTGCACAGCCCGGAGCCTGACTCCGGCCACTCATGTGACTGATCACGTGCTCCTGACATCATGAAAGGTCCTTTAGCCCACTAGGAACTATCAACTCCTGAGGTAGGACATGTGAATGGAGCATTTCTAGGTGCATCTTGTGGCTGTATTCTGCCCCCTGCCCTGTACTGTACCCCCCATGCTGTACTGTGTATACCTACTGTACCTTATATGCTGTATATTGCCCCCTGCCCTGTACTGTGCACCCCATGCTGTATTCTGCCCCCTGCCGCACTGTGTGTGCCTCCTGCCCTGTACTGTACCCCCTATAATGCACTGTGTGCCCCCTGCCTTATACTGTACCCCCTATAATGCACTGTGTGCCCGCTGCCTTATACTGTACCCCCTATAATGCACTGTGCCCCCTATGCTGCACTGTGCGTGCCCCCTGCTCTGTATTGCGCCTGCTATGCTGTACTGTACCCCCTGTGCTGCATTGTACCCCTATGCTGCACTGTGCGTCCCCCCCCCCCCGTACCCTGTACATTGCAACCTCCCTTCTCTGTCTCTAGTGCTTGCCACTTGGCACTATCATGGCACAGTAAGGCCGGTTTTACATCACGGTTTGCCATTCGTCTAATGCAGGGGTAGGCAACCTACGTCACTCCAGCTGTTGTGAAACTACAACTCCCAGCATGCATTATTGCTCTGCTCTTCTCATAACTCCCATAGAAATTAATGGAACATGCTGGGAATTGTGGTTTCGCAAAAGCTGGAATGCCAAAAGTTGCTGACCCCTGGTAATGTATACATAAAATGTATATGTTAACAGGTGACTCAGACTGACACCATAAAAAAAAAAATACGTTAATGTATAAAAAAAATTTTTTAACAGACTTGGCAGGATACAAAGCGTAGTGTGCTGCGCTTTTGTATCCCATTTTCCAACGTAAACATTAAACGGATGGCAAAAATGTGATGTGAACTCTCCCTTACATATGCACATATAGGATGCCAGGATAGTCATGGAGGGGGGGGCCCATACAAAATTTTGCTGTGGGGCCCAGTCAGTTCTAGATACGCCCCTGGCTGGCAGGGTCGGCCGCTCTGACTCTCCTGCACTGCACAGCCCCGCCATCCTAATCCGTATCCTGCAGTAACTGAACTTTAAAACAGCTCTTATGATCTCATTACTATCTTACACACTCCGCTCCGGAAACATGCAGTGCTGGCGGCGCTCGCTCACTGACGTCACGCGCCTGCTCCTCCCACTAGGTGGCGCAGGTGCGTGACGTCAGTGAGTGAGAGCCGCCCCCCGCACTGCCTGTTACTGGAGCTGAGTGTCTAAGTCAAGATAGTAATGAGATGTGCGCTGATTTAAAGTTAAGTTACTGCAGGATACGGATGATCTGTGGGGTTGTCCAGACGGCTAGGCCCTTAACAGTAGTTATTAACCCGTTTCAGCAGTCCTCCATTCACTGAAGGGGAGACTGCTGAAAGGGGTTAATAACTACTGTGAAGGGGGGGACTGCTGAAAGAGGTTAATAACTACTGTGAAGGGGGGGACTGCTGAAAGGGGTTAATAACTGCTGTGAAGGGGGGACTGCTGAAAGAGGTTAATAACTACTGTGAAGGGGGGACTGCTAAAAAGGGGTTAATAACTACTGTGAAGGGGGGGACTGCTGAAAGAGGTTAATAACTACTGTGAAGGGGGGGACTGCTGAAAGGGGTTAATAACTGCTGTGAAGGCCCATGGGGGCGTGGCTTCATGGGGTGGGGGCGTGGCTTCACAGGGGCGTGATACATTGGGCTTGTGCCCCGGATGTTTTCAGACCCTATCAACGCCCCTGACTTGCAACCTTAATGAAGGGCGGCATTAGCTTATGAATCGCGATTTGCATGTAAATACCTTCAGTGTTTAGGGGATAAGAAAGTTATTAGAGAATGTCCCAATTTCAAGTAATAAGATAGTTTGCTTCAAGTATGTCAGATACACAATCAATATTATTGCATTCATCTGTTTTTTTTTATCCTTCAAGTGTATATTGTTTTGTATCTTGATGGAGTTTTCCATATTTATTTTTATTTATTTGTTTTTCTCTGAAGTAGTGGATACAGTGTATTTATTAGCTATGTTCCTATAGTGGCTGAATGTTAATACAGTATTTATATTATATGTAAATTTACATATAGTATAATTAGTGTAATATTGTATCATTATTTATTCTATGATCCATATGAGGTATGGTGATTTAGATATAGTGTATTGTACAGTATAATGGACATATAGATATATATAGACCTATATATAGATATAATAACCTCTGTATTAAAAAAATAATTATACAATATTACACTAATTATACTTTATGTAAATGTATATATAATATAAATATATAAAATATATTTACATATAATAAATCAATATAGCAGCTAAAATAATGACCAGCAATAAAATATAGCAATGAATAAAAAATAGCAATAAATGTAAAATAGTGATAGATCCAGGAGCATACACAAACAAATACATTAATATCCCGTAAATATCATAGTTTATGTAGCAGAGTTAGATAGTGTTCCAATTCACAGAGGGGAATAAGACACTTCCATATTCTAATAGAATTGTAGCAGCATAGAATAGGAGAATAGAGAATATATATATATGTATCCAAGTTCACAGCAATTTGTTGCAGTATAGACAAGGTGTCAGTAGTTGGTAAGTAACTATCAATGTCAGCGCTTCAACCTTTTAATGGAATTTGCCATATAACAGAGACTGCAGGCAGTTAGTGAAGGACCTACAGTATTTATGGGATATTAATTTATTTGTTTGTGTATGCTCCTGGATCTATCACATATTTATATGTATTGCTATTTTTTATTGCTGGTCATTATTTTAGCTATTGTCCTGATTTTAGTTAATAAACACGTACTCCACCAGAAGCGCAGTGAAAGGGTCTCCAGCCAGAAAATAACCTGCACTTTCAGCCTGCAGACAATACCCCCCTTCCCCCAAACAGGGAGTCCCTTTTGTCTACGGGCTTTCAGTGAATGGGAGGGCAGGGCATCAGTGTGTAGAGAGATAGCGTGCGATCTCATTCACAGACTGCCTGTAGGGGAGGGGGGATGGGGTGCAACCTTATTCAGAGCCTCAGTAAAGTTCATTTGATATACATTTGCTAATATAAGCTTAAGTCCCCAGAAGTTTTTTATGTTATATTTATATCCAGTGCGGCAGTATATTGTGTATATACATAGTTCCACTACCAATCGCAATGCATGACTGCATAGAAATGTAAATACTGATATTATTGATAACTAGCAATGCATTTTTTACAAATATAAAAATATATTACAAGTTATATTATAATATAAATAATAATAATTATAATATATATTTATATACACGCACATATACATGTATATAAATTATTCATTTTTATTCAAAAAGTAAAGTAACACCATATGCAGTAATATATATTTGTACTGTATGTATTTTTATTTATTTAATTAGGGATTAGGCTATCTTTCTTTGCAAATTTTTGTCTCACTCTGCCGATTTGGCTGCGTGCAGAGCAGTAGTTATGATAGCGATATTATGTCCAAGCTCCCCCCCCCCCCCTCCACCCTCCACCCTGGTGTAACAATCTGAATATACAACTGGGACATAATATCGCAATCATAACTACTGCTCTGCACACAGCCGAATCGGCAGAGTGAGACGTGAAGCCGGACACTGCGCTGCAGTATGTGCCGGTAGTATATAAGTCTTTGTCTTTGCTGTGGATAGTAGGGTTAGGAGGGGGAGGTGACTTGGATTGACAGCCTGGGGAAGCAGCCCTATGCTGGATGAAGGAGTGTGAGAGCGGAGGAATGTAATTACCTAGTTGAAATCGCCATGCGATTACTTTGAGTTATATTAATCGCATGGCGATTTCAACTTGGACCTGGTTTACTATGGTTGGCTTCAATGGCTTGGTAGAATTAGCGAATATGACGAATGTATTCTTCATATTCCACAAAACGAATATAACGAAGTATTCTGCATCTTCGTTTTAGCTACCTATTCATCAACTTCGCTAATTCTAGCAATCATATAGGAAAGTTTACTATAGAGACAGCTAAGTTTAATTCGCTATGCGATTATATTACTTTGCTTTTTTTTTTATAAATAGAATAATTATAATAATTATCAGGTATTATAATTATTCCATTTTTTTTTTTTTTTAAAAGCAGTCATATAATCGCATAGCGAATTAAACTTAGCTGTCTCTATAGTAAACTTTCCTATATGATTGCTAGAATTAGCGAAGTTGATGAATAGGTAGCTAAAACGAAGATGGAGAATATTTTGTTATCTTCGTTTTGTGGAATATAATAAATACATTCGCCATATTCGTTTTGTGGAATATAACGAATATATTCGTCATATTCGCTAATTCTACCAAGCCAACCATAGTAAACCAGGTCCAAGTTGAAATCGCAATTCGATTAATTCAAGTTATAATAATCGAATTTCGATTTTAACTTAGCACTGCTATATTCCATATTAGGCTAGAATTAACGAATATGGAATATAGCAGTGCTAAGTTAAAATCGAAATTCGATTATTATAACTTGAAATAATCGCATTGCTATTTCAATAGGAGAGTAGCCTTTAAGTTAAAATCGAAATTCGATTATTTAAATCGCATATTAATCGCGATAACAAGAATAATGACGAATATTCGATTTCGACGAATATAAAACGAATATTCTATCGAATATTCGCGAATTTCGTCAAAATCGAATATGGCACCTGCCGCTCATCACTAGTGGACATAAACGCCTCTAAGTTCTTTTTTTCAAGTATCTTAATATTATTTGTGCAAGCAGTGAAACAAAGGGACACTTGTATATGCAAAATATATATATATAGCTTATTATAAAACAAAGAATATAAAATTAATACAATTGCAAAGCGAATGATGAAGTTACAAAATAATACCCAAAATGTACCACACGGTGGTGCTAACACACCTCTATCTCACCAGCACAGTATAACTTAGTGATTTATGACAACCAGTGTCATACCTTTAACAAACAGACTCATATACCAAGAGAAACTTAGGATCTACTGTTTATTAAACAGGCTATAGCAATAAAACACGGAAATACAGGAAAATAAATGTTATCCCTTGACTCTGTTTCCCTATGACCAATCAAAGATATATGATAATAATATGATAAAATATTAAGCTCGGTGATCAGACTATGGAAAAATAACTTTCCAAGGGTTTAATCCTCTTTTCAAATAATGTCAGATCTTCTATTAACAATATGCATCTTTGCTAAGAGAATAATCAGCATTATGGAGGCGCCTAACACTATATATTCCCACAGTATGGGGACTATTGGCTATATACCGAGATAAATATCTTATTCATATCACGAGCAGTAAACACAATATACGTTACCGGGTCAAAGGTAGACAGAGTTCAGATGGGACCAGTTCTCAAGAACTTTCCTAGTAACCCAAAAAAATAATCCAAGTTTCTTCTGGTATAGTATTCTTTTTGAGTTTTTCTTTTGGTCTTGATTTAATGGATGGATCGATGGATCTATCTCTCCCTTGATGTTCTGCACACGAGTAGTTATTCCCCCCCTTATATAAGAATCACCCCCTTTTAGATTAGGGATTTACAATCAGGTAAGGTGGGTGTATGTGCATGCTAATAACACAATGATGTCATATTAACTCCTTGACATGCTATAAAACAAATTATAACATAATATAATACTGTCCATCTGCCTCCAGATGTCACTGTGGTATTGCAGATATCACAACCTTAAATATTAAATTCTAAATACCTAATAAAAAACGTTCACATGACCTTCTTAACCTTTTTAATACACATGATTGAGGAAGGTTCTTTTCCCAACACTTTTAATTACCTATAAACTAATCTTGTTGGAGTCACTGTCTTCTCCTATCTTTTTGAATAGTTAACTTGATAAAATTTATATAACGGCCTTGAAACTCAGCATCGGAATTTGTATATTTTACTTTATCTACATCCATGAATAACTATCATTTTGAAATAACTTTTAACTCTTCTCAGAAATCCAATCAACAGACACTTACTTCAGTGCTCCTGTATCTTCTACAGGATACATTCTAAATGACACACACATGGTATAATATATATAATAAATTGATACATTGTTACATTAATTATTGGTTAAAATATGTTGTAAACTAAATATACCAAACAGAAATATATATATAATATAATTATGAATATATGAATTAAACCTCATACAGCAGGTGTGCCTCAAGGATATGAATTCTTATCTTGTCATGGCTTATCCATGAAACAACCTTGTTCCCTTCAGACAGACATGTCTGAGGAAGCTAGTGTACTCCCCATAGATAAACCCATATCTTTAGCAATAACTTTTAAAATATAATGTCCATTCATATTCACAATTTTTTTTTTTTATAAAGTGAACTTGCCATGAACTCATTTTGGCATCTCCAGCCACATAACAGAACTTTGGTTCAAGCTGATTTTACTCTTAAAGGCAATGAGCATTCATTTTGGCTATAATATCATTAGATAATATTGTATACTTATAAAAATGCATGTATACATAGCGTACGCTACTCAGAGGCATCCAGGTCCATGATTAATCAGGATAAGTGTGAGAGTCTCTGGCTGGGAGGGGGTGATCTAGTTTTCAATCTCCCTGACACCCTTCCAGGGCACCAGTCATCAGCAAAATTCCTAGGCATCCGTTTTGGCCACGGGGATTATCCCACCCAAAATTGGGGTGACAGGGTTAAGATCGCTGCTCAGAAGGTTGACCAGTGAAAGGGCTGGTCTTTGACCCTCAGGGAAAGGGTGAATCTGATCAAGACTTACCTTCTCCCTGAGGCGTGATGACGTGAACGGCGCATCTCGCTCTCCCCCCCCCCCCGTTAGCCTCCTCCCTCCATGCTCCAGCCGAACAGCTGATGCCCTGAACGCTGCGACGCTGCGGCTGACCTGTGCGTGGAGCGCGTGGATCCCTCGGCTCTCCGCTGGTTTGGTTGTCGGCCGCTCCGCTTGTCTCTGGCTGGTGCCGCCGCCGGTGCACTACCTCTCTGCCCATGGTCTTGTGCGGTCCTGGGGATCCTCTGCCTCCTTCCTCCGCTGTCTCCGGCTCTCCTTCTCCTGCCCTGGTGCGTGACCCTTCAGTTTTGAATAAAATCCTTTGTGCCGTGGAAAATAATGGCACTTTAGTGCAAGGGATGTCCACTCAACTGGGCTCAGTGCAGAGTGACATTACCCTAATAAGAGAACATTTTTTAAAGATCCGTGACCGAGTCCTCAATGTTGAAAAAACAGTCGACTCTTTCCAAACCGATATAGATATGTTAAAATCTAAAACCTCGCTTCTCGCCTCAGAAAATCAATTATTACAAAACAAGCTGGAGGATCTGGAAAACAGGTCAAGGCGAAACAACGTTCGCATAATTGGTTTCCCAGAAGGAGTGGAAGGCCGACATCTAGAGGAACAACTTAAAGATGTGGTCTTGAACAACCTTGGTAGCGATTATTTCTCCTCTATGTTTCAAATAGAAAGAGCCCACTGAATTCCAGGAGGGAAACCTATTCCAGGGAGGCCGCCGTGTGCAATTTTAATGAAATTACTATTGTTTGTTGACAGAGACATGATATTGAGAAGAGCAAGAGAATGTACACCTATTGAATATCAGGGCACCAAACTGCTCTTTTTTCCTGATTTTGCTCGGCAGACCCAGGAAAAAAGAAGAAACTTCATAGAGATAAAGAAATGTTTGGCGTCTAAGGACATCAAATACTCTCTACAGTATCCAGCGAAACTAAGAGTGATACATAAACGGGACTTGCCAATTTTTTGAAAAACCACAACAAGTGTTAGATTGGATGGAGCAAATGGGCATATGAAATTGCGTAACACTAGGATGGAGGGGAGGTGGGGCTAGGGTAGGGGAGAACGGCCGGAGGTTAGAGGTTCGCTGACTAGATCGGGCGGATCAACGGAGAGGGGGGGCGGGAGGGAGTGGGGAGAGGGAACCCACCTTGCAGGTATGGGTTTTTTTTTTTTGTTTTTTGTTTTTGTTTTTGTGTGTGTCCTGTGCCTTTCTCTGTGTCGTGATTGATGTCTACTAGAATTGTATCTTGGAATGCCAGAGGGCTCGGGGAAAGGGGTAAAAGGCAAGCTATTATGGATGCACTAAAAAGATATCTTCCAGCAATTATTTGTATAGTAGAAACTCATCTTACTAAAGAAACCGTGTCCCGTCTGACAACGGGATGGTATTCCCAAACTTACCACTCCACTTTTAGCGGATCTTCTAGGGGGGTCTCAGTTTTGATTCATAATTCCGTAGACTTTACCTTGATAGAATCGTATATAGTTGATCAGGGCAGATTTATTTTTTTGCATGGCAAGCTGCATGGCTATAGCTATATCCTTGCTTTCTTCTATATACCTCCGCCATTCTCAATGTATCCACTGATCCAGTTATTGTTTTTCTCTGAAAAGAGACCAGAATGTCGGTTAGTTTTGATGGGGGATTTTAATGCGGTCATGGACCCTAAAAAATATAGATTTACATTAGATGCAGAATCGGGGAGGAAACTTCATAATTCCCCGTTGCCCCAGTTCTGCTTGGAGGTTGGAGTGGTGGATATATGGGAACATCTTGGCGGAGGAAAGAGAATATACTCCTGCGTTAGCAGGGGAGGCAGAGCAATGTCTAGGATTGACTTAGCATTCTCTAACGAGAGCAACCTGAGCAACATCCGGAAGATACGATATGGAGTAAGAACAGTTTCGGACCACTCACCAGTACTAATTGAGGTTCGCACCAGGGAGAATAAGGACAATAGGGGGCTTGGATTCAAGTTGAATCCATACTGGCTCACTATTATGGACAACCATCAGTCTATTAAACTATTGATATCCTCCTTTTGGGAGGTGAACCTCCCCTCTGCTAACATCAATATAGTATGGGATGCTCTGAAAGCATATTTGAGGGGGGTCTTTATAAGCGAGATTGCTGCAGTAAAGAGAACATTTAAGAAAAAAGAGGAGGAACTGGCCAAAACTGCCGCATTTTCAACTGAGTGATTTACCAGTCAACCCACCGAATATAACAGGGAAGAAATGCAGAAGGCTAGCTGCTCCTTGGAGAAATATGTAATCGAGAAAGCAAACCACAGAGTATTTTTTAAGGGTTTGAAGTATTTTTCCGAGTCTGGACGCCCGGGTAAGCTCCTAGCCAGAATAATTACTCAACAAGATAAAAAAAAACAAAAAAACATTCTTTCGATTCGTAACCCAGAAGGGGAAATTATAACAGATTCAGAAAGGATTAGGGATATTTTTCTACAATACTTTGCTCAGATATACAGATCCTCTCCGGGCTTGTCATCTGACCTGGCGATGGGGTTCTTGGAGAAAATTCCACTTTCGACCTTAAATAAAGCACAAATAGAATATTTGGAAGAGGAGTTGTCTCTATCGGAGCTGCAGGAGGCCCTGGGGTCTATCTCGGGGAACTCATCTCCAGGGTTAGACGGCCTTCCATACGAATTTTACTGCAAGTACAGTGATGTGATTCTTCCTCAGATGTTAGAGGTTTTGTCTCAAGCAACACATGGAGGGGACTTACCATGTTCTATGATGGAGGCTCTCATTGTCTTAATTCCTAAAAAGGATAAAGACCCGGTAGAATTGAGCTCCTATAGACCAATCTCCCTACTAAACACTGATGCTAAGTTACTATCAAAAGTTTTGGCTAGGAGACTTTCTCGTGTTATATCTACCATCATTCACCCAGATCAAAATGGCTTCATGCCAAAAAGGGGCACTCACCACAACTTGCACAGGTTATTTATGAATATTCAGTCCCCTAGGTGCGGCGCCCGCTCCATCCTGTCGTTGGACGCTACCAAAGCCTTCAACAGGGTTGAGTGGACTTTTCTCTGGGAGGTGATGAAAAAAATGGGTTTTGGCCCAAGATTTATGGCGATGGTTCAGTTACTATACAACGCTCCAGCTGCTAGGATTAGGATCAATGATACGATGACAGAGAGGTTTACTTTAGGAAGAGGCACCCGCCAAGGTTGTCCCCTTTCCCCCCTTTTATTTAATATTTACATTGAACCCTTAGCAGCTAGTATAAGGCAGGATTCGAAGGTGGCCGGTTTTGGCACAATGGGGAAGCATGATCGTGTATCCCTCTATGCAGACGACATTCTGGTTTTTATCCATCAAACAGAAACTACTCTTCCGCGCACAATGGATCTGGTTGGTCTTTTATCCGATTCATCTGGCTTGGAGATCAACTGGGAGAAGACTGTTCTCCTCCCTATAGACGAGTTGCGAGGAGATTGGGATAACCAGTTAACGATCTCTGATTCAATAAAGTACCTGGGGATAACAGTTTCTGCCAAACCTCAGGAATACCTACAGCTTAATCTGATTCCCCTGCTGATAAAGCTGAGGGCTAAAACTAAGATATGGCAAAAAATTCTGCCTGCAAGAGCGGACAGAATTGCCTTACTAAAAATGGTAGTGCTGCCTCAGGTTCTTTATGTCCTTCGCAACTCGCCTGTATGGATTGCAGATAAGTATTTTAGATTGATAGAGCGGATGCTCAATGATTTATTATGGGGGAGGAAGCGTGTGAGACTGAAGCTACTTTATTTTTCTATGCCCTACAATGGGGGGGGGTCTTAACCTCCCCTATTTTAAGGGCTACTTCATAGCCTCCCAACTTTGCCTTTTTAATGACTGGGAAAATAGCCATTTTTGCAGCAAAGTGGTGAAAGACTCAGGCTTTTCGGATTTTTTTTACCGTACTGGAGTCTGACTATTTATCAGACACACAGATCGGGTATACACTTTTCTGCAGAATGGTTTTAAAGACTTGGCTGGCTATCACTCACTTGCACCCCATTGTGGCATAACTCAAAGCTCTTGAATTTAAATGATTTGAGTTGTTGCCAGTATTGGAGGACTAAAAATTTACAGTACCTACATCAAGTGGTCAGTGGCGGACAAACTCTGCCCCTTATGGAGCTAAGGCAAAGGGCAAATCTAGGTGAGGTGGCTTGGTATGCATACTTTCAATTGAGGTCAGCACTTTCTAGCACTTCTAACAGTTACCTTTTGACTATAGATTCTCCAGAATTTTTACATGATTTAATTTGTAGGAAAGTTGTCACGAGGGTTAAAGTATCACATTGTTATAGACACTTAATGAAAAAAAAAAAATCGGATGTTCTCTCTCCAGGACAGAGATCCTGGTCTTCCTTACTTTCAGAGGTGGGCCCCCCAGATTGGGAGAATATAGGAGAAAGTTTAAAGTTTGTTTCACACCATTTTAATCACATTGTTGTACAATTTAATATTTTGCACAAAATATATGTGACACCTATATGGCTATATAGGAGAGGAATTAGAGCCTCCTCTGATTGCCCACGTTGTGGCGACTCCGAGGCAGATCATTTACATCTACTCTGGGACTGCCCAATGGTGAGCAGGTACTGGAGACTGGTTTAAACTAACCTGGCTCGTAAACTTAACATGGACGTTCCTTTGTCCTCCAGGATATGGATCCTGGGAGACCTATCGGAGGTTAATTACCAGCCTATAAAATGCAGACTGCTGATTAAGGTGATGTTTCTAGCTAGGCTTCTCATCTCTAGAGTGTGGTTCTCCCCCTCTGCTCCAGATTGTAGTAACTGGTTAAGCTTGGTTGAGAAAGTGAAAAGCTACGAGAGGATTCTGTACAAACAAAGAGGATCCTACTTGAAGTGGGCTAAACTGTGGAAGCACTGGGACACAGTTAATTAATTTGGATTTTTCATTGGAGTATCTCTAGGAATGCTGGGGGATGGCAGGACCCACCGGCACTAAATAATGGTTAATTTTTTTACCTTTTCATAACATCGTGTGGCATGTGTGGTATGGGTGTTATTACGTGTCCTCTTAATGGGACGGAGTCAGTTTTGGCTATATGTGAGGCACAGCTATGTAGGGCATCAATATTTAACTTTTAACTATATGGGGATGAGGCAGTAAAACATGTGAATGGTGTTTCCATGATTGTGATAGAAGACTGCTGGACCCCCTCTTTCGTTCTATGAAAGGTTCGTGATTAAAGATTGCTGTAAGCCCGGTACGCATGGTCTATGTGTGTATCAGACGACTGGACACATGATTGTTAATCCTGCCGATTGTGCTCACCCATGCTCGGAAGTGAGTGTGCGTGGTGCGCGCTTGTTGCCTGGCGACCGTCTGGGTTGCGGGCCTCTGATCCCTGCCTCTTATAGATAATATTACGTCAAAGGGGAGGTTTCGTGTATCCGCTTGATTAAGCTCCGGATGCCGGGTGGATCCTGCTTTTACCCCAGTACGTGAGATCCCCATTTGATTTTTAATGTTTTCATAACTATGGACACTTGTATGAAATTATTGTTAATTGAGTTCACAAATCAGAATTGACGGACTTATGGATTTTATAATGCCACAAATGTAACATTGACATGAATTTTTGTACAGTAACGAATAAAATACATTTAAATAAAAAAAAAGACTTACCTTCTCCCTTTGCTGATCTATTTGGGCAGCGTGTGTATCTTGCCAGAGCCTCTGGACTCGGGTTTATAGCCTGTTCTTCCGGCTCTTATGGGGGAAGGCTGAACCTGATCAAGAGAGAGGTGACTTATCGCAAGAGGGGACTAGGGGGGTTATCTATGGTTAACCCCGTAGTGTTTCTTGTGAACACCTTTGTTAAGATGAATTTGGCAAACCTCTGGTTGGAGAAGGCTCCTCCATGGGTAGTCTCCTGTAGGGGGTGGTTTCGGCCTTTCTTCCAGGAATGGGAGACAGGAGGGCGAGTGAAGGACTTGCGTATATATCTTCTGGCTTATGTCACCCCGATTCTGAAGGTGATCCGCCAGTAGGGTTTGGAGGTGAGGGAAATCAGGACTCTGTCAAGGAGATCCCTTGACGAGAGGGTCTTGTTGTCCCACTTTCAAAAGCCCCTGCCCCTCAAGGATTGCCCAAGCCGGGATCTAGACAAGGGGTTACAGTTGCTAAATTTGGCAAGGATCCACTCTAAGTTTTGGGACTTGGCTTGGTGCTGCTTTCACGGGAGGCTGTATGTAATGGACAACCTGAAGTACAGGAACTCTGATGAAAGGGGTTGTCCCCGGGAGGAGTGCGGCTCCATACTGGAAAGTATGGAGCAGAGGTGCATAAATGGGTGGGAGCTTCCATTGGCTGGCCTAGGCTAGCCAGCCTCTCCTATGCGGAGTGGGCCTATGGAGTGTTCAGAGACCTGGGAAGGAGGGACCCGTGCACAGGTTTTCTAGTTAGCATAGTGGTCAGGTTCTACACATGGAATGCACAGTATTTAATTTCTACGCAGCAGAAGTCCTCCCAGTGGACGAGGTTTGTAGGAACATCTTGGGTGACCTGGTCAAGGTGTGTTCTTTTGAGTATGAGAGACTGGGTACCAGTAGGGCCTCTCTCCTCTGGCTAGGCTTTGCTTTTGATGTACCGTAAGTCTAGCCATACTGTTCCTGGTGGTGGGCTGATGCTTTCACCCTAGATTATTTTATTTTTATTTTAACAAATAGAAGTCTTGAAAAAAAAGGCTTGCAAAGACCGAACTTGGGCCTTTGGGAGATTGTACAGTTAAGTTGTTAATTAGTTATGTTTGCTAGAGGAGGGAAAGTTGGGATTAGTTAGGTTGGGTGGGTGAGGGGGGGGGGTATTTTTATGTGTCCTTTTGTGTTTTGAGTGGGGAGGCCTGCATCTAGCCCTGGACTATGTGGAAATGGGAGGACATCGGGCGAGGGGCTAGATGTGGGTGGTGAAGGAAGGGCTGGCCTTGGACTATGCGGACATGATAGAGACATGAGGCGAAGGTCAGCCCTGGGTGTCGGGTGATGGGTAAAAGGATAGTGTGAGTAGGGATAGAATAGGTTAGGTTGGTGATTTTTCTATAAACAGGTGAAGGGAGAAAAAAATAATAATAATAATATATATATATATATATATATATATATATATATAATAATGTATGTGTGTATAGGTATATATATATATATATGTGTATGTATGTATATATGTAAAAAAATACAAAAAAAAACAATTATAATAACATATTAATAATTATGTATATATTTGGCTAAGTCGCCTTGTTGTTGTTTTTTTTTTTGGCAAAGGTCGCCTTTATTTATTAAGTTACTTTATTTATTTATTTATGTTTATGTTTGTTATTTTCTGTTCATTTTATACTTTTCTGTTTATGACGATTAGTCCTATTTTTGTTTGGGTTTTACAGCCGGGCGGACAGGTAAGTTTTATGGTTATAAGGTTAGTTGTTAAGTTTGATATGTTGTTGGGGAATGAATGTGAGTGTGGATGTGGCTGGGCCATTGTTTTATTTGAAATTGTTTTATTTTGTAAAGTCTTGTACTTTTATAATAAAAAGAGTAGCAGTGTTTAGGTGATACGGTCACAGTGTAAGCAGTGTGTAGGAGATACGGTCACAGTGTAAGCAGTGTTTAGGTGATACGGTCACAGTATAAGCAGTGTTTAGGAGATACGGTCACAGTGTAAGCAGTGTTTAGATGATACGGTCACAGTGTAAGCAGTGATTAGGTGATACGGTCACAGTGTAAGCAGTGTTTAGGAGATACGGTCACAGTGTAAGCAGTGATTAGGTGATACGGTCACAGTGTAAGCAGTGTTTAGGAGATACGGTCACAGTGTAAGCAGTGTTTAGGTGATACGGTCACAGTATAAGCAGTGTTTAGGAGATACGGTCACAGTGTAAGCAGTGTGTAGAAGATACGGTCACAGTGTAAGCAGTGTTTAGGTGATACGGTCACAGTGTAAGCAGTGTGTAGGAGATACGGTCACAGTGTAAGCAGTGTTTAGATGATACGGTCACAGTGTAAGCAGTGATTAGGTGATACGGTCACAGTGTAAGCAGTGTTTAGGAGATACGGTCACAGTGTAAGCAGTGATTAGGTGATACGGTCACAGTGTAAGCAGTGTTTAGGAGATACGGTCACAGTGTAAGCAGTGTTTAGGTGATACGGTCACAGTGTAAGCAGTGTGTAGGAGATACGGTCACAGTGTAAGCAGTGTTTAGGTGATACGGTCACAGTATAAGCAGTGTTTAGGAGATACGGTCACAGTGTAAGCAGTGTTTAGGAGATACGGTCACAGTGTAAGCAGTGTTTAGGTGATACGGTCACAGTGTAAGCAGTGTTTAGGAGATACGGTCACAGTGTAAGCAGTGTGTAGGAGATACGGTCACAGTGTAAGCAGTGTTTAGGAGATACGGTCACAGTGTAAGCAGTGTGTAGTAGATACGGTCACAGTGTAAGCAGTGTTTAGGTGATACGGTCACAGTGTAAGCAGTGTGTAGGAGATACGGTCACGGTGTAAGCAGTGTGTAGGAGATACGGTCACGGTGTAAGCAGTGTTTAGGTGATACGGTCACAGTGTAAGCAGTGATTAGGTGATACGGTCACAGTGTAAGCAGTGTTTAGGAGATACGGTCACAGTGTAAGCAGTGTTTAGGTGATACGGTCACAGTATAAGCAGTGTTTAGGAGATACGGTCACAGTGTAAGCAGTGTTTAGGAGATACGGTCACAGTGTAAGCAGTGTTTAGGAGATACGGTCACAGTGTAAGCAGTGTGTAGAAGATACGGTCACAGTGTAAGCAGTGTTTAGGAGATACGGTCACAGTGTAAGCAGTGTGTAGGAGATACGGTCACGGTGTAAGCAGTGTGTAGGAGATACGGTCACGGTGTAAGCAGTGTTTAGGAGATACGGTCACAGTCTAAGCAGTGTGTAGGAGATACGGTCACAGTGTAAGCAGTGTGTAGGAGATACGGTCACGGTGTAAGCAGTGTGTAGGAGATACGGTCACGGTGTAAGCGGTGTGTAGGAGATACGGTCACAGTGTAAGCGGTGTGTAGGAGATACGGTCACAGTGTAAGCAGTGTGTAGGAGATACGGTCACAGTGTAAGCAGTGTGTAGGAGATACGGTCACAGTGTAAGCGGTTTGTAGGTGATACTGTGTATAAGATACGGTCACAGTGTAAGCAGTGTGTAGAAGATACGGTCACAGTGTAAGCAGTGTGTAGAAGATACGGTCACAGTGTAAGCAGTGTTTAGGTGATACGGTCACAGTGTAAGCAGTGTTTAGGTGATACGGTCACAGTGTAAGCAGTGTTTAGGAGATACGGTCACAGTGTAAGCAGTGTTTAGGAGATACGGTCACAGTGTAAGCAGTGTGTAGAAGATACGGTCGTTTAATTCTCCATCGTCACAGTATTTATGGTTACCTTATCAGTATTACAGCAGACAGACACAAAGATTGTGGGATACACACCGTATTAAATATAAGACAAAGGCTACATGCACACGACGGAAGACGCCCGTGTGCCTTCCGCAATTTGCGGAACGGAACGGGCGGCCCATTGTAGAAATGCCTATTCTTGTCCGCAAAACAGACAAGAATAGGACATGCTATATATTTTTTTGTGGGGCCACGTAACGGTGACACTGAGTGCTGTCCGCATCTTTTGTGGCCTCATTGAAGTGAATGGGTCCACATCTGAGCCCCAAAAACTGTGGCTCGGATGTGGACCTGAACTACGGTCGTGTGCATGAGGCCAAAGAGACGGAGATTACAGAATTCGTGAGCGACGGATTTGGTTGCAGATGTGGGGCTGGCCCTCTGGCTGGGGGGCAGTTTCTCATCCTCCTCTGAGTGACTAGATGGCTGCAGTGTCATAGCAAAAAGCATGCAATGGCATATGAGATCTAGGGAAAAAGAATGGGGTGAAACTAGGGTTGTACACATCTAAAACACAGGCCACACGTACTGCACCGCTCCCCATCTAACGCACAGCCCCCAAATATAATACACTGCCCCCCATACATGTAACGCACAGCCCACATCTAACACACTGCCCCCCATCTAATGCACAGGCCACACCAATATACTTTACAGATCCCCCCCGAACTACTGCACAGACCACCCCAATATATAGCACAGACACCCCCCCAATATACTATGTAGACCCCCACAAAAAATACTGCATAGACACCCCCCATATACACAGACACGCCCCAATATGCTGCGCAGGCACTCCCAATATACTGTACAGATAGCACTCCATATACGGCGCAGGCACCCCCCAATATACTGTGCAGACACCCACAATATACTGAGTAGACCGCCCCAAAATATACTGTGCAGACACGCCCATATACTTCACAGACACCCCCAATATACTGTGCAGACCCCTCCCATATACTGCGCAGACCCCCAATATAATGCGGACAGCACCCCCATATACTGCGCAGACCCCCCCAATATACTGTGTGCAGACAGCCCCCCATATACTGCGCAGAGCCCACATGTCTGAGAGTGTTGGGAGCAGAGAGAGACTGACCTGATAGAACAGTCAGGATGCTCCAGATGATCAGACACCGCGCGTGCGCAGTGAGTGGGAGAGAGATTTAACAGAACAAATGGCCATCATATCTCCCTACCCCCGCACTGCGCAGGTGCAGTGATCGGATGGATGTTCTGTAGTTAGCTGCGCTTGTGCACTGGCCCGTAATTTTTCCCTACCCTAACCGCTGGTGAGGCTCCCGGCGCATGCGCAGTGTCCCATTGTCCAGCTTAGCTTCTGAACAACTCTGCTGTGAAATTTCCCTACCCCGTCGTTGTGCGCCACACCTCCTTCACATCATGTCCGGTGCGGCCGCGGCACAGCAGAAAGTGACGAGGGTAGGGAAATCTCACGGAACACCGGTGTTCTGTCAGAATACTATACCTCATCACTTCCAGTGACAAGGCTGCACCGGAAGTCACGATCATAAGCTGGAGGAGGGGCGTTGCGGTGCTGCGCAAGCGCAGATCCACAGGTAAGACAAAATTATAGCACCACCGCGGGAGAAGGACCTACTCAATGTGCATACACAAAACCAGCCGGGACACACTGCGCCTGTGCCCGGAGCCACTGCTGGGTAGGAGAGGGTGCGCACACGCGGCTATATACTCCCGTCGGCCATACACATCAGTATTACACCATGCATGCGCACTCAGGGTAGGTAGATTTGTCAGTGCAAAATGTTTCATCAGATCTCCCTACCCCTGAGTGCGCACGCGCAGCCTGTCCGGTTTCGTTAATGCGCATTAAGTGGGCGCTTCTCCTGTGGCGGTACTATAATGTTTACTTACCAGTGTATCTGCGCTTGCGCAGCACCGCACACCCCTTCCTCCAGCTAATTCTCGTCACTTCCGATGCAGTTGCGGCACCGGAAGTGATGAGGGTATAGCATTCTGATGAGGTATAGTATTCTGACAGAACACCGGTGTTCCGCCAGAATGCGACAGCACCAAAATCAGCTGGAGGAGGGTGTGTGCGGCGCTGCGCAAGCGCAGATCCACTGGTAAGTAAAAATTATAGCACCGCAGCGGGAGAAGCGTGCCCACTTCATGTGCATACGCAAAACTGTCCGGGACACACTGCGAGCATTCTTCTAAGGTATAGTATTCCAGCTGTGCCCCTTCAGAAATATGGCCTGCCAGAATACTATACCTTAGCAGAATACGCGCAGTGTGTCCTGGCCAGTTTTGCTCATGCGCATTAAGTAGGTGTGCTTCTCTCGCTGCGGTGCTATCATTTTTACTTACCAGTGGATGTGCGCTTGTGCAGAGCCACACACACCCTCCTCCAGCTGATTCCGGTGCGGCTGCGTCACTTCCGGGTATAGCATTCTGGCATAACACCTTCTCCAGGGATCTTGAAACATAATTGGCATATTCTGCCTTAATCCTTCCCTGACAGAGGAATTCCAGTCCCCTCCACTGAGGTCTTACAAAAGATCTAAAAATCTAGGAGACAGTCTGACACATACGGACAAAGTCAATACCGTGACACCAGTACATAGTAACAATGGATGCTACCCTTGTTTAAACTGCTGCAATTGCAACGGCCCTATCAAGGGCAGCACCTTCTCACACCCAAGAACGGGTAAACAGTACAAAATTAAGGGCTCCTCAGATTATGTGATCTATACATTATAGTGCCCTTGTGGCCTACTTTATGTGGGAGAAACCACGCACCCTTGTAAACCTAGGATTCATCAACACGGTACTCGTAAGTTACTGTCCAAAAACAGACAAAGGTAAATGACAATGAGGTGGAATTACCTGTACCAGAACATTTTTTGAAATGTCATAATATTGCACAGCTGAGATTTAGGATTATTGATGGTGTCCCCCCACTGAGAAGAGGGGGCGACCGGGAACAAGTTTTAATAAGACTAGAACTGAGATGGATATTTGAATTGGACACTATGGAACCGAAGGGTTTAAATCGAGAGTTTAAAGTGGGCTCCTTCTTTTAACCCCCATTCAGGACAAGTGCATAATACTGTTTAGTATGGAAATGTAAGAAATTGTTACCCGACGCAGGTCGAGGCCTTTTTAAGTTGAAATAGTACGTAATCTTATTATTTCACATTATTCAGTGGGGATCACGCACCTGCTGAAGGAGAAGTACTTACGGAGTGGGACCTATTCTGCAATCCTATATGGATCTATCTATCAACGCCCTATGGACGTGACACCCAAAACAACTGCTTATGAACAGCGGGTATTTTAAATGTTCAGACACAAGGATGGGGGTTTCTCTCTTTTCCTTGCATATGTATAATGTTTGATATTGGTCTGAGTGGCATAGGATAGTTGCTACTTTTGAGCCTAGGAGGATATAGGTCTGATCCCACTAAAGGGCCTAGTTTCAAATACTTGATACCATTCAGTGTCTGTACTTATCAACTGGTTGGTGGACGGTTCACTAACTTTTGGATTAAATATACCAGTGAGTATGTTTTTACTGCTGGAGCATAGTGACACATATAATTCTGTCTAGAGTATGGGGTGACCCCAGGAGCTGTGCCCTCCCCATAAATGGGGACAGACGCAGTCCGGGTGCTCTTGACCCCAGGCTGAAATGTTGAATGGTGACTGCATGGCCCCCCTGTCCAGGATGGGAATCACTGGATGGTGGTGCTTATCTGTACAGTCCTGATTGTGTGGAGTCCAGACATGAGTCACTCCGCGCTCCATTCCTTGTACAAGATATAATGTCCCTTGAAGCGGAGATCCCTATTATCCCTCATTAAAGTTAAGGATAAAGTCAAGGGTTAATTTATATCCCTATTATATTATATAATTATGCTGTACAGAAACCCTTTTCTCCCCTTAATGTGAATCATTCAAAATGCCTTTTCTTTAATACAGGAGTGTCTGACAGCCCAGTGTTTATCCATATAGTAGGTCAGAAATATGGTTCTAGTACAGGATTCCGATTGCCAATACAGTCTATTATATAATTTAACCTTATATCCTCGAGACGCGATGCCTCCCGGTTGCCAATACATTTTATCATAGAATTTAGCCTTGTATCCTAGAGACGCGACACTTAAGGAATCACATGACTGGAAGACGCTATGCTAGTAACAAGGAACACTAAAATGTATGTTAGTTAGTAAGTTAGAGGACATGCGCAATGTACCTTAGACACATGGAAGGCGCGCACTTTGCCTACAGCTTTGACACTTCGGAATATCTCCTTCAGCATGGTGTTTAGGTATGTCTAATATTGTAATCTAATTATGTCCCACTTGATGCACGTAGATTTATAGGATACACATTACAATAGTGCGGAGGTTATACAGTCAGGTCCATAAATATTGGGACATCGACACAATTCTAACATTTTTGGCTCTGTACACCACCACAATGGATTTGAAAAGAAACTAACAAGATGTGCTTTACTGCAGACTTTAATTTGAGGGTATTTACATCCAAATCAGGTGAACGGTGCAGGAATTACAACAGTTTGCATATGTGCCTCCAACTTGTTAAGGGACCAAAAGTAATGGGACACTTGGCTTCTCAGCTGTTCCATGGCCAGGTGTGTGTTATTCCCTCATTATCCCAATTACAATGAGCAGATATTGTAATATCAATAGTTCATTTCAAGTGTGCTATTTGTATTTGGAATCTGTTGCTGTCAACTCTCAAGATCAGATCCAAAGAGCTGTCACTATCAGTAAAGCAAGCCATCATTAGGATGGAAAAACACAATAAACCCATCAGAGAGATAGCAAAAACATTAGGTGTGGCCAAAACAACTGTTTAGAACATTCTTAAAAAGGAACGCATCGTTGAGCTCAGCAACACCAAAAGACACGGAAGAATACGGAAAACAACTGTGGTGGATGACCGGAGAATTCTTTCCCTGGTGAAGAAAACACCCTTCACAACAGTTGGCCAGATCAAGAAAACTCTCCAGGATGTAGGTGTATGTGTGTCAAAGTCAACAATCAAGAGAAGACTTCACCAGAGTGAATACAGAGGGTTCAACACAAGATGTAAACCATTGGTGAGCCTCAAAATCATGAAGGCCAGATTCGAGTTTGCCAAATGACATCTAAAAAAGCCTTCACAGTTCTGGAACAACATCCTATGGCCAGATGAGACCAAGATCAACTTGTACCAGAGTGATGGGAAGAGAAGAGTATGGAGAAGGAAAGGAACTGCTCATGATCCTAAGCATACCACCTCATCAGTGAAGCATGGTGGTGGTAGTGTCATGGCGTGGGCATGTATGGCTGCCAATGGAACTGGTTCTCTTGTATTTATTGATTATGTGACTGCTGACAAAAGCAGCAGGATGAATTCTGACGTGTTTCAGGCAATATTATCTGCTCATATTCAGCCAAATGCTTCAGAACTCATTGGACGACGCTTCACAGTGCAGATGGACAATGACCCAAAGCATACTGCAAAAGCAACCAAAGAGTTTTTTTTAAGGGAAAGAAGTGGAATGTTATGCAATGGCCAAGTCAATCACTTGACCTGAATCCGATTGAGCATGCATTTCACTTGCTGAAGACAAAACTGAAGGGAAAATGCCTGAAGAACAAGCAGGAACTGAAGACAGTTGCAGTAGAGGCCTGGCAGAGCATCACCAGGGATGAAACCCAGCGTCTGGTGATGTCTATGCGTTCCAGACTGTAATTGACTGCAGAGGATTTGCAACCAAGTATTAAAAAGTGAAAGTTTGATTTATGATTATTATATTCTGCCCATTACTTTTGGTTCCTTAACAAGTGGGAGGCACATATGCAAACTGTTGTAATTCCTACACCGTTCCCCTGGTTTTGATGTAAATACCCTCAAATTAAAGCTGACAGTCTGCAGTAAAGCACATCTTGTTTGTTTCATTTCAAATCCATTGTGGTGGTGTATAGAGCCAAAAATGTTAGAATTGTGTTGATGTCCCAATATTTATGGACCTGACTGTATGTGATTAAGATTGGGGAGGAGCTGACTTTTTGGGGTGACCCCTTTATCCAATCAATTTTATGTTATGTGTATATATATATGTCTCACTTTGTTATAGCACACGGAGCTTGAAAAAAAAACTCAGTCTCTAAACGTTGCTTGTTTGGTGAAAATAAACACAGAAACTTCCTGAAGACTTAGAGTCCCGCAGTTTTTTCTGATCTTCTGATATTGGGGAGTCCAACACTGCTGGCACCGACCACCAAATGGTCCCTCTGAGACGTCTCAGTGAGTAGTGCTGTCTTATCCTCACTTTCTCTGAAAATCAGTTCCATTCATTTGAATAGTGGAGGTAAGCACATGGATTTCTGCAAGCCCTGTTCAGGTGAATGGAACAGAATCTACAGTGTGTAAATGTGCATATTCCACCATTACGTGTCCTAACATTGTTGTGAATGAGAAACCTGGACTGCTATGGACTGGAACTTTATCACTTTTAGTGACAAATCCAACTTCTGTATGAAATGTTAGCACAGTTGGGTTTGAGTATGGAGGTCTTGTGCTGAGCGATTCAATCCTGCCTTTGCTGTGGATCGACACACTGCCCCAACTTCTGGTGTTATAAATTATAATCTATTGCATAGAACTGTCAGCCATCTCTACTAGTGATATGAGGTACACTAACAGCTCAGTGATATGTACAGGACATCCTGCGGCTTCTCATATCAGGGCTGTCAACTGGAATTTCTAAACTGGATACCGCTCGCCCACACACAGCAAGGTTTTCCCAGGAATATCTCCTCCAGATTAAAACAATTCATTCTCCAAACAAGCATTTATAGGACCAGCTGGGACACCAGCTTCAGCAACCTACCAGTGTGCAGGATACCACACAGAAACGGTATGCCTCCATGCCCTACCCTATTTCATTGTGTATCCAGGCTAGATGTGGCCACTAGAGTCTCCTCTCAATTGTACAGTTTTCCCCAATAAACATATCCTTTCGCTCTAATATTATAATCACTTACATATATCATCATTGCATTCATAACTCCTTCTTGGTGCCTTATTTTTTGTCAATGAGTGGGGATTCCCGAGATAGGCAGCAGATATTTTGTGACGATAGTGAAGGAGATGCACAGGAATGCTGATCCTCCAAACAAGGGTGCTCACAGTCCCACAGTGTCACCCCACTGTTGAATAGAGTAAAAAATTATAGATAAAAACTTTTGTAGACAATATACTTATATGATTGTACTGATAATATAATACTAACATCTTCATCCACAAATTTAAAACAGAAAATTTTATTTAATAAAAATTAAATTATTTAATAAAAATTAAACCTTTGGATTTTTTGATTGAAAAATAAATATTTCATAACCAAATATCGTAAGATGAGACCCACTATTGCAATCCGACATTGTGGGAATTTCCCGACGCTTTTTTCTGCAGATTTTTTATTATATTCTAATATTTGCGATGTCTGTGTAACTGTGGCCTATAAGGCATTATATGCCCATCTGCATAATTCTTAATTTTGTGCTATATTAAATGAAACTAAAAGTTACTTCTATAATGTTATCTTGAACACTGGATAACACTAATATTTTTAGGTTATATTTTTAGGCTACATTAATATTAATATTTTTAGGCTACATCTCTAATTGATATTACCTATATTAGAAACACTATTGTTATTTTTAATATTTTAATATTTTATCTGTCACTATTTTTAGACATTTATCATTTTTTATTCCACTATTTATATTCATTGTCTATCCCTATATGTTCACTTCCACACTATGTGCATTAGCCAATTTTTGGTATCAGTGAACAAAAGCTCATGACTGATAAATAATATACTACACCATATAGACTATACCCTAATATATTGTGGAAGGTGAAGCGGCATACTATAACGCAATGGAAACGTAAAAATATCAAGAATATACACAATTGCGGTTGTTGCAGTAAGAAGACAATTATAAATCTATTATAAGTAACATAGTGAAAACATTAGTGCAATGACCTGTGCAGATAACTATAGCCAGACTAAATAAAATGAAAACCCAAATAACTACACATGATAAAGAAAATCAGCTGACTTCCGGAACGGAATCCATTTCGGGTCTTGCAACCAACACCTTTTGAGATATAAAAGAGAGCTGGTTCGGGTGGTCTGGTTACCACTGAGGAAGGGGATACCCCAACCCCGAAACGCGTCTGGTCAGACCCCCGAACCTATGTGAGTGCACCACATCTCCGGACCTACCTAAGGACATTGCGACAAACCAGTGAGAAGCTCTAGCTCGTAAGGTGAAGGGAGTAAAGCGTCACCGCTGGCACAAGCTAACCCACGTGGAGCAAACATCTAACGCGGTGAAGACGATATCTCCCTAACTGAAAAAACTAACCTGAGCAAGCTTCTCCTGGACAGAAGAACTCATCCGCAGTCGAGAACGGAGATCCAACAGACCGGTAAGACCGTTCTCATTTATAAACCCGGTACAGTAATCCAGCCAAAGTTGGCACACCACCCTATCCTAAACCTTGATTGCTAGCGGGACGCCGCCGGGTTAGGTATATGGTGTGCACTTAGTGTCGAGGACACATTTACAAACATCTACTGATTACGAAGTGCACAGTGTATTAGTATCCAACAAATGCTATATTGAAGGACTCTACAGACGGCACTTTAAATCCCCCTCTCTTTGGATACATCGAGGGTTTACTTAGGACTGTGCTGGCTAGAAACTATCTTATTCTCCACAGGTGGATCCACAAACATTATGTATGCTACAAAGTAACAGAGTCTATCTATTTTCCTTCAAGTAGATATATTATTATTGCAGAAGCTATAGACTATCTTTAACCGCTACCACCTCCACTGTTACTAATGCACTTTGTTTTGCATATTGCTGCTATTTTCACAATTTAGAGTATTGGTGTTGAATGTCCTAAATTAATCTAGACTGTGGTCCATACCCTATTGTAATTCAACTTTATTTTATTGTATTTTATTTAACTTTGTTTTATCAGAATATTTACTAATTAAAGCATTTGTCCTCATATCCTAGGTGTGCCCAGTCTTTTTATCTATAATTTTTTATCTATAGCAGATATTTTGTATTGTCTTCTACTAATTTTTCCTTCTTTAAGATTTTGGCAACTGGGGATATCTTCGTATAAATACACCAGCAATTCCAGGTTGTTGAACCTAACATATCCAGAACTGTTACGAGAACATGCCATCTAGCAGTACTTTTCACCCATTCCAGTGCCCAGTCTGACCCAGATTTGGTTGCACATGGCAGCAGACTTCAGGTCTGTGCCCAATAGCAGCCACCACCAGCAGGATCACATTACTTCTATAAGCAGTTTTCTGTGGTCCTGGAGGTGGTGGCTGATGACATATACAAGTTTCTTGCTATAAACATCGGCGACTGTGTTCAGCACTGGAGACTTCCGAGTGCTACTGATGCTGGAATCTGGGAGGTAAATACTGCAAGACCAGGTGACTCTACCTTAATCAAGACCTCTTCAGGATACTAGGCATCCATTTCCCTTTGTCAAGCTATTGGATGAGGCTTTTAAGTTGATGACCTACCTGCTGCACCCATACCCAGAGAGGTAACAGGATGCCAGTAGCGAGAGACTTCAACACAGACTGACTCTGGGACGAAGCTTCATGGATGACTACTTGGAGGGTCTTCACCAATGAAATGCAGTTGAATGAGGCCACAACTTAAGGATAGTGAACTATCTGCATTTTTGGGTTTAGTCTACTTTCACACTCGTGTTTTGGCTTTCCGTTTGTGAGATCTGTTCGGGGCTCTCACAAGCGGTCCAAAAAGGATCAGTTTGCATTCAAAATTGAAAAGGATCCGCTCAGAATGCATCAGTTCAGTCTCCATTCTGCTTTGGAGACTGACAGCAAAACTGAGCCAAACGGATCCGTTCTCACTGACACAATAGAAAACAGATCAGTTTTTTGGCAATGTTAAAGATAATACAAACGGATCCGTTCTGAACCTATGCAGACGGTTGTATTATCTGAACGGATCCATCCATGACAGATCTAAACAAAATGCAAGTGTGAAAGTAGCCTAAGAGTTGCAAATGAGGAATTTCCAGCACGTAGTTAAATGGAATGTTGCACAGTCTTTATTTCATATCCAAAAGGTACATACAGTGTAGTGGACACCGACCTCCAACATCTCCCTTCAGACCGACATGTTTTGAGCCAGTGGGCTCTTAATCATGATCATGTCGGTCTGAAGGGAGATGTTGGAGGTCGGTGTCCACTACACTGTATGTACCTTTTGGATATGAAATAAAGACTGTGCAACATTCCATTTAACTACGTGCTGGAAATTCCTCATTTGACGCTTTGTACTACGAAGTCGGCCCGGCTTCTCCGTTGCATGTGCGTTTATTGGTGAGCTGGAATCAATGTTCTTTTTTATATTAACTAACAGTTGGCCACACAGACATTGGCCTTTGAATATTAACTATTAGTCAGTTCTAGCATTCTTGAAACATTTTTACACAAAAATGCCCCCTATCTTTCTCTGAGCTACAAGATAAATTCCCGGTATTAGGTTTCCTTTTTCCCCCACTATCTCCAGTCTTCTAGCTATGCCAGAGAAATATTATGCCAAATAACACCCCAAGAATGTGCCTCCCAATTTAAACCACCTATAGTAGAGGCCAGCTCCCGTAGAGCCGCCATTACAGGCGCATACAAATTCCTTTGTGCCCTTATTGATTTTGATGAGTCCCACCTCTCCATCACTAAATGGCACTCAGATGACCCTGGTCTCACATGCTACCTGATTGGCCAATCAGACAATGCCTTCATTATTTTATTAAATTAATCCATAGGGCTTACATTACCCCCATGAGAGGTTATACAATGAGTATTTTCCCCAGTTCCCCAATGGTTCTGGGTTGAAGTTCACAAATTTACCACCCAACACCCCTTTGGATTCCACGTGGGCAATTATAGGCTATATAGATAAAACGCAACACAATATACCCTTTTTGTTCCTTAGTTTTGGATCCAGTGAGTCGTATATTCATTTTGTGTTGTTTTGTTTCCTGTACACTTTCCGTAACACCCAGTCCTTACAGGATTCATTGACAAACTTTTTTAGAATGTTCACAATGGATTGGTTGTAGTGTTCCACTCCACCACTAGAGGCTGGCCGATAAGCTATATGCAGCTTCCTTTTTACCCCCAATATCTCCCACATCTTTGTCATAACCTCACTAGTGAAATGACTTCCACGATCGGACTCGATGCTTTGGGGAAGACCAAACCTAGAAAATATGTGGTTAATGAGAAGAGATGCACATACGCTTGAACTGCATGTTTTACAAGACAAACATTCCACCCATTTTGTGAACAAGCAAGTCATGGTTAACATGTATCTGTTGCCTTTTGATGAGGTTGTTACTGGTCCGATGAAGTCAATTTGGATGTCTGACCATGGCATGGACATTCCCCTTTTCATCAGTGGCGCTCGATGAGTGGTGTCTGTGGCTGGAATTGAGGGCAGATTAGACATCCTTGACAATACGTGCAAACATCTTGCAACATATGTGGTCAATAAGCGCAGTCCCGTAACAATTCGTACGTCAACTTTTCACCTCGATGACTAGCTGTTGGTGCATTATGGGCGTGTTGTAGCATCAAACCTCGGTATGTTGTGGGTACTACCCATTGCGTGATACCATTCTTCGAGGTCCTAATCAACAACCCATCCTGTAACGAGAATTGGGACTTACCATTCATCAAAATCCGTAACTCCTCTTTGCCATCGCAATCTTCCGTATTTATGGGACAATTCTATGGATCTTCAATGTGTTTATAAAAAGTACCAATAACTGGATGAGATGGCTTGCGATGAGATTCTTACTAGGGGAATCTAGGCTCCATTGTACCATATTGGCTTCAGTTCCCTTTTGGGCCTGACTTCTTGTAATTGCATCCACTTGGACAGTTCCCATGAGATCATCCACATCCAAAACTTCTCCATTGATGGCTGCTTGTTTAGCGAGGGAGTCTGCTAGATAATTTCCTTCCTTATCCATACCTAAATACTTTAAATGACCCTTTTACAATTTACTGGAAAAAGGTAGACTGTGGGTAATAACCATTTCGTCGATCTTGCAAAACATCTTACCATGCTTGACTGGCTTGTTGTTGCTTCTCATCATGTCGGATCTTTTCCATCCGGGGAAATACTCCACAAAGCTATAACGAATATAATCAGAATCTGTGATTATGGAAAACTATAATATTATAATATTATATTCGATAGCCATTTGTACGGCTTTGTACACAGCGGTGAGTTCTGCGACTTGGCTATTTTTGGGACCAATTTTGTATCCGACTGATATATCCGGGAATATAATATTCCATACAATTCCGACACCTGCACGCTCATTTCCTACATCCGTATGGAAAGAACAGCCTTCTACATATACAGTCATGTGAAAAAATTAGGACACCCTTTGAAAGCATGTGGTTTTTTGTAACATTTTTAATAAAAGGTTATTTCATCTCCGTTTCAACAATACAGAGAGATTAAAGTAATCCAACTAAACAAAGAAAACTGAAGAAAAGTCTTTTCAAGATCTTCTGTAAATGTCATTCTACAAAAATGCCTATTCTAACTGAGGAAAAAGATAGGACACCCTTGCCCCTAATAGCGAGTGTTACCTCCTTTGGCTGAAATAACTGCAGTGAGACGGTTCTTGTAGCCATCTACCAGTCTTCGACATCGGTCTGAGGAAATTTTACCCCACTCCTCAATGCAGAACTTTTTCAGCTGTGAGATGTTTGAGGGGTTTCTTGCACGTACAGCCCTTTTCAAGTCACCCCACAGCATCTCAATGGGATTCAAATCTGGACTTTGACTTGGCCATTCCAGGACTCTCCATTTCTTCTTTTTCAGCCAATCTTTGGTTGATTTACTAGTATGTTTTGGGTCATTGTCATGTTGCATGGTCCAGTTCCGCTTCAGCTTTAATTTTCTAACTGATGGTCTCACATGTTCTTCAAGCACCTTCTGATACACAGTAGAATTCATCGTGGATTCTATGATGGTGAGCTGACCAGGTCCTGCTGCAGCAAAGCAGCCCCAAACCATGACACTTCCACCTCAATGCTTCACAGTTGGTATGAGGTTCTTTTCTTGGAATGCTGTGTTTGGTTTACGCCAAACATGTCCTCTGCTGTTGTGTCCAAATAATTCAATTTTGGACTCATCTGTCCAAAGAACATTATTCCAGAAGTCCTGGTCTTTGTCAACTTTATCTCTGGCAAATGTCAGTCTGGCCTCGATGTTTCTCTTGGAAAGCAAAGGTTTCCTCCTTGCACACCTCCCATGCAAGTTAAACTTGTACAGTCTCTTTCTGATTGTAGAGGCATGTACTTCTACATCAACAGTAGCCAGAGCCTGCTGTAGTTCTCGAGATGACACTTTAGGGTTTTTGGAGACCTCTTTTAGCATCTTGCGGTCTGCTCTTGGGGTGAACTTGCTGGGGCGACCAGTCCTGGGCATGTTGGCAGTTGTTTTGAAAGCCCTCCACTTGTAGACTATCTTCCGGACAGTGGAATGGCTAATTTCAAAATCTTTTGAGATCTTTTTAAATCCCTTCCCAGACTCATAGGCTGCTACAATCTTTTTTCTGAAGTCCTCTGACAGCTCTTTTGCTCTCACCATGGTGCTCACTCTCACTTCAACAGTCAGGAGCACACCAAACTAAATGTCTGAGGTTTAAATAGGGCAAGCCTCATTCAACATGCAGAGTAACGATCTACTAATTATGTGCACCTGGTGTGATATACCTGTGTGAGATCTGAGCCAATTTAAGAGGGAATACATGTGAGGGTGTCCTATCTTTTTCCTCAGTTAGAATAGGCATTTTTGTAGAATGACATTTACAGAAGATCTTGAAAAGACTTTTCTTCAGTTTTCTTTGTTTAGTTGGATTACTTTAATCTCTCTGTATTGTTGAAACGGAGATGAAATAACCTTTTATTAAAAATGTTACAAAAAACCACATGCTTTCAAAGGGTGTCCTAATTTTTTCACATGACTGTACATATGGTAATGATTTGCAGTACTCCTCTTCATAAGATTTATATGGAGATTAAAATTTCTCCTCCAGGAAATAATTTTCGGGGTTGATTCCATCAGCAGTGATTTTGTGACCTAGGAAATTAACCTTGGCACGACACCATTGAGCCTTCTGCAAAGAAAGTTTCACACCAGCTTTTCTCAGTTGGGTTAGTACATGCTTCAATTCCACAATGTGTTCCTCAAAAGTCGTGTTTTTGATTGGAAAGTCATCCACATAGGATAAGGTACCTCGTTCAGTGGCATCAGGCATTTCCTTATGCATGAACACAGCAAATTTATGGCCTGCATTTATGTACCCGAAGGGTAGTCGGGTCCATGCATATTGCTGCTTTCCTAATGTGAAGGCCAGTTTGTACTGATCCCTTTCGTCAACTTTAATCGTCCAATATCCTTGTGCACAGTCAAGGGCGGTGAAAATTTTGGATCCTTGAATTTGTGCCAAACACTGGTCAGTGTATGGCATGGGCCATCCAGACATGTATACACGTTTGTTTAATTGTCTTAGGTTCGAGCAGAGACAAATTGACTGTTGGATTTGAGGACTCCAAGTATAGGATGGTTTAACGAGCTATGTATCGGACGGATGATGCATCTTCTCTCCAGGTTTTTGACGATTTTAGATAGGGACTCGTAAGCCGCCTGCGGAAGTCAGTATTGTTTGCCAAAGACAGGGGGTGCATCAGGATCTGTGGCACCTGAGGGGTTAATTGTGCGGATCACAGCCCCCTGTAAGAGATCGGGTGCTGCCAGGCAGCAGGGGGCAGTTATGTACACAGTTCTTAGTATATTCTAACTTGAAGCGTCCCCATCAAGATGGGAACGCCTCTGTGTTAGAATCGTGAAAACTCAGATCTGAAAAAGCGAATACTATTATTTTCCGTTATAACCATGTTATAACGGAAAATAATAAAGTGAAGTTCGGGTCCCCATTGACTTCAATGGGGTTTGGGTTCGGGTCCAAGTTCGGATCAAGTTCTGGTCCCGAACCCGAACTTTTTTTAAAGTTCGGCTGAACTCCCCGAACCCGAACATCTAGGTGTTCACTCAACTCTACTTGTAAGTTTCTTCAAGCTCACTAGTTAAATCATTTTGGGTGTAGCGTACCTTATCCTTTCCTTATTGGCATGACTAGTACTCCTTTTCATCGATCTCCTGGTTGAAAACCAATGATGACTCTTCGATGTGGCATGTACCTTCTTCAGAACTGAAAGGATAAACAGAATGGATATTGAATAACCCCTCAGGTGTTGAGGAAAAATGTTGTTCCACTACCTGTTCTTCTGTTAGGTATTCATCAGGAATAAGTCCAATGACATAATTCTAGAATCCAAAAGTATAGTATTCCGAATCCATTGCTAGACCAATTACGGTGTTCTTCTGCAGGGATATGCTATGGGGAGCCATGTTATGGATTATCATGTGCAATGGATCCTGATGGATGTTAATTATAGGAGTGAGTTTTACCTTTAGGTCGGGTTGCTGCATTCGGTTGGACAAACAGATCAAAGCATCCACGTTCTTCAGAGTTTGTCCCTTCTTCACTTGAATGGGAAGAAATGGTTTACATCCTTCAGGGATTTTAACCTCCTCAGCAACCATGATACTCCTGGCATAGGGCATCTGTTGTCCCCATCTCAAGGCTTGTTCTACATCCTGGAATCCCTCTGGGTCTCCCGGTAATCTGGACCAGAGGGTATTATTTACCAGATCAATCTGCACGCCAAATCGGTGCAGATGGTAATTACCCCTTTACATCTGATGCCGAGGTTCATTCAACAGGACGAAAATGTGTTCTGTAGTCTTACTTCCTATGGAGATAGACAAAAGACATTTTGCAACCACATTATGACTCTGGGAATCTCCATCCAGATTATGAATCCATTGGTCCTGTGGAGTGGAACTTTTAATCATTTTAGGATTGGCAACCTGTTTTAATAGTCCTAGGCTTATGTAGCTGGCTTCAGATTTCAGATCCAACTTGGCATATTTCACCTTGGCTATATTGTTCACCTGTATGGGAATCAATAAATTGTCATTGACCTTTTCAATCCGTACCATGGATTGAGTATACTTGGCCAGGTCTGCGACTTTGTGACTTCCCTCTTCAAGGGAAATAGTCAATATATCCTCATCCAAGGTTATCTTCTCGATTCTGTCCTTCTGGATGGTAATAATATGAGCAGCACCGTTGACAGCTTCCTCGGGCTTACCATTTTTCAGGATCGTGACATCCAACGTTTGACTGTTCCTAAAATGAACTTCAACAGAGTTAGGCCTCTCTTCAATCACATGACAACAACGTTGGGTTTGTGCATTGCAAGAATAATCATAGGCAATGGGTGCCTTTACCTGAGTCCAAACTGCTTCATTAATTAAGTCTATTATGGAACTCAACCTTTTCAGAAGGTCAATTCCTATGATCAGCCGATCATATGGAAGGTCCACAATCAGTGTGGGGTGTCTAATTGTCTTCTTGCCAATTTTGAATGTCAACCATGATGTACCTTTTACCTGCAAAGCGTCTCCACGTACACTTATCAGAGAGCCATCGAACAATTTCAGTCTCGGTCTCTTTGCTGTTAAATCCAGAACTTGTTGGAAATAACTATGTGATAAGATAGTGGTCTGTGATCCTGTATCAATTAAACCCCTGATCACCCCTATATGCTCTTCTTGAAGATAAGAATCCACAAAATATTGGCCTTCAAATATTGGCCTTCAACCTGAAACAAATCCCTGTGATAATAATTCATGAAGCAGCTGCCAGAAGTAGAAGCACTGTGCGCAATGAGCCGGCTGCTGCTTCATGAATTCTTATCACAGGGATCGCAGGTCAGTGAATGTAACACAGCATTAGATTGCATAGAAAGGGGGAATATAAATGTAATTTTAACTCCTAAGACTCCTGTGCCCAGCCTTCTGTCTCCCAGGGAAGCACGGTAGGCAGAAGCACAGTGTCTGCACAGCCCGTCTCCCCTTTTCTAATAGGAGATGGATGGCCCTTAGCAACACTCATTTGAAGAGTCTTTCACTATTTGCACAATCAATTAAAGAATTACTGGATCTCGGTGGGACCTCTATTTAAGTCATATATCTTCTATATAAAAAGAATCTTCATATAAAAGAGAGGATCAAAAAGAAAATGCATATAAAAAATAATTATATGATCCTTCAGGTGGACAGTGGTGACATGGGCCAGGGGTCTCTTCTACAGGTGTTATGTGAGTTTTTAAAGTTTTTTTCATGACTCCAGTTGCATTTCAGCAATGAGGAACTAGGTCCCCCTATGTAGAAGTGGTATAAGAGTTGCCTATGGTGTCCCTTGAGGTGCGGCTTTTTACTTGTCGCGGTGCTCCTACCTGGATATCCGAAACCCCAAGCATGGTCGTTGCAGCAGAGTTAATAGGGTGAATAGTTGAGGGATTTGCAAAATGAATTGAGTCCAGACTTTTATTGGAGTTAAAACAGCTTTACTTGAATAAACGTGCATCAGAGAACAATCTTCCAACTTAATCTTGGTTTTCAGCAAATTCTGGCATCAGTTCCGACAGGCAAACACATTCAGCTTTGCCACATCTGTACTCTTTCAGCTCTGCTATGCTGGCTGGATTAAATAGGAACTTTTCCTCTCTACTTTCTGCTGTAGGAAGAGATCCCTGGGTGCCGCTCTACAAGTCCAGATAGTTAGCTTACAGTGTTCGAATCCATGAAAGGTCCTCTTTAAGGCTGCACGCTAGGCCTTAGGATCCGAATAACCTTGGCGCAACACAAGGTTCTCAAACATATACACATTAGGAGGACGAAGCAAAGCACTCCAATCTCTCCAAACACATAATAGCAGCAGGTCACCCTTGACGGTCTACAAGTCCAGATAGTTAGCTTACAGTGTTCGGATCCATGAAAGGTCCTCTTTAAGGCTGCACGCTAGGCCTTAGGATCCAAATAACCTTGGCGCAACACAAGGTTCTCAAACATATACACATTAGGAGGACGAAGCAAAGCACTCCAATCTCTCCAAACACATAATAGCAGCGGGTCACCCTTGACGGTCTTAGATCTGCTTGCGACATAACCACTTGGTTCCCCCTGTGTCGCACTAGACCTAAGCTTTGCTCTGAAAGAGAATACACAAAGGGCAATAGCTGTAAATTCAAAAGGTTAGTGCAAATTAAAGTGCACCGAACCATAACCCTAAGTGCAACAAAAGTTCTTTGCAATCCATTGTAATTGTTTGTAATCAAAATGAGGTAATAACGGTATTTGTAATCCACATAAGGCACAAAGTCATTTGTAATCCACATGGGTAAGAAAGTAGTAGCACAGGTCATGAGAATCATTTGCAAAGGGCTCCCCAAATAACCTGAAAAGAGGGGAAAAATAAAGGAAAATGGGCGCAATCCATGCGCAACTGGGATAAGAATGCTGATGATGGGGGGAGTCCTAACTGAGCATGATCATCCAGGTGAGGGCACAACCAGGGCTAAAATCAAGAAACACATTAAAAAACAAGCCAACAGGCCCTCACCCCTCAGATGCTGTCCATGGAGTGGCTCCCGAAGTCAGTAGTCCTTTCAGTTGGACATGTAGAGAAGGTCCAGCTCTTTAGAGGAGGGACTTGATGTCCTCATTGCTGCTGGAGCTGCTGCTAAGCTTGATGAGAGGTTTATCCTGCCTCTGGTAGCTCATTCTTACTTCAACAGTGGTGCTTTGGCGACACCTACTGTCACTTCTTGGTAAGGTGGTGATGCTCTTTATAGCTGCCATGACCTTCTGCTTAATTGGAGCGGATGCTCTAGCCAGAGCATGATCATTCAGAGCCTCCGGCTGCAATGGGACCAGTAGCTGGACCTCCTCTCACTATGACCTGATTGATAGCTCCAGCTGTACACATTTCACAAATTGTGGATGAGATTGCCAGGGCAGCTGGTAGGTTACTTGAGTCGGGCTATAAACCAGGGTGGATGGTGATCCACTTCCTATCCACTGGTAAATGGTTGGAGGTTCGGGCAGTCCAGGTATTAGGAGCTCTGGTTCTGGTGTTGCCCGGTACCCCAGCATGTCACTCTCCTTTTCTTGCAAATGACCAGGACGTCGCCAGGCAGCTGGGTCCTACTGCCAGGGCTCTGGAGCGGACACGGGGACCATTGGCTTCATTAACAGGCTCACCCCAGTGGCGAAGAGGCCTTTAGGGGACAGCATAGGGGTGTACTCCACCTGCTCTCCCTTATATAAGTTATGGCGGGCCTGTGGCAGGTACGGCCTATTGACTGAACGGCAGATTACAAAAAGCTCCATTCCCCAACGGTCATCCTGGATAAACCCCTCGGTCGATGTTAAACCACAACACGTTCCGGTCATCCTCTCCTGCAGTGGGTCATGGGGTAGAGGTCAATCTAATACTCTGAGGACCCAGTCCTTGACGGCCTTCCGGTAATTCCAGGCACTGGTGGCATGGGCCATCATTTTCCGAGGAACCATCAAATTAAAAGCATCGCCATCCACGTTCCTTCTGGGTGGCTCATTTCTGCTGGGCGGCTCACTTCTCGCTGGGCGGTGGAGTAGAGTCTCTGGCCACCTTCTCCGCGCCAGCAGGTGAGGGGACTTTCGGGCTTCTCTGTCCCAGCTCCCCGAACAAGTTGCTGAAGACGAATCTCCTCTATGCCACCAGTAGTCGACTGCATCAATTTTGGTGTCACAAACAGGATTCGGACAGTGCCGAAGGTGAAGGTGGAACCCAGTTGTAGGAATGCCAGAGTGGTGTCAGGGTTGCCTATGGTGTCCCTTTAGGTGTGGATTTGCACTTTTCATGGTACTCCTACCTGGATATCCGGAACCCCAAGCGTGGTCGTCCATGGCAGGGATAATAGTTGAGGGATTTGCAGAATGAATTGAGTCCAGACGTTTATTGGAGTTGAAAGAACTCTACTTGAATAAACTTGCATCAGAGAACAATCTTTCAACTTTTTCTTATCAGCAGATGTTGGCATGAGTTCAGCCAACATCTTCAGCTCTGCTACATCTGTACTCTTTCAGCTCTGATATGCTGGCTGTATTAAATAGGAACTTTTCCTCTCTACTTTCTGCTGTAGGCTGCAACTTAGCTTTCTGTAGTCTGACTCTGTCTTTGTCTGGATCTGTATCTTTGTATTTATCTCTGTCTTTATTCAGGGAATCTTTCTTCCTGACTCTGGTGGCACTCAGCTTAGGCCTCTGGACCAAGAAGAGAGGCTCTGCTGGCTGGCACACAGCCTTCCTCTTACAGGGGGCACTCTAAACTGAACTACTGCAGGCTCGTCCAACAGGGGCGAGTGCATGCTGCTTCCCCAAAAAGGGGGTAAGCTAGACTGACTCCCACTAACTAAAACTCCTCCCTCTCTAGAGAGGATCAGAATGGATAGACAAGTTCCACTCTAGAAAAACTAGCTCTGCCAAGATTGCCGCCATCTGCTGGTGAACCAGGCACATTGCACTTTAACATAACATTTTCATCAAATTTCAATACACATTATACAGGACATGGGGTGTTACACACTGCATCTTATAAAGTTAAATATTCAGTGCCATTGGCAAGGGAGGCGACCGCTGCGACCACTATCGCTACGGCAGTGGTCTGATCTCTGCTTCAATGCAGTAGAATACATCTCTATTGTACTGCATTGACTATCAGTGTATTACACAGTGTTTGTCACCGATGCTGCTGATGAAGACACCATGTGTGGGGCAGGGGAAGGACCGCAGGATAAGAATGCCCATCCTGGAGCGCCAAGTGCCTGCAGTTTAGGGCAAGTATTCTCATCCTAATTCCTTAAGGTGTGAAAGGGATTCTGTCACCTCATTTTAGCCTATAGAGATGTGGACATGCACGGCTAGATCGACGCTAGCATGTCCGCAATATACCTGTCCCATAGCGCTGTGTTCTTTTATTGTGTTTAAAAAATGATTTTAGAGATATGTAAATGAGGCTGGTAAGGAGCCCAGCACCGCCTGCGTCCTCCGAATCTCCTCCTTGCTCACAGTTAGATCGCCGTAATCTCGCGATGCGCGAGCTCGCGCATGCGCAGTGCCGGCATAGTGTTCCTTCCCTGTGCTGGCATCAGCCTCAGGGAAGGAACTGCGCATACGCGAGCTCCCGCATCGCGAGATTACGGCGATCTAACTGTGAACAAGGAGGAGATTCAGAGGATGCAGGCGGTGCTGGGCTCCTTCACAGGGGGGCGTGGCTGGGCACGAAGAAGGTTAGTACAGCCCCTTGGGATACTTACCAGGCTCATTTACATATTTCTAAAATATTTTTTTTAACACAATAAAAGGACACAGCGCTATGGGACAGGTATATTGCGGGCATGCTAGCGGCGATCTAGCCGTGCATGTCCGCATCACTATAGACTAAAACGAGGTGACAGAATCCCTTCAATGTGACTCTGAATACACAAGATGTAAATAAAGCTCAGTGGATACCCATGTGGAGGTAAATTGCACGCCATGCAAGTAGAACCTCATGTGTATAACACAACACAAGTTGCGGTATCCTCTGGGGATAATGCCATATAGTCACCACTTACATACCTTAATAAGAATTCATTAGACATTAGCATGTGCTTACTTCATGACACAGTATTGGGACCTGCATGAAACAAACCATGATGGCCACGGGAAGTGACGCAAGACACTTTAGACATGAATTTAAATAATAAGTGACTGAAATACAAATAAATTAATAATAAAAATAATTCAGAAAATTGTCAAAACTAGAGAAGACCAAACTTTTTGAGATTCGCAATTATGACTAATTTGGCAGATTTTTCAAAAAACTGTCTTTGTTTCCCATAGCAACCAATCACAATGCAGCTTTCATTTTTCAGGAACACTATGAGGAATGAAAGCTGTGCTGTTATTGGGCAAGACATTTTCTTTTGAACAGTTTTCATAAATCTCCTCCTCTGTGTCCATAGAGACAAGCTATGACATCACAGGTATAACGTGTAATGTCACTGGTTCTGGCTCCAAATGCTCCGGTTTAGCAGAAAGCTGTTAGTTCTCTGCGCGTGCACACTGCTGACATTTACTGTCCGTGTGACTGAGATTGGATTTTTTTCTTAGGTAAGATAATTTCATATAACAATATAAATATAGTAATGTATACAGTGTGTATATAGTAGTGGACTGTATAGACAGACGTTGTGTTTGTGACCCCAGGACCTGCTGACATGCCGCTACTAAAGACCATCAGGAGCGCCGAACCCCCATGGAGGGTCTGGGATAGAAAAGCCCAGAAATCAGGCCTGAGAAACACCGTGTACAGCGTCAATGGAGACGAGTACACCGGAGAATGGATGAATAACCTGAGGCATGGTAAGACTGGAAATACACATCACTGTATAGCGGACAGACGGATACAGGCGAATGTCATCTCTTAAAGGAGAACTCCCCATTGGGTTGTACTAGGAAAGGTACCTGGTGCTGACCAAGTATGAAGTGTTGGTCTATCTGTCTATTTTATTTTTAACTTCCTAAATACCTAACGGCTAAACTGGTGGGAGATGGAGACATAAGACGGAGCCTGGTGATAAACAACATGGGCGGTTTTATTGCCAGGTGCACAGACATGAAGATTTCTACCGGATCCAACTCTGAAGCAGACAACATACAACTGTCCATGCGAGATACATGTAGAGTCCAGATTTATGCCGCCACCTGCAATGATTGGCCTTGGGCCTTAATTATCGTCATTGCAAATGACAGCTTCACTGTAAACTGTAATGTCAAAAGGATCCCACTCAAGTCAGGAAGATCCACTGGCCGATGCCTCCCCTCTTCAAGAATTAGGACTGAAAACTTTAATATGACCCCAAAAAAGTATAAGATGTAATGGGGATGATTTATCTAAACTGGTGCAAAAGAGAAATGAGGCAGTTGCCCATAGCAACCAATCAGATTAGGACTTTTATTTTTGAAAAGGAAAGTAAAAATTTGATTAGCTGCTATAGGCAACCTCTGACCTGAACCTTTTCATCTAGCATTATCTAGTAATGTGCAAAAAATATAAAAAATAAAAACTGTCAAATTAGAAGCATTAGATAATGGAGATTGGTACGGTCTCCATTATCTAAAGCTTCGATTATTACAAAATTTTAGGTCATTCAACCCGTGGTCAGTCCATATTAAACACATGTGAAACAGGTATAATAGAGCAATAGAAAAGGCCTCCACTAAAGTCAGGAAGATCCGCGGGCAGGTGCCTTCCCTCTTCAAGATTTATGGTTGGAAACTTTACAGGGATTCTGTCACCAGGATTATCCCTATAGATCCAATTACATGTTATTGGAGGTCTTCTACAGCATGTCAGAAATATGGAATTATGTAAATTATGACTGCTGTAGCTTTGCAGAAAAAATAGGTCCACATCCATCCCCAAAAAATGCAGATCAGATGTGGACAGAAACTACAGCCGTGTGCATGAGCCCTAACCAGGATATCAGTTACTCGCCCTGTGTCTGGCTGTTCAGGGAACTCATGAGTCCCAAGACTGATGATGGCTACTGTGTCAGGAGCTGCTTCCAGACTGCAGCTGTTTTGGACACCAGGCTCCCTCAGGTCGCAGCTGCTGCGGTGTGTTCCTCACTCCCACATTCCTCATGGGTTGTCCCACTGCCTACAGGCCACGCCCCTTACTCTCTACATCGCTGACTGCTCTCCCCCATCACGTCTCCCCAATGCTGTAGCATCATGAACTGAGAGGGACTGACTCAGGACCAATGGGGCGGCTTTGATTTGTTCTGCTGTTGGTCCCTTATTCAGATACTTACCTGTATCTGTTCCAGCACTTCCAGGTGCAGTTCACAGGAAGGTCCTTTAAAATCATACTTGCCAACTTTCCAAAAACACATGGAAGGTTCCTGAAACTTTAACCATATGGCAGAGCATCATCAGTTTTAGCCCTGGCATCCAAATTACATTGAGAGGATGGAGCAATGGACCAGAGCGCTCCATGGCAGAGGGTGCTGTTACGTTTTGGGGGCCTTATTTTGGTGACAAGTGATGTGCCCTAAAGGGCCTAATAAATGGGGTCTGGGAAATTTTAAAGAATGCGCTGTGTGTGCCATGCCCGTCTATCTCCCGAATCCCTAACTTCAGATGTTACAAAACATATTAGAACAGCCCTGGAATCATCCCCACTCCTCACACAGACTTTATACAGCAGCTGATAGAAGTTACAGATCTTGTGATTTTCAGGTTGGAGGTTGGTCTCCATGGTCGGTCACGCTGCTCTTCAATGTTTTGTAATGATGTTGCAGATAAGTCTAGGTTCACGGTCAATCTGTGGTCACCGAGGTCTGTTGGAAGCCGTTGGCATCTGTCATGTACCAACGGCAAAATGTAAAACCTAGCCCTAACATCATATCATACAAGGGTGTAACTGGTGTCTCTGGGTCTGCTGGACATAAGAATTTTTTCTGCACTATGATTTCTTGGTATATATCCTCTGCTCTGATTGTATTCTTAGAACTGTGTGGTTAGGTTCACACTGAGGTTTTGGAGCAGGTTTTAAGGTACATTTTCCTGCTGTTTTTTCAGCCAAAGGCAGAAGTGGATTTGAAACGAGTTGTAAATGTAAAGGAAGGATTTAGACTTCTCCTTCCTGATGGATCCACTTCTGGCTTTGGATGAAAAACCTGCAGGAAAATCTGCCTCAAAACCTCCATCCAAGAACTCAGTGTGAACATATCCTAACACACTGTATTTCAGGCAAAGGCTCTTATCTGTACAAGAAGGCCAACGCCATCTACCAGGGAGACTGGAAAAATGGAAAGAGAAACGGATACGGGACGTATGCCGTGAAAGCGCCCAGCACTGGAACGTACATTCGAGTTTATGCTGGCAACTGGGTGAATGACAAAAAACATGTAAGTTGTTTTCTTTTTGTCCAGAAGAAATGAGAAGACAATAGAGTCTTGTAATTCATTGTCTCTGTAGCTGTAGCATGATGTCCTCCTGACAAGGCCCGACCAGAGTCTAGTCCAGTAGGACCTTAGGCTATAGTTCACATTAAGCTATAAAGTTTTAAAGAGCCCAGGGTACAAGACTTGAATAGGACAAGGATGCTTCTAAATCTATATCATGTAAACCTCAGCTAAATGTGAATTGTGGTTTGTGTCTCTTTGCAGGGATATGGGACTTACTACTATTCAGATGTTGAATACTATGAAGGCGGCTGGGATTGCGGCAAAAGGAGCGGATGGGGCAAGATGATATACGCCAATGGTGACATCTATGATGGAGAATGGCACAATGACAAGTACTGTGGACAAGGGATACTTTTTTCAGGTACTTCATGGTACTTTTAGGTTCCTTCCTTCTTGTCAAGAGAAAAATCCAGTAATGACCTGAGAACATATGATCAGTAGTTCAGAATATTGAATCATAGATCTATCACACAAGGAGAACATGGAAATAGACAGAACTATAGGGTACTTACCTGGTATAGTCAGTGAAAGTCTTCAAGGCTGAATTTAGTGATGATCAGTACAGTCCTGTTTCACATCATTCATCTGATCCTAGGTGTATATGTAGATGTGATATGGTCCCGCATTGTCCCCGTAATATCTTTATGCTGTGGTCTCTATGTCTATGTGGATCCCTTTGTACCTATTAACAGCAAACAAGAATCGTTATGAAGGATCCTGGAAAGATGGAAGAAAGCATGGAGCTGGGACATTCTACTACCTGGACAAGGGCAGAATCTATGATGGATATTGGGTGAAAGATATCCCCAAGTGTGGGACTATGGAGGACATTGACTGCACAGAAGCTCCTAACACCAAGAAGTTTCTTATTCCTGAGGTAACACATTTACCATACAGTAGATAGTGCATTGAGAGTGTATTTATACCCCATGAACCTTTCCACATGTTTTATAGTTACACCCACAATGTATTTTATTGGGATTTTATGTGATAGACCAACACAAAGTAGCAAGTATGTGTGAAGTGAACAGAAAATGACACATGGTTTTGTGGTGTGGGGTGCATTTGTATTCAGCCCCCTAATACTTTTGTAGAATCACTTTTTGCTGCAATTACCGCTGCAAGTCTTTTGGGGTACATTTAGAGGCTGAAATGTGTTGCCCATTCCTCTTTGCTAAATATGTCAAGCTCAATCAGATTGGATGGAGAGCGTCGCTGAACAGCAAATTTCAAGTCTTGCCACAGATTCTCAATGTAACCTAAGTTGGAAACCGAGTACAACTACAACTACTACATGGGGGTCCCAGAGCAATATAGACTGCTTTAAAGGGGTTTTCTGACACTGATGACCTATCCTACTCCAGAGAACCCCACGGATCAGCTGTTTGAGAAGGCACTGGTGCTCCTGTGAGTGACATGACCTTCTCACAGCTTACCTTAGGTCAGTGAAGTCACGTTAATCGGTCACGTGACCTAGGTGGAGCTTAGTCCCATTCAAGTGATTGGGACTGAACTGCGATACCAATCACAGCCGCTAAACAATGTACAGCACTGTGCTTGGTAAGCTGTGAGCAGCACCGGTGCCTTCTCAAACAGCTGTTGGACCTGAGCATTCTGAGCATAGGTCATCAGTTAGAAAGTGGCTAAACACCCTACTATGATTGTATTATTTATTTTATTTTTTTTTTTTTTAAGGTGAAAGTGGCTGATCCCAAAAAAATCTGTCAAGAAGCTAGAAGAGCGCTTCTCCAAAAGAGAAAATGAACAATACTTTGGCTCAAAACCATGGCATGCTGTTGGCTCACTGTTAACACCTTAAGTGAAGCCACAGACATGCTACTAACATCGTCTTACCTGAACCCATGATCGTTCTGTAGAGTCAATATCAATGGCTCATCTGTATATAGTTTATTTAAAAGAAAAAAAAATGAAAAATGTAAAATATTTGTAAAAAAAAGAAAAAAAAGGACATCACTTTGGCTTAAATTACTGGCATGCTATTGGGCTGCTGATTACACCTAAAGTGAAGCCATAGACATGCTGCCATCTTATAATCATCTTACCTGAAGCCATAATTGTTCTGTAGAGTCAATATCAATGGCTCATCTGTATATAGTTTATTTAAAAAAATGGAAAAAACATCTAAAACAAAGGACACCACTTTGGCTTAAATCACTGGCTGCTATTGGACCACTTTTAACACCTATAGTGAAGCCATCAACATTCTATTAGTTTAACATCATCTTACATTAAGCCATGCTTGTCCTGTAGAGTCTATAGCAATGGCTCATCTGTTTATAGTTTATTTTAAAAAAGAAAAAAAAGAAAAAAAGAAAAATGGAAAATATTTCTTTGGAAAAAAAAAAAAACACCACTTTGGCTTAAATCACAGGCTGCTATTGGGCCGCTGTTACAACCTAAAGTCAGGCCATAGACATGCTATTAAATTAACATCATCTTACCTGAAGCCATGATTGTTCTGTAGAGTCAATATCAATGACTCATCTGTATATAGTTTATTAAAAAAAAAAAAAGGAAAAAACATCTAAAAAAAGGACACCACTTTGGCTTAAATCACTGGCTGCTATTGGGCCAGTGTTACAACCTAAAGTCAGGCCATAGACATGCTATTAAATTAACATCATCTTACCTGAAGCCATGATTGTTCTGTAGAGTCCATATCAACAGCTCAAATATCTCTTTTGAAAAAAAAACAAAAAAAAAAATACCACTTTGGCTTACATCACTGGCTGCTATTTGACCACTTTTAACACCTATAGTGAAGCCATCAACATTCTATTAGTTTAACATCATCTTACATTAAGCCATGCTTGTCCTGTAGAGTCCATAGCAATGGCTCATCTGTTTATAGTTTATTTGAAAACAAGCAGAAAAAAAAAAAATATATATTAAAAATGTAAAATATTTGTTAAAAAAAAGGACATCACTTTGGCTTAAATCACTGGCATGCTATTGGGCTGCTGATTACACCTAAAGTGAAGCCATAGACATGCTGCCATCTTATAATCATCTTACCTGAAGCCATGATTGTTCTGTAAAGTCAATATCAATGGCTCATCTGTATATAGTTTATTAAAAAAAATAAAAAAAATAATAATAATAATAATTGAAAAAACATCAAAAAAAAAAAAAGGACACCACTTTGGCGTACATCACTGGCTGCTATTGAACCACTTTTAACACCTATAGTGAAGCCATCAACATTCTATTAGTTTAACATCATCTTACATTAAGCCATGATTGTCCTTTTAGAGTCCATAGCAATGGCTCATCTGTTTATAGTTTATTTTAAAAAAAAAAAAAGAAAGAAAAAAAAAAAGAAAAATGGAAAATATTTCTTTGGAAAAAAAAAAAAAAGACACCCCTTTGGCTTAAAACACTGGCATACTATTAGACCGCTGTTAACACCTTTGGTGAAGCCATCGACATGCTATTGCCTATTAGTTTAACATCATCTTACCAGAAGCCATGATTGTTTTGTAGAGTCAATATCAACGGCTCATTTGAATATAGTTTATTTATGGTAAAAGAAAGTGGAAAAAAGTGAAAAATATTTCTTTGGAAAAAAACAAAAAAGCACTTTGGCTTAAAAAAACTGACATGCTATTGAACCACTGTTACCACCTGAAGTGAAACCATAGACATGCTGTTGGGTTAACCCCATCTTACCGAGGCCATTAGTGTTCTTTAGAGTCAATATAAACGGCTCAGTCTTTATAAAGTTTATTTGAAAATTGGTAAATTTTCTATAAAAGAAAACATTGTGGCTCAAATCACAGACTTGCTATTGGACCACTGAAACCATCCTAAGTGAAGACAGAGACAAGCTTATTATTAACCACATTTAAACTGAAGTCATGATTGCCCAGTGGATATCATCTCCGGCTCTTCTACATAAAGTTTATAAACTCACTATAAGAAGAAATACCAACACAACATCAATGACCCTAAGCCATGGACATGATACAAGCTCCTGTGATCACCGTGCTGAGTCTAGGAACATCTGATGCCACGAATCTGCTACTGCACTAACACCTACAAGTTTCAGAAGTCATTTGCTTGAAATACTTTTAACAACAGAAATAAAGAAGTAAAAACTTCCATGTCCTTGTGTACAAAGTTTTCTATACTGACTCTTACTTATGGGCCATGACATACCAACTTGGTTTTCAACATTTGGATTCCAAGCTGTGGGTCTGCTGAGTGACTTGTACTTTCTGGATGACCAGATCCCACACCGCATGGTGACTTCCCTCCTCCACACCTGCAGAGAGCGCTATTTTGGGGTCAGGAGGGACAGGTTGCCAGATTTCTCCTATCATCTATTCATACCCAGGGCTGTATCTATAACATGGGGACATCCTATACACCTAGAGGAAAGGAGGTTTCTACAACATAGAAGAGGATTCTTTACTGTAACAGCAGTGAGACTATGGAGCTCTCTGCCTGAGGAGGTTGTGATGGCGAACTCACAAAAAGAGCTTCAAAGATGCAGCACCGTGTGCTGTTCGCATCCATGGTTCCGTTCCGTGGCTCATTCAGATGTGTTGATGCCTAGTTTTTTTTTATTGTTTATTTATTTTGATTTTGAGGAAAGGGGGGCGACTTGAACTTTTATATTTTTTTTTAAGTAACCCTAGGTGACTATCACTGGCGATCATTAGATTGCCAATTGTGTTCTGTGATGGGTATATATCCATCACTGAACACACCATTAACTGTATTCCAATACAGTACTGCCACCTGCTGGCCTGTATTAGAATATTCCAGTGATGGGTATCAGACTGCTGGAGGCTCCAAGCCATCACTGGTATACTACAGCTTCTCTGATCTCAGCTGCACCTGCATTGCTCAGATGCCATGGTCACAATAGACTGCGGCATCTAAGGGGTTAAAACAGCAGAAACCCATAGGGTAAGGTGCCCACTACACGTGCGAGCATCTTTAATGTGAAGTCTTCAGACGTACATGTACAGCAGAGGTTGCGAAGGAGTTAAATGTCTCTAAACACACACACATGTAGTCTGGTAGAAATACATTAAATTACAACTAATAGGAGTTTACAGTGCCATCGGGGTTAACTAGATCTACAACTAGTTTAGGCTCCATGCACACAACCATATTTCTGGATGTGCGGAAGGTGAAAATGCAAGTATCCATGTTTTACGGGCAGCAAAAAGGAGACGGTAGTGTGCATGAGGCCTTACGGGCAGAGAGATCAAGTACAAACTGCACGGCCGTGTGCACTATTATTTTTTTTTTATTTCACTATTTGAAGGATTCTTTTCACATACCCTTAAGGGCTGTTTCATACGAGCGAGTCCATTGCGGGAAACACGCTCCGTGTGTGAGTGTGATCCTCCGCTCTGGACTTGCAGGCGCGCACAGCATTATAATGATTTATAATGTTATGTGCCTCTGCTCGACCTTATTTCTACAGAATCCTACTGACAGCTTTAGGTCACTATGATTCTGTGGAAAAAAAGGCCATGCAGAGACACATGTCATTATAAATCATGATAATGCCGTGCGCGCCTGCAAGTCCAGAGCCCACACGGAGCGTAATTCCCGCAATGGACTCGCTCGTGTGAAACTGCCCTTTAGAATTTTTCCTCCCTTAGATTGTCCAGGATTTTTATAATGATGAGCTGTCCCCAGTGTAGGCCATTGATATCAGATCAGCAGGGGGCCAGCACCCCACACTGCCCCAATTAGCTGTTCAGGATTAGCACAGCCATGGGAAATAGGCACCCAAACTACACAGCTCTGTCCATGGTGTAGTGAATGGAGCTGGTTAATGCAGTGCTCTTCAGGGGCGGACATACCGCCTGTGCAGCCGGTTCAGCTGCACAGGGGCCCAGAGTGGGAGGGGGCCCTCCAATTAAGCTGTCTATGCATCTACAGGACGCACAGACAGCTGATTGTAATGGTGAAGCAGAGAGCCACACGCTCCCCGCTTCACCATTCACCATGTAGAAGGGGCCCACCTTACTATCTGACTTCAGTCTCAGGACGTACTGCGCCCGAGGAGCAGGGCCAGGGCAGCACATCCTGAGCTGCATCAGCGATCGCCCCCCCATCCTCCATACAGCTCAGTCCTGCTGTGTAGTGGGTAGCGTCAGCCAGGTCTGTGCTGAGCCACTTCACTGTGTGTAGCTCCGCCTCCCGTCTGGTAATGTCAGTAGCCCCGCCCCCGGTGGTAGCCACGCCCCCATGCGGTCCTCTCCTAAGCACTTCTGGTGCGAGGCCTGCAGCAACTTAGGAGGAAGTGAGTGAGGAGCGGAGGCTGCCCCAGTGACCACTGCCTCTGCCAGACACTGAACTTGGCTTGGTATGTTGGTGTTTTTTACCCCACCTGTCCCCCTCTGGCCCTCCCGTGACTGTCCCTTACCCACATACTGTAAGGCTACATTAACAATGTATTTTGCGGTCCGCGGATCGGCAAGATATGTATGCCGTCCATATGCGATCTGTATATTTTTGCAAACCTATTAAACTTAAATGGGTCTGCAGTCCGCATTTTGTAGAGCAATATAGGACACGTAACATTTTCCATCTTGTGCAGAACGGACATACAGATGCAGAAAGCACATGGAAGTCATTTGCTTTCCGCATCCGTATGTCTGTTCCGCAAAGGATAAAATATGTGTCCTATAGTGGTCCGCAACATGCAGGCTAGTTAATAGGTCTGCAAAAAAAATGCAGATGGCACACGGGCGTCATCCGTAATTTGCAGATCATAAAATACATATGGGCCGTGTCCTGTAAATGGGTTAAAAGTGTTGCCCAGACATGGAGGGGGTCATTTGTTAAGACCGGCGTTTTAGACACCGGTCTTAATAACCCCTAAACTGGAAGTGGTTCTGCTGATGTTATGAGGAGGCGCCGGCCTCTCCATAACTTCAGCGCATCCAGCGCCAGTGTAAATGCATATCATCCAGACTGAATCCTGACCCGTTCATTTCAAGGGGTCTGTGTGAGGGGCACATATCTGGACATAGCTACTGTGAGGGGGGCACATAAGCTGGACATAGCTACTGTGAGGGGCACATATCTGGACATAGCTACTGTGAGGGGGGCACATAAGCTGGACATAGCTACTGTGAGGGGGGCACATAAGCTGGACATAGCTACTGTGAGGGGGGCACATAAGCTGGACATAGCTACTGTGAGGGGGGCACATAAGCTGGACATAGCTACTGTGAGGGGGGCACATAAGCTGGACATAGCTACTGTGAGGGGGGCACATAAGCTGGACATAGCTACTGTGAGGGGGGCACATAAGCTGGACATAGCTACTGTGAGGGGGGCACATATCTGGACATAGCTACTGTGAGGGGGGCACAGTGTGGATATTACTACTGTGTGCTGGCACAAAGGGGCAAAAATTACTATGTAGGAGCATTAAGAGGACATTAATACGCACCACAGTGTCTGAAGGGTTTTCCCTATCTTTGATGTGACTGATCACCCCTTCCTCTCCATGTAGGATTAGGGGAAGATGACATATTGGGGTCCCTTCTGCTGCCACACCTCATTGTATTAATCTTTACCTATGGCCTATGTTTATTTCTATATGTGTGGTTGGGGGGCCCAGGCACATTCTTTACACAGGGGCCCTCTGCTGCCAGTGTCCGCCCCTGGTGCTCTTCTTATCTACTTCAATGGCAGCAGCGCAGTGACCAGTCTACTACACGATGGATAGAGCTGTGTATTTCTGGTGCTGGAGGCGCTGCCGAACAGCTGATCAGGGAGATTGCTGAGGACAGTCATCAATAGAAAAATCCAGGAAAACCCCTCGCTACATCCCCATATCTTTGTGCCACTGTGTAGGACGTCCAGGAAACAGATTACCAGTAATCTGTTTTCCATTAGTCCATGACGGCACCTGTGAGAGATCATCCTCCATCTGGACAAGAAACAGGGACTTCCAAGATGTATACACAATGAAACCCCAACAGATAAACTTTTGAGAAATCTGGGATAGGCTAGAGCTGGTGAACCTATGGTATGGGTGTCAGAGGCGGCACTCGGAGCCCTCTCTGTGGGCATCCGCACAGTGGAAAAAGTCTATGGTGTACCAATATGCTTTAGACCAAGGATGCTGAACCTGCGGCCCTCCAGCTGTTGCAAACCTACAACTCCCATCATGCTCTGCTTTAGGCTGATAGCTGTAGGCTTTCTGGGCATGCTGGGAGTTGTAGTTTTGCAACAGCTGGAGGGCCGCAGGTTGAGCATCCCTGATTTAGACTTTTCCTGCCATTCATCAGCGCAGGGCACACTATGAACAGCACAGGCAGTGCACTGAATGTAGGCAGGATATTACAGCTCAATGATAAAGTACATGGAAGATATACTGTACTGGACTGTAGTATTCAGGTTAGATTGCCGTATTGGCACTTTGTGATAAATAAATGGGTTGCAGTTTGGGCACCCGGTCTGTAAAAGGTTCGCCATCACTGGGCTGGAGTGTACAGTGTTTAAATCACATGGAGAAGCTGCAACTCTGACAGAGGGGTTTAACATTGAAGAACCTTTAATAAACATTGTAACCTTCAAGTGTTCACAAAGAATACAATCTAAGAGGGCGCCTAAGGCAGAAACTTGAACTTTTAGGGTACTGGGCCTAAGATTATTGTTAATTAAGCCCTTCCTGCAAAAAAATAAAAAAAATCATGGATGAGAGGAATGTTTGGAGGGAGAGAAATATCTACTTCTGTGTTTGCAAATCTGAGAAAAGCCTGCTAGCCTAAAGGGTGGCAATAACCTGGGCAGAATGACCTCTAAGAATCTCCTCTCAATATCCAAGCCATCAGATGCAGCTTTTCTACCTTTGGATGGATAAGAGGACCCCCTATATAATAAATCTTTCATCTCTAGCAAAACCCGGGGGTCTGACAGGGACAGCATCCTCAACCAGAACCCTCTTAGCCAATATGGGGCAATGAGAATCCCCCCGCCTTTTCCTTTCTCAGTTTCTGGATAGCTCTAGGCAGGAGGCATATTGGAGGGAAGGCATAACACAGACCCTCTCCCAAGATTGAGATCTAGTCCCATCTGGGTTTCATGGAGAAGAAGTTTTTGCACTTTCTGTTCTCTGAGGTAGCAAAGAGATCTAGTGGGGAGTCTCCCACAGACCCTTTATCCAATTGATCATGATTTAAGCACTAGTCCGCCTGCTGATTGTGCGACAGCTTAGGAAGTCTGCACAAATATTCTCTGACCCACTTTAGATGGACCTCTGACAGGCAGAGGCAGACCCCCTCTACCACATTCAGGATTCCTAGGGTAATTGTCATGAGAGCCAGAGATCTTGTCCGTCCGCCCCCCCTCCGTCTATTAACAAAAGCTACTGCTGTTACATTGTAAAAAATCTTTACACGTCTTTCTGAAATCTGAGATAGACTGACTCAGTGCACACAATATTGCTCTTAGTTCCCTTGCACTACCAGGCTGCAGCAGAAGGGTAGAATAAGGAGAGGGCAAGAGAGGAACTCCGGACTAAACAGCAGCTCCTAGTGAAGACCGGTAACCTCCACATCAGTCAACCCAAGACAGGAGTTCCTACAGTCCCATTAAACTCTGTCCTATTGACAGGAAACTTGGGAGGAGGATCCTTTTCAACAATCTTGGAAGTTCCTGCTTCCTGTCCGGTTGGGGGATGGTTTCTCACAGGTGCTGTCATGGGGCATAATGGAAAAGTAGAATTTACTTACACAATTCCTCTTTCCTGTTGTCCACACAGCAGCACATAATTAGCCTCTCAATAATGGTTTTTGTTTCTATTTATCTGGTGTGGTCTAAGGAAGAGTGGAGCTAAGGTCCTTTTATAGGACTGGTTTGTCTACGTAGCCCATCAAGTCACCCACCGAAAGCATGTGGCAACTTGTCCTACACAAAAATATGGAAAGGCTGGGCATAAAAGCTTCCCGGGTTGGCGGTTATAAATTGTGTGGCATACCGATTTGTTTCTGCCACAACTAAGTCTAAGAGCTCCGCAGTCAAGAACAGCTCAAAAAATCCCAGGGCCGAACCGATCTGAGCTGTCTCAACCCGAACTCCAGACTGGGCGGTGAAAGGGGGAACTACAGGTGCGGCTGAAGTTGGGGACTGCCAATCAGGGTTTGCCAGCACCTCAGGGATTCTAGGGGCTCTACGGGCCCGTCTTGCGGTGGTTGCGACGGGGTAACTACTGCACGTGCCACCGTACCAGCTTCAACTGCCCTTCTGGTGCTCGGTACTTCACCATGTTGTACGGCAGTGCTGGTACTAGGTCCAGGAAGGGCTGCGCTGCTGGTGTATGCCTCACCACGTAATCCGACAGCGCCAGCCCTACTGTGCTGCTCTTGAAGCGGATCCTGCGCAACCTGTGGTCTAGCGACACGGGGCCGGGTACGCCTGGTGCTATCACGTACCTCAGCCTCCTCGTCCGAACTTTGGGTCAGAGAGCCACTGCTTTCTACAGGTTCATATTCTGACCCGCTAGATTCATCAGATGAGGGTTCCCATTCCTCATCTGACTGGGTCAGAAGCCTGTAGGCCTCTTCAGAAGAATACCCCCTGTTTGACATTTGGGCAACTAAATTTAGGGGTATTCCCTGAGACTACCCAAGAAAAAAAGCAAGCCTGTCTTACAAATGGGAGGCCGCTGTACCGGAGGCCGCTGCGGTTGATAAAAAATATCAAAACAGATTTTTTTATCGCCGCAGTGCGTGTAAAGTGAATGTGCAGTGATCAAAAAAAAAAATTTTTTGTTCACTGCGGTGGGGCGGGCGTGGGTGAACGCACGTGTGGGCGACCGATCAGGCCTGATCGGGCAAACACTGCGTTTTGGGTGGAGGGCGAACTAAAGTGACACTAATACTATTATAGATCTGACCGTGATCAGTTTTGATCACTTACAGATACTATAAAAGTACAAATGCTGATTAGCGATACGCTAATCAGCGAATAAGGAACTGCGGTGCGGTGGCCTGGGCACTAACTGATCCCTAAACTACCTAACCAAGGGGCCTAAACTATCCCTAAAACCTAACAGTCAATACCAGTGAAAAAATAAAAGTGACAGTTTACACTGATCACTTTTTTCCTTTCACTAGTGATTGATGGGCGATCAAAGGGGTGATCAAACGGTTAATTGGGGTGCAGGGGGTGATCTGGGGCTAAAGTGAAGTGTTGGTGCTACTCACTGTGAAGCCTGCTCCTCTGCTGGATCCAACCGACGAAAAGGACCAGCAGAGGAGCAGGGCAGCCATATAACAGATCATATTTATTAATATGATCTGTTATCTGGCTTCTGATTCGATTTTTTAAAAATCAGCAACCTGCCAGTGACGATCATTGGCTGGCAGGTTGCTGACGATATACTCCTTTAACTTTTGCCGGCCCGCGATGCGCATGCGCGGGCCGGCTCTGACCGAAATCTCGCGTCTCGCGAGATGACGCACGGATGCGTCCAGGAGGAATTAATCAACCACCTTCCGGACGCATCCGTGCGTTAGGCGGTCCGGAGGTGGTTAAAGAGGTAGTCAAAAGTAAGTTAGTTAAATAATTAGTACTAGGTAGAATAGCTGGTCCCTTTGTTAATCCTCCTTTTGTTAATTTCCCTATTTCGCCATTGGGAGTAGTTTCCAAAAAGGAACCGTGGGAATTTAGACTTATACACCATCTGTTGTTTCCAGAAAAAAGCTCACTCAATGACGAGGTGGAGAAGTCTAAGTCCTGTGTGGAATATTCGTCATTTGATGATGCATTGGCTTTGGTGAGGTTTTTTGGAAATAGGGTTTTCCTGGCTAAGGCGGATGTAAAGTCAACGTTTCGCTTATTACCAGTTAGGCCGTCAGGATTTAACTCATTAAGTTTCCAGTTTGATGGGAGTTATTAGAAGATTTTTTGTTTATTGGTTATTGTAGTTCTAGTCTATGTTCATAGTTATTGTTAAAATGGAAGTTTGTGTATTATTTGTTGGTATCCCAATAGCAGAAGAGAAGACTGTTTCCCCCTGTACTTGTTTCTGGGTATAGTCATCGATACCATGAATATGGAATTTTGTTTGTCATTAGAAAAGATTGATGAGATTACATTTTTGTTGATTTCTTTCATAAGAAAAAAAAATGCACATTGAAAGAGTTGCAGTCGCTATTAGGTTCATTGAATTTCGCGTGCAGAATTATTTCAAAGGGAAGGGTTTTTTCCAAGCGTCTATACTTTAAGAATCTCCTAGTTCGCATATTAAGTTAAGTCGAAGTTTAAAAGATGATATGGCCATCTGGTTGGAATTTTTAGAAAACTATAATGGAGCTTATTGTTGGCAAGAGGAGTTTGCGGAAGTTGAAGCCCTGGGATTAGTTACAGACACAGCAGGGAGTTGAGGTTACGGTGCATATTGGGATGGTAAATGGTCGGCAGAGGCTTGGTCGGCTTCATGGATTAATAACGGAATAACGTGTAATATTGTTCTTCTAGAATTTTTTCCTGTCCTTGTCTCAATTGTCCTATGGGGAGGTTATTTTAAAAATAGATGGATTTTGTTCAACACTGATAATAAAGGTGTAGTATTCGCGATTAATACGCTATCGTATAAGTGCGAGATAGTAGATAAATTACTGAGAAGTTATGTTTTATGCTGTATGAAACTTAATATTTGGGTTAAAGCTAAATATGTTCAAGGTAAATACAATGTCTTAGCGGATTCTCTATCTCGTTTCCAGTTTGTCAAATTTCAGGAGTTAGCACCAGAAGTGGATTTGGAGGGATTGCCGTGCCCTCGCCATCTATGGGATCAAATTTGGGATTGATTTCGGAGTCTATCAAACAGCCGGTTGCGCAAAGAACACGGGCTGCTTACGCAGCTGCATGGTGGGATTGGATATTATTTTCTAATCCATTGTCCAGTGAAGTTGATGATCTTGGTTGTGGTATGTTATTTATTGCTAGTCTTTTTAATAAAAACATTTCTTTTTCGTCTGTAGCTGGGACTGTTGCGGGATTCTCGTTTTTTCTGAAGATGTTTGGTAGAAAACTGCTGTCAGCTTATTTTCCTATTAAACAGATGCTAAAAGGTTATCGTAGGAGTTTCTCGGGTATTGATAATAGGAGACCGATATCTGTTGAATTGTTGAGGAGTTTATATGAAATTTTGCCTTCTGTTTGTTTGGATTCATTTGAAGTGTTGCTTTTTCGTACAAGTTTTTTTCTGGCCTTTTTTGCAGTGTTAAAGGGGTTCTGCACTTTCAATTAACTGATGATCTATCCTCTGGATAGATCATCAGCTTCTGATCGGCGGGGGTCCGACACCCGGGACCCCCGCCGATCAGCTGTTTGAGAAGGCATCGGCGCTCCAGCAGCGCCGCTGCCTTCTCACTGTTTACCGCCGGGCCGCCCGCCCACTGACGTCACGACTTGTATCAACTAGAGTGGGCGCGTCTAAGCTCCATTCAAGTGAACAGAGCTTAGCCGCGCCCACTGTAGTTGATACAAGTCGTGACGTCAGTGGGCGGGCGGCCCGGCGGTAAACAGTGAGAAGGCCGCGGCGCTGCTGGAGCGCCGATGCCTTCTCAAACAGCTGATCGGCGGGGGTCCCGGGTGTCAGACCCCCGCCGATCAGAAGCTGATGATCTATCCAGAGGATAGATCATCAGTTAATTGAAAGTGCAGAACCCCTTTAAGGATTGGTGAATTAGTTTCTGCCAGTCGTTCAGTGTCTTCTGGCTTAGAAGTTGATGAGGTTGTTTTAAAGGATGGTTTTGTTGAAATCTTTTTTGAAGCGTTCTAAAATGTATCAATTTGGGAGGGGTAGAATTATAAGGTTAAATGCTTGGTTGGGTTCTACACTTTGTTCAGTTAAAATGGTCTGTGCTTGGCTTTCAGTTTGTCCTTCTGGGCCTGGTCCTTTTTTTAATGCATAAGAATGGTTCTCCTCTGACTAAGTTTCAGTTTTGTTCAGTTCTTAAAGGGCTTCTGTCACCCCACTTAAGTCATTTTTTTTTGGGGGGGGGGGGCTAGTTAAATTCCTTATACTGCGATATATGAAAATATAATGCTCTTACTTACTTTCCTTCAGCAGTTTCTTCTAAAAACGAACTTTTATAATATGTAAATGAGGTCTCTACCAGCAAGTAGGGCGTCTACTTGCTGGTAGCCACCGCAAAAAAACGCCCCCTCGTCCTGTTGATTGACAGGGCCAGCAGCGATCTCCTCCTCCGGCCGGCCCTGTCAGCATTTCAAAAATCGCGCGCCTGTGTTCATTCGGTGCAGGCGCTCTGAGATGAGGAGGCTCGCCTCCTCAGCACGCCTGCGCCGATGACGTCTTCTCTTTCGGTGATGTCATCGGCGCAGGCGCACTGAGGGAGTGCTGAGGAGGCGAGCCTCCTCATCTCGGAGCGCCTGCGCCAAATGAACACAGGCGCGCGATTTTTGAAATGCTGACAGGGCCGGCCGGAGGAGGAGATCGCGGCTGGCCCTGTCAATCAACAGGACGAGGAGGCGGTTTTTTGCGGTGGCTACCAGCAAGTAGACGGCCTACTTGCTGATAGAGACCTAATTTACATATTATAAAAGTTCGTTTTTAGAAGAAACTGCTGAAGGAAAGTAAGTAAGAGCATTATATTTTCATATATCGCAGTATAAGGAATTTAACTAGCCCCCCCCCCCAAAAAAAATTTTTTTAGTGGGGTGACAGAAGCCCTTTAAGAAGTGTTTGTCTGATCTTGGTCTAAGCACTTTCAAAATGTATTTGCATTCTTTTAGAATTAGTGCAGCAACTGAGGCAGCTAGGTGCGGGTTAGATGAAGCGGTTATTAGAAGGATAGGGCGTTGGGATTCTCATAGAGCTAGATTATATGTTAGACCGGACTTAATATCACCAGACTAAATCATTTTCTATTTTTTTAGGAAGTCATATAATTGTTTTGATTATTGGCCATTTGTATGTGTTCTGGGCACAGAAGATTCCTTATACTGCGATATATGAAAATATAATGCTCTTACTTACTTTCCTTCAGCAGTTTCTTCTAAAAACGAACTTTTATAATATGTAAATTAGGTCTCTATCAGCAAGTAGGCCGTCTACTTGCTGGTAGCCACCGCAAAAAACCGCCTCCTCGTCCTGTTGATTGACAGGGCCAGCCGCGATCTCCTCCTCCGGCCGGCCCTGTCAGCATTTCAAAAATCGCGCGCCTGTGTTCATTCGGTGCAGGCGCTCTGAGATGAGGAGGCTCGCCTCCTCAGCACGCCTGCGCCGATGACGTCTTCTCTTTCGGTGATGTCATCGGCGCAGGCGCACTGAGGGAGTGCTGAGGAGGCGAGCCTCCTCATCTCGGAGCGCCTGCGCCAAATGAACACAGGCGCGCGATTTTTGAAATGCTGACAGGGCCGGCCGGAGGAGGAGATCGCTGCTGGCCCTGTCAATTTAACATGACGAGGGGGCGTTTTTTTGCGGCAGCTACCAGCAAGTAGACGCCCTACTTGCTGGTAGAGACCTCATTTACATATTATAAAAGTTCGTTTTTAGAAGAAACTGCTGAAGGAAAGTAAGTAAGAGCATTATATTTTCATATATCGCAGTATAAGGAATTTAACTAGCCCCCCCCCCCAAAAAAAAATGACTTAAGTGGGGTGACAGAAGCCCTTTAAGAACTGAACAAAACTGAAACTTAGTCAGAGGAGAACCATTCTTATGCATTAAAAAAAGGACCAGGCCCAGAAGGACAAACTGAAAGCCAAGCACAGACCATTTTAACTGAACAAAGTGTAGAACCCAACCAAGCATTTAACCTTATAATTCTACCCCTCCCAAATTGATACATTTTAGAACGCTTCAAAAAAGATTTCAACAAAACCATCCTTTAAAACAACCTCATCAACTTCTAAGCCAGAAGACACTGAACGACTGGCAGAAACTAATTCACCAATCCTTAACACTGCAAAAAAGGCCAGAAAAAAACTTGTACGAAAAAGCAACACTTCAAATGAATCCAAACAAACAGAAGGCAAAATTTCATATAAACTCCTCAACAATTCAACAGATATCGGTCTCCTATTATCAATACCCGAGAAACTCCTACGATAACCTTTTAGCATCTGTTTAATAGGAAAATAAGCTGACAGCGGTTTTCTACCAAACATCTTCAGAAAAAACGAGAATCCTGCAACAGTCCCAGCTACAGACGAAAAAGAAATGTTTTTATTAAAAAGACTAGCAATAAATAACATACCACAACCAAGATCATCAACTTCACTGGACAATGGATTAGAAAATAATATCCAATCCCACCATGCAGCTGCGTAAGCAGCCCGTGTTCTTTGCGCAACCGACTGTTTGATAGACTCCGAAATCAATCCCAAATTTGATCCCATAGATGGCGAGGGCACGGCAATCCCTCCAAATCCACTTCTGGTGCTAACTCCCGAAATTTGACAAACCGGAAACGAGATAGAGAATCCGCTAAGACATTGTATTTACCTTGAACATATTTAGCTTTAACCCAAATATTAAGTTTCATACAGCATAAAACATAACTTCTCAGTAATTTATCTACTATCTCGCACTTATACGATAGCGTATTAATCGCGAATACTACACCTTTATTATCAGTGTTGAACAAAATCCATCTATTTTTAAAATAACCTCCCCATAGGACAATTGAGACAAGGACAGGAAAAAATTCTAGAAGAACAATATTACACGTTATTCCGTTATTAATCCATGAAGCCGACCAAGCCTCTGCCGACCATTTACCATCCCAATATGCACCGTAACCTCAACTCCCTGCTGTGTCTGTAACTAATCCCAGGGCTTCAACTTCCACAAACTCCTCTTGCCAACAATAAGCTCCATTATAGTTTTCTAAAAATTCCAACCAGATGGCCATATCATCTTTTAAACTTCGACTTAACTTAATATGCGAACTAGGAGATTCTTAAAGTATAGACGCTTGGAAAAAACCCTTCCCTTTGAAATAATTCTGCACGCGAAATTCAATGAACCTAATAGCGACTGCAACTCTTTCAATGTGCATTTTTTTTTCTTATGAAAGAAATCAACAAAAATGTAATCTCATCAATCTTTTCTAATGACAAACAAAATTCCATATTCATGGTATCGATGACTATACCCAGAAATTCCAAACAAGTACAGGGGGAAACCGTCTTCTCTTCTGCTATTGGGATAGCAACAAACAATACACAAACTTCCAAAAATTTAAACAACAACTATGAACATAGACTAGAACTACAATAACCAATAAACAAAAAATCTTCTAATAACTCCCATCAAACTGGAAACTTAATGAGTTAAATCCTGACTACCTAACTGGCAATAAGTGAAACGTTGACTTTACATCCGCCTTAGCCAGGAAAACCCTATTCCCAAAATACCTCACCAAAGCCAATGCATCATCAAATGACGAATATTCCACACAGGACTTAGACTTATCCACCTCGTCATTAAGTGAGCTTTTTTCTGGAAACGACAGATGGTGTATAAGTCTAAATTCCCACGGTTCCTTTTTGGAAACTACTCCCAATGGCGAAATAGGGAAATTAACAAAAGGAGGATTAACAAAGTGACCAGCTATTCTACCTCCCAGTTGTCCCCCAACCTGCACATCTGTTGTTCTGTCAAGCCTATTGGTTAATACTAAGGCCAGTATGGCTGTCCCTCTAGTCGGGTCCTGAACCAGTTGGGAGAGGTAATTGTCTTTAGTTATTGCCAAGAACCTTTCCTTTATGAGTTATGCAAGTTTCAGTTTCCCAGTCTATATCTGGGTTGTTGAAATCCCCAATAATAACCATCTCATTATCATTTGCCGCCTTGTCTATCTCGTTTAGTAGTAGATTTTCTGTGGACTTTATTATTGTTTTTAGCTCCATGTATCTCTACCCACAGTGACTCCACATGTTCATGTCCCTCACTTATATATTCCCAAAGTGTGTGCTTTAGACAGGACTTTACATAAAAGCCTTCCCCCTTCCTCTCCGGTTTTGACGATCCTTTCAAAACAGGCTGTAACCTTGTACATTAAATGTCCAGTCAAAGCTATCATCCAGCCATGTTTCCGTTATTTCCACTATGTCATAGTCCTCCTCACACATCACTAGTTCCAGTTCCTCAGTTTTATTAGTCAGGCTTCTGGCATTAGTATACATACAGATGTAGCAGGGTTAGCACTCCTGCTCTTAACTCATATTTTTTAACTCAACGCGTTATCTTGAGACAAAAGCCATTGAAAAGCAATTGAAGGTGTTTGCTTAGATTAGATAACACAACTCAGAAATCTCAGAAAACATGAGTGTTAACTCTACTCCATCTGTACATTTGATTATGTATATTTTTTACCCTACATCTTTCCTTCTGAACTGTTCTAGTCCCTCCTTCTATTCCTCCCCCAGTCCCACTGCCTTGCCCCCGGTCTCTATCTGCACTATCTTCCTCTCCTATAATGTAATTTCCCTCCCCCATTCCCTATTTTAAACACTCCTCCAACCTTCTAGCCATCTTTCTCCCCAACACAGCTGACCCTTCCCCATTAAGGTGCAGCCCGTCCCTACGATAGAGCCTGTAGCCGATAGAGAAGTCGGCCCAGTTCTCCAGGAACCCAAACCCCTCCTTCGTACACCAGTTCTTGAGCCACTTGTTAATCTCCCTAATCTCCCGCTGCCTTTCTTGTGTGGGCTGTGGTACAGGCAGTATTTCGTAAAATACTACCTTTGAGGTCCTTGCCCTAAGCATTTGACCTAAATCCCTGAATTCATTTTTAAGGACTCTCCACCTACCTCTAACTTTGTCATTGGTTCCGATATGGACCATGGGCGATGGATTTTCTCCAGCCCCTCCCAGTAATCTGTCAACCCGATCCGCGATGTGTCGAACTGTAGCGCCAGGAAGACAGCACACTGTTCGGCGATCATGGTCTTTGTGACAGATTGCCCTATCTGTTCCCCTAATAATGGAGTCTCCCACTACCAGCACCTGTCTGGCCTGCCCTGCTCACCTGGTTCCCTGCTTACAGGAGCTGACATTCCCCTGACTGAAGTGTCCGGCTGCAGCAGTGCCGTCCCTGGACTGACATCCCCCTCATCTGCCAAACGTGCAAACTTGTTGGGGTGTGTCAGATCAGGGCTAGACTCCCTGGCACTCTTCCCTCTACCCCTCTAATGTAGTCTCCCACCAAGCTTTCTGTTTGATAGGGCTGGCGGTGTCCGAGGCAGGCGTAAGCGAGTCTTGCAATACAGCAAATCTGGACTCCTGTGACTCTAGCTGAGAAGATGGTGGACTGTTGGCACATCTGCTGCTCCTTTTATTCCCCGTAGCAAGGGCCCTCACGGAGGAAGAGCAAGGAGAGGATCCTGGGCTTTGTTCCCCTGAGCTATGATCTGACCTTATGGTAGAAGAGGTACCGCATTATTCTGTGGGACTGAGCTGTGCTTTCTCCTTCCTCTCTTGTTGCGGCTCGTCTCCATCGGGTGCGGCCTGTCTCGCGGTGGCGGGATTACGAGCGCCATTGCTTGCCATCGTAAAAAAGCTGTAAGAAGCTTAGGAGCTTCTTTTTTACCCTGCTTGGACATCTTTTGTGGAGTGGGAGTCTTACAGTTTTTTTTTGAGACACTGCTTTATAAGTCTCTTTTGCAAGATGCCTGAAGGAAGCTCTAGAGCTAAGCAGCCTTTGCGCTCCCACTCCAGGCCACGCCCCCCGTATATATATATATATTTAGTGGCCACGCCCCCGTATATATATATATAGTGCATTTAGTGGTGTACTGCTACTTTATTTGTTTGCTGTATTATTGCCGGGTAGCTTGCACCTGCGATTTCTCTCAGGTGGTGCTGTTCCGTTTTTTGCTTATATGTATATTATAGAGGACCAGGCATCCTCTTTGGAACTTAGCACTCCCCGCCCATCCCCCACCCCTTGGTGTTTTTAATCAGAGTGAAAATGGAGCTGGACCCTCCATGTTAGAGTAGGTCCCACCTGATAAGAAGCTACCTTGTCGTCTGGTAGGTGGGCCCGACATATTTTTGATCAATAATATGCGCTAAGAGCTTCTTTACTGCTTTGCAGTAAGTATTGGCATCATGTATTTGACCCTGTTCACACATTCACCTGTTCATTCAGTCTTAGTGCATTTAGTGGTGTGCTGCTACTTTATTTGTTTGCTGTATTATTGCCGGGTAGCTTGCACCTGCGATTTGTCTCAGGAGGTGCTGTTCTGTTTTTTGCTTATATGTATATATATATATATATATATATATATATATATTTAACGTGTATAAATATATATATTTATAGTTCATGTGTATAAATATATACATAGTAGAAAATAATGGTCTGTAAGCTTTGTATTGTTTTAATAAATGTATTTAATCATAATACGGTATATAGAGTTTTCAATCGCCACTATAGTTCAGTACGCAGTTCAGGAAGGTAAAGAAACAGAGAGATAGAGTTTGGAAGTAGGCAGAGTAAGTAGTAATTGCCTATTTATTAAAATTATTAATATTTAATCCCAAATATTAATAATTAATATGTCCTATAACAGGGGCACTGTAGGGGGCTATATTACTAATGAGGGCATTCTAGAAGGGAATTATTATTGTTAGGGCTTTGAGGAGCACAATTACTATGGGGGGAACTATCTTTTTGGAACTATTATTTCTTCTGGATAGTATTTGGGGGTATTGGAGAGCACAGAGAGCAGCAGGATAATACTTGTGGGACTGGAGGATGGGGAGAATGATAGAAAAGTGCGGAACCTAAGGCTACTTTCACACTTGCGTTCAGAGCGGATCCGTCTGAGACGGATCCGCTCATATAATGCAGACGGTGGATCCGTTCAGAACGGATCCGTCTGCATTATATTGTAAAAAAAATTCTAAGTGTGAAAGTAGCCTGAACGGATCCGTCCAGACTTTTACATTGAAAGTCAATGGAAGACGGATCCGTTTGAAGATTGAGCCATATTGTGTCATCTTCAAACGGATCCGTCCCCATTGACTTACATTGTAAATCTGGACGGATCCGCTTGCCTCCACACGGCCAGGCGGACACCCGAACGCTGCAAGCAGCGTTCAGGTGTCCGCCTGCTGAGCGGAGCGGAGGCTGAACGCTGCCAGACTGATGCATTCTGAGCGGATCAGCGTCCACTCAGAATGCATTAGTGCTGGACGGATGCGTTCGGGACCGCTTATGAGCCCCTTCAAACGGAGCTCACAAGCGGACACCCGAACGCTAGTGTGAAAGTAGCCTAAGATGTCTATGTGGTAATCTCTGCAGAGATGAGGCATGGCTGAAATAAGCGGTCTAGGAGTAGATGAAAGAAAACATCTACATCAGAGTAGATGTCAACTGGGAGGCTCTGGATGTGAGAAGTATGTGCTGCTGAATAGTCCTGTATGTTTGATAGTGTCTATGCAGCAAGTCAAGCAATTAAGGCTACTTTCACACTTACGGCAGCAGAATCCAGCAGGCTGTTCCAGCGGGGGAACAGCCTGCCGGATCCATGGTAACGCTAGCCCACCATGCTGCCGGAAGTCTGCTCCGGCCCCAATCACTACAATGCCTGCTGGACCCTACTACCACAAGTGTGAAAGTAGCCTAAAATGTTTTTAGTGCTAGTGCGAGCGGTGGGGTGTCGACTGGAGCCATATGCATTGGGGCTTGGGTCCTGGATCTTTTAAAAGCCCAGCAATGCCCCTGACTGGTGGTGTTTTATAATTTTTATAAATTTTTACATTTATTGTTTAACATTTCTTTTAATTGCTGATTTCTCCTGTAACAGAGACCAACATATTAGCCCCAGCTAAGGGGTAATACTGCTTCTGCAGCTGCATAATGTCCTTGCAACTGCTAAGGCTAATTTCACATCAGCGTTTTTGCTGTATCCGCCATCCGTCACAATTGTGAGTCATGGGATCAGTCTTGCTCTGCATCCCAGGACGCACTCAAAAGCGCTGCTTGCAGCATTTTTGAGTGTGTCATTGGAACACAATGAAACAGAACGGAATGCATTTTGGTGCACTCTGTTCCCTTCAGTTCAGTTTTGTCCTCATTGACAATGAAAGTACAGTCCTGATCAAAAGTTTAAGACCACTTGAAAACTGGCAAAAAATCATATTTAGCATGGCTGGATCTTAACAAGGTTCCAAGTAGGGCTTAAACATGCAACAAGAAGAAATGGGAGTGAGACAAAACATTTTTTAAGAATTAAATTTAATGAAAACAACGAATTTACTGAAGCCAGGCTATGAGCTGTGCGCTGCGATTGGCCAGCAGTGCAGCAAGGGACACGCCTCCTACAAGAAATCAGTCAGAGGGAGCGCAGACACCGGAGCCTATACCGGGCGAACGGAGCGGCGCCCAGACTTACTAGTAAGTGCAGGGGGACCCCTGGGCGCTGCTCTGCCCACAGGTATAGTTAGTTTTTAGTTTGTAGAGTAGTGAAAGGTCCTCTTTAAAAATTTACTATTTTGCCATTCATGGCATGTCCATAACTGAGCAGCAAAAAAATAACCTTTAAAGCAAGGGAGGTTTAAACCCCCCTGCTCCAGAGGTTTATATAGATATTCCAATTTGAGTCTCACACGTTTTCTTCCCCAAACTAGGTCATTAATTATTCTTTCCATAAGTTTAAAATATTTATCCTCTATCCAGATAGGCATTTCAGCATACTTGATGCAAGCGTTTCCATGAGGTGAGTGGGAACATTTCTCCAAGTGGTGAAGACGGCCGCACGAAGGCCATCTACTGTCTGGAACTGTTCTCCATTTTTGTAAACTTCTCTTGCCAACCATCCCCAAAGTTTCTCAATTAAATTTAGATCAGGGAAACACGCAGAATCGGCTAAAAGAGTGATGTTATTCTCCTGGAAGAAGTCCCTTGTCCTGCGGGCATTGTGTACTGTAGAGTTGTCCTGTTGAAAAACCCAGTCGTTGCCACACCGACGAGGGCCCTCAGTCATGAGGAATGCTCTCTGCAACATCTGGACATAGCCAGTGGCCGTTTGACGCCCCTGCACTTCCTGAAGCTCCATTGTTCCACTGAAGGAAAAAGCACCCCAGACCATTATGGCGCCCCCTCCACTGTGACGCGTAGAAAACATCTCAGGTGGGATCTGCTTGTCATGCCAGTAATGTTGGAAACCATCAGGACCATCGAGGTTAAATTTTTTCTCATCAGAGAAGAAAATTGAAGATTATGCTAGCGCTAGTGTACTTATAATCTTAATTTTAGTAATGACAGGAGGCGAGTATTTTGCATAAAACTCTCTTTACTTACTCCACATAGCAGTAAAGAAACAGTTAAAACAGTAACCAATCAAAATGCAATAGGAGGTAATATATTCGGAGCCGTGAGACTCCTCCTCCTCTTTCGCATGCGACATCAGAAAAAACTGGACAAACTAAAGTCAATGGGCCAGATTTATCACGACTCTGACAGCTCACTCCACTTTCACATATGGCTAAAGTCAGTTTTAGCCAAGTCAGATTTATGATCGCCCCTTTAAGACTGTAATAAATGTGGTTTGACGGTAGCAGTTTATCCGTCAGTAAGCAGCTTTACAAAAGTCGCACGTTTTTATGAAAAAGTCGCATGTTCTATTAAAAAGTCTCATAAGATAAGCATGGTCCTCACTGGAGTGAAGTTGCGACTTTTTTGCGACTTTTTTGCGACTTTTTAAAAAAGTCCCAATAGTAAATCTGTCTAGAGATTCATTTACATACGAAAACACGCCCACTTTCAGAAAACTGGCGAGCATAGTGCAGAGCAGAAAAAAGTCGCAAATTTGTGCGCAGTTTTAGCCTTTTGGGACTTTTTTGCGACTTTTCCACTCCACAAAAGTGACTTTGCCTAATGATATATCTGGCCCAATGTCTCTTAAACCACGAACCACCGAACGAACTCCTTGTCCTGTAACTGTAAGGCATGAAGAAAATCCGGAATGAACTGTAACCGGAATCAAAAGACCTTCTGTCCGCACTCAGATCTCCGTGAGACGAAGTCCGATCGACACGAAGCAACTCCCTGACGTTGGACCGGAAACCTCAAGCATTTATACTGAAAAACAATGTGAAATGGGTTAGGAACCGAAACTGAACCTGCTTGCAGGCATGACCCACATAAAATGACAGTAAATGACATCACTTAAAAGGATCGTGGCTGCTAAAACGCAAAAGGGAATGAAACCATATACTTACCCACGAGCACTTACCAAGGGTGGGAAAGAGGTGGGAAAATACTCGCCTCCTGTCATTACTAAAATTAAGATTATAAGTACACTAGCGCTAGCATAATCTTCAATTTTACCACATGACAGGAGGCTTCATATTTTGCATTTTTTAACGCTGATTCACAAGACACATAGCCGCCCCCGTGCTTGGACGAAAGTAGAATGTCCTGAAGGTAGACTCCCTCGACCAGTCCGCCGAATGTAGGATGTCTGTCAGAGAAGCGCCTGCCGAGAAGGCCGAGGAAGCAGCCGCCCCACGAACTGAATGTGCCCCAAAACAGGGGTCCACGCCCGCCAGAGACAGAAGCCACCGTATCCACCTGGCGAGTGTAGTAGTTGAGACGGGAACGTGAGGCCGAACGTAGGACACCAAAAGCTGTCCCGAGGCAGAAGCTCGAAGCGCGGAAGTGACCTCTACGTACCGAGTAAGGGTAGAAACGACACAAAGTTGCGGTTCTGAGGCAAAGAAGGGATAAAAGACCGACGTAGAGTTGGACTTGGTACGTCTAGACACCCGAAAGGTAACTCCCTCCGGAGAGACCGAAAAGGCGTCGACGTCGAAAGCCCGTACGTCCGAAACTCGACGAAAGGAAACGAGGCAAAGTAACAAAGTCAACTTGGCCGACAGCTGTCTTAGAGAGAGGGAGGTATTAGTCGGCCAATCTCTCAGAAACTGAAGAACCAAGGCCACATCCCAGAGACGAGAATATCTGGGGCCCGGAGGTCTCTGCAACCTTATACCCCTAAGTAAACGGCAAACAAGTGGATCCCTACCGATTGGGATACCAAGAGAGGGAACGTGCGCCGCCGAAATAGCGGAGCGCACCACGTTGAGAGAACGATAGGAGCGGCCCAAAGAGAACAAATGTGACAGAAAATTCAATATGGCGGTCACAGTTGCCGTAAATGGATCGAAGTCCCGTTCACAGCACCAAGAGGACCAGGAATCCCAAGCTGATAAGTAACAGCTTCTAGTTCCAGGAGCCCAGGAGTCCCATATGAGGTCTCTAGCTGCCTGCGATAAATCGCTGGTCTGCCAGGCTCCCCGGAAAGAGCCCAAGCCACCAGAAGGAGACGGCCCTCGAGTACCAGGGAATGCGGATTCCCTTTTGGGTCCATGAGGAGTATCGGGAAAGACGGTAGAAGCAACGGATCGATGTAGGAAAGCTCCAGAAGGTCCGGGAACCACGGTTGACTCCGCCAAAGCGGAGCGACGAGCAGGAGAGAAATGCGTTGATTCCTCAGGAATTGAATTGTCCGTGCGATCATGCTGAAAGGGGGAAAGGCGTACGCTCCCTTGGCTGGCCACTGTTGGAGAAACGCGTCCACCGCTAAACTCTCCGGATCCGGTAGCCAGCTGAAGTAGGCTGGAGTCTGCCTGTTGTTGCGGGAAGCGAATAGGTCCAGTCGGAAGGGGCCCCTCCTGACCGAGAGTCGTTGAAAGACCTGAGGATCCAATCTCCAGTCGCTGCTGTCCCTCCAGTGACGTGAGAACCAGTCTGCCGTCAGATTCGTCTCCCCCGGAAGGTATTCCGCCTTGAGTGAAATGTTGCGGGGAAGGCAGAAGTCGAAGATCTCCTTCGTCACCTCCGACAGTAGTCGGGAACGGGCTCCGCCCAGGCGGTTGATATAGCGGACCGCCGAGATGTTGTCCATCCGCAAGAGAATACAGCAATGTGACTTGTCCTTCGCCAGACTGCGGATAGCGAACGACCCCGCCAACAGTTCCAGGCAGTTGATGTGGAGAAGACTCTCTTGAGCGGTCCAGGCGCCTCCTGTTGATCTGCCTCCGCCCGTCGCGCCCCAGCCCCAAAGGCTGGCGTCCGACTCCAAAACGACGTCGGGAGAGCTCCCGAAGATGGCTCGGCCGTTCCAAGCCTCCATGCTGTCTAGCCACCATCTGAATTCCTCCCTGACCTCTTCCGTTATCGGGATCGATTGATCGTAGGAAGGATTCCGATGGAGAAAGTAGGTCTTCAGACGTTGCATCGCCCTGTAGTGGAGCGGTCCCGGGAAAATGGCCTGAATGGAAGCGGATAGTAGACCTACGATCCGAGCCAGAGTACGGAGTGGAATGGAGAAGCAGCGGATGACTCTGCGCAATTCCTTCTTGATAGCCGCGATCTTCGTCGCTGGTAAGCGTAGTGTGCTGGACCTGGAGTCTATCTCGAATCCCAGAAACTGGACAGTCTGAGTCGGGGACAACTCCGACTTCAAGAAGTTCACCACGAACCCTAGGGAGGTCAGGAAGTCGACGGTAAAACGTGTGTGCCGAGTCAGTCCAGACCTGTCGTCGCAAAACAGAAGCAGGTCGTCCAGGTATATAATGCACCGAATCCCTTGAGCATGAAGATGTGCGACCACAGGCTTCAGCAACTTGGTGAAACACCACGGGGCTGAACTGAGGCCGAAAGGGAGGCACGTGAACTGCCACGGTCGACCTTGCCATAGGAATCTGAGGAAACGTCGGCAGGTCAATTGGACCGGTACCGACAAGTACGCGTCTTTGAGGTCCAGTCTCGTGAACCAATCTCTGTCTCGAAGGAGGTCCCTCAGAAGGTGTATGCCCTCCATCTTGAAGTGCCTGTATCGCACGTAGGAGTTGAGCTTTTTTAAGTTTAAGACTGGTCTGAAATTCCCGGTCTTTTTCTTCACCAAGAAAAGATTGCTGAAAAAGCCTCCCTGATCGTGTGCGGGCTCCACCGCACCCTTGGAGTGGAGATCTAGTAGCTCGTTTGCTATCAACCTGTATTCCTCTGCGGAGCAGAGAAAAGGATGCGGCAGGATCGACTGGTCTGGACGTCCCACGAAGTCTATGACGTAACCCTGCACCGTCTGGAGTATCCATGCGTCCGACAATATAGCCGCCCAGTTCTGAAAACAAAGGGAAATACGACCTGCTGTATGAGTGAGAAGAGGTACCTGCAACAGGTGACGACTTACCGGTGGAGTTGAAGCGAGCCCTGCCCCGGGCACGTGATCCACGACCTCTGTCGGCTCCTCTGGTGAAGGAGAAAGGCTGTCTATAGCCTGTTTCTGGGTAGAACGGTTGAGGCCTTTGAGAACTGGGGCCCGAAGGCCAGAATCGGCTGGTTGCTCGGCCTCTGTGGCGGCCAGCCCTTCCAAAAACACCCCTTTGGGAGTTGGCTCGGAAGACCCGCTTCATGGAGGTCTGTGCTTTGTTAAGCGAGGTAAAGACATTCACATGTCTATTGAGCTCCTTCAGAAAAGTCTCACCAAATAGCTTGCCCTGTGCCAGAGCTCCTAGTTCTTTGGTGCCCAATTCCACCAATTTTCCGTCAAGACGGAGTAATGCTGCTTTCCTCCTCTCAGAAGAGAGGGCTACGTTGGCGTTGCCTACAAAGCAGAAGCACCGTTGAGCCCATTCTCTAATGTCGTGAGCCCATTCACGAACCATATTAGCGTCAAACTCCTCTGATCGCGCTAGGGCATCATCCGCCAATTACAAAATGCGGGAAAGTGGACCAATGGAGTCCAACAGCTTATCCTGCACGCCGTGGAATGCCTTCTCAACCCCTTTGCGAGGGTCCCGACCACCCCTAGACATAAAGGTGGTCATGATCTGGTCGAACTCCGGAGTTTGCGCCACGAAGTCGGGTAACAGAGGGCGAGGGCATTCGGATCGTAAACGGTTGCGAACCGTTTTGTCCATAGGTTTGCGTAGCCATAGGTGCATAAACTTTGCGAGGTGATCCGGGGGCGTCCAGTCCCCAGAACGTGGATGACGGATGTTTCTCGGATCGAAGAGACGTTGGCCGGAGGGATCCAGGATGGTTTCCTCATCCTCCAGCGGTGGCGCCGAGTCGTCGGGTAGCTGGGCGGTTTCGAGAAAGGTGCCCTTTTGGTCACCGGAAAACGCGCCCTCCTCTGAGCCCCAGGCGTCCTCCGGAACGTCGGAGTCCGCGGCCTGCCACGAGTCCAGAATATTCATGGACGGAGAAAGCTTATCCTCCTCGTCCGAGGAGTAGTGATGTTCAGGCGAGGGAGCGAGAGGAGACGGTTTGTCGCGCTTGGCGGGGGCCTTGCCCCTGTCCGGATTAGCAGAGCCCTTCTCTCCTTTCCAATGGCGTTTTTGTGGCCGAGAGTCGGCCCGAACCTGTGATCCCGAAGCCTCGGAATCGTAGTCCTGTTGCGGGACCTCAGCGAGGTCATCTGGCCCATCAGCCGCCGTCATAATTCTGGAGAAAGCCTTCTCCATCGAGGCAGCAACTGCCTCATTAATCATGGCCTGAAGCTGTGCAGCGTTCTGGTCCATTGTCCAACAACACCCTGGCACAGGGTAGTATAAAGTATATAGAGATGGTACCAGCAGTACCTATAACCCCAGCAGGGTAAATTGGGATTTTTACACTGGGCAGCACCCAGGAATAGAGGATGTATGTCTGACACCTCTGTAGCAGCAGCAAGTTCGGGGCGACACCCCAAAGCCCAGGGAATGAACCCTGCAGTGATGAGGCCTGGACAAACGGCCACAGATTTGAGAGCCCTGCCTGGTCGTCTGACAGGCTTATGCGATCCGAGCTGTGAAGGAGGAGAGACACAGTGAGGGCTCTGACACGGAGCACAATAGCAAATAGTAAGAGGAATTGGTTGTAATGGACTTACCGCAAAAACCGAGTGCGGTGGACATGGAGTCTCTATCCAAAATGGCGGCCACAGTTCTCGCGAGACGCGAGTATAATTGCCGCGGCTGCCGCGAGCAAAAATGCGCGGCGAAAAATTTCGCCGAAAATGCGCGGCGAAAGAGCCGCGACGCGATATTCGCAGATGGGGGTGAACGTTACCCCTCACCATAATCCTGGGGGGGGGGTGCTAGTAAATAAATAAATTGGCTAGTAAAGCTTATCCTCCTCGTCCGAGTGAGAAGGCCATACAGGGACGGGAGACCAACTGAGGAGAAAAAATTTCGCTTGAGCCACAAACCCCCCAAAATGTAGTAGTAGGCATTAAATATTACCACAAGGATAGATAGAAAAACACTCAAATGGAAATACGTAACCCCCAAAGCCTTATAACTGGGAGAGCAGAAACTCTGACCTGTCTTCTGATGGAGCAGTAAAGAAAGAGGAGGAGGAGTCTCACGGCTCAGAATATATTACCTCCTATTGCATTTTGATTGGTTACTGTTTTAACTGTTTCTTTACTGCTATGTGGAGTAAGTAAAGAGAGTTTTATGCAAAATATGAAGCCTCCTGTCATGTGGTAAAATTATTCTTCCACCTTCTTTGATTGTCCTATGTTTGGTGCTCTCTTGCAAAGTCCAAACAAGCAGTTCTGTGGCTTTCAAAGAGACAAGGTCTTTGATGACGTTTTTTGTTATTGAAGCCCTTCAGTTCTCAGATGCCGTCTGATGGTTATGGGGCTGCAGTCAGCACCAGTAAGGGCCTTAATTTGGGTCGAGAATCATCCAGTGTCTTGACGGACAACCAATTGGATCCTCCGGCTCAGTGCTGATGACATTTTTTGGGGTTTTCCACTTGACTTTTTTGTTCCATAACCCTCAGGATCATTTAAGAAATTCCAAATGACTGTCTTACTGCGTCCCAACTCAGCATCGATGGCACGCTGTGAGAGACCCTGCTTATACAGTTCAACAACCCGACCACGTTAAAAAAGGGAGAGTTTTTTTGCCTTTGCCATCACAACGTGTGACTACCTGACAGAAAATGACAATTAATCCACATCTTTGCACAGTTTTGGCCCTTTAAAGGCATGTGGTCCTAAAATTTGGATCAGCTGAAAAACAGCCTGTTTCAGTTTATTCGTTATTTTCAATTAATTGAATGCTCAAAAAATGTTTTGTCTCACTCTCATTTCTTCTTGTTGCATGTTGAAGCTCTACTTGGAACCTTGTTAAGATCCAACAATGTAAAATATGATTTTTTGCCATTTTTCAAGTGGTCTTAAACTTTTGATCAGGACTGTATTAATGGACAATGAAAGTATTAATGGAAAATACTTCTGTATTGGAATGCATTGGCTGTAAGAGTAATACAGTGTGTATTACTCATACAGCTTCCGGCCTGTGAGATCCAGGGGGCTGGATCTCACAGGCTCATCACCAGAAGGCAGCGCCGATGCCTATGGAAGGCATCACGCTGCCTTCCATGCCATCGGATCCCACCTACAGCTGCACGGGGACCCAATGGCACCGCCGCCCGCCTCCGCAACCTACAGTAAAAGCCACAAACCGCAGGTCTGAATTGACCTGCGGTTTGTGGCGATGGCCGAAACGGGGGGTCATGGGACCCCCCGCGCATTGACCCAAGGTGCCTGCTCAATGATTTGAGCAGGCACCTTGTTCCGATCACCGCCCTGTGACCTTAAGTACCAGGACATCAGGGCGTACCTGTACGCCCTATGTCCCAAACAGGTTAATATATTGTAAGATTACAATATAGTCACATACAGCATTCAAAGAGAATGTAGTATTGAACATGGCAAACAACCAATCAGAATGCGAGAAGTCATTCTCCAGAGATATGTGAAAGGGATTTTCATAATCTTACTTTTGATACATTACAGATTAGACACATATATTATACAAGCCTCCTCTCTTGTGAAATGCAGCACATCGAATTAGCACATATCACACCCTGCCAGTGCTGGACACAATAGAAGCCTTCCTGACCAAAAGGCTATTTAACATCTCACCTCTATACATTGACAGGAACCTGTGATTTCCTATTTAACTTGTTAGCATGGAGAGAGAAACCTGTTCAATGTAAAATAACCCTTTTCATGTATTGTATATAGCAGATGTCAGCATTGTTTAGCAAAGTTTCAACTGTATATTGACAAACACATATTTCCCAATGCCTGCTGAGTTCTAGGAGGATTGGTCCAATTGAATCTGGAAGGACACTATGTTCCCACCCCCAACAAGCCCTATAAACTATGTGCTGGGAGAATAAAGATTTCAGATATTGACAACCTATGTTGAGTCTGGGCTGTCTTATCTCTCTGATCAGAAGCAAAGGGGATATTCGTTGCACAGGGAAATATTCACGGGTGTGGAGGTCTGAAGCCTCATAATATAACAACCACAAACCTGCCTAGAAAAACCGCTAACAGTTTGGTGTCAGAAGTGGGATCCGCCAAAGCAGTATCGGGTAAGTGATTCTATATTTAAGATATATATTATTACTGCCCTATACTGTAAGAGTGGATTATTTGAACCCGGTAAGCGCTTCTGATAAGCGTCTCCCAGGAATCTGATATTCCTAAAGTAATAGAGGGATCTGAAATCCCAGAAAAAAGAAAAAATGGGGTCTGTATTCCCTAATTTGAAAAACAGTATTGTGTGCAACGAATATCCTTTGCTAAACCTGTATATAGCTGTATAGTTGCTTAAGCATTTTTTTTTTAGTCGTTATATATATGTATAAGGTTGAATTTACTGTATAGACTGTGTATAGATTATGTATAGATTGTATGCGAGTTCATGCTGAAATTGAAGGTATAAAATTGGCCATCAATAGTTTAAAATCTGCCATAGATTCAGGAGTAATATGAGCCTGAATTAGAAGTAATACCATCCAGAATAGTATAAAATCTGCCATAAATTCAGGAGTAGTTATGAACCTGAATTAGAAGAAATAGGATAAAAAACAAACAAAAAAAAAAAAAAACACATAAACTGATAAGCATAAGGTTTATCAGTAAGTATTTCCGCACTGAACACAAACAAACATAATTATCCTTAGATAAACCTTCAAATTCAGCTGATCTCACTGTATATTTTAGCTAAGTAAAAATGGGCAATTCTTATGGTAAGAAGGATCCCATAAAGAAACAATTTTAAAATTTGGAACTGAAAATCATGTACCCTGAGTCTGCTGCAAATCTCTATGGCGAAACTGTCTCCTAAAAATGAATTGGGGGAAAGTCTAAAAAAAAATAAAAAAAATGTGTTTGACCAGAGGTGTTTAGGTCCATTTTATACAGTCTGCACAGCCCAGTAGAACAATATATGCAAGGGCATCAAAGATTCAAGGGATGAGCAAAGACACTAAATGGTCTATGCTCAAAGGGAGGAGTAGTATGGGCAGACCTTTCCCAGCCCCATGGACAATGAGTCCATTAATTCTGATGCCTAGATACTTGCAGCAGATACAAGAGGAATATATGACCAAACTGATTGAAAAAATAAAAACATTGATTATGATGATATTTCGCTTTTGTTTCCCTTGCCAACAGGTGCACCAACCCAACCCTCATCTTAGAGGAAAAGATGGCACTGGATTATCTTTTAGCTTCTAAGGGGGGGTTTCTGTGAGTTTATAGGAGAGGACTGCAGATACCAGGGATAAAGTCCAGGCCCATATAGATCAGGTCACTGTAATTCAGGGCATAGATAGTGCTATTATTAATGAGAGACAGAATCCTTTCACAGCTTTGGGTGGTTTTAGAGATTTCCTGTTTTCCATAGGTAACTGGTTGAAGGAAATAGGAGTATATATCCTCATGTTGTTGTTTTTCTCTTTATCATATATATCCTGGTGAGATGCTCCTGCTGTTTGATCGATCGGATCGCCCAGTCACGTGCAGATAATCACATCCTCATCGCAGCTCCCAGATACACCACGGATCAACCTATGTGTTTGATGGAAAGGATGTCCAACTAAACGTTCATCTCCACGCCACACCTTACCACATCAGGGCTCAGAGTCAACTCCCTGAAGAATCGAACCGAAGGATAGAGCATCATCATGGAGGCAATAACACCCAAGGAGCACCACAATCGACGAGGGCAAGCTGAGGAAACCGAAGATTCAGCAAGAGACTCAAAGAACACAGGGGACATATTGCAGAGAGGAGGGAACTGTCGTGGAAAGTTTTATTAAGCATAGGATGACTATGGTAGACTTTCTTTTTGGCTTAGGAATGGTATGTAGGTCTATAGATCAGCACTCTGGTTCCTGCTACCCATGTGAAAGCCGCCACCGTTGGTTTGAGAGGGATCTAATGGCTGCTGGCTCTGAGAGCAATGTTCTTAGTGAAAGCTACCAGCGGGTCCTCATCAGCAACGGTGGGGTATGGCACGCTGATGCCAGTCTCACTGAACCATGGGCGCCCCAACATGAAACATTGGTTGGTGAGACTGGTGTCCATGTGAATGCCATATCACCTTTCTTGGTCGACCCTGTTTTAAAAGACCTTCCTCAGGGACTGATCCCCCCTTTTGGAACCATGTCTAACAGAGATTCACTGTGGGTTAGTAGCATCTTTGTGCCAGATTAAATAGATGCTGTCCGATTAGGGCCACATTTGTTAAAAAAAAAGGGCTGATTCATTTGCGCGTGTTCTGGGTGTGGTGGTGGATGGTGAGTGTTTGAGCGCCACCCACCGGCACTCTCAGGAAATGTGCGAATGTGTACCTTCCAGGTCTAAAGGGAATTTCTATTGGTCAAGGCATGAGGTGTAATGTACCTGCCTATCTGTAACATTACTGGGCAGCCATGTGCCATGGAGGGCGGGGTTAGCCCAGTAAAAGTCTATGTGCAGAGCTTGCATGCCTTATGTTTTTTCTTACTTTTCTTTCTTCTCTCTTTTCACTATGCAGGAGATTTTTTCCTACTGTGCGCCAAATTACACAGAAGGTTTTTTTCATCTCCTTCATAGTCTTTAGTGTCTTCATGGGTCACACACACACACACACACACACACACATATTTATATATATATATATATACACACACACACACACACACAGCCTTAGATGGAGGAAAACATACAGTGATCCCGTTTTTATATATATATATAAAAGTTGGGATCAATGGTTGGATTGAAAGGGATTTTCATAATCTTACTTTTGATACATTACAGATTAGACACATATATTATACAAGCATCCTCTCTTGTGAAATGCAGCACATCGAATTAGCACATATCACACCCTGCCAGTGCTGGACACAATAGAAGCCTTCCTGACCAAAAGGCTATTTAACATCTCACCTCTATACATTGACAGGAACCTGTGATTTCCTATTTAACTTGTTAGCATGGAGAGAGAAACCTGTTCAATGTAAAATAACCCTTTTCATGTATTGTATATAGCAGATGTCAGCATTGTTTAGCAAAGTTTCAACTGTATATTGACAAACACATATTTCCCAATGCCTGCTGAGTTCTAGGAGGATTGGTCCAATTGAATCTGGAAGGACACTATGTTCCCACCCCCAACAAGCCCTATAAACTATGTGCTGGGAGAATAAAGATTTCAGATATGGACAACCTATGTTGAGTCAGGGCTGTCTTATCTCTCTGATCAGAAGCAAAGGGGATATTCGTTGCACAGGGAAATATTCACGGGTGTGGAGGTCTGAAGCCTCATAATATAACAACCACAAACCTGCCTAGAAAAACCGCTAACAATATGTATCGTTGTCTTCTGTCTTCTTGGAATGTGGGGGTGTTGATGGTAGGCTCGACGGGTCCTCAAGATATGAGGTCTTCTTGTTATAAAAGTTTTTAGAATATATTATTAATATGAATGAAATTAGATTACAGGCAGGCAGGGTATCAGAAATAATTTATTTCTTTAACATTTTTCACCATTTTGATCATTACATTATTACACATATGCATTTCTCATTGATTTATTAGATAATTATCTAACCTACCTGTCTAGAAAATGGCCCCTTAGACTGCCTGTACTGCATGAAGTATACAGATAAGCTGCATAGATCATGGGATGTTAGACATCCATTCCTGGCCGCCTCATAGTAGCCATTTCATCTGAACATTCACACATCATTATGGAGTTGTTGACAGCACACACACACACACACACACATCATTATCTACCTAAAAGGATGATGCCAGCCAGCCAGAAGTGCATCCCAACACAAGGACCACCCCGGAGTAATCCCCGGTGAAATCACGCTTTTAGGGCATTGACTCTTCTTGTAGGAGTGGTGCTCAAACTGCTAGGGTGCATCTGTGGGACCCGCTTTCAGAGATGATGTCCTCCACCCAAATCTCAAAAAGCTGAGGGGTCTTCAGGAGAGGTGGGCAGTCGAGCTGGGCTATCAGACGGTCAACTCTGTAGCTGTGATGTCATCCTTCCTACAAAATGGACATGTCCACGCCCGTAACTATGAATATAACATATTAATCATTTCCATGTAATTATTGAATGTTAAAACACAAATGCAATCGCACTCTGCAACCAGCACTCTGCCCTGCCTCTATGCTGGATGTTGAATGAGGCATTAGTGTACATTTTGGCCAAAGCGTAATAAGCCACTCACCATGTCAAGGTCGCCTCTTTTGAATGTTATATCAATAGAGGAGAAGCAGGAAAGTGGAAAGAAAACAGACATGAATCAAAACCCTAATAATGATTGATACAAGAAATGAGAGTTACTTCTTTCCTTTCACAACTTCTCCTCTTTTGATCATTACATTATCACTCATAAATGCATTTCTCATTGATTTGTTAGCTAACTATCTGTCCTAGCTGTCTTGAAGGCCTCTTAGACTGCATGTACTGTATTAAGTATTTAGGTAAGCTGTATACATCATGGGATGTTAGATATCCCTTCCCAACCACCTCATAGTAGCCATTTCATTTGAACATTCCGTTTCTTTATGGGGTTATTGACAGCACACACTTCATTATCTACCTAAAAGGATGACGACAGCCAGCCAGAGGTGCATCCTAACACAAGGATCACCCCGGAGTAATCCCCGGTGAAATCACGCTTTTAGGGCATTGACTCTTCTTGTAGGAGTGGTGCTCAAACTGCTAGGGTGCATCTGTGGGACCCTCTTTCAGAGATGATGTCCTCCACCCAACTCTCAAAAAGCTGAGGGGTCTTCAGGAGAGGTGGGCAGTCGAGCTGGGCTATCAGACGGTCAACTCTGTAGCTGTGATGTCATCCTTCCTACAAAATGGACATGTCCACGCCCGTAACTATGAATATAACATATTAATCATTTCCATGTAATTATTGAATGTTAAAACACAAATGCAATCGCACTCTGCAACCAGCACTCTGCCCTGCCTCTATGCTGGATGTTGAATGAGGCATTAGTGTACATTTTGGCCAAAGCGTAATAAGCCACTCACCATGTCAAGGTCGCCTCTTTTGAATGTTATATCAATAGAGGAGAAGCAGGAAAGTGGAAAGAAAACAGACATGAATCAAAACCCTGATAATGATTGATACAAGAAATGAGAGTTACTTCTTTCCTTTCACAATTTCTCCTCTTTTGATCATTACATTATCACTCATAAATGCATTTCTCATTGATTTGTTAGCTAACTATCTGTCCTAGCTGTCTTGAAAAGGCCCCTTAGACTGCATGTACTGCATTAAGTATTTAGGTAAGCTGTATACATCATGGGATGTTAGATATCCCTTCCCAACCACCTCATAGTAGCCATTTCATTTGAACATTCCGCTTCTTTATGGGGTTATTGACAGCACACACTTCATTTTCTACCTAAAAGGATGACGACAGCCAGCCAGAGGTGCATCATAACACAAGGATCACCCCGGAGTAATCCCCGGTGAAATCACGCTTTTAGGGCATTGACTCTTCTTGTAGGAGTGGTGCTCAAACTGCTAGGGTGCATCTGTGGGACCCTCTTTCAGAGATGATGTCCTCCACCCAACTCTCAAAAAGCTGAGGGGTCTTCAGGAGAGGTGGGCAGTCGAGCTGGGCTATCAGACGGTCATCTCTGTAGCTGTGATGTCATCCTTCCTACAAAATGGACATAGCCACACCCTCATCTAAAAATATAACATATTAATCATTTCCAGGCAATAATTGAATGTTATATCAATAGAGGAGAAGCAGGAAAGTGAAAAGAAACCAGACATGAACAAAAACCATGATAATGATTGATACAAGAAATCTGAGTTAATTCTTTCCTGCTACATTTTCTCCTCTATTGATCATTACATTATCACTCATATATGCATTTCTGATTTGTTAGCTAACTATCTTTCCTACCTGTCCATAAACGGCCACTTAGACTTCCCGTACTGCATGAAGTATACAGATAAGCTGCATAGATCATGGGATGTTAGACATCCATTCCTGGTTGTCTTATAGTAGCCATTTAATCTAAACACTCACAAATCTATATGGGGTTATTGACAGCACACATCTACATTATTATCTTATAGAATGATGATAGTCAGCCAGAGGTGCATCCCAACACAAGTACTACCCCAGAGTAATTCCCCAGTGAAATCACTCAGGGCATTGACTCTTCTTGTAGGAGTGGTGCTCAAACTGCTGGGAGGCATCTGTGGGACCCTCTTTAAGAGATCATGTCCTCCACTTGACTTAAAAAGCTGAGGGTCTTCAGGAGAGGCGGGCAGTCGGGCTAGGCTATCAGACGGTCAACTCTGTATCTGTGATGTCATCCTTCCTTCAAAATGACCATGTGCACACCTGCAAGGAAGAATACAACATATAAATCATTTCCAGGCAATTGTGGAAGCAATAGAGGAGAAATATAAAACTTGATGTAAACTAGAAATAAACCAAAACCCTGATAACAATTTATGCAAGAAATTTTTTCAACTTCTAGAACAATGGTCTCCAACCTCTGGCTCAGCAAGTGCTGCTGTAAAATACAACTCCCATCATCCCATAATAGCCTGCAATGTCCTAACATGTTTGGAGTTGTTTTCCACTCACCAAACATCTCAGGGGAGATTTATCAAGAGCACGGGGGATGCATTTAATTTATCATGAAGCTCATGGAGTAATAAATATGGTAAGCGAGCACTCACACTATGGCATCAACTATATAAGGTTTATTAGTATAAACAATGTATCAATGGATTTAAAATATATAAAATTAATAAAATGATAGCAGCATATATATAGGGAGCAGCAGCATAAATTAACCGCTTGGCGTCAGTGCAGCGTCAGTCTCAGGTCACACTAACGCCGAAAGGCATCATCTCGTGAGACCTGAGATTTGCTGTGAACGCGCGCATGCATGCTCGCGCTTTCACAGCGGCACGCTGCTCGGAAGTTATACTACAGCCTGCCAGCGATGATCATTCGCTGGCAGGCTGTAGATGTTAAAATAATCACATCAGAAAGGTATATCAGACGCTGTTTTGTTAACAGCGTCTGATATGACTGCTACTTGGTCCTCTGGTGGTCCCTTTTGCTTGGATCGACCACCAGAGGACACTGGCAGCTCTGTAAGTAGCACCAATCACCACACTACACTACACCCCCCCTGGTACTTAACACCTTATTAACCCCTGATCACCCCATATAGACTCCCTGATCACCCCCCTGTCATTGATCACCCCCCTGTAAGACTCCATTCAGACGTCCGTATGTGTTTTGCGGATCCGCGGATCCGCAAATCCGCAAAACACGGACACCGGCAATGTGCTTTCCGCATTTTGCGGATCCGCACATTGCCAGAACAATATAGAAAATGCCTTTTCTTGTCCGCAATTGCGGACAAGAATAGGACATGTTCTATATTTTTGCAGAACGGAAGTGCGGACCCGGAAGTGCAGATCCGCAATTCTGGATCCGAGCGGGACAAAGTCTGTCCCCATAGAAATGAATGGGTCCGCAATTCCATTCTGCAAAATGCGGAACAGAATTGCGGACGTGTGAATGAGGCCTAAGGGTCCCTTATCACCGCCAGTTAGCTACTTTTTGCCACAAGTTAGCGGAAATGTATATATTTTTTTTTCTTACAAAGTCTCATATTCCACTAAGTTGTGCCAAAAAATAAAATCTTACATGAACTCACCATACCCCTCACGGAATCCAAATGCTTAAAAATGCCCTGTGAAATCCTAAAGGTACTCATTGGAATTTGGGCCCCTTTGCGCATCTTGGCTGCAAAAAAGTGTCACACATGTGGTATTGCCGTACTCAGAAGAAGTAGGGCAATGTGTTTTGGGGTGTATTTTTACATATACCCATGCTGGGTGAGTGAAATATCTGACAACTTTGTATAAAAAAATGGAAAAAGTTGTCATTTACAGAGATATTTTTCAAACACAGCATGGGTATATATAAAAATACACCCCAAAACACATTGACCTACTTCTCCTGAGTACGGCGATACCACATGTGTGACACTTTTTTGCAGCCTAGGTGCGCAAAGGGGCCCAAATTCCAATGAGTACCTTTTAGGAGGGCATTTTTAGACATTTGGATTCCAGACTTCTTCTCACGCTTTAGGGCCCCTAAAATACCAGGGCAGTATAAATACCCCACAAGTGACCCCATTTAGGAAATAAGACACCTCAAGGTATTCCAGTTCATGTAAAATTTAATTTTTTGTCATTTTTTCTTTCCATATGTAAGAAAAAAAAAAAAACATTTTCTGCTAACTTGTGGAAAAAAAAAATAAAAAATTCTATGAACTCGCCATGCCCCTGGGGTGTCTTCTTTCCAAAATGGGGTCACTTGTGGGGTTTTTATACTGCCCTTGCATTTTAGGGTCCTTAAAGCGTGAGAAGTACTTTGGAATCCAAATGCGTAAAAATGTCCTGTGAAATCCTATATTTTTACATATACCCATACTGTGTGTGAGAAATATCTCTGTAAATGACAACTTTTTCCATTTCCATATTTTTTGCAGCCTAGGTGCGTAAAGGGGCCGAAAGTCCAACGAGTACCTTTAGGCTTTACAGGGTTGCTCACAATTTAGCCCCGCCCAAAATGCCAGAACAGTAAACACACCCCACAAATGACCCCATTTCGGAAAGTAGACACCCCAAGGTATTCACTGAGGGGCATAGTGAGTCTATGGGAGATTTTATTATTTTTTTTGCCAGAAGTTAGCAGAAATGGAAACTTTATACATTTTTTTTCCTCAGAAAGTGTCATTTTCCGCTAACTTGTGAAAAAAAAAAAATCATACATGAACTCACCATGCCCCTCCGCGAATACTTTGGGGTGTCTTCTTTCTAAAATGGGGTCATTTGGGGGGTATTTCTACTATCCTGGCATTCTAGCACCTCAAGAAACATGACAGGTGCTCAGAAAGTCAGAGCTGCTTCAAAATGCGGAAATTCACATTTTTGTACCATAGTTTGTAAACGCTATAACTTTTGCGCAAACCAATAAATATACACTTATTGGAATTTTTTTTTATCAAAGACAAGTAGCACAATAAATTCTGACACAAACTTGTATAGAAATGTAATTATATTTGAACAATTTTACCAGAAAAAGTTAAAAATACACTTTTTTGAAAAATTGCAGTCTATTTTGATTAATATCAGAAAAATGAAAAATGTCAGCAGCAATCAAATACCACCAAAAGAAAGCTGTATTTGTGAGAAGAAAAGGAGGTAAAATTCATTTGGGTGCCAAGTTGCATGACTGAGCAATAAACCATTAAAGTTGTGAAGTGCCGATTTGTAAAAAAGGGCCTGGTCACTAGGGGGGGTATAAACCTGTGGTCCTTAAAGGGAACCTGTCACCAGTTTTATGGTGTCCTAACTAAGGGCAACATAAATAAGTGACTGATTGTCTTAGCAAAATGCTGGGTCACTTTCTTTAATGGACCCAGTCAATCTGCCAACATCTTGTATTGAAAAGCTCCAGCTGATATTGATGAGTCATGAATATTCATGAGCTCCTGACTCTCCCCGCCCACCTGCTGCTGAATGACAGTTATTTTCCATATGAATCAGCAGCAGGTGGGCAGGGGAGTGGCTATAACTCTGAATTAAATATACGCTGGACTCCAATCAGCTCATTAGCATGCGGCATGCGGCATCTTTGTGTGTATATTATGAGGTAACCATCTGTCACACCAGTAAGTGAATACATCTAAGGTACTTTTTAGTAGTTAATGATTGTATATAATTAGTTAGATTATAATCAAATATCCACATAACAGGTTCCCTTTAAGTGGTTAATAGCAGCAATGTGGTATCACAGTAATAGCAGCATATGAATGAAAAATGGTCTCGATAAGGTCGGTAATAATAGGTATACAGATCTGTATACATATTATCACCGACCTTATCTAGACCATTTTTCATTCATATGCTGCTATTACTGCGATACCACATTGCTGCTATTAATTTATGCTGCTGCTCCCTATATATATGTTGCTATCATTTTATTCATTTTATATATTTTAAATCCATTGATACATTGTTTATACTAATAAACCTTATATAGTTGATGCCATAGTGTGAGAGCTCGCTTACCCTATTTATTACTCCATTTTTGTTGATTGAGGCAGGGTTTCCTCAATTTTAGCTAGTAGCACCTCACCATTACCAACCGGAAGTGAGACACCCCTTCATTTTCGGTTTATCATAAAGTTCATGCCTGGTTAAAAATGATGACAGTCTATGCGCCCTGAATGAATTCTTGGCCAGCTCACAGCTCCCTTAGATTTGGGTCATCATTTACAGCAGAAAACTGCATCAAGTAAATCTTCTGGGGCTGATGTCCAAGCCCACCCCTTTCAAAAAATGGAGAGGCTGGCAGTAAAATGCCATTTGCTAAATTTTTAAACAGAATTTGCAACTTTTGTTTATCAGTTTTGTGGTGTACAGAAATGATAAATCTCTCCTTGTGCTGTGAACTACCAAAAGCAGTGGACATAATAATTAGGCTACTTTCACACTCGCGTTTGGTGCGGATCCGTCACGGATCTGCACACATGGATCCGTTCAGATAATACAACCGTCTGCATCCGTTCTGAACGGATCCGTTTGTATTATCTTTAACATAGCCAAGACGTTCTGACACACAATGTAAGTCAATGGGGACGGATCCGTATTCTATGACACAATCTGGTACAATAGAAAACTGATCCGTCCTCCATTGACTTTCAATGGTGTTCAAGACGGATCCGTTTTCTATTGTGCCAGATTGTGTCATAGAAAACAGATCCGTCCCCATTGACTTACATTGTGTGTCAGAGTGGATCCTTTTGGATCAGTTTCGTCAGACGGACACCAAAGCGGAATAGAGATGGAACGAAGGCAAACTGATGCAAACTGAGGCATACTGATCGGATCCTTTTCCATTCAGAATGCATTAGAGCAAAACTGATCCGTTTTGGACCGCTTGTGAGAGCCCTGAACAGATCTCACAAACGGAAAGCCAAAACGCCATTTTAAAAGTAGCCGTAATCATCGCCTCTCCTAACCTTGGTGTTATCATGGTTGCTGTTGTTTGTGTGACCAGTGACAGTGACCAGTGAAATAGGGGGGCATTGACCAGTAAGATAGAGCAGCATCCAGGAAGATAGGGGATATAGTAAGCAGTAAGATAGGCACAGAGACCAGTAAGATAGGGTAATGACCAGTAAGACAGGATAGTCAAAATGTCAGACTATTAAGACCACTGATAGATACGATAATTAATAATGGGCAAGTTGTGAGAGTCACCCACAACAAATATCATCCATAACCCCAATTGTAGTATCAAAAAACTGATTTTACTGATTCGTGACCATACACAAAAACAGGACATTGAGATAACCCATAATTCCCAACATATCTTCTCTGGTGTTCTATATCATCAATCTCAGTGAATTGAAGATGGGACAGTTAGCAGTAAAACAGGGCGGATAGAGACCAGTAAGGTAGGGTAATAACCAGTAAGTTAGGACAGTGACCAGTAATATATGGAAGTGAATTGTAAGATAAGGCAGTGATCTGTAAATTAGGGTGGGAAGTGACCAGTACGATAAAGGGGGCAGTGAATAGATGAACCAATTGGCTGCTATGAACAAGCTCCACTCGTCTTATGCAGTGGTTTAGATGAACCTCTTCATACACATAAATCATCCCATACAGTTCCCTGGTGCAGTAATGATCCCCCTCCTGCAATGTCTGACTGAGAACCTACCATGATCTAAAGAGGGGTCGCAGACGTCACTACAGACACACGGATGCTTCTCTCCTGCAGACAGAGGGGGTGATGCAGCAAAGCTGGGAGACATCTTCCTCCTCCTGCAGCCGGTAACCAGGAATGACAGTTGGTAACAGCAATTATCATTCACTGTTTCTGAGGGGAAGTGCTGATTGGTTGATCAGATTCTAATCCACCAATCAGCAGCTCTCTGTTCTCTACAGCCTGGACTGGAGGAGCACACAACAGCCCGAGCCCTGAGTGCAGCACAACTGATGTGTGCGACTGTCAGGTGGACTGCATTTTCCTGATTAAAGGACCAATTATTACCCACATAGCAAAGTGTTGGCATTAAAGGGCTTCTGTCACCCCACTAAACAGTTTTTTTTTTTTTTTGTGTGTACTTATAATCCCTATACTGCGATTTATCCATACATAATGTAATTAATCATTTTGATTCAGTAGATTTTGCTAAAAACGTACTTTTATAATATGTAAATTACCTGTCTACCAGCAAGTAGGGCGGCTACTTGCTGGTAGCAGCCGCATCCTCCTATCATAATGACGCCCCCTCCACATCTACACCCGGCGCAGGCGCATTGAGGATGGAGCTGCCGAGCGAGTGTCCGCCTCTCAGTGCGCCTGCGCCGATTGAAGACAGGAACGGCGCAGGCGCGAGATTTTGAATGCAAACAGGGCCAGCAGAGAACGATCCCGTTCACTGGCCCTGTCAATCAACATGCGGGGGGGCGTCATTATGATAGGAGGATGCGGCTGCTACCAGCAAGTAGCCGCCCTACTTGCTGGTAGACAGGTAATTTACATATTATAAAAGTACGTTTTTAGCAAAATCTACTGAACCAAAATGATTAATCACATTATGTATGGATAAATCGCAGTATAGGGATTATAAGTACACAAAAAAAAAAAAAACAGTTTAGTGGGGTGACAGAAGCCCTTTAAGTTCCTGAAGTTGATTTACTGGAAGCAGGAAAAAGGAGTAAGGATTTGAGTGATTTTGACAAGAACCAAATTGTAGTTGACAGACAACTGCATGGTCGGACTGGGGTTTCTTGGGCTCACCAGATGCAAATTTTCTGGGGGCCCAAACCCCATATCATCAATAAAGTCTATCAGATTTTTATTGAAAGAAATAGACACTAGTGGTAGCGAATTGGATTCAAAGGCAATTCCACATGTTTTTTTCTCTTAAATCTTTGGGGCCCACTATGGCATCAGAACCTGGGCCCACCAGAGGATCCTCTGGTTGTCTGGTGGGCCTGTCTGACGCTAGACAACTGGGTCAGAGTATCTCCAAAATGGCAGGTCTTGTGAGGTGTTCCTGGTATGCAGTGATTATTACATACTACAAGTAGTTTAAGGAAGGACATTGGTGAATCTGACAACAGGGTACCCAAGACTTATTGATGCGCAGAGGGGCAAAGACTAGCCTGTCTGATACAATCCCAAAGAAACAATACAGCAGCACAGACTACTAGAAAATGCAATGCTGAATGTGATAGAAAGGAGTCAGAGCACACCCTGCATTACAGTTTGCATTATATGAGCGGATCCGGCTCAGACGGATCCGCTCTAAACGCAAGTGTGAAAGTAGCCTTAGTGGGGTGACAAAAAGCCCTTTAAACGCCTCCGGACCGCCTAACGCAGATGTGCGGTCCGGAGGCGGCAGCCCTGCGCACAATGACGCATATACGCGTCATCTCGCGAGGGCCGGGATTTCCTGTGAACCGCGCGCACACAGGCGCGCGCGCTCACAGGAACGGAAGGTAAGCGAGGGATCTCCAGCCTGCAGCGCGATCGCTCACTGGCAGGCGGAGATGTGATTTTTTTTTAACCCCTAACAGGTATATTAGACGCTGTTTTGATAACAGCGTCTAATATACCTGCTACCTGGTCCTCTGGTGGTCCCTTTTGTTAGGATCGACCACCAGAGGACACAGGTAGCTGTGTAAAGTCGCACCAAACACCACACTACACTACACCCCCCCCCGTCACTTATTAACCCCTTATGAACCCTGATCACCCATGTCACCCCATATAGACTCCCTGATCACCCCCTGTCATTGATCACCCCCCTGTCATTGATCACCCCCCTGTAAGGCTCCAGTTCAGACAGTCCGTATGATTTTTACGGATCCACGGATACATGGATCGGATCCGCAAAACACATGCGGACGTCTGAATGGAGCCTTACAGGGGGGTGATCAATGACAGGCGGGTGATCACCCATATACACTCCCTGATCACTCCCTGTCATTGATCACCCCCCTGTAAGGCTCCATTCAGACGTCCGCATGATGTTTTACGGATCCGATCCATGTATCATGGATCCGCAAAACATCATACGGACGTCTGAATGGAGCCTTACAGGGGGGGTGATCAATGACAGGGGGGTGATCACCATACACTCCTGATCACCCCCTGTCATTGATCACCCCCCTGTAAGGCTCCATTCAGACGTCCGCATGATTTTTGCGGATCCTGATACATGTATCATGGATCCGCAAAACATCATACGGACGTCTGAATGGAGCCTTACAGGGGGGTGATCAATGACAGGGGGTGATCACCCATATACACTCCCTGATCACCCCCTGTCATTGATCACCCCCCTGTAAGGCTCCATTCAGACGTCCGCATGTGTTTTGCGGATCCGATCCATGTATCCATGTATCCGTAAAAATCATACGGACATCTGAATGGAGCCTTACAGTGGGGTGATCAATGACAGGGGGTGATCAGGAAGTCTATATGGGTGATCACCCCCCTGTCATTGATCACCCCCCCCCCCCCCCTGTAAGGCTCCATTCAGACATTTTTTGGCCCAAGTTAGCGGAAATATATATTTTTTTGTTTGTTTTTTCTTACAAAGTCTCATATTCCACTAACTTGTGTCAAAAAATAAAATCTCACATGAACTCACCATACCCCTCACGGAATCCAAATGCGTAAACATTTTTAGACCTTTATATTCCAGACTTATTCTCACGCTTTAGGGCCCCTAAAAAGCCAGGGCAGTATAAATACCCCACATGTGACCCCATTTCGGAAAGAAGACACCCCAAGGTATTCCGTGAGGGGCATATTGAGTCCATGAAAGATTTTAATTTTTGTCCTAAGTTAGCGGAAAGTGAGACTTTGTGAGAAAAAAACAAAAATAAAATCAATTTCCGCTAACTTATGCAAAAAAAAAAAATTTCTATGAACTCGCCATGCCCCTCATTGAATACCTTGGGGTGTCTTCTTTCCAAAGTGGGGTCACATGTGGGGTATTTATACTGCCCTTGCTTTTTAGGGGCCCGTAAGCTGTGAGAAGAAGTCTGGGATCCAAATGTCTAAAAATGCCCTCCTAAAAGGAATTTGGGCACGCTTTGCGCATCTAGGCTGCAAAAAAGTGTCACACATCTGGTATCGCCGTACTCAGGAGAAGTTGGGCAATGTGTTTTGGGGTGTCATTTTACATATACCCATGCTGGGTGAGATAATATCTTGGTCAAATGCAAACTTTGTATAAAAAATGGGAAAAGTTGTCTTTTGCCAAGATATTTCTCTCACCCAGCATGGGTATATGTAAAATGACCCCCCAAAACACATTACCCAACTTCTCCTGAGTACGGCGATACCAGATGTGTGACACTTTATTGCAGCCTAGATGCGCAAAGGTGCCCAAATTCCTCAGGAGAAGTTGGGGAATGTGTTTTGGGGTGTCATTTTACATATACCCATGCTGGGTGAGAGAAATATCTTGGCAAAAAACAACTTTTCCCATTTTTTTATACAAAGTTGGCATTTGACCAAGATATTTTTCTCACCCAGCATGGGTATATGTAAAATGACACCCCAAAAAACATTCCCCAACTTTTACTGAGTACGGCGATACCACATGTGTGACACTTTTTTGCAGACAAGGTGGGCAAAGGGGCACATATTCCAAAGTGCACCTTTCGGATTTCACAGGCCATTTTTTACACATTTTGATTGCAAGGTACTTCTCACACATTTGGGCCCCTAAATTGCCAGGGCAGTATAACTACGCCACAAGTGACCCCATTTTGGAAATAAGACACCCCAAGGTATTCCGTGAGGGGCACGCCGAGTTCCTAGAATTTTTTATTTTTTGTCACAAGTTAGCGGAAAATTATGATTTTTTATTTTTTTTATTTTTTCCTTACAAAGTCTCATATTCCACTAACTTGCGACAAAAAATAAAAAATTCTAGGAACTCGCCGTGCCCCTCACGGAATACCTTGGGGTGTCTTCTTTCCAAAATGGGGTCACTTGTGGCGTAGTTATACTGCCCTGGCAATTTAGGGGCCCAAATGTGTGAGAAGTACCTTGCAATCAATATGTGTAAAAAATGGCCTGCGAAATCCAAAAGGTGCACTTTGGAATATGTGCCCCTTTGCCCACCTTGGCTGCAAAAAAGTGTCACACATGTGGTATCGCCGTACTCAGTAGAAGTTGGGGAATGTTTTTTGGGGTGTCATTTTACATATACACATGCTGGGTGAGAAAAATATCTTGGTCAAATGCCAACTTTGTATAAAAAAATTGGAAAAGTTGTATTTTGCCAAGATATTTCTCTCACCCAGCATGGTTATATGTAAAATGACACCCCAAAACACATTCCCCAACTTCTCCTGAGTACGGTGATACCAGATGTGTGACACTTTTTTGCAGCCAAGGTGGGCAAAGGGGCACATATTCCAAAGTGCACCTTTCGGATTTCGCAGGCCATTTTTTACACATTTTGATTGCAAAGTACTTCTCACACATTTGGGCCCCTAAATTGCCAGGGCAGTATAACTACGCCACAAGTGACCCCATTTTGGAAAGAAGACACCCCAAGGTATTCCGTGAGGGGCATGGGGAGTTCCTGGAATTTATTTTTTTTTTGTCGCAAGTTAGTGGAATATGAGACTTTGTAAGAAAAAAAAAAAATCATCATTTTCCGCTAACTTGTGACAAAAAATAAAAAGTTCTATGAACTCACTATGCCCATCAGCGAATACCTTAGGGTGTCTACTTTCCGAAATAGGGTCATTTGTGGGGTTTTTCTACTGTCTGGGCATTGTAGAACCTCAGGAAACATGACAGGTGCTCAGAAAGTCAGAGCTGCTTCAAAAAGCGGAAATTCACATTTTTGTACCATAGTTTGTAAACGCTATAACTTTTACCCAAACCATTTTTTTTTGCCCAAACACTTTGATAAAAAAAAGACATGTAAAACAATAAATTTAGCGAAAAATTTATATATGGATGTCGTTATTTTTTTGCAAAATTTTACAGCTGAAAGTGAAAAATGTCTTTTTTTTTCAAAAAAATCGTTAAATTTCGATTAATAACAAAAAAAGTTAAAATGTCAGCAGCAATGAAATACCACCAAATGAAAGCTCTATTAGTGAGAAGAAAAGGAGGTAAAATTCATTTGGGTGGTAAGTTGCATGACCGAGCAATAAACGGTGAAAGTAGTGTAGTGCCGAAGTGTAAAAAGTGGCCTGGTCATGAAGGGGGTTTTAGCTATGGGGGTTGAAGTGGTTAAAGGAGCTGTCACTCCTTCACTCCTTGTTCACTGAAAATATGGCCGCTGGAGTCATCAGCTGATGTTCTCTCAACATCTCCAGAAAACAGCTGATTTTGCTGGGGGAAGCCTCGACCATCCACATCCAGCCAGGTATTTCATTTCACATGAATGGCTGTCCCTGTAACAACAGAAGGGTGACCTAAGTCTGACTGAGTCAGGGATGCTCATACAAAGAAGCTCTCAGTTTTAGCTCTTAGGGGAGTCCCAAGCCCTAATACAATGTCCTGATGCCAGGTTTCCTTGCTACTCCAGAAGAACGGGAATTCCAGGCCCAAATACAACGTTCTGATGCAGGTTTTTTTTTGCTAGTCAGGAAGAACGAACTGCAGCTTGTAACCCCTATCAGTTGTGAGACACTGAGTAAGAGGCAGGAATGCTGGCAGGGAGTGGGCCCCTGTGTAGGTGCCAAGGTTGGGCCCCATCAATCCTGGGAATTTAGGTACGGGGCTATGCAGTGAACTGAATCTTTGTGAAGGAAAGCCTAATTATGAGTCTGGAGTCTTGGATGAGGGCGACAGGGCAGACACGCATCTCTAGGCATGTTACTACACAAATCAGCATTGAAGACTATTGGTAGAACGATGGTTCTGCTGTCCTGTGGCCAAATGTGTTTAAAGTTTATAGTCAGGGAAATGCCATTTTCTTTAGTTTTTAATCTTCTCTAAGAAAATGACAATAATTATTGACCAATTCAAGACCATTTACCCAATCCCCCCCCCCTTTCCATTTATTTAGTAAATGTGTCTTCAAAAGCCATCATTTTCCTTTTCCTATTTGGTCATTTAGATAATGTCTGCGTTTTTATTTTTGTTTTTTGTGATAAGTGAGACATTTTATGTCATTTTTATTATTTTTTGTTTTTTACCTGGGAAAATATAAAAAGAAGAGATAGTCTGTTTTTATGTTTTCTTAAGTGTTTCTGTAAGTATTCCCACGGTCCCAACCACCAGAGAGGCTGACACTTTTTCCTATGGTGTGCAAGCACGACCACCGCTGATGAATTGCAGGGTGGTCATGACGCCTGGATATGAGCAGTGTATAATGTGATTGAAAATTTAATCAAGCCAGCAAAGGAAGCAATATAGACAATCAGAATACATTATTTAGTGCCTTTCATTAATTTTGTTTACGTGATAAATGACATTTGTCAAATTGAATAAAAAAAACGTGAAAACAGACTTTTTTCTTTTTCCCCCTTTAATACCCCTTTTAATTTCAGTCATTTTTATATAGGGAATACATGAGCGTCAATAAGTAAAAAAATTTGGGGCTTCAGCCCTGGATGTTTTGTCCTAGGCCCGAATCTACTGCCTGCTGGACCCATATGACTGTACAATTGAATCCCTGCACTGCAGCGCTACCATACTGAATGATTTGCCCTGGGCCCCCTGCTCAGCTGGTCTACAGATAGTGAAAATACAAGGGTGACTAATGACCAGGGGGCACTGCAGGAGCTGAAAGCAGGGCCGGCCTTAGGGTTGTGCATCCAGTGTGGCAAAACAGGGTGCATTGCCCTGCATTCCTGAAGGGGGCGCCAGAGCAACTTTCCCAAAGGCAATGAAGCTATTCGTTTTCACCTTGCTCCATCCCTCCTTCCACATCATCAGCTCTTACCTAACAACTGTGACGGCCCCTGAGTTTCCTGTGAGCTGTGAAGTCTCTTGAGAAGGAAAGCAACAACCGCTTTCTCCCACATGCTGTTTTGTTGGGAGCAGTTTGTGTGATACACTGTGCACCTCGTCCGAACACCCCACAGACATGACCTGCTGGTGCTGGCCCTGACATGCTTCACTAAGTTACTGAAAAGGCTTCAAGTGGTGAGTCTGTCTATATCTACCTCTATCTATCTAATCAAAGAATGAACCAGCACCTCCAGGGTTAATAGCAGGTGTAAGCTACCATGCTATACTAGCGAGCTATGTATATACAAATATATTTATTTGAGCCCGTCTGCCACAGTCAAGGCGATCTCTAGTTAGACAGGTTCCTAACACTAAATTCTACCTGTTATGTGCCATGACGGCTACCATATAATTCAGAAAGTGCAGGTTCCACATGCATGCTGGATCCGCCTGAATTTCTGTCATTTTTGGTGCCAAAATGGCCTCCATTATATCCCAGGAAAGCAGTTACCAGCATGCATGCCGGGCCCACTCCACACCACTCCCGGCGCCACACCGCCACCAGGGACTGCAATGAGAGTCCACACACTATCTCTCTCCTGGTACCAGATGGCTTCTGTGAGTGAGGGGGAGCGGGCCAAGCTATATACTAACACTAATTAAAATCAGCCAATGGGGCAGACGAGCTGGTCAGGAGTGCACGACTAAGGAGGCAGCCACACCTCCAGCACAAGCTGCAAAGAAAAAGGGGGTCAGTCAGCACATCCCAAAGCGCAGGGGCACATTGCTATGGCTGAGAACAAGACAGTTAAACAAAACATGCAATGCAACAGCTCACTGCAAACCAAATAAAGTACAAAATTGCATCATAATTGCAAATGCTATACTAATAAGTTAGAGATGCTTGGCAAATCGTTTATTTCTATGTACTGTGAGGATTCGCCTTGGTAAACAGGATAAGCGGACGCAGTATAGAGGAGCGGACGCAGTATAGAGGCACCAGTTTGTAAACCAAAAGTTCTGTGTTTATTCACACGTTAGAAAGTTCACAGAACAAAAAAAAAAAAAAAACTTTTTAAGCAAAAAAGTCACCTTGCAGTATTGGTGTCAGTTCACAGCATGCGGCCTGTTCTGCCAACAAGAATCCATCAGCAGGCTTTAGTCGGCCTGTTTCCCCTCACAGGGGTCTCAGCCCTCCTCCCCCGCACAAGCCTCAGATCCCAATACAGAGATCCCCTCTGCATGAACCCAGCTGTCTCTTAGGGTCCATTCACATATCCGTGTGTGTTTTGCAGATCCGGGTAGCACATTGTGCGGCCCCATAGAAATGAATGGGTCCGCAATTCCATTCCGCAAAATGCAGAACAGAATTGCGGACGTGTGAATGAAGCCTTGAAGGCAGCTAGATGTTAATAAAAACCCGGACCGACACCTGCGATCCAGTCCGGTGTTTGACCTTACCTGACTGCTAATTAGTCCAGCAGCACACACTGGGAGGAAAATACCTGCCTCTACATACAACTCCCATTACTGTGTCACAGTCCCTACATAGATACCCCCACCATAATAGATTTGGCTTTTTGTATTCCTTTTATTTGGCGTTGGGATATGATCCCTGTCCATATGACTTATTGCTCCATACAATTTCATGTACAGTCGTGGCCAAAAGTTTTGAGAATGACATAAATATTCGTTTTCACAAAGTTTGCTGCTAAACTGCTTTTAGATCTTTGTTTCAGTTGTTTCTGTGATGTAGTGAAATATAATTACACGCACTTCATACGTTTCAAAGTTTTTTATCCACAATTACATGACATTTATGCAAAGAGTCAGTATTTGCAGTGTTGGCCCTTCTTTTTCAGGACCTCTGCAATTCGACTGGGCATGCTCTCAATCAACTTCTGGGCCAATTCCTGACTGATAGCAACCCATTCTTTCATAATCACTTCTTGGAGTTTGTCAGAATTAGTGGGTTTTTGTTTGTTCAGCCGCCTCTTGAGGATTGACCACAAGTTCTTAATGAGATTAAGATCTGGGGAGTTTCCAGGCCATGGACCCAAAATGTCAACGTTTTGGTCCCTGAGCCACTTAGTTATCACTTTTGCCTTATGGCACGGTGCTCCATCGTGCTGGAAAATGCATTGTTCTTCACCAAACTGTTGTTGGATTGTTGGAAGAAGTTGCTGTTGGAGGGTGTTTTGGTACCATTCTTTATTCATGGCTGTGTTTTTGGGCAAAATTGTGAGTGAGCCCACTCCCTTGGATGAGAAGCAACCCCACACATGAATGGTCTCAGGATGCTTTACTGTTGGCATGACACAGGACTGATGGTAGCGCTTACCTTTTCTTCTCCGGACAAGCCTTGTTCCTGATGCCCCAAACAATCGGAAAGAGGCTTCATCGGAGAATATGACTTTGACCCCATTCCTCAGCAGTCCATTCACCATATTTTCTGCAGAAGATCATTCTGTCCCTGGTGTTTATTTTGGAGATAAGTGGCTTCTTTGCTGCCCTTCTTGACACCAGGCCATCTTCCAAAAGTCTTCGCCTCACTGTGCGTGCAGATGCGCTCACACCTGCCTGCTGCCATTCCTGAGCAAGCTCTGCACTGGTGGCACTCCGATCCTGCAGCTGAATCCTCTTTAGGAGACGATCCTGGCGCTTGCTGGACTTTCTTGGACGCCCTGAAGCCTTCTTAACAAGAATTGAACCTCTTTCCTTGAAGTTCTTGATGATCCTATAAATTGTTGATTGAGGTGCAATCTTAGTAGCCACAATATCCTTGCCTGTGAAGCCATTTTTATGCAACGCAATGATGGCTGCACGTGTTTCTTTGCAGGTCACGATGGTTAAAAATTGAAGAACAATTATTTCAAGCATCACCCTCCTTTTAACAGGTCAAGTCTGCCATTTTAACCCAATCAGTCTGACATAATGATCTCCAGCCTTGTGCTCGTCAACATTCTCACCTGAGTTAACAAGACGATTACTGAAATGATCTCAGCAGGTCCTTTAATGACAGCAATGAAATGCAGTGGAAAGGTTTTTTGGGGATTAAGTTAATTTTCATGGCAAAGAAGGACTATGCAATTCATCTGATCACTCTTCATAACATTCTGGAGTATATGCAAATTGCTATTATAAAAACTTAAGCAGCAACTTTTCCAATTTCCAATATTTATGTAATTCTCAAAACTTTTGACCACAACTGTAGGTGGACACACTGTTCAAGAGAACCAACTCCGCAATGAAAACCTGGCATAATTGTGTGTTACATACAAATCGGTTGTGGATTTTACTGCAGATTTGCAGTGGATTTCACCCTATACATTGCGAAATCCACACTAAAACCAGCACACATAATTGACGCTGTACATTTCAAAATGGTAACGGCAGATCATTTTCTGCTTGGAAAAATATGCAAAATGTACATGAGATGTGATTTCATTCACTTTGCTGGCACTGTATTATGCGGTTCTTTTTCCACAGAAACATCCACGTGGAAAAACTGCACATAATCCGCAAAGTGTGCAGGTGAATGTACAGAATATCCACACAAATTTATGTCTTTGGACCCAAACCCCACCAAAAACCACAAGTGTTAATTGCGGGTTTCGGTGTGCATTAGGTCAGTTTTGGCACAGATCTTACCCTTCCTTTAAAAAGAGTGAAATCCACACCAAAGCCACAAATATAGCCGACATGCTGCAGATTTCTAAATCCGCACGGCAAAGTATACATGAGGTTTGTACAATCTCATACACCTTGCTGTACATTTAGGCCAGATGCACACTGTGCAGATTTGTGTGCAGAAAATCCGCATGGATTCCTCCGCAAAGCCGCACAGTGTGTTATGTGGTTTTTGGGGTGGATTTCCCGCAGATCTCATCCTTCCATGGAAAAGGGTGAAATCCACTCAAGAAAAATGCAGCAACACCCGACATGCCGCAGATTTCAAAATCCACATATCAGGTCAATTTCAAAAGTGACTGTCATGGTAAAAATACTTAAAAATCTGCATTTCAGGTCAAATTCTGTGCTGAAAATGTCCGCTTTATGTAGATGAGGTTTGTTAAAATATTATTAGGGCTTTTCAGGAAATCAGTTCTTTCTTTTGTCTTTTAAAAGAAATAGTGTTTAGTGAAAGGGGTTATCCCACGATTAATGTAAAAAATAAAAATTGGACAACATATAGTACATGATAAGTACCAAACTTTAGGATTTTTTGACCCCTGACCCGAACCTGAACATTTCAGTAAAAGCTTGGGTTCGAGTTCGGTGTTCGGCGAGTTAATGGCGCTTTTAACTTGTGTGCCCTTAGAAGCCATCACAGCCATGTTTACTATTGGCATGTCTGTGATTGGCCAGTGCAGCATGTGACCCAGCCTCTATAATAAGCTTGAGTCATGTAGCTCCGCACATCACTCTGCTGTTACTAGTGTAGGGAGAGGATGCTGCTGCTGTGAGGGAGAGAATAGGAAAGAATCAGTTATCAGAAGTGCTTGTTAACTCAGCGATCTACAGCGATTTTGTGGGTGCAGTGCACATTTCTTAACCCTGCTCTGAGCCCAGTGACACAGAAAAAGAGCTTTTATCCATCTGTTAGTTAGGTGGGCGGCGCCGGCCATTTTATGCAAGTTCAGTGCACCAGCAAAGCATATTTGCATTTGTGACAGTGAAATACAAGCTTGAAATATTGAAATTATCTTCTGGGTTTTAAAAAAACACCAATTTTTTGCAATACCCTACATCTGGTGCCTTTGCTGCATTTGTCACAGTGAAATACAAGCGTTAGATACTGCTGTTATAGTCTGGTATTAAAAAAAACACCTATTTTGGGCAAGATAATACATTTGTGGCTTTTGTTGCATTTTTCACAGTGAAATACAAACTTTAAATACTGCAATTATACTCTGGGTTTTAAAAACCCCCCACCAATTTGGGGCAAAATAATAAATTTGCGGACTTTGTTGCATTTGTCACAGTGAAATACAAGCTTGGAATACTGCAATTATATTTTTTTTTTTTTTAAAACACCCATTTATTGCAATACCCTACATCTGGTGCCTTTGCTGCATTTGTCACAGTGAAATACAAGCGTAAGATGGTGCTGTTTATATTCTGGTTTAAAAAAAACACCAATTTTGAGCAAGATAATAAATTTGCGTCCTTTGCTGCATTTCTGACAGTCCAATACAAGCGTAAGATACTGCTGTTATATTCTGGTTAAAAAAAACACCTATTTTGGGCAAGATAATACATTTGTGGCCTTTGCTGCATTTGTCACAGTGAAATACAAGCTTGAAATACTTAAATTATATTCTGGGTTTTAAAAAAACACATTTTTTGCAATACCCTACATCTGGGACCTTTGCTGCATTTGTCACAGTCAAATACAACCAGTCAATACTGCAGTTACATTGTTGGTTGACAAATTTTAAAAAATTGTGACCGTGAAGTAATTGTGTAAAATTTGCCTGTCACACTGTTGTGTGACCTCAAGAAATTTTCGCTCTTTATGACATTGGCACTGCCTTACCCTCAGTGAACTTAATTGTTGACTATAGGCGGTTACATTGTCGCCGGACATAAACCCTCTGTTAGTTTGGTGGGTGAACGCAAAGAATGAGAAGAGCGTGGCTCCGGTCGTGGTGCTGCTGGTGGAGCTCCTGTTACAGGGAGAGGACGTGGTTGATCTGTGCCAGCTACACGCACAAGTGAAACACCTTCCTCAGGTGCGAGTAGGCGACAGAACCTTCAGCATTATTTGGTAGGGCCGAATGCAGCTCTATGAAGGGTGAGGCCAGAACAAGTACAGGCGATAGTAGATTGGGTGGCTGACAGTGCCTCCAGTTCCTTCACATTGTCTCCCACCCAGTCTCCTGCTGAAAGATCAGAGTTGGCACCTGCAGCCCATGGCCATCAGTCTTTTACCTCACCACCTTGCAAATCAGCCAAGCAGTCTGAGCCCCAAGTCATAGAGCAGTCTCTTCTGCTTTTTGATGACTCTGCTAGCAGGGTTTCCCATGGCCATCCACATAGCCCTACCCAAGAAGTGGAAGAGATTGAGTGCACAGATGCCCAACCACTTATGTTTCAGGATGAGTACATGGGAGGACCACCGCAGCACATCTCGGATGATGACGAAACACAGGTGCCAACTGCTGTGGATTTCTGAGGTCTGCAGACCGACAAGGAGGGCAGGGGTGAACCTGCATGACCAGGCATCTAAGTGCAAAGCAAAAGCTGCAGTGGAGTAGACACCTCAAAAACAAAGAAAGGTCTCTGGCTCCTCCTGTTTCCTCTTATGCTGCAGCCTCGGCCTCTTAATCCACCTCTGGAGTGACAGTGGCACCTGCCACCCCGCAAACAGAGGATCTGCCAGCAACACCACCACCTGGGTCACCAAGCATCTCCACAATGTCCCATGGAAGCGTTCAACTCTCTATCTCCCAAACACTGGAGCGAAAGAGGAAGTACCCCCCACCCACCTACGATCCCTGGCCCTGAATGCCAGCATTTCAAAATTACTGGCCTTTGAAATGCTGTCATTTTGTCTGGTGGAGATGGAGAGTTTTAAAAGCCTTATGGCGGTGGCTGTCCCACAGTACGTCGTGCCCAGCCGCCACTTCTTTTCCAGGCAAGCCATCCCTTACCTGCACAACCAAGTGGGGGACAAAATCAGGTGTGCTCGGCGCAATGCCATCTGTGACAAGGTCCACCTAACTACGGAACGTGGACCAGTAAGCACGGTCAGGGACGTTATATCTCCCTAACAGCACACTGGGTAAATGCAGTGGTGGCTGGGCCTGAGGCGGATAGCAGTTTGGCGCATGTCCTTCCACGACCGAGGATTGCAGGGAGCTTCTCTTTGCCTCTTGCTGCTTCCTCCTCCTACTCTGCTTCCTCATCCTCTACCGCCTCCTCATCTGGTCAGCGTAACACCTTCACCACCAACTTCAGCACAGCCAGGGGTAAATGACAGCAGGCAGTTTTAAAACTTATCTGTTTGGGGGACAAACCCCACACCACGCAGGATCTGTGGACGGGCCTTGAACAACAGACCGATGAGTGGTTGGTGCCAGTGAGCCTCAAGCCCGGCCTGGTGGTGTGCAATAATGGGTGAAATCTCGTAGCAGCTCTGGGCGCCTAGCCGGTTTGACGCACATCCCTTGCCTGGCGCATGTGCTGAATTTGGTGGTGCAGAAATTCCTTAAAAATTACCCCGATATGTCATAGCTGCTGCAGAAAGTGCGCGCTTTCGGCGTTCTCACCCTGCTGTTGCTCGCCCATCAGCGCTGCAGCAGAACTTCGGCCTTCCCGCTCACCGCCTCAAATGTGACGTGCCCACAAGGTGGAACTCCACCTTGCACATGATGCCCAGACGTGATGCCCACATGATGTCCAGCGATTAGTGGAGTTTCAGCTGCAGCATGCACGGGTAAGTCGCTCTGCGGAACAGCATTTCAGCACCAAGATGCCCAGACATGATGCCCACATGATGTCCAGCGATAGTGGAGTTTCAGCTGCAGCATGCATGGGTAAGTCGCTCTGCGGAACAGCATTTCAGCACCAATGAGTGGGCCTCCATGCTAGACCTGTGTGCCTTGTCGCGCTGTTTCGAGCACTCCACCAACATGGCCAGTGCCGATGACGCAGTTCTCAGCGTTACTATCCCACTTCTCTGCTTCCTTAGAAAAATGCTTAGGGCGATGATGGAAGAGAATGTGGCACAGGAGGAGGAGGAAGAGGGATCATTTCGAAGGGTTTCAGGCCAGTCATTCACAAGTGGCTCCAAGGGTGGGTTCCTGCACCCACAAATGCCAGGTACACAATTGTCCAGCAAGGGCATAGGATGAGGAGGGTGAGGAGGAGAAGATGGAGGAGGAGGAACCGTGTTTACAGCAGGGTGGCACCCAGACCAGCTCATGGACATCACTGGTGCGTGGATGGGGGGATACATAGGAAACAGGCGATACACCTCCCACAGAGGACAGCTTGTCGTTGTCCTGGCACATATCTGGCACACATCTGGCACACATGAGCGATTACATGCTGCAGTGTCTCCGCAACGACCGCAGAGTTGGCCACATTCTAAGTTGTGCTGATTACTGAGTGGTCACGCTGCTGAATCCACTTTACAAGGACAACGTACCATCCTTAATTCCGTCACTGGAGCGTGATCGTAAGATGTGAGAGTACAAGCACATGCTGGTAGACGCGCTGCTGGTGGCATTCCCACCTGACAGCAGGGGCAAAGTGGAAGCACAAGGCGAAGGCAGAGGATGAGGAAGAGGTTGCCAATACAGCTGGGGCACAGCCAGCACCTCAGAAGGCAGGGTTAGCATGGCCGAAATGTGGAAAAGTATTTGTCAGCACGCCACAACAACCAGCACCACCAGCTGATATGGAATGTCTTAGCAGGGGGCAGCATTTCAGCAACATGGTGGAGCAGTATGTGTGCACACGCCTTCACATACTGAATGATGGGTCTGCCCCCTTCAACTTCTGGGTCTCCAAATTGGGCACATGGCCTGAGCTTGCCCGTCACGCCTTGGAGGTGCTGGCTGCCCTGCAGCCAGTGTATTGTCTGAACGTGGGTTTACTACAGCAGGGGGCGTCATCACAGACAAGCGCAGCCGCCTGTCCACAGCCAATGTGGACAAGCTCACGTTTATTAAAATGAACCAGGCATGGATCCCACAGGACTTTTCCGTACCTTGTGCAGAATAGACATGTATACCTGCCTTACCCAGCCATTGTTATACTCCAGCGCAATTGTTAATTGTTGTATGTTTGATATTTCACATTTGTTTGGGGTGTACCGTAATTTAAACCAAAAAAATTAAATGAAAACAAAAACCAATGTTGGCTACCTCCTCCTCCACCGCCGCTTCCACCTACACCGCTACTCAATCAGAGTTTCTGACAGCACACCACATGAAATTTTTTATGCAATTAATGTTTTATTCAGCCGGACATTACATCATTTTGAAAAGCAATGTTTCGGGCTTACATATTATGCCCTTCATCAGGCTATGTCTGATAAAAGTGTATATATGGAACCGTCACCGCTACGTCCACCGCTTCCTCAACCTCCTACTCCATATGGACCTCCACCTCATAGATCAAGATTATTATTATTATTTTTTTACGTATTTTATTTTAAATCATTTCACTAATTTGTCTGATACATTGTTGGGTTACATATCCCAATTTTTTGGCTGTGATATACCCCTGCTCTACCTAGTAGACAGGTTAATACATTTCACTAATTTGTCTGTTACATTGTCCGGTGAAATTCACCAATTTTTGGCTGTGATATAGCCATATACATTTGCAGCCCTCTAGCCCTTACCATTAATTTTTTACAGCCATTTTAGTGTTCCAAACTTCGGGTCCCCCTTGACTTCAATGGGGTTCGGGGTCAAGTTCGGGTCTCGAACTTGAACTTTTTTGTGAAGTATGGCCGAACCCAAACATCCAGGTGTCCGCTCAACTCTAATCATTAAGTCTGTATTGCTGGCTACCATTTACCATTATTATTACTGAACATCCCTGACATTTGGCCAGTCGACCCAGCGTCACCGTACAGGAACCACTGAGTCCATTAAAGGTGATTGTAACGGCATATTGAGCCTTCATGAGATTAGGGTGAAGTTGGGCTGATCTGCAGTACGAGGCATGCTCACATCTGTATGTATGGCGCTGTGCCTGGAGACACAATGATAGGGCTGCTGGGCCTCTTTGTAATGGCTCACAGAGGCTACGCTCCCCATGGCTTACAATGGAGAGGTAGTTGGCAATGGAATGGTAGGTGGCCATTGTAGGTTATGTGGAGTGCTGCCTCCATGAGCCGCTGAATATGGGACACGGCCCCTCTGTTCTTCCAATAAGTGAAGATACCAGCGGTGGGATCCTGCATCCATCCCGTTGATATGTCATAAATGTATATGATGGGAATGCCCTTAATCTATCATTGTAGTAGAATTCTTATAGTATATAGCATTACACAATGTATGACTATAATATATTGGAGGGAAAGCAGGCTGACAAACAATTATGACCAATCTTGTAGCTCCCAGCAAGGTTGTCAGGTTGTCTGGGCTCCAAGTCTTACTGTAAAATCAAGCTCACAAAGGGGTTATTTGGTTTCAGGGTGAAATCGGACAACCCTCTGGATCAAGCTGCACCAAAGAGTGGGTAAGTACTTACCTCCCAGATCCTGCACTACCGCCTCAGTTGTCCAGGCTGGGCTCTATATATCCTGGTGCACTGCTGAAGCCAATCTCTGGCCTCACCAGCAAAAAATTGCCTGCAGCAGTCATGTGTTGTCGACATGACATCAACGCTGCAGCAGGATAAATAGAGCTCGGCTGGAGAACCAGAGCGCCAGCTATGCTGGACCTGGCAGGTAAGTACTTCCCTACTATTTACTGCAACTTGATCCAGAGGGTTGTCTGGTTTCCTCCTGAAACGAGACAACCTGTTTAATTTCTATTATTTTGTGCCAGGCAAAGTGTTGGAATATTAGAGCCACAAAGAGTAGGGTAGACAGGCTCTGAGAGTATGGCGGTATTATATAGGTGGAGTTTGTCACTATTACTTATAAACACAAAAACACTTACAAGTGAATTGTAGTACCGATCTCCACAAAACCAATAATCCTGTTTAATCCAAATACACAATTATACTCCCGCTATAATCTAGTCACGCTCATATGACTACTGGTCACATTGATTAACAATACCGCCATATCAATAGCCAGGTATGGAGTATCAGTTAATATGAAGAACAAATATTTACCTCTACTTGTGCTTGGATTCCTGTTGGCTTTTGAAATGAAGGACAAATCTTCTGTACTCGTACTCTAGCCCTATAGAGCCATACAACTGCATCATGTGGAAAAGATCAGCCTCTGGTAAAACCAAGAATGTCTCCAATTACTGACAGCAAGCAGAGATCTTAAAAAAGACTGAAATTTAAGTACAAAATATATCTAAGTTATATCACTTATCATTATACCATTAGGGGGACTACAAGCCCCAGCATGCCAACCACAGATTTAGTGATATTACATAGGGCCAGTAGTGACGTGCTAGATGACTATCACCTCCATAACGGATTATATAAGCAGTGGGGTTATACCTCCAGAGTGGATCTGGAGCAGGTTCAGCGGGTGTAGTGCCAGGGTGAGGGAGATGCCCCCTCTCAGGCTGATGGTCAGGTTCTCATGCTGCATATTTCGGAAGAGCTTCCTCAGTATCGTGAAAGGTGGCAGCAGTGCTGGCTCAGCAGTCAGTCTGGACGGGGCGGCCATGTGGACTCCCTGATGCTTGTACTCTTCACATGTTGCATCCGGGACTGGCATGATAAAGCTGCCCTGGCATATAAACCCCACCAGCCGACGTACAATATACCACCACAGAAAAAATGTGGGGCACAAAGCACACCGCATGGATTTTTGTTGTACTTGGTCAGGCCCCTAACCACTCCCTATAAACATGTAAACCCCATCATCCGCATGAGAGGAAACACCACATCACTACCTCAGGGTCAGTCAGGGAGAAGCTACTAATATAAATCCATACTCAGGCCCCACCAGCCAATCCAAGGCCATACCGGAACCTCACCAAAAAATACTACCGCACAGCACCAAATACCACAGTGCACACTGCAGACTTTCAAACAGTTCTGATTTTGTGTGTGTGAGGGGGAAACCTGTCCCATATTGGGTGCCATTTTGAGGTCATTCCCAAGTGGTCTGAGGGTCAAGGCCTACGTGTCCTGGATTTAATTTTTTTAATATTGGTACCATCTCCCACCTCACTGGCAACAATTTCTCGTTTCCACCCCTCCCCCTTAGGCAGCAACATTTCTCCCTTGGCTTCTGGCTGTACAGGGGCCTCCGGGAACAATGGAGATGTTTCCAGGGCTGGAGTTTTCCTCCAGCCCCCGTAGCAGCCATTTTGCTGCCTCTTCCGCAACACACCAGAAATTATGTTTGCGGGAAGGGGTGGGGGATGGGGACAGGAAAAAAAAAAGGAGGGAAATAAGAAATCACTTGATCTGCAAAAGGTGCTCACCTGTCCTCTCCCCAATATCCTCGCCTCAGTCTAACCGCTCTCACTGAGTGTTCCAGGGATCAGCGGCAACGCTCCTGTGATGTCATAATGCCCAGCTTGGCAACGGGGCACTGCTGCAGGGAGCAGTGTTGCCATGGGCAACCAAACCCACACTAGCTGTGTAAGTTAGGAGATAGAAGTCTGGATGGATCCGCATGCACAATAGGGCGGGTGTTGAGCACCCAATGTGTGTTTCTTCCATCTTCTCCGTGCTATGAGGAGCCAGCGGAGATGTTGTGGCTTTAATTGTTTGAATCTATACATGTAACTGAATCCCTTCTGATGGTATACAGGCATGCTGGGATCTGTAGTGCACATGTAACACCCCATAGATTTTGTGCAATGATGATGTTTAATGCTAAACCTTTTCTTTTCTTTCCCTCATTAGTTGCAGTGCACAGTTCTGCCCACTAGGGGTGTTCTTAGGAAAGATTGCTGCTTCACACTAGGAACCAAGTTTGGAGAGGACAGTTCCCGAGGGGGAGGGTTTGTTGGGTGTGCGATAAAGGCTGGAAAGAAAGGGTTGTGACTAAATACTATACTCCGTAAGGACCTGGTCCTTACCAGTGATAGTAAATAGCCGACTCAGTGTGAGCTGGCTATTTCCTATCACCGGGAAGGACCTTTTTGCCCCCTAGTGGTCAGGTCCTGAACTGAAATAGTATTTAGCCAGTTCATAGTGAGATGGCTAAATACTATACTCCATAAGGACCTGGTCCTCACCAGTGATAGGAAATAGCCAGCTCCCACTGAGTCGGCTATTTACTATCACTGGTAAGAACCAGGTTTTCCCCCTACTGGTCAGGTCCTAAACTGAAATAGTATTTAGCCAGTTCACAGTGAGTTGGCTAAATACTATACTTCGTAAGGACCTGGTCCCTGATCTGGTTATTGAACTGTGTTAGGATTTAGTTGATTTTTTTATGACTTGGTGAAATTCCCTTGTCTATTATGACCTGGCCATTAACTATGTCCAGTAACACATCTTCTACATGGATACAGTGTTATAGTATACAATGAAGTTATATAGGTGACTATAGTAGAATGAGCCTCTTTTATGTTTATTTTTATATTTGAAAAATCTTTAAAATAACCAATGTGACTTTGGAGTACTTGTATTAGTAGAAATGTCCGGTCCTATGATATTCATGGTAAAGCGCTTTCCAGAAACATCTGCCCATGCGATCTCTGTTGGCTATTTCCTATCACAGTTAAGGACTAGGCCCTTAAGGAGTATAGTATTTAGCCAACTCTCTGTGAACCAGCTATATACAGGTCCTTCTAAACAAATTAGCATATTGTGATAAAGTTCATTATTTTCTATAATGTACTGATAAACATTAGACTTTCATATATTTTAGATTCATCACACACCAACTGAAGTAGTTCAAGCCTTTTATTGTTTTAATATTGATGATTTTGGCATACAGCTCATGAAAACCCCAAATTCCTATCTCAAAAAAGTTAGCATATCATGAAAAGGTCCTCTAAACGAGCTATTAACCTAATCATCTGAATCAACTAATTAACTCTAAACACCTGCAAAAGATTCCTGAGGCTTTTAAAAACTCCCAGCCTGGTTCATTACTCAAAACCGCAATCATGGGTAAGACTGCCGACCTGACTGCTGTCCAGAAGGCCATCATTGACACCCTCAAGCAAGAGGGTAAGACACAGAAAGAAATTTCTGAACGAATAGGCTGTTCCCAGAGTGCTGTATCAAGGCACCTCAGTGGGAAGTCTGTGGGAAGGAAAAAGTGTGGCAGAAAACGCTGCACAACGAGAAGAGGTGACCGGACCCTGAGGAAGATTGTGGAGAAGGACCGATTCCAGACCTTGGGGGACCTGCGGAAGCAGTGGACTGAGTCTGGAGTAGAAACATCCAGAGCCCCCGTGTACAGGCGACAGGTGCCGCATTCCCCAGAAACAGCGGCAGAAGCGCCTGACCTGGGCTACAGAGAAGCAGCACTGGACTGTTGCTCAGTGGTCCAAAGTACTTTTTTCGGATGAAAGCAAATTTTGCATGTCATTCGGAAATCAAGGTGCCAGAGTCTGGAGGAAGACTGGGGAGAGGGAAATGCCAAAATGCCTGAAGTCCAGTGTCAAGTACCCACAGTCAGTGATGGTCTGGGGTGCCATGTCAGCTGCTGGTGTTGGTCCACTGTGTTTTATCAAGGGCAGGGTCAATGCAGCTAGCTATCAGGAGATTTTGGAGCACTTCATGCTTCCATCTGCTGAAAAGCTTTATGGAGATGAAGATTTCATTTTTCAGCACGACCTGGCACCTGCTCACAGTGCCAAAACCACTGGTAAATGGTTTACTGACCATGGTATTACTGTGCTCAATTGGCCTGCCAACTCTCCTGACCTGAACCCCATAGAGAATCTGTGGGATATTGGGAAGAGAAAGTTGAGAGACGCAAGACCCAACACTCTGGATGAGCTTAAGGCCACTATCGAAGCATCCTGGGCCTCCATAACACCTCAGCAGTGCCACAGGCTGATTGCCTCCATGCCACGCCGCATTGAAGCAGTCATTTCTGCAAAAGGATTCTCGACCAAGTATTGAGTGCATAACTGAACATAATTATTTGAAGGTTGACTTTTTTTGTATTAAAAACACTTTTCTTTTATTGGTCGGATGAAATATGCTAATTTTTTGAGATAGGAAATTTGGGGTTTTCATGAGCTGTATGCCAAAATCATCAATATTAAAACAATAAAAGGCTTGAACTACTTCAGTTGGTATGTAATGAATCTAAAATATATGAAAGTCTAATGTTTATCAGTACATTACAGAAAATAATGAACTTTATCACAATATGCTAATTTTTTTAGAAGGACCTGTACTACTCTGTAAGGCTACTTTCACACTAGCGTTCGGAGCGGGTCCGTCTGATGTTTCATCAGACGGATTCGCTCCTATAATGCAGACGTTTGCATCCGTTCAGAACGGATCCGTCTGCATTAATAACTTAGAAAAATTTCTAAGTGTGAAAGTAGCCTGAGCGGATCCGTTCAGACTTTACATTGAAAGTCAATAGTGGACGGATCCGCTTGAAGATTGAGCCATATGGTGTCATCTTCAAGCGGATCCGTCCCCATTGACTTCCATTATAAGTCTGGACGGATCCGCTCGCCTCCGCACGTTCGGGTGCGGAGCGGAGGCTGAGCGCTGGCAGACGGATGCATTCTCAGTGGATCCGCCTCCACTGAGAATGCATTAGGGCCAGACGGCTGCGTTCAGGGCCGCTTGTGAGCCCCTTCAAACGGAGCTCACGAGCGGACACCTGAACGCAGGTGTGAAAGTAGCCTAAGGACCTGGTCTTCCCCAGTGATAGTAAATAGCCGACTCAGTGTGAGCTGGCTATTTCCTATCACCGGTAAGGACCTTTTTGCCCCCTAGTGTTCAGGTCCTGAACTAAAATAGTATATAGACAGTTAACAGTTAGTGTTGAGCGCGAATATTCGAATATCGAATTTTTTCCGCGAATATAGGCACTTCGCTAATTCGCGAATATTTCGAATATAGTGATATAAATTCGAAATTTCGAATATTTATTTTTTTTTTTTTTATTTTTTTTTTTTTTTCTTTCCCAGTTCCCTAAAGTTGTTCTTACCTGTCCTTTGGATTCCTGGCTTCCTGGCTACTCCAGTCAGTGCCCGTTGCCGCTTCTGCCGACTTGCGTGCTCATGGAGCGTCCCCATCACCATGGGAACGTCTCCATATACTAGAATGTACTGTCGGATTTGAGAATTACGTTGAAATCGCAATTCGATTATTTCAAGTTATAATAATCGAATTTCGATTTTAACTTAAAGGCTACTCTCCTATTGAAATAGCAATGCGATTATTTCAAGTTATAATAATCGAATTTCGATTTTAACTTAGCACTGCTATATTCCATATTCGTTAATTCTAGCCTAATATGGCATATAGCAGTGCTAAGTTAAAATCGAAATTCGATTATTATAACTTGAATTAATCGAATTGCGATTTCAACTTGGACCTGGTTTACTATGGTTGGCTTGGTAGAATTAGCGAATATGACGAATATATTCGTTATATTCCACAAAACGAATATGGCGAATGTATTCGTTATATTTCACAAAACGAAGATAACAAAATATTCTCCATCTTCGTTTTAGCTACCTATTCATCAACTTCGCTAATTCTAGCAATCATATAGGAAAGTTTACTATAGAGACAGCTAAGTTTAATTCGCTATGCGATTATCTGACTGCTTTTAAAAAAAAAAACAAATGGAATAGTTATAATACCTGATAATTATTATAATTATTCTATTTATAAAAAAAAAGCAAAGTAATATAATCGCATAGCGAATTAAACTTAGCTGTCTCTATAGTAAACTTTCCTATATGATTGCTAGAATTAGCGAAGTTGATGAATAGGTAGCTAAAACGAAGATGCAGAATACTTCGTTATCTTCGTTTTGTGGAATATGACGAATACATTCGTTATCTTCGTTTTGTGGAATATAATGAATACATTCGTCATATTCGCTAATTCTACCAAGCCATTGAAGCCAACCATAGTAAACCAGGTCCAAGTTGAAATCGCCATGCGATTAATATAACTCGAAGTAATCGCATGGCGATTTCAACTAGGTAATTACATTCCTCCGCTCTCACACTCCTTCATCCAGCATAGGGCTGCTTCCCCAGGCTGTCAATCCAAGTCACCTCCCCCTCCTAACCCTACTATCCACAGCAAAGACAAAGACTTATATACTACCGGCACATACTGCAGCGCAGTGTCCGGCTCCACGTCTCACTCTGCCGATTCGGCTGTGTGCAGAGCAGTAGTTATGATTGCGATATTATGTCCCAGTTGTATATTCAGATTGTTACACCAGGGTGGAGGGGGGGGGGGGGAGCTTGGACATAATATCGCTATCATAACTACTGCTCTGCACGCAGCCAAATCGGCAGAGTGAGACAAAAATTTGCAAAGAAAGATAGCCTAATCCCTAATTAAATAAATAAAAATACATACAGTACAAATATATATTACTGCATATGGTGTTACTTTACTTTTTGAATAAAAATGAATAATTTATATACATGTATATGTGCGTGTATATAAATATATATTATAATTATTATTATTTATATTATAATATAACTTGTAATATATTTTTATATTTGTAAAAAATGCATTGCTAGTTATCAATAATATCAGTATTTACATTTCTATGCAGTCATGCATTGCGATTGGTAGTGGAACTATGTATATACACAATATACTGCCGCACTGGATATAAATATAACATAAAAAACTTCTGGGGACTTAAGCTTATATTAGCAAATGTATATCAAATGAACTTTACTGAGGCTCTGAATAAGGTTGCACCCCATCCCCCCTCCCCTACAGGCAGTCTGTGAATGAGATCGCACGCTATCTCTCTACACACTGATGCCCTGCCCTCCCATTCACTGAAAGCCCGTAGACAAAAGGGACTCCCTGTTTGGGGGAAGGGGGGTATTGTCTGCAGGCTGAAAGTGCAGGTTATTTTCTGGCTGGAGACCCTTTCACTGCGCTTCTGGTGGAGTACGTGTTTATTAACTAAAATCAGGACAATAGCTAAAATAATGACCAGCAATAAAAAATAGCAATACATATAAATAAGTGATAGATCCAGGAGCATACACAAACAAATAAATGAATATCCCATAAATACTGTAGGTCCTTCACTAACTGCCTGCAGTCTCTGTTATATGGCAAATTCCATTAAAAGGTTGAAGCGCTGACATTGATAGTTACTTACCAACTACTGACACCTTGTCTATACTGCAACAAATTGCTGTGAACTTGGATACATATATATATATTCTCTATTCTCCTATTCTATGCTGCTACAATTCTATTAGAATATGGAAGTGTCTTATTCCCCTCTGTGAATTGGAACACTATCTAACTCTGCTACATAAACTATGATATTTATGGGATAGTCATTTATTTGTTTGTGTATGCTCCTGGATCTATCACTATTTTAAATTTATTGCTATTTTTTATTCATTGCTATATTTTATTGCTGGTCATTATTTTAGCTGCTATATTGATTTATTATATGTAAATATATTTTATATATTTATATTATATATACATTTACATATAGTATAATTAGTGTAATATTGTATAAATATTTTTTTAATACAGAGGTTATCTATATATGTCCATTATACTGTACAATACATTATATCTAAATCACCATACCTCATATGGATCATGGAATAAATAATTATACAATATTACACTAATTATACTATATGTAAATTAACATATAATATAAATACTGTATTAACATTCAGCCACTATAGGAACATAGCTAATAAATACACTGTATCCACTACTTCAGAGAAAAACAAATAAATAAAAATAAATATGGAAAACTCCATCAAGATACAAAACAATATACACTTAAGGATAAAAAAAACAGATGAATGCAATAATATTGATTGTGTATCTGACATACTTGAAGCAAACTATCTTATTACTTGAAATTGGGACATTCTCTAATAACTTTCTTATCCCCTAAACACTGAAGGTATTTACATGCAAATCGCTGATTCATATGCTAATGCCGCCCTTCATTAAGGTTGCAAGTACATACAAAAGGATCGACTAATGGCGTACATTGCAGTATTATACCTCAGTATCGCTGACTACACTGCCTGCGCCTGACTGGAAGCAAACTAGCTTATTACTTGAAATTGGGACATTCTCTAATAACTTTCCTACCCCCCACTCTCAGTACGGCTACAATAGGATCTAAGGCCCCTTTCACACGGGCGAGGAGGGGCTGGAAGGGTTAAAAATAGGGCTCATGGGGTTAAGAATAAATAAATAAAAATAAACTACTGTACAATGGACTAACTATACATTCATATATTTATGTACTGAATCACAATTATGATTCAGTACATCTAGAATATTAGACTATATATTTGCATATGCAGCTCTATAATATATCTGTATACACCGCTCCATTATGTCTTTAGATCTGTGATACAAGTGGATTAGATTTGGATAACACCTGGTGATACATTGTACCGGGTTTTGTGCGGTCTACTGCATACAGATATATAATAGAGCGGTGTGTACAGATATATAACGGAGTGTTGTATACAGATATGTAATGGAGCAGTGAACAGTATACAGATATATAATGTAGTGGATACAGAGTGTATTTATTAGCTATGTTCCTATAGTGGCTGAATGTTATTACAGTATCGAAAAACAACATGTACAGTATGGATACATTTGTATTTAGCAAAGCCTTTTGAACATTTCCTCCTCGAGGGCAGCCCCCCCCCCCCCTCCCCCCTTCTGCCAGGACAATTCCCACACCTATTCTTGCTATTCTTAATGTTGGATCTCTTTCTCCACAATTGCGCAATGGAAACCTAATATGAATTATGATGTTAACACTGACACCATTAAAACAAATAATATTGTTACATGAAAAACAAAAATAAATTAATTAATACAGCTCCAGCGCTGGGTGAGTTTTAAAATACACCAAAAGTTTACAGGCATAAATAGACCAATATATACAGCGTTGCTGCTATATTGATTTATTATATATAAATATATTTTATATATTTATATTATATATAAATTTACATATAGTATAATTAGTGTAATATTGTATAATTATTTTTTAATACAGAGGTTATCTATCTTACTATCTATCTATATCTATATATGTCCATTATACTGTACAATACACTATATCTAAATCACCATACCTCATATTATACTATATGTAAATTTATATATAATATAAATACTGTATTAACATTCAGCCACTATAGGAACATAGCTAATAAATACACTCTGTATCCACTACTTCAGAGAAAAACAAATAAATAAAAATAAATATGGAAAACTCCATCAAGATACAAAACAATATACACTTAAAGGATAAAAAAACAGATGAATGCAATAATATTGATTGTGTATCTGACATACTTGAAGCAAACTATCTCATTACTTGAAATTGGGACATTCTCTAATAACTTTCCTACCCCCCACTCTCAGCATGGCTACAATAGGATCTAAGGCCCCTTTCACATGGGTGAGCAGGGGCTGGAGGGGTTAAAAATAGGGCTGGAGGAATTAAAAATAGGGCTGGAGAGGTTAATAAGGGGTATAATACTCAAGTATGTCAGATACACAATAAATATTATTGCATTCATCTGTTTCCTACCCCCCCCCCCCCCCACACACACACACTCTCAGTATGGCTACAATAGGATCTAAGGCCCCTTTCACATGGGTGAGAAGGGGCTGTTGGGGTTTAAAATAGGCTGGAGGGGTTAATAAGGGGTATAATACTCAAGTATGTCTGATACACAATCAATATTATTGCATTCATCTGTTTCCCCCCCCCCCCCTCCCCCCCACTCTCAGTATGGCTTCAATAGAATCTAAAGCCCCTTTCACACGGGGGAGGAGGGGCTGGAGGGGTTAAAAATTAATTTAAAAAAATAATTTAACTCACCTTAATCCACTTTTTCGCGCAGCCCGTCTTCTCTTCTGTCTTCAGGACCTGGGTGAAAGGCCTGATAATAATATTGATTGTGTATCTGACATACTTGAAGAAAACTATCTTATTATGTTACTATCTATTAAAAATAGGGCTGGAGGGTTAAAAATAGGGCTGGAGGGGTTAATAAGGGGTATAATACTCAAGTATGTCTGATACACAATCAATATTATTGTATTCATCTTTTTCCTACCCCCACTCTCAGTATGGCTACAATAGGATCTAAGGCCCCTTTCACACGGGCGAGGAGGGGCTGGATGGGTTAAAAATTAATAAAAAAACAATTTAACTCACCTTAATCCACTTGTTCCCGCAGCCCGTCTTCTCTTCTGTCTTCTTTCTTGAGGAGCTGGGTAAAAGACCAGTGGTGACATCACTACGCTCATCACATGGTCCGTCACATGATCCATCACCATGGTGATAAGCGCAGTGACGTCACCACAGGTCTTTTACCCAGGTCCTGAAGAAAGAAGACAGAAGAGAAGACGGGCTGCGCGAACAAGTGGATTAAGGTGAGTTAAATTATTTTTTATTAATTTTTAACCCATCCAGCCCCTCCTCGCCCGTGTGAAAGGGGCCTTAGATCCTATTGTAGCCATACTGAGAGTGGGGGTAGGAAAGTTATTAGAGAATGTCACAATTTCAAGTAATGAGATAGTTTGCTTCAAGTATGTCAGATACACAATCTATATTATTGCATTCATCTGTTTTTTTATCCTTTAAGTGTATATTGGTTTGTATCTTGATGGAGTTTTCCATATTTATTTTTATTTATTTGTTTTTCTCTGAAGTAGTGGATACAGAGTGTATTTATTAGCTATGTTCCTATAGTGGCTGAATGTTAATACAGTATTTATATTATATATAAATTTACATATAGTATAATATGAGGTATGGTGATTTAGATATAGTGTATTGTACAGTATAATGGACATATATAGATATAGATAGATAGTAAGATAGATAACCTCTGTATTAAAAAATAATTATACAATATTACACTAATTATACTATATGTAAATTTATATATAATATAAATATATAAAATATATTTATATATAATAAATCAATATAGCAGCAACGCTGTATATATTGGTCTATTTTTGCCTGTAAACTTTTGGTGTATTTTAAAACTCACCCAGCGCTGGAGCTGTATTAATTAATTTATTTTTGTTTTTCATGTAACAATATTATTTGTTTTAATGGTGTCAGTGTTAACATCATAATTCATATTAGGTTTCCATTGCGCAATTGTGGAGAAAGAGATCCAACATTAAGAATAGCAAGAATAGGTGTGGGAATTGTCCTGGCAGAAGGGGGGGGGGGGGGGCTGCCCTCGAGGAGGAAATGTTCAAAAGGCTTTGCTAAATACAAATGTATCCATACTGTACATGTTGTTTTTCGATACTGTAATAACATTCAGCCACTATAGGAACATAGCTAATAAATACACTCTGTATCCACTACATTATATATCTGTATACTGTTCACTGCTCCATTACATATCTGTATACAACACTTCGTTATATATCTGTACACACCGCTCTATTATATATCTGTATGCAGTAGACCGCACAAAACCCGGTACAATGTATCACCAGGTGTTATCCAAATCTAATCCACTTGTATCACAGATCTAAAGACATAATGGAGCGGTGTATACAGATATATTATAGAGCTGCATATGCAAATATATAGTCTAATATTCTAGATGTACTGAATCATAATTGTGATTCAGTACATAAATATATGAATGTATAGTTAGTCCATTGTACAGTAGTTTATTACTTTTTATTTATTCTTAACCCCATGAGCCCTATTTTTAACCCTTCCAGCCCCTCCTCGCCCGTGTGAAAGGTGCCTTAGATCCTATTGTAGCCATACTGAGAGTGGGGGGTAGGAAAGTTATTAGAGAATGTCCCAATTTCAAGTAATAAGATAGTTTGCTTCCAGTCAGGCGCAGGCAGTGTAGTCAGCGATACTGAGGTATAATACTGCAATGTACACCATTAGTCGATCCTTTTGTATGTACTTGCAACAGGGGCGTTGTTAGGTCAAAACATTCGGGGCTTGAGCCCCGGATGTTTTGACCAGTGCCCCGAATGTTATGCTGGCAGTCATTTCCACACAATCTCCTGCACAGCCCGGAGCCTGACTCCGCCCACTCATGTGACTGATCACGTGCTCCTGACATCATGAAAGGTCCTTTAGCCCACTAGGAACTATCAACTCCTGAGGTAGGACATGTGAATGGAGCATTTCTAGGTGCATCTTGTGGCTGTATTCTGCCCCCTGCCCTGTACTGTACCCCCCATGCTGTACTGTGTATACCTACTGTACCTTATATGCTGTATATTGCCCCCTGCCCTGTACTGTGCACCCCATGCTGTATTCTGCCCCCTGCCGCACTGTGTGTGCCTCCTGCCCTGTACTGTACCCCCTATAATGCACTGTGTGCCCCCTGCCTTATACTGTACCCCCTATAATGCACTGTGTGCCCCCTGCCTTATACTGTACCCCCTATAATGCACTGTGCCCCCTATGCTGCACTGTGTGTGCCCCCTGCTCTGTATTGCGCCTGCTATGCTGTACTGTACCCCCTGTGCTGCATTGTACCCCTATGCTGCACTGTGCGTCCCCCCCCCCCCCTGTACCCTGTACATTGCAACCTCCCTTCTCTGTCTCTAGTGCTTGCCACTTGGCACTATCATGGCACAGTAAGGCCGGTTTTACATCACGGTTTGCCATTCGTCTAATGCAGGGGTAGGCAACCTACGTCACTCCAGCTGTTGTGAAACTACAACTCCCAGCATGCATTATTGCTCTGCTCTTCTCATAACTCCCATAGAAATTAATGGAACATGCTGGGAATTGTGGTTTCGCAAAAGCTGGAATGCCAAAAGTTGCTGACCCCTGGTAATGTATACATAAAATGTATATGTTAACAGGTGACTCAGACTGACACCATAAAAAAAAAAAATACGTTAATGTATAAAAAAAATTTTTTAACAGACTTGGCAGGATACAAAGCGTAGTGTGCTGCGCTTTTGTATCCCATTTTCCAACGTAAACATTAAACGGATGGCAAAAATGTGATGTGAACTCTCCCTTACATATGCACATATAGGATGCCAGGATAGTCATGGAGGGGGGGGCCCATACAAAATTTTGCTGTGGGGCCCAGTCAGTTCTAGATACGCCCCTGGCTGGCAGGGTCGGCCGCTCTGACTCTCCTGCACTGCACAGCCCCGCCATCCTAATCCGTATCCTTCAGTAACTGAACTTTAAAACAGCTCTTATGATCTCATTACTATCTTACACACTCCACTCCGGAAACATGCAGTGCTGGCGGCGCTCGCTCACTGACGTCACGCGCCTGCTCCTCCCACTAGGTGGCGCAGGTGCGTGACGTCAGTGAGTGAGAGCCGCCCCCCGCACTGCCTGTTACTGGAGCTGAGTGTCTAAGTCAAGATAGTAATGAGATGTGCGCTGATTTAAAGTTAAGTTACTGCAGGATACGGATGATCTGTGGGGTTGTCCAGACGGCTAGGCCCTTAACAGTAGTTATTAACCCGTTTCAGCAGTCCTCCATTCACTGAAGGGGGGACTGCTGAAAGGGGTTAATAACTACTGTGAAGTGGGGGACTGCTGAAAGAGGTTAATAACTACTGTGAAGGGGGGACTGCTGAAAGGGGTTAATAACTGCTGTGAAGGGGGGACTGCTGAAAGGGGTTAATAACTACTGTGAAGGGGGGACTGCTAAAAAGGGGTTAATAACTACTGTGAAGGGGGGGACTGCTGAAAGAGGTTAATAACTACTGTGAAGGGGGGACTGCTGAAAGGGGTTAATAACTGCTGTGAAGGGGGGACTGCTGAAAGAGGTTAATAACTACTGTGAAGGGGGGACTGCTGAAAGAGGTTAATAACTACTGTGAAGGGGGGACTGCTGAAAGGGGTTAATAACTACTGTGAAGGGGGGACTGCTGAAAGGGGTTAATAACTACTGTGAAGGGGGGACTGCTAAAAAGGGGTTAATAACTACTGTGAAGGCCCATGGGGGCGTGGCTTCATGGGGTGGGGGCGTGGCTTCACAGGGGCGTGATACATTGGGCTTGTGCCCCGGATGTTTTCAGACCCTATCAACGCCCCTGACTTGCAACCTTAATGAAGGGCGGCATTAGCATATGAATCGCGATTTGCATGTAAATACCTTCATTGTTTAGGGGATAAGAAAGTTTTTAGAGAATGTCCCAATTTCAAGTAATGAGATAGTTTGCTTCAAGTATGTCAGATACACAATCAATATTATTGCATTCATCTGTTTTTTTATCCTTTAAGTGTATATTGTTTTGTATCTTGATGGAGTTTTCCATATTTATTTTTATTTATTTGTTTTTCTCTGAAGTAGTAGATACAGTGTATTTATTAGCTATGTTCCTATAGTGGCTGAATGTTAATACAGTATTTATATTATATGTTAATTTACATATAGTATAATTAGTGTAATATTGTATAATTATTTATTCCATGATCCATATGAGGTATGGTGATTTAGATATAATGTATTGTACAGTATAATGGACATATATAGATAACCTCTGTATTAAAAAAATAATTATACAATATTACACTAATTATACTATATGTAAATGTATATATAATATAAATATATAAAATATATTTACATATAATAAATCAATATAGCAGCTAAAATAATGACCAGCAATAAAATATAGCAATGAATAAAAAATAGCAATAAATTTAAAATAGTGATAGATCCAGGAGCATACACAAACAAATAAATTAATATCCCATAAATATCATAGTTTATGTAGCAGAGTTAGATAGTGTTCCAATTCACAGAGGGGAATAAGACACTTCCATATTCTAATATAATTGTAGCAGCATAGAATAGGAGAATAGAGAATATATATATATGTATCAAAGTTCACAGCAATTTGTTGCAGTATAGACAAGGTGTCAGTAGTTGGTAAGTAACTATCAATGTCAGCGCTTCAACCTTTTAATGGAATTTGCCATATAACAGAGACTGCAGGCAGTTAGTGAAGGACCTACAGTATTTATGGGATATTCATTTATTTGTTTGTGTATGCTCCTGGATCTATCACTTATTTATATGTATTGCTATTTTTTATTGCTGGTCATTATTTTAGCTATTGTCCTGATTTTAGTTAATAAACACGTACTCCACGAGAAGCGCAGTGAAAGGGTCTCCAGCCAGAAAATAACCTGCACTTTCAGCCTGCAGACAATACCCCCCTTCCCCCAAACAGGGAGTCCCTTTTGTCTACGGGCTTTCAGTGAATGGGAGGGCAGGGCATCAGTGTGTAGAGAGATAGCGTGCGATCTCATTCACAGACTGCCTGTAGGGGAGGGGGGATGGGGTGCAACCTTATTCAGAGCCTCAGTAAAGTTCATTTGATATACATTTGCTAATATAAGCTTAAGTCCCCAGAAGTTTTTTATGTTATATTTATATCCAGTGCAGCAGTATATTGTGTATATACATAGTTCCACTACCAATCGCAATGCATGACTGCATAGAAATGTAAATACTGATATTATTGATAACTAGCAATGCATTTTTTACAAATATAAAAATATATTACAAGTTATATTATAATATAAATAATAATAATTATAATATATATTTATATACACGCACATATACATGTATATAAATTATTCATTTTTATTCATAAAGTAAAGTAACACCATATGCAGTAATATATATTTGTACTGTATGTATTTTTATTTATTTAATTAGGGATTAGGCTATCTTTCTTTGCAAATTTTTGTCTCACTCTGCCGATTTGGCTGCGTGCAGAGCAGTAGTTATGATAGCGATATTATGTCCAAGCTCCCCCCCCCCCCCCCTCCTCCACCCTGGTGTAACAATCTGAATATACAACTGGGACATAATATCGCAATCATAACTACTGCTCTGCACACAGCCGAATCGGCAGAGTGAGACGTGGAGCCGGACACTGCGCTGCAGTATGTGCCGGTAGTATATAAGTCTTTGTCTTTGCTGTGGATAGTAGGGTTAGGAGGGGGAGGTGACTTGGATTGACAGCCTGGGGAAGCAGCCCTATGCTGGATGAAGGAGTGTGAGAGCGGAGGAATGTAATTACCTAGTTGAAATCGCCATGCGATTACTTCGAGTTATATTAATCGCATGGCGATTTCAACTTGGACCTGGTTTACTATGGTTGGCTTCAATGGCTTGGTAGAATTAGCGAATATGACGAATGTATTCGTCATATTCCACAAAACGAAGATAACGAAGTATTCTGCATCTTCGTTTTAGCTACCTATTCATCAACTTCGCTAATTCTAGCAATCATATAGGAAAGTTTACTATAGAGACAGCTAAGTTTAATTCGCTATGCGATTATATTACTTTGCTTTTTTTTTTTATAAATAGAATAATTATAATAATTATCAGGTATTATAATTATTCCATTTTTTTTTTTTTTTAAAGCAGTCATATAATCGCATACCGAATTAAACTTAGCTGTCTCTATAGTAAACTTTCCTATATGATTGCTAGAATTAGCGAAGTTGATGAATAGGTAGCTAAAACGAAGATGGAGAATATTTTGTTATCTTCGTTTTGTGGAATATAATAAATACATTCGCCATATTCGTTTTGTGGAATATAACGAATATATTCGTCATATTCGCTAATTCTACCAAGCCAACCATAGTAAACCAGGTCCAAGTTGAAATCGCAATTCGATTAATTCAAGTTATAATAATCGAATTTCGATTTTAACTTAGCACTGCTATATGCCATATTAGGCTAGAATTAACGAATATGGAATATAGCAGTGCTAAGTTAAAATCGAAATTCGATTATTATAACTTGAAATAATCGCATTGCTATTTCAATAGGAGAGTAGCCTTTAAGTTAAAATCGAAATTCGATTATTTAAATCGCATATTAATCGCGATAACAAGAATAATGACGAATATTCGATTTCGACAAATATAAAACGAATATTCTATCGAATATTCGCGAATTTCGTCGAAATCGAATATGGCACCTGCCGCTCATCACTAGTGGACATAAACGCCTCTAAGTTCTTTTTTTCAAGTATCTTAATATTATTTGTGCAAGCAGTGAAACAAAGGGACACTTGTATATGCAAAATATATATATATAGCTTATTATAAAACAAAGAATATAAAATTAATACAATTGCAAAGCGAATGATGAAGTTACAAAATAATACCCAAAATGTACCACACGGTGGTGCTAACACACCTCTATCTCACCAGCACAGTATAACTTAGTGATTTATGACAACCAGTGTCATACCTTTAACAAACAGACTCATATACCAAGAGAAACTTAGGATTTACTGTTTATTAAACAGGCTATAGCAATAAAACACGGAAATACAGGAAAATAAATGTTATCCCTTGACTCTGTTTCCCTATGACCAATCAAAGATATATGATAATAATATGATAAAATATTCAGCTCGGTGATCAGACTATGGAAAAATAACTTTCCAAGGGTTTAATCCTCTTTTCAAATAATGTCAGATCTTCCATTAACAATATGCATCTTTGCTAAGAGAATAATCAGCATTATGGAGGCGCCTAACACTATATATTCCCACAGTATGGGGACTATTGGCTATATACCGAGATAAATATCTTATTCATATCACGAGCAGTAAACACAATATACGTTACCGGGTCAAAGGTAGACAGAGTTCGGATGGGACCAGTTCTCAAGAACTTTCCTAGTAACCCAAAAAAATAATCCAAGTTTCTTCTGGTATAGTATTCTTTTTGAGTTTTTCTTTTGGTCTTGATTTAATGGATGGATCGATGGATCTATCTCTCCCTTGATGTTCTGCACACGAGTAGTTATTCCCCCCCTTATATAAGAATCACCCCCTTTTAGATTAGGGATTTACAATCAGGTAAGGTGGGTGTATTTGCATGCTAATAACACAATGATGTCATATTAACTCCTTGACATGCTATAAAACAAATTATAACATAATATAATACTGTCCATCTGCCTCCAGATGTCACTGTGGTATTACAGATATCACAACCTTAAATATTAAATTCTAAATACCTAATAAAAAAACGTTCACATGACCTTCTTAACCTTTTTAATATACATGATTGAGGAAGGTTCTTTTCCCAACACTTTTAATTACCTATAAACTAATCTTGTTGGAGTCACTGTCTTCTCCTATCTTTTTGAATAGTTAACTTGATAAAATTTATATAACGGCCTTGAAACTCAGCATCGGAATTTGTATATTTTACTTTATCTACATCCATGAATAACTATCATTTTGAAATAACTTTTAACTCTTCTCAGAAATCCAATCAACAGACACTTACTTCAGTGCTCCTGTATCTTCTACAGGATACATTCTAAATGACACACACATGGTATAATATATATAATAAATTGATACATTGTTACATTAATTATTGGTTAAAATATGTTGTAAACTAAATATACCATACAGAAATATATATATAATATAATTATGAATATATGAATTAAACCTCATACAGCAGGTGTGCCTCAAGGATATGAATTCTTATCTTGTCATGGCTTATCCATGAAACAACCTTGTTCCCTTCAGACAGACATGTCTGAGGAAGCTAGTGTACTCCCCATAGATAAACCCATATCTTTAGCAATAACTTTTAAAATATAATGTCCATTCATATTCACAATTTTTTTTTTTTTATAAAGTGAACTTGCCATGAACTCATTTTGGCATCTCCAGCCACATAACAGAACTTTGGTTCAAGCTGATTTTACTCTTAAAGGCAATGAGCATTCATTTTGGCTATAATATCATTAGATAATATTGTATACTTATAAAAATGCATGTATACATAGCGTACGCTACTCAGAGGCATCCAGGTCCATGATTAATCGGGATAAGTGTGAGAGTCTCTGGCTGGGAGGGGGTGATCTAGTTTTCAATCTCCCTGACACCCTTCCAGGGCACCAGTCATCAGCAAAATTCCTAGGCATCCGTTTTGGCCACGGGGATTATCCCACCCAAAATTGGGGTGACAGGGTTAAGATCGCTGCTCAGAAGGTTGACCAGTGAAAGGGCTGGTCTTTGACCCTCAGGGAAAGGGTGAATCTGATCAAGACTTACCTTCTCCCTGAGGCGTGATGACGTGAACGGCGCATCTCGCTCTCCCCCCCCCCCCCCCCGTTAGCCTCCTCCCTCCATGCTCCAGCCGAACAGCTGATGCCCTGAACGCTGCGACGCTGCGGCTGACCTGTGCGTGGAGCGCGTGGATCCCTCGGCTCTCCGCTGGTTTGGTTGTCGGCCGCTCCGCTTGTCTCTGGCTGGTGCCGCCGCTGGTGCACTACCTCTCTGCCCATGGTCTTGTGCGGTCCTGGGGATCCTCTGCCTCCTTCCTCCGCTGTCTCCGGATCTCCTTCTCCTGCCCTGGTGCGTGACCCTTCAGTTTTGAATAAAATCCTTTGTGCCGTGGAAAATAACGGCACTTTAGTGCAAGGGATGTCCACTCAACTGGGCTCAGTGCAGAGTGACATTACCCTAATAAGAGAAGATTTTTTAAAGATCCGTGACCGAGTCCTCAATGTTGAAAAAACAGTCGACTCTTTCCAAACCGATATAGATATGTTAAAATCTAAAACCTCGCTTCTCGCCTCAGAAAATCAATTATTACAAAACAAGCTGGAGGATCTGGAAAACAGGTCAAGGCGAAACAACGTTCGCATAATTGGTTTCCCAGAAGGAGTGGAAGGCCGACATCTAGAGGAACAACTTAAAGATGTGGTCTTGAACAACCTTGGTAGCGATTATTTCTCCTCTATGTTTCAAATAGAAAGAGCCCACTGAATTCCAGGAGGGAAACCTATTCCAGGGAGGCCGCCGTGTGCAATTTTAATGAAATTACTATTGTCTGTTGACAGAGACATGATATTGAGAAGAGCAAGAGAATGTACACCTATTGAATATCAGGGCACCAAACTGCTCTTTTTTCCTGATTTTGCTCGGCAGACCCAGGAAAAAAGAAGAAACTTCATAGAGATAAAGAAATGTTTGGCGTCTAAGGACATCAAATACTCTCTACAGTATCCAGCGAAACTAAGAGTGATACATAAACGGGACTTGCCAATTTGTTGAAAAACCACAACAAGTGTTAGATTGGATGGAGCAAATGGGCATATGAAATTGCGTAACACTAGGATGGAGGGGATGGAGGGGAGGTGGGGCTAGGGTAGGGGAGAACGGCCGGAGGTTAGAGGTTCGCTGACTAGATCGGGCGGATCAACGGAGAGGGGGGGGCGGGAGGGAGTGGGGAGAGGGAACCCACCTTGCAGGTATGTTTTTTTTTTTTTTTTTTTTTTTTTTTTTGTTTTTGTGTGTGTCCTGTGCCTTTCTCTGTGTCGTGATTGATGTCTACTAGAATTGTATCTTGGAATGCCAGAGGGCTCGGGGAAAGGGGTAAAAGGCAAGCTATTATGGATGCACTAAAAAGATATCTTCCAGCAATTATTTGTATAGTAGAAACTCATCTTACTAAAGAAACCGTGTCCCGTCTGACAACGGGATGGTATTCTCAAGCTTACCACTCCACTTTTAGCGGATCTTCTAGGGGGGTCTCAGTTTTGATTCATAATTCCGTAGACTTTACCTTGATAGAATCGTATATAGTTGATCAGGGCAGATTTATTTTTTTGCATGGCAAGCTGCATGGCTATAGCTATATCCTTGCTTTCTTCTATATACCTCCGCCATTCTCAATGTATCCACTGATCCAGTTATTGTTTTTCTCTGAAAAGTGACCAGAATGTCGGTTAGTTTTGATGGGGGATTTTAATGCGGTCATGGACCCTAAAAAATATAGATTTACATTAGATGCAGAATCGGGCAGGAAACTTCATTATTCCCCGTTGCCCCAGTTCTGCTTGGAGGTTGGAGTGGTGGATATATGGGAACATCTTGGCGGAGGAAAGAGAATATACTCCTGCGTTAGCAGGGGAGGCAGAGCAATGTCTAGGATTGACTTAGCATTTACTAACGAGAGCAACCTGAGCAATATCCGGAAGATACGATATGGAGTAAGAACAGTTTCGGACCACTCACCAGTACTAATTGAGGTTCGCACCAGGGAGAATAAGGACAATAGGGGGCTTGGATTGAAGTTGAATCCATACTGGCTCACTATTATGGACAACCATCAGTCTATTAAACTATTGATATCCTCCTTTTGGCAGGTGAACCTCCCCTCTGCTAACATCAATATAGTATGGGATGCTCTGAAAGCATATTTGAGGGGGGTCTTTATAAGCGAGATTGCTGCAGTAAAGAGAACATTTAAGAAAAAAGAGGAGGAACTGGCCAAAACTGCTGCATTTTCAACTGAGCGATTTACCAGTCAACCCACCGAATATAACAGGGAAGAAATGCAGAAGGCTAGCTGCTCCTTGGAGAAATATGTAATCGAGAAAGCAAACCACAGAGTATTTTTTAAGGGTTTGAAGTATTTTTCCGAGTCTGGACGCCCGGGTAAGCTCCTAGCCAGAATAATTACTCAACAAGATAAAAAAAAAAAAAACATTCTTTCGATTCGTAACCCAGAAGGGGAAATTATAACAGATTCAGAAAGGATTAGGGATATTTTTCTACAATACTTTGCTCAGATATACAGATCCTCTCCGGGCTTGTCATCTGACCTGGCGATGGGGTTCTTGGAGAAAATTCCACTTTCGACCTTAAATAAAGCACAAATAGAATATTTGGAAGAGGAGTTGTCTCTATCGGAGCTGCAGGAGGCCCTGGGGTCTATCTCGGGGAACTCATCGCCAGGGTTAGACGGCCTTCCATACGAATTTTACTGCAAGTACAGTGATATGATTCTTCCTCAGATGTTAGAGGTTTTGTCTCAAGCAATACATGGAGGGGACTTACCATGTTCTATGATGGAGGCTCTCATTGTCTTAATTCCTAAAAAGGATAAAGACCCGGTAGAATTGAGCTCCTATAGACCAATCTCCCTACTAAACACTGATGCTAAGTTACTATCAAAAGTTTTGGCTAGGAGACTTTCTCGTGTTATATCTACCATCATTCACCCAGATCAAAATGGCTTCATGCCAAAAAGGGGCACTCACCACAACTTGCACAGGTTATTTATGAATATTCAGTCCCCTAGGTGCGGCGCCCGCTCCATCCTGTCGTTGGACGCTACCAAAGCCTTCGACAGGGTGGAGTGGACTTTTCTCTGGGAGGTGATGAAAAAAATGGGTTTTGGCCCAAGATTTATGGCGATGGTTCAGTTACTATACAACGCTCCAGCTGCTAGGATTAGGATCAATGATACGATGACAGAGAGGTTTACTTTAGGAAGAGGCACCCGCCAAGGTTGTCCCCTTTCCCCCATTTTATTTAATATTTACATTGAACCCTTAGCAGCTAGTATAAGGCAGGATTCGAAGGTGGCCGGTTTTGGCACAATGGGGAAGCATGATCGTGTATCCCTCTATGCAGACGACATTCTGGTTTTTATCCATCAAACAGAAACTACTCTTCCGCGCACAATGGATCTGGTTGGTCTTTTATCCGATTCATCTGGCTTGGAGATCAACTGGGAGAAGACCACCACAATGGATTTGAAAAGAAACTAACAAGATGTAAATTTACCTGCAGACTGTCAGCTTTAATTTGAGGGAATTTACATTCAAATCAGGTGAACAGTGTAGGAAATACAACAGTTTGCATATGTGCCTCCCACTTGTTAGGGACCAAAAGTAATGGGACAATTGTCTTCTCAGCTGTTCCATGGCCAGGTGTGTGTTATTCCCTCATTATCCCAATTACAATGAGCAGATATTGTAATATCCATAGTTCATTTCAAGTGTGCTATTTGTATTTGGAATCTGTTGCTGTCAACTCTCAAGATGAGATCCAAAGAGTTGTCACTATCAGTGAAGCAAGCCATCATTAGGCTGAAAAAAAAAAAAAAAAACATCACAGAGATAGCAAAAACATTAGGCGTGGCCAAAACAATTGTTTAGAACATTCTTAAAAAGGAACGCATCGGTGAGCTCAGCAACACCAAAAGACACGGAAGACCACGGAAAAGAACTGTGGTGGATGACTGAAGAATTCTTTCCCTGGTGAAGAAAACACCCTTCACAACAGTTCGCCAGATCAAGAACACTCTCCAGGAGGTAGGTGTATGTGTGTCAAAGTCAACAATCAAGAGAAGACTTCACCAGAGTGAATACAGAGGGTTCACCACAAGATGTAAACCTTTGGTGAGCCTCAAAAACAGGAAGGCCAGATTAGAGTTTGCCAAATGACATCTAAAAAAGCCTTCACAGTTCTGGAACAACATCCTATGGACAGATAAGACAAAAATCTACTTGTACCAGAGTGATGGGAAGAGAAGAGTATGGATAAGGAAAGGAACTGCTCATGATCCTAAGCATACCACCTCATCAGTGAAGCACGGTGGTGGTAGTGTTATGGCGTGGGCATGTATGGCTGCCAATGGAACTGGTTCTCTTGTATTTATTGATGATGTGACTGCTGACAAAAGCAGCAGGATGAATTCTGAAGTGTTTCAGGCAATATTATCTGCTCATATTCAGCCAAATGCTTCAGAACTCATTGGACGGCGCTTCACAGTGCAGATGGACAATGACCCAAAGCATACTGTAAAAGCAACCAAAGAGTTTTTTAAGGGAAAGAAGTGGAATGTTATGCAATGGCCAAGTCAATCACCGGACCTGAATCCTATTGAGCATGCATTTCACTTGCTGAAGACAAAACTGAAGGGAAAATGCCTGAAGAACAAGCAGGAACTGAAGACAGTTGCAGTAGAGGCCTGGCAGAGCATCACCAGGGATGAAACCCAGCGTCTGGTGATGTCTATGCGTTCCAGACTTCAGGCTGTAATTGACTGCAAAGGGTTTGCAACCAAGTATTAAAAAGTGAAAGTTTGATTTATGATTATTATTCTGCCCCATTACTTTTGGTTCCTTAACAAGTGGGAGGCACATATGCAAACTGTTGTAATTCCTGCACCGTTCACCTGATTTGGATGCAAATACCCTCAAATTAAAGCTGACAGTCTGCAGTTAAAGCACATCTTGTTCGTTTCATTTCAAATCCATTGTGGTGGTGTATAGAGCCAAAAATGTCAGAATTGTATTGATGTCCCAATATTTATGGACCTGACTATGTGATTAAGATTGGGGAGGAGCTGACTTTTTGGGGTGACCCCTTTATCCAATCAATTTTATGTTATGTGTATATATATGTCTCACTTTGGTATAGCACACGGAGCTTGAAAAAAAACTCAGTGTAAACGTCGCTTGTTTGGTGAAAATAAACACGGAAACTTCCTGAAGACTTAGAGTCCCGCAGTTTTTTCTGATCTTCTGATATTGGGGAGTCTAACAGGTCGAGACTTCACACTGCTGGCACCACCACCAAATGGTCCCTCTGAGACGTCTCAGTGAGTAGTGCTTTCTTATCCTTGCTTTCTCTGAAAATCAGTTCCATTCATTTGAATGGGGGAGGTAAGCACATGGATTTCTGCAAGCCCTGTTCAGGTGAATGGAACAGAATCTACATGGTGCATACTCCACCATTACGTGTCCTACCATTGTTGTGAATGAGAAACCTGGACTGCTATGGACTGGAACTGTATCACTTTTAGTGACAAATCCAACTTCTGTATGAAATGTTAGCACAGTTGGGTTTGAGTATGGAGGTCTTGTGCTGAGCGATTCAATCCTGCCTTTGCTGTGGATCGACACACTGCCCCAACTTCTGGTGTTATAATCTATTGCATAGAACTGTCAGCCATCTCTACTAGTGATATGAGGTACACTAACAGCTCAGTGATATGTACAGGACATCCTGCGGCCTCTCATATCAGGGCTGTCAACTGGAATTTCGAAACTGGATACCGCTCGCCCACACACAGCAAGGTTTTCCCAGGAATATCTCCTCCAGATTAAAACAATTCATTCTCCAAACAAGCATTTATAGGACCAGCTGGGACACCAGCTTCAGCAACCTACCAGTGTGCAGGATACCACACAGAAACGGTATGCCTCTATGCCCTACCCTATTTCATTGTGTATCCAGGCTAGATGTGGCCACTAGAGTCTCCTCTCAATTGTACAGTTTTCCCCAATAAACATTTTCTTTCCCTCTAATATTATAATCACTTACATAGATCATCATTGCATTCATAACTCCTTCTTGGTGCCTTATTTTTTTGTCAATGAGTGGGGATTCCCGAGATAGGCAGCAGATATTTTGGATTGTCTTCTACTAATTTTTCCTTCTCTTTAAGATTTTGGCAAATGGGGATATCTTCATATAAATGCACCTGAAGCAATTCCAGGTTGTTGAACCTAACAGATCCGGAACTGTTACGAGAACATGCCATCTAGCAGTACTTTTCACCCATTCCAGTGCCCAGTCTGACCCAGATTTGGTTGCACATGGCAGCAGACTTCAGGTCTGTGCCCAATAGCAGCCACCACCAGCAGGATCACATTACTTCTATAAGCAGTTTTCTGTGGTCCTGGAGGTGTTGGGTGATGACGTAAACAAGTTTCTTGCTATAAACATCAGCGACTATGTTCAGTACTGGAGACTTCCGAGTGCTACTGATGCTGGAATCTGGGAGGTAAATACTGCAAGACCAGGTGACTCTACCTTCATCAAGACCTCTTCGGGATACTAGGCATCCATTTCCCTTTGTCAAGCTATTGGATGAGGCTTTTAAGTTGATGACCTACCTGCTGCACCCATACCCAGAGAGGAAACAGGATGTCAGTAGAGAGAGACTTCAACACAGACTGACTCTGGGACGAAGCTTCATGGATGACTACTTGGAGGGTCTTCACCAATGAAATGCAGTTGAATGAGGCCACAACAGAAGCATAGTGAACTATCTGCATTTTTGGGTTTAGGCTACTTTCACACTTGCGTTTTGGCTTTCCGTTTGAAAGATCTGTTCAGGGCTCTCACAAGCGGTCCAAAACGGATCAGTTTGCATTTGAAATTGAAAAGGATCCGCTCAGAATGCATCAGTTCAGTCTCCATTCTGCTTTGGAGACTGACAGCAAAACGCTGCTTGCAGCAAACCGTTCTGAACTGATGCAGACGGTTGTATTATCTGAATGGATCCATCCATGACAGATCTACACAAAATGCAAGTGTGAAAGTAGCCTAAGAGTTGCAAATGAGTAATTTCCAGCACGTAGTTAAATGGAATCCTGCACAGTATTTATTTCATATCCAAAAGGTACATACAGGTCCTTCTAAAAAAATTAGCATATTGTGATAAAGTTCATTATTTTCTGTAATGTACTGATAAACATTAGACTTTCATATATTTTAGATTCATTACACACCAACTGAAGTAGTTCAAGCCTTTTATTGTTTTAATATTGATGATTTTGGCATACAGCTCATGAAAACCCCAAATTTCCTATCTCAAAAAATTAGCATATTTCATCCGACCAATAAAAGAAAAGTGTTTTTAATACAAAAAAAGTCAACCTTCAAATAATTATGTTCAGCTATGCACTCAATACTTGGTCGGGAATCCTTTTGCAGAAATGACTGCTTCAATGCGGCGTGGCATGGAGGCAATCAGCCTGTGGCACTGCTGAGGTGTTATGGAGGCCCAGGATGCTTCGATAGTGGCCTTAAGCTCATCCAGAGTGTTGGGTCTTGCGTCTCTCAACTTTCTCTTCCCAATATCCCACAGATTCTCTATGGGGTTCAGGTCAGGAGAGTTGGCAGGCCAATTGAGCACAGTAATACCATGGTCAGTAAACCATTTACCAGTGGTTTTGGCACTGTGAGCAGGTGCCAGGTCGTGCTGAAAAATGAAATCTTCATCTCCATAAAGCTTTTCAGCAGATGGAAGCATGAAGTGCTCCAAAATCTCCTGATAGCTAGCTGCATTGACCCTGCCCTTGATAAAACACAGTGGACCAACACCAGCAGCTGACATGGCACCCCAGACCATCACTGACTGTGGGTACTTGACACTGGACTTCAGGCATTTTGGCATTTCCCTCTCCCCAGTCTTCCTCCAGACTCTGGCACCTTGATTTCCGAATGACATGCAAAATTTGCTTTCATCCGAAAAAAGTACTTTGGACCACTGAGCAACAGTCCAGTGCTGCTTCTCTGTAGCCCAGGTCAGGCGCTTCTGCCGCTGTTTCTGGGGAATGCGGCACCTTTCGCCTGTACACGGGGGCTCTGGATGTTTCTACTCCAGACTCAGTCCACTGCTTCCGCAGGTCCCCCAAGGTCTGGAATCGGTCCTTCTCCACAATCTTCCTCAGGGTCCGGTCACCTCTTCTCGTTGTGCAGCGTTTTCTGCCACACTTTTTCCTTCCCTCAGACTTCCCACTGAGGTGCCTTGATACAGCACTCTGGGAACAGCCTATTCGTTCAGAAATTTCTTTCTGTGTCTTACCCTCTTGCTTGAGGGTGTCAATGATGGCCTTCTGGACAGCAGTCAGGTCGGCAGTCTTACCCATGATTGCGGTTTTGAGTAATGAACCAGGCTGGGAGTTTTTAAAAGCCTCAGGATTCTTTTGCAGATGTTTAGAGTTAATTAGTTGATTCAGATGATTAGGTTAATAGCTCGTTTAGAGGACCTTTTCATGATATGCTAATTTTTTGAGATAGGAATTTTGGGTTTTCATGAGCTGTATGCCAAAATCATCAATATTAAAACAATAAAAGGTTTGAACTACTTCAGTTGGTGTGTGATGAATCTAAAATATATGAAAGTCTAATGTTTATCAGTACATTACAGAAAATAATGAACTTTATCACAATATGCTAATTTTTTGAGAAGGACCTGTACAGTGTAGTGGACACCGACCTCCAACATCTCCCTTCAGACCGACATGTTTCAAGCCAGTGACCTCTTAATCATGATCATGTCGGTCTGAAGGGAGATGTTGGAGGTCGGTGTCCACTACACTGTATGTACCTTTTGGATATGAAATAAATACTGTGCAAGATTCCATTTAACTACGTGCTGGAAATTCCTCATTTGACGCTTTGTACTACGAAGTCGGCATGAACTGCTCCGATGCTCATGTCAGGGGGGCTGCCTGGGTGAAAATGGAGGACTGTCCAGATTCAGCTCTGAACCTGGACAACCCCTTTAACTATTAGTCAGTTCTAGCATCCTTGTAACATTTATACACAAAAATGCCCCCATCTTTCTCTGAACTACAAGATAAATTCCCGGTATTAGATTTCCTTTTATTCCCCCACTATATCCAGTGTTCTAGCTATGCCAGAGAAATATTATGCCAAAAAACACCCCAAGAATGTACCTCCCAATTTAAACCACCTATACTAGAGGCCAGCTCCCGTAGAGCCGCCATTACAGGCACATACAAATTCCTTTGTGCCCTTATTGATTTTGATGAGTCCCACCTCTCCATCACTAAATGGCACTCAGATGACCCTGGTCTCACATGCTACCTGATTGGCCAATCAGACAATGCCTTCATTATTTTATTACATTAATCCACAGGGCTTACATTACCCCCATGAGAGGTTATACAATGAGTATTTTCCCCAGTTCCCCAATGGTTCTGGGTTGAAGTTCACAAATTTACCACCCAACACCCCTTTGGATTCCACGTGGGCAATTATAGGCTATATAGATAAAATGCAACACAATATACCCAAAAAGGACTTAAAAGTATTACATATGGTTTCAGCCGGTGTAAAAAGAAGCAATATTTAAAGTCTGGAAGCAACCGCTCCCCCCGTCATTTAGTCTTTTCTCTGAGAAGCTATACTTTACTATGAAGATGGACTGAATAGCGGCGGCCCAGCACAAAGGGAGGAAGGTGAAGTCTTTATTTACAGCATGGAGTAAATACATTGCCCGGCGTCCTGCAGAGACTCGCTCTAAACTGCTCTCATGCTTTTCTTTGACCATATGGTACCAGACTCGTATAATGAGTAATGATCCCCCAATATCTGTCTCTTAAACTCTCACTCCAAAGTCCTGATATTTCTAAGGGTGGGTCATCAATAGTAAAAAGCGGACAACCCTTTCAGAGAACATATTAAAAAAAACATTGAAATAACAATTACCGAACTGGAAAGAAGATTTGGTGGACTGATGATAGGGAAAGACCAGGAAGGTATCGCAGGTGTTTCTCTATATTTGGCCTGAAGACCTCATCGCTCAAGGAGAGGAGGAAACTGACTCTAAGGCCCCTTCACACGAACGATACGGATGGTTTCCAATAAACAATGGTTTTGAACACAAGTGCAGTGAGTTTTGTCTGCGATTGCGTTCAGAGGTTCAGTTTCTTTTCACGTGGAAGCTATCAGTTTTGATGCGTTTTTCACAGGCGTGAAATAAAAAAAAACTTTAGAATTACAAACAACAACTCCTAGCATCCATCAGTGAAAAACACTTTGCATCCGGCTGGAAGCCCCATTCACTTTGGGACCAGGGCCGCATGAAAAACGCATAATATAGAACATGCTGGGATTTTAACGTAACCCAGAGATGATGCGTGAAAAACAACGCACATGTACAAAGACCCATTGAAATGAATGGGTCATGATTCACTGCGGATTTTATGCGTTCAATTCACTTATTGCACCTGTACAGAAAACTCGCTCACGTGAACAAGGCCGAATACAGAGGTATAAAATCATCTTGTTGAAGAATCACTTGCACAGTGAGTGCAGATTGCTAAAATTCTTAATCAAAGGCCAGTTTGCAGACATGTCTTATAGCGATTAGAAGGAGGTAATGTCAGAACTATTGGGTATAAAAAGAGTCCATAGTATAAGGCCTATACAGATGTATGGACATGAACATTAAGAACAACCATCTTATTTTGAAATGGCAGGATGAGTTCAGGATTTTCGAACTTAGAATCACTAACTCGAGATTAGACTTGTGTAAAGACTTTTGTTTATAAAACTTAGGAGGGTTTGCATAGTCTGCTCGTGTGAGAAGAAATCTAGACAGGTCTAATAAAATGTATTTACCCAGATAAGACACTGAAGGAGAAATGTGCGAGTTTTAGTTTATCTTCAGTGAATAGAAAGAGAGTGATTCACATCATTAGATGTTCTAATGTTACGATATAGGAAGTAAAGTATAATCATATAAGTGCCTTATATATAAGTATATTCATGGTATCTATTATAGAAATAGCTGGATTTATTATATAGTTTGAAAATGTATTTTAATATGTCACTATGGGAAGTAATTATTTCAGTCTCGGGTGTTACTTCAGGAGAATTGTAGAGAGATCATGAACAAATAGTGTACCTTCAATTTAAGACAATAGACAAAAGTATCACCAGAAAATGGTCTAAACCAATGAATCGAAAAGGGACTTTATAGTGTTTGTCTTAATTAGATAGGTTTAATCCTAGATTTAGAAATAGAATGGATGTCTGGGGGAATTATATACAAAGGTGTTTGTATGAATAGCATAGGACTCTGGATTGTGTGACTAGACTGGAAGTTATAGTGTATACCGTATATGATTACTTGGCGAGAATCAACATTCTAAATCCTGTTTTTAAAATCCGTTAATAAGTAAAATCTGAATTCCCAAAATGTATACATGGAGCCTTAGTGCCACCTAGTGTTAGGATAGAATTAAGGAATGTATTACGAAACCGGTAGGAGGTGCTATTCATGATGTCACTAGTTGTTGATTAAACTAGACCAGTCCCATTTTAGATGGGATAAAAAGATGATAGGGGCAGACAGAGGGATGATGTCCTTGAATCAGCTTGGGATGGTCATCTGGAAGAAAACATCTTGATCCATCCACTTGACCACCTGTTCAGCCATTGGAGGCAGCCACCTTAGAACCATTGAAACGGATTTCTGCTAGCTGACATTTTGGTATAGTATAACCTTACCTATATTATATAGGATAATTAATATAATATATATTCAATTAACCATACTTTGTGTATAGTATCTGTTTTGGAATACGATTGGGGAGTACCTGCAGCATCATCCTAAAACTTGATCCGATTCAGGGAGATTTATATGTACTGTTAGAAACACGGTATCATCTCCAAAGAACTGAATTCAGTTCTAGGCTGGTATGGTTCATTATGTATATATATTTGTATCAATAAAAGAGGAAATCTGAAAGAGACCAGATTTGGATTTTATTAGACATTTGTCGGCTGAAAGAAATCAGGTATCAAATTTATTTCAAATATAATTTAAGGGTATTGTCATAATAAGGCAGAGTAGTGGATATACATTTTAGATTATTTTGAGTTTCTTAAAATTTAGCATATCATTGATTGAATTTCAATTGTCACCAATTTTCTTATACATTAGTTTGCACCGTATTATTATTTAATAAATATATATTTTGATTTACCACCGCCTTCTTTTTGTCATCTAACGTCGCGCAGATCACGAGCTCGTTTTAGCTTGATATTTATGATAATAGATTAGAATCTCCTTCATTACAGATTCTAATTTATTTACATAAATAATATAGACTGTTAATTGGAGAAAGCATAAATATTCCGACAGTAATCCTGACAAAGGAGCCTTAGGACTCATTCACACATCAGTGTTAGATCAGCGATTTCCACCAACTTTCCCTTATACCTTATGTCTGTGGAGGCTCCAGACCTGTTTTAGGCTACTTTCACACTTGCGGCAGAGTGATCCGACAAGCAGTTCCATCGCCAGGACTGCCTGCTGGATCAGGCAATCTGAATGCAAACGGACAGCATTTGTAGACTGATCCGGATCAGTCTCACAAATGCATTCCAAGAACGGATCAGTCTCTCTGTTTGTCATAGAAACTGATCCGTTTGTCCGTATTTTTTTTTTCTCCACATTTTTACCAGTCTGTGCATGCGACGGACAGATCCAGCATTGCAGTATTTTTAATGCCGGATCCGGCAACCGATCCAGAATTTTGGACTGAGATAATACCGCAGCATGCTGTGGTATTTCCTCAGTCCAAAACGCCGTTCATTGACTGAACTGACGACATCCTGATGCATTCTGAATAGATTACTCTCCATTCAGAATGCATGGGGATAAAACTGATCAGTTATTTTCCGGTATTGAGCCCTTATGACAGAACTCTATGCCGGAGAAGAAAAACGCAAGTGTGAAAGTACCCTTAGGCCTCTTTCACACGACCGTTTTTTATTTTCCGTTTTGCGGGCCGTTTTTTGTGTTCCGTATACGGAACCATTCATTTCAATGGTTCCGCAAAAAAAATTGAATGTACTCCGTGTGCATTCCGTTTCCGTATTTCCGTTTAAAGATAGAACATGTCCTATTATTGCCCGCAAATCACGTTCCGTGGCTCCATTCAAGTCAATAGATCCGCAAAAAACCGGAACACATACGGAAATGCATCCGTATGTCTTCCGTATCCGTTCTTTGCGGAGCCATCTATTGAAAATGTTATGCCCAGCCCAATTTTTTCTATGAAATTACTGTATACTGTATATGCCATATGGAAAAACGGAACGGAAAAACGGATCAGTTTAAAACGGACCGCAAAACACTGAAAAAGCCATACGGTCGTGTGAAAGAGGCCTTAGGCTCACAATCACTGATGGAAATCAGTTTGGGTGGTGGAAGATGTGGCCTCTGGCCTAGACAGGGAAGGAGGAGGTGCTGGCCTTAGGCCTGCTACCCACTGAACATGGCAAATCATATCTTCGATGTCAGGCAGAGGCTGGTTGGAGCGAAAGACTGAAGTCACGGCATGAATGTATGACATGAAGTCTTCTTGTCTATCAGGACGCATCTGGCGACAGGAAGATGCAATCTCGTAGCCAAAATAATCGTACTCATCATCTCCATTCAGTCTTCGGATAAGGGACAGAGCCTCCCTGTGCAGTTGCCTGTCTATTAATTGCCGGGCTTCCTCATTCTGGCCACAGGTGGCAGATGTGCCGGTAGGGCGATTGGGATATGTGGTCGCCCTGACAGCAGCTGTTGTTGCAGGAGCAGTGGCTGGTGATACAGTGGTGATTAGCGCTGCTGCTGAAGATGTCCCCTCTCTTGGCGAGGGTGGTGTGGCCACCAAAGATGGTCTTGCTAGGTCCTTATTGTACCTCTCTGCTTTCTGTGCGTTCTTTTGATAACGGTCAGGAGTGGACTCCCCCTCCATGAGGTCCTGCTCCTCTTCTTTAACAAGGGACTTTGCCTGGCTCTGTGGCTCCTCAAATTTTCCAGATAATCTGCTAGAAATAAAATATTAGTAATGCAGTACAGCACGCACTTAACCACTTGCTTACCGCTGCATTGTATAGGTAGGGGCGGTAAGCTGTTAACTGTAATCGGCCGTATAAAAGCAGTGGGTACATTGCAATCTGCCGGCGCCCTGTTACACTGCAGATCCCCGTGACATTAGACAGCAACGGTCACAGTGAAGATCCCAGAGACCAGCCAAAGTGCTCTCCGGGCATCTGATCCCTGTTCTCGTGATTGGTGGGGCTCCCACCAATCTAACAGTTATCCCCTATAAGCGGAATACTTCTTCTGACTGTGGCAGGAAGGGGTTAATTCCCCCCCCCCCCCATAAAATAGTCCAAAAAAAAATTAGACCTATAAGTTATTAGTTAATAAGCAATAGGTCAAATTCTGCTACAATCACTGTAACTGGGATACTATATTATTATATAAATACCACATTTACTTACCATAGATTAAAAGTATAATGTTTATTCAAAAGACACAAATCATATAAATTCCATAATAATGGTTAGCATGTGGTGAAGATATCCAATTAGAAGCGCCACCTAACCTGAATTAGTGCACCTGATGGTAATAGGTCAATGGAAAGGTACTAGGTAGAGAGTAAGATCTAGTAGACATACTATGCACTGAATTAAGTATAACAGGGAGATCCACCCTCTGAAAGTGTATCAGTGTGCTCGTAACAAACACTCTCTTCTGCCATATACCAAGACCAGAAAATGTCTGGAAAGACTACTAGAGTAACAGAAAATAATCATACCAGATAGTGACAGGAAAAGTGGACGCTGCCTCCTCCACGTACGTTTCGCCGTTCTGCTTCCTCAGGAGGAGTGGTTTTTGTGGGGCTATGGGGTTGATTTTTAAAGAGAGAAGTGTCCTATAGGAGGACCTGTCTTGGGGTCATATGATGCATACAGCGAATGATGGCTCCCTGCGGCGCATGACGAATCAGATGCGGCCACATCATATCCGCTTCCGCCCTTCACAGGCCTAGGACGGCACGGACTGACGTCACCGGCGGACAATCTCCTTGGAGACTGAGAAGCTAGCGGGCCGTCTAACCGTCAGGCGCACTGAGCCATACTCGCGGCGCAGAAAGACAACAATTAAAAAGGTGAGAAGAACTTGAAATGGGAATACAAAAAGGGAAAGGGAGAAAAACAGAAAGACTTGTGTGACAGAATGCTAGCGCATAGAGCGATCGCCCAAAATATTGGCAGCGCAAAAAGATGCTAATGTACTAATACGTTATAAAGTGCAATATTACATGCGGCTATTAGCAGCAATAAATAATCTCAGTTATGTTAAAAATACAAACCGATCTATGGGAAGTAAATTTACTCTCTTTTGTGTGGTATTTACCTATAAGTTATTAGTTTTAGCAAAAGTATAGCAGACTACATACAAAAAAAAATAATGTATATATAGTAGTTTTAGCAATAGTGTGTAAAATATACAAACATTTATTTTTTTCCTTTTCCCAACCTAATTTTTATAAAAATATATAGGTATTTTAGCTATACTTACACTGAGCAAAAATATAAACTCAACACTTTCGGTTCTGCTTTCATTTTGCATGATCTGAGCTCAAAGATCTGAAACATTTTCTACATAAACAAAAGACCCATTACTCTCAAATATTGTTCACAAATCTGTCTAAATCTGTGTTAGTGAGCACTTCTCCTCTGCCGAGATAATCCATCCCACCTCACAGGTGTGGCATATCAAGGTGCTGTTTAGACAGCATGAATATTGCACAGGTGTGCCTTAGACTGCCCACAATAAAAGGCCACTCTGAAATGTGCACAGTTTTGCCTTGCTGGGGGAGGTGTGAGAAAACCAGTCAGTATCTGGTGTGGCCACCATTTGCCTCATGCAGTGCAACACATCTCCGTCACGTAGAGTTGATCAGGTTGTTGATTGTGGCCTGTGGAATGTTGGTCCACTCCTCAATAGCTGTGCGAAGTTGCAGAATATTGGCAGGAACTGGAACACGCCGTCGTATACACCGATCCAGAACATCCCAAACATGCTCAATGGGTGACATGTCCGGTGAGTATGCTGGCCATGCAGGAACTGGGATGTTTTCAGCTTCCAGGAATTGTGTACAGATCCTTGCAATATGGGTCCGTGCATTTTCTTGCTGCAACAGTAGGTGATGGTCGTGGATGAATGGCACAACAATGGGCCTCAGGATCTCGTCACGGTATCTCTGTGCATTCAAAATGCCATCAATAAAATGCACCTGTGTTCGTTGTCCATAACATACGCCTGCCCATACCATAAGCCCACTGCCACCATGGGCCACTCGATCCACAACGCTGACGTCAGCAAACCGCTCACCCACACTGTCTGCCATCTGCGCTGAACAGTGAAAAACGGGACTCATCCGTGAACAGAACTCCTCTCCAACGTGCCAGATCCAATCGAATGTGAGTATTTGCCCACTCAAGTCGGTTACGACGACAAACTGCAGTCAAGTCCAGACCCCGATGAGGATGATGAGCATGCAGATAAGCTTCCCTGAGACGGTTTCTGACAGTTTGTGCAGAAATTCTTTGGTCATGCAAACCAATTGTTGCTGCAGCTGTCCGAGTGGCTGGTCTCAGACGATCATGGAGGTGAACATGCTGGATGTGGAGGTCCTGGGCTGGTGTGGTTACACGTGGTCTGCGGTTGTGAGGCCGGTTGAATGTACTGCCAAATTCTCTGAAAAGCATTTGAAAACTGCATATTTCAGAGTGGTCTTTTATTGTGGGCAGTCTAAGGCACACCTGTGCAATATTCATGCTGTCTAATCAGCACCTTGATATGCCACACCTGTGAGGTGGGATGGATTATCTTGGCAAAGGAGAAGTGCTCACTAACACAGATTCAGGGCTCATGCACACGACCGTGCTGTTTTTTTGCGGTCCGGCCATGTGCCTTCCGCAAAACGGACAAGAATAGGACACGTCTCATAATTTTTGCAGGGTCACGGAACGGAACAACGGATGCGAACAGCACACAGAGTGCTGTCCGCATCTTTTGCAGACCCATTGAAATGAATGGTTCCGTATATGGAATTAAAATACGACCCGTATACGGAACGCAAAAAACGTTTGTGTGCATGAGCCCTTAGACAGATTTGTGAACTATATTTGAGAGTAATGGGTCTTTTGTGTATGTAGAAAATGTTTCAGATCTTTGAGTTCAGCGCATGCAAAATGGGAGCAAAACCGAAAGTGTTGCGTTTATATTTTTGCTCAGTGTAGTATAGTTTATTCATAAAATATAAAACAGCATGCATATTTTTTAATTTACCATTTTTTGTTTTTAAAAAGCCAAAAGCTTAAAATTTCCCCAAGATGAATAACTTTAGGGAGTCAACATTAAAGGGGTTGTCTGGGCTTTTAGTATTGATAACCTAGCCTCAGGACAGGTCATCAATATCAGATGGACGGGGGTCTGACACCCATCGGCTATACAAGGAGACTGCGCGCGCACCTCTGCCGTTTATGGCAAAGCAGCAGCGAACAAGAAGCGAGATGGTAGACGACATGTGCGTCTCCTCATACAGCTGATCAGCAGAGGTGTAGGGTGTCGGACCCCCGCCGATCTGATATTGATGACCTATGGTGGGGATAGATCATCAATATTAAAAGCCCGGACAACCCCTTCTAAAAATATATAGTCACTTTGAAGGAGTTTCTAATGTTTTGGCACTGTTCTGGCAGTATGGTGCCATAGAACCTGCAACAGAAAGATAATCAGCTAAAATCCAAAATGTACTCCAGTCCTTTTAAGTCATGCTGTGGGCCCAGGCAATAGATACATTACACAATTAAGCTTCCATTTTCACATTACAAACATACGGTAATGTTTTGTCTAGTTAGAAAGGAAAAATAAGAAAGAAAACAAAAACTTTTCATAATTTTCAGTTTTTCCTTCAATATATTTTTCTTATATTTGTTATCTAATGGCACAAAAGAAAGGTCTAAGTGCTGTTTTCTCTTTAAACAGCTGATTGGTGGGGGGGCTGCGTTGGATCCCCTCCGAACTGATAGCCCATCCTGAGGAGAGGTCATCAATAGAATAAAGTGGACAGTCACTTTAAATGCTTACTTGCAGTATTTGCTCTCACGAAGTCTTCTATTTATGGTAGTCTTAGATACTGATGCACCTACTTCCTGGAGATTGTACTTCACTTGGGTGGATGTTGTGAAGGGGTTTTTCTCCAACATGGAAAGGATTCTGTGATCATCCACCAGTGTGGTCTTTCGTGGACGTCCAGGCCTTTTTGAGTTCTCGAGCTCGCCAGTGCGCTCTTTTTTTACTAGAATGTTCGAAACTGTTGATTTGGCCACTTCTAACATTACCGATATTTCTCTGATGGATTTCTTCTTCTTTCTCAGGCTAATGATTTCCTGCTTCACTTCCATTGAGAGCTCCTTTGACCGCATGTTGTGGGTTCACAGCGACAGTTTCCAAATGCAAATCCCACACCTGGAATCAACTCCAGACCTTTTACCTGGATGATGGATTACAAGGGAATAGCCCATGAAATAGCTTTTGAGATAATTGTCCAATTATGCAGTAATAATTATTAGAGCAGTAATAATTATGTCTAGACCTAACTGTATAATAAAAGTGACATGTTTACTACAAAGGAAATAGAGAACAGTGAAATGCCATAAAAAAAAAAAAAAAAAAAAAAATTCAACTCCCCCCAGAAAGTGACTGAAAATAAATAAGTTACATGTACCCCAAAATATAAACAGACGTACAAATAATCTAGGGACAAGCGAATAGATTCATTCATGTAGGAATTCTCCGTCCGTGAGGGACAGTCCCTCTACAGACGATTCCCCACTGTGCCGGCAGATTAACATGACCGCACCATGATAATCTCGCGCACGTGCCATTACTGCCGGTATCAGCGCATGTGGAGCTGATCTGCCTACACATCAACAAATCAGCGATAGATTGTACACACCACTAAAATAAAAAAAATGTAATCTAGTTTAATTGAAGTATAACAAGTAAGACATGATACATATAGGATAAAGCACCATTACTTCGAGGAGCTTATTATGTTCATATCAGAATATCCAATATACATCCCACTGATATTGTATTGTTTACATATCGGTTATCCTATGGGAGAACCAGCAATAGACATACGGTGATTCGTTACTGTCAATGTTGAAGAGCACCAATCCCCCCCACACTTTTTGAAACTTTTCAGGGCATTTCCTATTTTGATACAATATATTCTCTAAAGGAATAATCTGGTTCACCAAAAGTCTCAGCTTTTAATATCTGCATTTATGACTAGCCAGTATAGTCAGTGGCATATCCGTGTGGTGCATTTTTTCTGTGATTTATGATTATATTTTCATCCGCACAATGCTCCGTTTTGTGTAGGATGCCTTTGTGGTGCATGTGGACCGCGCCGACATCCTCCACCGTATGCAAAATATTTTTTGCTGGGGATAGTCGTTTGCTGCGGTCCACATGCGGTGGGGCTGCTCCCCCAATGAAAAACACGCTACAGTGTTAGGGGTTGAGCAGCTCCCCCAGATTTGCCACTATATTTCTGTGTTTTTCACCAGAGATTGCCACTGATTTATTGTGGGCGGTCTACCTGCCATCCACCTAGGTGCTATTGCTTTTCTGGGTAGAAACATTAAAATACGTTTAGCGCTGCAAGCAAATTCCTTGATGCAGATTCATAGGCATATTATCCGCACATGCGCTGATAACGCCTAGAAATGGGGCATGCACAAGATTATTAAGGCCGCGCGAAATGCAAAGCCATGTTAATCTGCTGGCAGAAGGAGCGTCTAGAGCTGTGGGGCGCTCACTCACAAGTGTAAAGTCATGTAGCTGAAGGAATCCCCAAACTAATCCCACCAAAATAACGTGTTCAGAACACATGCATTCCACTGCACCCAAGGTCCCCGCACGGGACTGCATCCCGGTGCGGCCGCCGTCCACGCACAGGACTGCATCCCGATGCGGCCGCCGTCCACGCACAGGACTGCATCCCGATGCAGCCGCCTTCTCCGCACAGGACTGCATCCCGGTGCGGCCGCAGTCCCTGCAGAGGACTGCATCCCGGCTGGCTGAATGAGCATTGCTCCCGGGCATGGCTCAGGCTGGCAGAGAGAGAGAACGAGAGAGAGAATGAGGCGATTTGAGTGATTTGGTGGCACAGTGGCCATAGTCCCTCCCTTCTACTCCCCTCTTTGAAGTATATTAATTGCGCACCTCCACACGATTAAATCATTGGTGGCAGCTTCTAATCGGAACCCCAGCAGTGTATTTGGTACCATGGCAGCCAGGACGCTCGCGAAGCTCTGTGCTGCTGTGTGCACTATGTACGGGGCAGCAGGGAGGGTGAGGTCCTATTCACCCTGATAGAGCTCTATTAGGACAAGGGTTCTAGCCCCTAAGGAGGCTGATAGTTATTAAACAAAAAGTAAAAAAAAAAAAAATATTTACACCCCCCCCCCCCCCCAAATATAGAATATATTGTGATATATATCACACATTCTTAAAATTATATCGCAATATAGATATTAGGCCATATCGCCCACCCCTACCTCAGATCAGCCCAAAGACCCCCGCCGGCTCAGCTCAATCAGCGGCAGCCCACAGAGTGATCCCAGGCCCCAACATACTTACCTGTTCTGAGCCGCCGAGGAGGGTAAGTATATTAAAGGGGCAGGCCGCGCGGAAACGAGGAGCGCTGGGCCCCGGGTACAGCACTACTGCAGGGGTCCACAGGCCGGGCCGCCCCCTGTATGTACGCCAGTGTCTGCAGATTATTCCATCCCGTTGCACCCACAGTCCGTGCAGAGCATTGCAGCTGTAGCTCACCTCCTGTTGATGCTTTCCCAGGACCCAGCGTCCTTCGCCGCCGCAGAATCTGGAGAAGAGCTCCTCCCACAGAAGCCTGGTCACATGGGCATGACGTCACCGAAGGTCCTGCAGCTGACTAGGGAATAACATCTCCGGGCGCTGGGTTATGGAGTGTATGGGCTCCCCAGAGGTCCAGGTCACGTGAAGAGGACCTGCTCAACGCCCCCACCCCAAGGAGTCCTCAGCCGGGCACCTGCAGAGCAGTGTGTGGGGGAGGTCCAAGGATACAGGACATAGGAGCCCCTCTGACAGATGAGTCAGGAGACGTCCAGTAAATGGAGCCTCCTCACTAGGACCCATGTGAGGCTCTAGCCCCCATCCCTGGAGCCATGTAAGACCAAGCAGGAAGGCTACTGCCAGAGAAGATGCTTAAGAGCCAGCAGTACAGGAATCTCAAGAAAGCCCCAAGGAGGAGGCCATATTGCTGCGATGCTTGCCCCAAGCAATTTGAAACTCCTTCTAAACTGGCAAGACATTACCTGACCCATACCGGCCAGAAGCCCTTTCCATGCCTGGACTGCAGTAAGACGTTCCGCCAGTTAGTGCACCTAGAACGACACATGGTGACCCACAGGCTCCCTTTCCAATGCAATATCTGTCTCCGCCACTTTAAAAATTCAGAGACGTTTCTCAGGCACCAGCAGCTGCATCATTCGGGCCCCGTAAAGGAAGTGAGGTTGTCCAAGAGACCTTCCAGGCCTGTTCAGAAGAGCTCCTTCTCTGGACCGCTCTATTGCTTTGGTTGCCAGAAAACATTTGCGAGCGAAGAAAAGCGTTTGCTTCATCACTGTGATCTTATGAACGTCACCATGGTTAAAAGAAGCCAACCGCGGCGATGCGAGTTCTGTTATAAGATGTTTCCTTCTCGCTCCAAGCTGGAGAGGCACTTAATGATCCACACAGGCCAGAAACCATTCACCTGTGCACTTTGTGGGAAAGCCTTTAGACAGAAAACACACCTGAAAATCCATCAGCTCACTCACTCTCATGAGAAACCCTACCAGTGCAATCAATGTGAGAAGTCCTTCAAGATACCAGAGAAGCTTCTCAAACACCAAGAGATGCACACAAACCCCTCATTTGTCCACAGCCAGGAGAAGGGTCCCAGAACCGAACCTTTGGAAGTGAAGCAGGAGGAAGACGAGGGCCTCTGCATATTTCTTATTCCTTTCCAGTGTTCCTCTTGTGGACAGCACTTTGAGGACAAGGACATTCTGGACAGCCATGAATGTTTCATAAAAACAGTTGTTTCTGAAAGTGTGAATTCAGCCAGAAGACCTTCTAGTAGAGGATTTGTCAAGAAAACAAACCTTCGTGAATATTACATGGATGGAGATGTTCATCCAAATGTTTCATATCCAGCTGGGAGATTTTTTCAAGCAGAGCACCTGGAGGAATCCGATCATGTGGGCACCAATGAAACAGAAACTCCACAGCTTGGTGTCCCTAAGGAACTGTTTAGGAAAGGGAAACCACGGGGGAAAAGTTTTAGGCATTGTCAGGGAGACATGGAAATATATTTCCAACACCAACCGCTTAGGATGAACTTCCCCGAAGTGCTGGAAAACCAGAATGGTGAAACTATTTGTGCTACATTTCATACTTATAACCAAGGTCAACATGGACAGGAGAGTCACTCGCTTCACCAATTTCTTCAAGGAGCACAGGGCATCTTGCTTCAAAGACACAAAATGGCTAAATGTGACCAGTGCAATAAGACGTTCCCTTCCAAGTCTAAGTTACGCAGACATTACCTCATCCACACGGGGCAAAAGCCTTTCACATGCACTGAATGCGGGAAGACATTTCGCCAGTCTTCTCACCTAAAACGCCACCTAGAAACTCATGTCCAAAAAGTTCCTGTACTCAGATCACCGGAGGGGCTGGAAGAGTGTTATTCCACGTTTTGTCAGCAGCAGGCCGCTAGTTTCCCCTTGTCCCAGAATTGTTACGACTCTGCGGTAAACACTGAAGAACTTGATCAAGTAACATCTTTTGTGGTTTCCGATATAAAAGTAGAAAGCGAATCCATGGAGTTGTCTCCTGGGGGTCAAACACGAGGAATGCGTAAGCAGGCAAGGATCAGTGTATCTAAGAAGCGCAGTGCAAAATCCCATCAGGACCCTCCCCTGAAGAAAGTGAGGACTCGCGCTGTCCCGAAGAACTACAAGTGCAGCGTGTGCACCAAAACCTTCCTTTCCCCTTCCAAACTTGAGCGTCACTATCTAATGCATGCTGGTCAAAAACCCTTTGAATGTACGGAGTGTGGTAAATCTTTCCGTCAGGATCCTCACCTGAAACGGCACATGCAGACTCATATTCGAATGAAGAAGTAAACTGAAGATGGTGGCATCTCTCAGAGGACATGTCCTCATGTAGAGGGTTGTTTTTTTTTTTTGACAATAACTAAATTACACTTTATTGCTTTGAGAGAAAAAAAATTGTGGCCAGAAAAAAACTGTCCTTGTCCAGCAACCAATCACAGTGCAGCTTCTGTTTTTCCTTAGAGGTTGAAGCTGAGTTCTGATTGGCTGCTAAGGACGAGAACGCCAACACTTTGTGTCTGACAGTGTTGATAAATATGGTTCATTGTGTTTATTGGTCTACTCACTGGTTATATAGCAAAAACTTAAAAATTAATAAGATTACGGTGTATTTCTGTTAAGGCTCTTGCACACGACCATAGTATTTTTTGCGGTCTGCAAATTGCAGACCTGAAAAAGGCGGAAACCAGACGTGTGCGTTCCGCATTTTGCACAACGGAACGTCCGACCCATAATAGAACAGTCCTATCCTTGTCCGTAATACGGACAGGAATAGGACGTTCTATATTTTTGTGGATGCTGTGGAACGGACATGCGGACAGTACACAAGTGAATGGGTCCACATCCGACCCACGAAAAATACGGATCGGGTGCGGACCAAAAATATGTTTGCGTGGATGAGCCCTTATTGTATTATTTTGTGTGTTACACTGTGTATTTCTAAGGCTTCGCTCTCATCTCCGGCAGAGGAACAGACCACTGGAGTTACCGTATCTGGCACTGCTGGATCCCTATTCACTTTCTGCCGGAAATTACCGCTGCATGCATAGATTGGCAAAACTGAGATGTGAACGAAGCCTTAGAATCTTTAGATGTTCTGTTACCTTATCTTTATTGTGGATGTATTTTTGATGTGATTCTTGGGAAACTAAAGCACGTCTTAAAAATATATGGGCATATACACTGAAAAATGGAGGTGCCGAGTGGTCAATCGGTGAACCTGAGCGGGGGTTCATATGCTGTATGTCCATATATTTAGTGCCGCAAAAGTGAGCTGATCCTGTAAGAGTAGGAGATCCTTTTGTTGGCAAAGGTTTGTCTGCTATTGGTTCTGTTAACCCTAAGATACTGGCCGCTGTTTAGTGTGTCCACTATATGATGGTTTGGTAGAGTTTTCTACGCCAGTCTTTCTTTCAAAAATACTGGAACCCTGTGCAAAGTCAAAACTGTAATGTGAACAGAGCCTAATGTGAATTTTGCTGGCATCTGCCCACATTTTTGGCATGAGATATACTGGACTTAAAGGGGTCGTCTCACTTCAGCAAATGGCATTTAAACTTAATCCCAGACACTCACTAATGTATTGTGATTGCCCATATTGCCACCTTTGCTGGCTGGATTCATTTTTCCATCACATTATACACTGCTTGTATCCAGGAGTTACGACCACCCTACAATCCAGCAGCAGTGGTCGTGTTTGCACAGTATAGGAAAAAGCGTCTGCCTCTCTGGTGGCCAGGACCACAGGAATGTGCATAGCCATGCATGCGCTGCAGCTCCTGTCCCTTGTATCTGCGCTGCAGAGTGGTTGTAACCTCTGGAAATGAGCAGAGTATAATGTAATGAATCCAGCCAGCAAAGGAGGCAATATGGACAATCACAATACATTAGTAAGTGCCTGGTATTAACCTTCTCTACATGATAAATGCCATTCACAGAAGTGAGACACCCCCTTTAAATACAGCTGTGTGAATGAACTCTAGGTTTATAGAAGCTGTGATTTTTTTTTTTTCTTTTCTCTTTTGGTATCAAAACTGCTGTATTTTGTTTATTTTATTAATATAACTTATAAATCTTCTGTATTTAATTTAGCTATAACCTCTGCCAGTCCTCTATAAAGTTTCTTTTAAAAGATAATGTGAGTGAAAATGTGAGCAGTTTGTGTTTCTCATTTGTGACATTGCCATTGAGCACAGATGGGTTGGCATTGCACCGTAGAGGGGCCATTCCAGGGTGCGTATCACACAGAGAAAGTGCCCCTCTAGTCATGCCACCTTTATACTGGCTGTGGCACTGGTAGCACCTTTTATGTAGGTTCTAGGGCTATTAGAGCACGCACGGCATATTACAGTATCATGAAGACCCTAAAGGCAGGTTTACACTGCCCAATTGGCAGGGGCGAACATTCATACAAATGCTCGTTCCCGATAACCTGTCTGTGTGATGTGCCACCGATCACCTAATGAACAAGAAAAACGCTCGTTCATTGGGTGAAACAAACGTTCATGTGGACAGCGCAGTCATCATTTCTGGGCAGTAGACATCGATCTGCTGCCAAGGAACAATGAATCTGTATGGGGATGGGAGATAGCAGTACTAATCACTCATCCTCATACTGTGGAGGTGATCACTGCGTGTAAATGCAGCGGTCTCCTCCACTGACGAGCAGGCATTTGTCCGGAAGGAACGCTTCCTTCCCAACTATCACCTGTGTAAACCAGCCTTATCACTGATCTAACAAAAGTTGACCCTCAGTACGTTACCCCTGTGGGGTCATGTAGGTCACAGCAATTAGATCTGATATTTTAGGTTTTTGTGTTTTGGGTTATCTCCTCTTCAGGGATACTGGTACATTTAGTTCTGTATATCTGATGGACTTGGTATCACCTACCCTTATAGCTAATTACACATAGCGGTGACCTAGTGGCACACTGTGCGGTAGGTGCATGTGGACTCGGACATTCAGGGGGTTTTCTCATCATTGATATTTATGGCCTATTGAGCTGATATGCCAGAAATGTCTCACTCTGGGTTCCTGGCCCATGTCCTGTTCTTGTAGCCACTAGAGGAGAGTGGTCAGGAGGTCCGACCCCCGCCAGTTGGACGTTTCTAGCGTACCCTCCCTGGGAAAAATCTCTACAAACTTGTTAAAGGAAATAATGTATTATGAGATATCAGATATCAAAATTCTTTCTGAAGAAACACAAGTTTGGGTAAGTTTATAGAATATGACCATCTATAAAAAAAAAATGCATCAAGTTTTCTGGGCTAACAATATTGAAGACCAATCCTAAGGATAGCTCATCAGTATCGGATCGGTGGTGGTCTGACACCTGGCACCTCAGGGATCAGCTGTGATCGGCAGGTGTCAGAACTGCCACTGAGAATGGAGCTGGAAGCTCGAGTGTTTGCATCGGCCTCACAGAACTCATTGCGCCAGCTGCGCAAACATATCCTCGCCCGAAGTAACGGGAGCGGCTGGGCTCCAACTGCCGGAGGGACGTCCCCTTGGGCTCCTTATTGAGGTACTTTACATATTAATAAAACCGATTTTATAGACCAAATAAGACACAGGGCAGTTATACTAGTATATTTTAACGTAAATCGTGGAGACTGATGTGGTCACGTTATTAGCTCAGTAAGTAAAATCCAGGTTACAGTGTCCTTTTAAGGGCTTGTTCACACGACCGTGTGAAGCCCGTGCTGTGGACCACAAATTGCGGTCTGCTAAGCACTGGCATCTGTTGTGTGGCAGCCGCATAGGGATTGCGGCCCCATTCACTTGAATAGGTCCGCGATCCCTCCATTCCGCAAAAAGATAGAGCAAGCTCTATCTTTTTGCGGTGCGGACGCATGGAACCTCAGAAAGCACTCCGTAGTGTTCCATTCTGCATCTCCGGACCTATTGAAATGAATGGATCCGCATCCGTGATGCGGAATGGCCATGGAACGGGACCTGTGTATTGCGGATCCGCAAATGCGGTCCGCAATACGGGCACGGGCTTCACACGGTCATGTGAACGAGCCCTAACCCTGCAAGTTTCACAGTGGCCACTAGGCCTGATAACAGGACATGACTTGCGCTTAACTTTTCACTAGCTATCTGGTTATCATCACAGGCAGGATTACAATGACAAATAACACTTCTACACGGATAACACAAGATCCACCATTTACAATAGGCGATATAACCGCTTATCCACTCCCTCCTGACCTCTGCACAGCATGCCTAGAAAACTTTCTCCTAGAAGTCAGTGGAGGTCCCATCCTGTCACTGTGTCTATGACCCATGTACTTGCTCTCAGGAAGTCTTCACGTATTTTAGGCCTAGTAGCCAAAGTGCAGGATTGTATACGTTTCCGTTTGGTCCTACTTGCACAATCGCCATTAACGCTGCAGTGACTAGCCATGGAGCGTTATGAGATGCGTAGGCATCGGCTTATCGGTCACGTCTCACCGGCCTGCAGGGGCACTGGGGAAAAGGCTGTGTTCAGATGTCGTGGACTGTATGCGATCCCACATGATGGATACTTACGGTACCTGCACACTTACAGATTAGGCAATCCAAATCTCATGAACATGGGGTTTATTTTGCACACGTGGAAAGTGACCTGTGGTGCGGATGCCAAAATCTGCATCCTGCCTATTGTGTGTGCCGCTCACAGATGGGGTACTGTGCTTTTCCCAATAGACTTCCATAAGGTTGTTAAAACAGACAAAAAATCTGCACCAAAGCTGGCATAGATTTATGAGCGTTTTTTAAGGAGTTTTTCATGCACATTTTCTGCATACAAACCTGCACCATGCGCAGTCGCGGCTGACTGTGACTCTTGTGACCGGTCTGAGTTTTTTTTTAGTATTATTTCTTCCAGGTTATTTAATTGTCGTGTGACAGTGAATCCCATACAAATCTGAGACATTTTTTGGTTGCACATGTTCAAGACTTGATGTCACGTGACCAAAGCTGCTCTGTGGCCCTTTTATAAAGGAATGACAGGGCAACGTGGAGCAGTTCCCATGGCAACCAATGAGGCTCTGCTTTCATACGGCTGGAATCTGATAAGCTACTGTAAAAACCACCCCTGTGCACTGGACATGCCGTATACAGCCAAACTATTAATTAGCCTGCGGCCATTAAAGGGGTTGGCCGGTTTCCTCAGGATGGGTCCTCAATATAGGAAACCGGCCAACCCCTTTAAGTGACGATATCAGCGCTTGACGTCGACTTCAACAAAATGGCTCCATGAGCAGAGACCAGACGCGCTCTGCAGTCACGTTGTGTCGCTGTTGTCTGACGTCACGTCCGGGCGGCCGCACACTTCACAACTTCCGGTGTGAGTGAAGTGGGAACGTTGAATTCTGTAGCACACGAGGTTCGGGTTCCTGACGTGTTGCCATGGAATCTCGGGTGACAGCAACACAGCCCCCCACCAGGAAAATGGTGACCCCAACAGTGACGCAGATGAACGCGGAGTTTGTCACCCAGGTGATGCTCGTGAGGTGTCCTGTGTGCGGGTGATACCGGGGCCGGTGCGTGTCACCTTGTGAATGAGCCTGTCATACACTGCTCAGTCTGCACCGCTAGGGGCGCCACCCAGCTCTCACTAATGGTTGCCCTGCCTGGCAGTCTGCTGGTAAAGCTGGGTGACATCTCCATAGATTACTACTGATGTGAGTAATGGGTCAGGCACCTGTCAGAGCTGTGTGCCAGGGTGCCTGGGCTCTCCTGTGCTGCCATATGGCGCTGCTCTCAGGAACTCTCTCTGCCAAAGAAGTGTCTAGACTGCGCGGTGAGCGGAGGCAGCGTCCCCGCCAGGGTGCGCGGTGAGCGGAGGCAGCGTCCCCGCCGGGGTGCGCGCTGAGCGGAGGCAGCGTCCCCGCCGGGGTGCGCGCTGAGCGGAGGCAGCGTCCCCGCCGGGGTGCGCGCTGAGCGGAGGCAGCGTCCCCGCCGGGGTGCGCGCTGAGCGGAGGCAGCGTCCCCGCCGGGGTGCGCGCTGAGCGGAGGCAGCGTCCCCGCCGGGGTGCGCGCTGAGCGGAGGCAGCGTCCCCGCCGGGGTGCGCGCTGAGCGGAGGCAGCGTCCCCGCCGGGGTGCGCGCTGAGCGGAGGCAGCGTCCCCGCCGGGGTGCGCGCTGAGCGGAGGCAGCGTCCCCGGGTGCGCGCTGAGGAGGCAGCGTCCCCGCCGGGGTGCGCGCTGAGCGGAGGCAGCGTCCCCGCCGGGGTGCGCGCTGAGCGGAGGCAGCGTCCCCGCCGGGGTGCGCGCTGAGCGGAGGCAGCGTCCCCGCCGGGGTGCGCGCTGAGCGGAGGCAGCGTCCCCGCCGGGGTGCGCGCTGAGCGGAGGCAGCGTCCCCACCGGGGTGCGCGCTGAGCGGAGGCAGCGTCCCCGCCGGGGTGCCTCCTGAGCTGCGATGGGGAGAGCCGAGGCACGCCTCCTGAGCTGCGATGGGGAGAGCCGAGGCACGCCTCCTGAGCTGCGATGGGGAGAGCCGAGGCACGCCTCCTGAGCTGCGATGGGGAGAGCCGAGGCACGCCTCCTGAGCTGCGATGGGGAGAGCCGAGGCACGCCTCCTGAGCTGCGATGGGGAGAGCCGAGGCACGCCTCCTGAGCTGCGATGGGGAGAGCCGAGGCACGCCTCCTGAGGCAGTGTCTACGACTGCTGGAGGATGTGCTTAATTTCTGACAAGACGCATCCTCTGGCAGTCCGGGCGCTTTGAGTTATCTACTCTACTCCCTGACTGGAGTACGATTCCGACACCATTTATGAACGACCCTGCCACTGCCCTCTGCCGAAGAAAATGGCCTGGCAACAAAATTGGCAGGCCACTTTTTTTTTATTCTTATATACTGCATACTGGCATTAATGAATGCGCCCCCCCCCTCCCCCAATGTTTTCATTATCTTTCCTTTCTGGGGTCAAGCCAGGGACCTCTTTATAATACATACATGTGCCTTAATGGGGTTTTCTGGTATTCCTACACCCAGCACCTCCACTAATCAGCTGTTTTAAAGGGATTCTCCAGGAATTAAGAAAATTAAAATGCTTAACTATTACTTTATAATAAATATATTCCCGAATACCTTTCATTAGTTATAATGGCTTGTTTTGTCTAGTGAACAATCATTTGGAGAAATAAAATGGCCACTATACTAAAAGTACACACAAAACCTGTCCTAATTACTCAGGAGGACAAGTTACTTCAGAGCACTGAGCTAACAAGCCGCTTCATCCTCCTCTCTGCTTGTCAGAGATTATGATCCTGAATACAGTTTAATATGATCTTCAGCTTAATCTCTGTAGGAATGGAGATCATGAGGAGACGGACAGGACAGACTGCGGTAATGGAGACTGCACACAAGTGCTGATGAGCCACATCCCCACCCCACTCTGTACTTCATGTCTCCTCATAAACTCCATTCCTTCATAAATTCAGCTGTATTCAGGATCCTAATCCCTGACAAGTAGAGCACAGAGGAGGATGAGGCAGCTCTTTAGCTCAGTGTTCTCAGGTGACTTGTCCTGCTGTGTGATTAGGATGGATTTTGTTTGCAGTAATTAGATGGCGGCCATTTTATTTCTCCTAATGATTGCTCAGACAAAACAAACCATTAAAACTAATGAAAGGTATTTGGGAATATATAATAAAGTTATATTTAAGTATTTTCCTTTTCTTAATTCCTGGAGAGCCCCTTTAATCTCTTCTGTATGGTGGATGGAAGGCCCCGTCGTGGTTTCCAGGGCTGGTGTAATGTAGCACAGCTCCCATTCACCCGTGGATGGGACCTTCTTCCAGCTCTGTGCACTGTACCATTTCCGGGCCAGTGGCTTCCTGAAACAGCTGATTGGTGGGGGGTTTCGGGCCCCCACTAAGCTGATATTGCTGATCTATCTTATGGGTAGGACATCAGTATCTAAGTACTGGAAACCCTTTAATAGGAAATATGGTTTTCTAAGGCAGTTTTTCTTCTTCATTTCAGCTGGCTAAATCCTATTGGGCTCCACATTCAAAGAAGAAGCTTCCCTTTGATTATAAGGTAAGATTATCATAAATCTGGTAGGGCTGGAATGTGTGATATGTTTTCATAGTTTATCCGCTGGTGTAACTGAGACTTTGGGATAGCCTCTTATGTCAGAGCTGACCGGCGGGGTTGCAGACTGTCGCACCCCTGACAATCGGATATCGATGGCCTGTCCTGAGCATAGAGTAGACGACACAATTCACAGCCGGATCCACGCACAATCTCAGTCTGAGATGACTATCCCGTTCTCCAGTGCCTAGGAAATCCGGGATTGGACAGGTCGGATTTAATTCTGTCTGTATTATTTCCCTGAGATAACTGACACCAGAAATTTTTGGACGGTGACACAATCTTCATGATTTGGGCTATGCATGCCACCACATGGGATCTGAAATGAAACAACTGAGATGCAATTGAAGTGTAGACCTTCAGGTTTAATTCAAGGGGTTGAACAAAAATATCCTGTGAAACATTGAGGAATTGCAACCATTTTTCTACAAAGCCTCTTCATTTCAGGGGACAAATTAACATTGCCATAAATATAATTTTCATTTGTAGTACTTTGCGTAGAATCCTTTGCAGACGATGACTGCCTAAAGTCTGGAATTCATGGGCATCACCAAATGCAGTTTTTTTTCCCTTTTGTGATGCTTTGCCCGGCCTTTACTGCAGCTATCTTCAGTTGTTGCTTGTTTGTGGGCCTTAAGTTTTGTCTGAAGGGGGTCGTCCCACGACAATTATTCTATAGTGTTCAAACCATCACCTGGATCTGAATTCTTTTGTAATAGCATGTAATTACAGCGCGCACTGAGTCATTCAATAAAATATATCTGTACAGCGCCATCTGCTGTTTGTTCTTTTTCTTATTTCTTTGACCTGCTCACTGAGAAGGCCGCACATGCTCAGTTTCATCCTTCAACTGCCTCCTGAGCTGTAATAGGGGAGAGCTGAGACACGCCTCCTGAGGTGTGATAGGGAGAGCTGAGACACGCCTCCTGAGGTGTGATAGGGGAGAGCTGAGACACGCCTCCTGAGGTGTGATAGGGGAGAGCTGAGACACGCCTCCTGAGGTGTGATAGGGGAGAGCTGAGACACGCCTCCTGAGGTGTGATAGGGGAGAGCTGAGACACGCCTCCTGAGGTGTGATAGGGGAGAGCTGAGACACGCCTCCTGAGGTGTGATAGGGGAGAGCTGAGACACGCCTCCTGAGGTGTGATAGGGGAGAGCTGAGACACGCCTCCTGAGGTGTGATAGGGGAGAGCTGAGACACGCCTCCTGAGGTGTGATAGGGGAGAGCTGAGACACGCCTCCTGAGGTGTGATAGGGGAGAGCTGAGACACGCCTCCTGAGGTGTGATAGGGGAGAGCTGAGACACGCCTCCTGAGGTGTGATAGGGGAGAGCTGAGACACGCCTCCTGAGGTGTGATAGGGGAGAGCTGAGACACGCCTCCTGAGGTGTGATAGGGGAGAGCTGAGACACGCCTCCTGAGGTGTGATAGGGGAGAGCTGAGACACGCCTCCTGAGGTGTGATAGGGGAGAGCTGAGACACGCCTCCTGAGGTGTGATAGGGGAGAGCTGAGACACGCCTCCTGAGGTGTGATAGGGGAGAGCTGAGACACGCCTCCTGAGGTGTGATAGGGGAGAGCTGAGACACGCCTCCTGAGGTGTGATAGGGGAGAGCTGAGACACGCCTCCTGAGGTGTGATAGGGGAGAGCTGAGCACGCCTCCTGAGGTGTGATAGGGGAGAGCTGAGACACGCCTCCTGAGGTGTGATGGGGGGAGAGCTGAGACACGCCTCCTGAGGTGTGATGGGGGGGAGAGCTGAGACACGCCTCCTGAGGTGTGATGGGGGGGGAGCTGAGACACGCCTCTGAGGTGTGATGGGGGGGGAGCTGAGACACGCCTCCTGAGGTGTGATGGGGGGGAGCTGAGACACGCCTCCTGAGGTGTGATGGGGGGGAGCTGAGACACGCCTCTGAGGTGTGGTGGGGGGGGAGCTGAGACACGCCTCCTGAGGTGTGGTGGTGGGGGGGGAGCTGAGACAGCCTCCTGAGGTGTGGTGGTGGGGGGGGAGCTGAGACACGCCTCCTGTGGTGGGGGGGGAGCTGAGACACGCCTCCTGTGGTGGGGGGGGAGCTGAGACACGCCTCCTGTGGTGGGGGGGGAGCTGAGACACGCCTCCTGAGGTGTGGTGGGGGGGGAGCTGAGACACGCCTCCTGAGGTGTGGTGGGGGGGGAGCTGAGACACGCCTCCTGAGGTTGGTGGGGGGGGAGCTGAGACACGCCTCCTGAGGTGTGGTGGGGGGGGAGCTGAGACACGCCTCCTGAGGTGTGGTGGGGGGGGAGCTGAGACACGCCTCCTGAGGTGTGGTGGGGGGGGGAGCTGAGACACGCCTCCTGAGGTGTGGTGGGGGGGGGAGCTGAGACACGCCTCCTGAGGTGTGGTGGGGGGGGAGCTGAGACACGCCTCCTGAGGTGTGGTGGGGGGGGGAGCTGAGACACGCCTCCTGAGGTGTGGTGGGGGGGGAGCTGAGACACGCCTCCTGAGGTGTGGTGGGGGGGGAGCTGAGACACGCCTCTGAGGTGTGGTGGGGGGGGAGCTGAGACACGCCTCCTGAGGTGTGGTGGGGGGGGGAGCTGAGACACGCCTCCTGAGGTGTGGTGGGGGGGGGGAGCTGAGACACGCCTCCTGAGGTGTGGTGGGGGGGGGAGCTGAGACACGCCTCCTGAGGTGTGGTGGGGGGGGGAGCTGAGACACGCCTCCTGAGGTGTGGTGGGGGGGGGAGCTGAGACACGCCTCCTGAGGTGTGGTGGGGGGGGGAGCTGAGACACGCCTCCTGAGGTGTGGTGGGGGGGGGAGCTGAGACACGCCTCCTGAGGTGTGGTGGGGGGGGGAGCTGAGACACGCCTCCTGAGGTGTGGTGGGGGGGGAGCTGAGACACGCCTCCTGAGGTGTGGTGGGGGGGGAGCTGAGACACGCCTCCTGAGGTGTGGTGGGGGGGGAGCTGAGACACGCCTCCTGAGGTGTGGTGGGGGGGGGAGCTGAGACACGCCTCCTGAGGTGTGGTGGGGGGGGGAGCTGAGACACGCCTCCTGAGGTGTGGTGGGGGGGGGAGCTGAGACACGCCTCCTGAGGTGTGGTGGGGGGGGAGGTGGGGGGGGGAGCTGAGACACGCCTCCTGAGGTGTGGTGGGGGGGAGCTGAGACACGCCTCCTGAGGTGTGGTGGGGGGGAGCTGAGACACGCCTCCTGAGGTGTGGTGGGGGGGAGCTGAGATAAAAATCCAGCAGAGCAATGAACGTGGAGATCTCTGGATCCATGTGAGGTCAGGGCTGGTTCTAGCTTTGTTGGAAAGAGATTGTCGTGTACTAGATGATGTATATTATATACTATATATGATCTGATTTTCATTTTTAACATTAGTCATAGGGTATCACTTGCTTAAAGGGGTTATGTATGCTCGATTGGGTTGAGATCTGATGATTGACTCGGCCATTGCAGAACATTCCTATTCTTTGCCTTAAAAAAAAAAAAAAAAAAAAACTCCTGGGTTGCTTTCACAGTATGTTTTGGGTCTTTGTCCATACTGTGAAGTGCTGTCCAACAGAGGTCGCACTACATTTTTTCCAGAAGAATAAAAATAGTCCTCCGACCATTTTTGAGGAGTATTTTTACACGAGGAGGAGTATGAAATTTGCAGTAATTCAAATACATAATATACAGTGGAGGAAATAATTATTTGACCCCTCACTGATTTTGTAAGTTTGTCCAATGACAAAGAAATGAAAAGTCTCAGAACAGTATCATTTCAATGGTAGGTTTATTGTAACAGTGGCAGATAGCACATCAAAAGGAAAATCGAAAAAATAACTTTAAATAAAAGATAGCAACTGATTTGCATTTCATTGAGTGAAATAAGTATTTGAACCCTCTAACAAAAAAAGACTTAATACTTGGTGGAAAAACCCTTGTTTGCAAGCACAGAGGTCAAACGTTTCTTGTAATTGATGACCAAGTTTGCGCACATTTTAGGAGGAATGTTGGTCCACTCCTCTTTGCAGATCATCTCTAAATCCCTAAGGTTTCGAGGCTGTCTCTGTGCAACTCTGAGCTTGAGCTCCCTCCATAGGTTTTCGATTGGATTAAGGTCCGGAGACTGACTAGGCCACTCCATGACCTTAATGTGCTTCTTCTTGAGCCACTCCTTTGTTGCCTTTGCTGTATGTTTTGGGTCATTGTCGTGCTGGAACACCCATCCACGACCCATTTTCAGTTTCCTTGCAGAGGGAAGGAGGTTGTCGCTCAGGATTTCACGATACATGGCTCCGTCCATTTTCCCGTTTATGCGAATAAGTTGTCCTGTGCCCTTAGCAGAAAAACACCCCCAAAGCAAAATGTTTCCACCCCCATGCTTGACGGTGGGGACGGTGTTTTGGGGGTCATAGGCAGCATTTTTCTTCCTCCAAACACAGCGAGTTGAGTTAATGCCAAAGAGCTCTATTTTGGTCTCATCAGACCACAGCACCTTCTCCCAGTCACTCTCTGAATCATTCAGGTGTTCATTGGCAAACTTCAGACGGGCCTGCACATGTGCCTTCCTGAGCAGGGGGACCTTGCGAGCCCTGCAGGATTTTAATCCATTGCGGTGTAATGTGTTTCCAATGGTTTTCTTGGTGACTGTGGTCCCTGCTAATTTGAGGTCATTAACTAACTCCTCCCGTGTAGTTCTAGGATGCTTTTTCACCTTTCTCAGAACCATTGACACCCCACGAGGTGAGATCTTGCGTGGAGCCCCAGAGCGAGGTCGATTGATGGTCATTTTGTGCTCCTTCCATTTTCGAACAATCGCACCAACAGTTGTCACCTTCTCTCCCAGCTTCTTGCTAATGGTTTTGTAGCCCATTCCAGCCTTGTGCAGGTCTACAATTTTGTCTCTGACATCCTTGGACAGCTCTTTGGTCTTTCCCATGTTGGAGAGTTTGGAGTCTGCTTGATTGATTGATTCTGTGGACAGGTGTCTTTTATACAGGTGACTAGTTAAGACAGGTGTCCTTAATGAGGGTGACTAATTGAGTAGAAGTGTCTAACCACTCTGTGGGAGCCAGAACTCTTAATGGTTGGTAGGGGTTCAAATACTTATTTCACTCAATGAAATGCAAATCAGTTGCTATCTTTTATTTAAAGTTATTTTTTCGATTTTCCTTTTGATGTGCTATCTGCCACTGTTACAATAAACCTACCATTGAAATGATACTGTTCTGAGACTTTTCATTTCTTTGTCATTGGACAAACTTACAAAATCAGTGAGGGGTCAAATAATTATTTCCTCCACTGTATCTGCCTAAACCCACTGCGTTTGGAGCCTCTGTCGCAGATTCTGTCTAAAGACCGGACAATAAAGCCTTGTATGCAGCACTTTTTTGGTCCGTGGATGGAAACTGAACGGACTCCATCATAGTAAGCAGGGTCTGTTCAGCTTCTTCCCTGTCAGTTAGGCAGGGTTCACATGACACTTTTGCCACATATTAATTGTACACACAAAAAACGTATATACATTGCCAGACACCATACTGTGGCATCTGTCATCATAGAATTCCATTGTAAAAGAAAAAAGGAGGGACAAACGTGGTACACTACACTTTCCCATCCTACAGAGTCCTCCTTCTTTTTTTTTTTTTTTTTTTTTTTCTTCTTCTTTACTATGGAACTCCATGGTGATGGATGTCACAGTGTGACATCTGTTGTGTATGTTGATCGTATGACAAAAACGCAGCCTTACATGCCCGATCCAGCACTTACGTTAGTTTAGTTGTTCTGCTCCATTAGATGAGAAGAACAACAGAAATAAATAGTAGTGGTGTGAACGGGGCCTAAGAGGTGGGGCTTTATGCAGGGAACCATTACTGGTCTAAAGAACATCAAGCTATTATAGTGAAGTTATAAAGTCCAGTCCAATATGGTGGATCTTCCCTGTACTTTACCACGTGGCTATAATAGCCTGTCTGCATTCACTACATACTGCATCACATACATGCGTGTGATGTATGGTACGTATCGGTACGCCTTAGACTTTTCCCAGGGAATAAAATGGCCTTAACAGGCGTCTATGACACTTGTACAGGCGTTATTGTGACCTCTCCTGTCCAATCAACCTTCCTGCATTTGGTTAATTCTGAGCAGAAAGAATATCCCTGTACACTTCAGAAATCATCCGGTTGCTTTGATCTTCAGTCACATCATCAATAAACACTAGTGGACTTCTGCTATTGGAAGCCATTCATGCCCATGCCATCACATTGTGTCCACCATGTTTTTTAGCAGATGTGGTGTGCTTTGGATTATGAGCGGTTCCAAGCCTTCTCCATACTTCCTTCTTCCTATCATTCTGGTACGGGTACAGGTTGATCTTAGTTTAATCCATCCAAAAAATGCTGTTCCAGAACTGGGCCGGCTTCTTTAGATGTTTTTTGGCAAAGTGTAATCTATCCTTTGTATTTTTTAGGCTGATTAACTAGAATGTACAAAACCTTTGCTTTGGTCACTCCGAACATTTCCGATATTTCTCTGATGGATTTTTTTCAGGCTAATGATTTCCTGTTTCACTTCCATTAAGAGCTCCTTTGACTGCATCTTGTGGGTTCAAAGCAACAACTTCAAAATGCAAATGCCACACCTGGAATCAACTCCAGACCTTTTACCTGCTTAATGGGTGACGATTAACAAGGGAATAGCCCATGCAGCCCATCAAATAGCTATTGATACAATTGTAAAATTACCTTCATTCCCTTGAAAAAGAGACGGCTACATATTAAAGAGCTGTAATTACTAAATCTACTATTACCTACAATTAGGATGTGAATACCCTGAGTCAGCACTTTAAGCCCATATTGATTATATAACTGTACCAGGTGTGGCATTTAGAAGCTGTTGCTGTGAACCCACAACATGCGGTTAAGAGCTCTCATTGGAAGCCTAAACTTGTCACTGTCTAAATATTTCTGGACCTAACTGTATATCAGCTTTTGCTTTTCTTATTAATGTGATAATTATTGTTAGTGATATATAAGATATCTGACGGTTCCTGACTTGATCACTTACTGAACACATGCAGCTACTTGAAAGACCTTCTCGTCCTGTCTTCATATTCTTATCCGTGTCCTCATTAGTTGGTTGAGTAGAGGCAAAGATTGGATTATTGCTGGTGTTTTGCGCCATAGTTTGCATCATATTTCCCTTTAATCCTTTCACATTCGTGTGCTTTGTTCCACAGGTTATAGAAGACGTATACTTCAAGGAAATTATCAAGTCTCGGTAAATAGATTTGTCCTGTTTTCCGTTCTTTCTTCATTGGTCTGAGGCTCTGATTTTGCCTCCTGTTGGTCTGGGCGTATAAATGATTAAGTTGGCATTGCCCACCCTTATACGCTGTAGCTGTAATAGGCAGTCCCTGTCCCCCGATGAGACTCTCTGACTGTCGCAAACTGGCATCTTGGCCCTCATAGGACTGCACAGACAGGTTGAATTCCTGTGCACACAGCAAACACTGCGAAGGCCGGCCAATGGAATCGGGAGTCACGTGATGTAACGAAGGCGGAAAATACATCAGTAACTCAGTAGAGGAGATTTATCATAGGCCATCGATTTACGCTTTTCTGTCATCTCCCCCGCACTGCCGGAAGATGCGCCTAGTTTATGATGAGGTGCAGGCCTCGTCATATATTAGGCACAAGCAGCTGGCAGTCTGTCCACCTAACCTGAAATCTACAGCACCTCAGAGCTAAAATTTGTCGCAAGTGGAGTTTAAAAAGTCGCAGACATGGAGATTGTTGCTATTTTCACCAGAACGCTGCCATAGAGACTTAGTACAGTTCCCCCTTTATGTAAGTTTGTTAAACTATTATGTACCAACTCGCTTACAGTTCGTCTTTAATAATTACTGGGGATTAGGGTTTTCAGCAAATAGAAATTATTCTCCAAGAAATGTATGCAATTTTCCGTTATACTTTCTCTGTGAATGGCTCACTCTTTTTAAGATCACTGCTTGCTTTCATTCAGTAGGAGCCTTTATTGTTTACTCTTAGCAGATAGCCGTCAAGTTTACAAAAAAAGGGGGCTGATAACTTTGGATAGGTCACCAGTATGTGATCTGTAGGGGTCTGACACCAGGCTCCCGCTCCCCTGTGAGCTCCGCGGCAGCTTACCAAGCACAGCGCCGCACATGGTATACCGGCTGAGCTGCTCCTAGACCTCGTGACCAGTGAACGTGTCGTCACTGTCCTAGGAAGAGCTGAGAGGAGGCCTCTGCCTTCTCAAACAGCTGATCGGCAGGGGACCTGGACCCCCACCGATCAAATACTGAGGTTATCAGGTTATAAGTCATCGGTTAAAAAGGCTTGGAAATCCCAGAGGAGGACATCATGTCTTATTATTACACCTAGCGGCCTGTGTGAAAACCTCAGGATTATTTTAAATATAACGACATGGAAAAAAAAAAAACTCACCCAAAATTCAAAATAATATATTAAACATAAAAACATGTTGGGTCATTTATCAAACTGGTGTAAGTAGAACTGAATTAGTTGTCCATAGCAACCAATCAGAGTCCAGCGACGTCAGTTCTATTTTCCAGCAGTTTGAGAAATGACCCCAGTGGTTCATACATTTCTGATGTGTGCGGTATTGTGTCCCTCACCAGGTAGTAGGTGTTCTTCTAGTGTGGAAGGTGTAACTTACTGCTCTTCTTTATTTTGTATGGCAGATTTGCTATAAGGAAGATAATGCTCCTGGAGTTCAGGTAGGACACTTGCTTTGTATACACACACCTGATTTAATAGTATGTTTCATGTAACTGCGCAGGATTTGCTGTCTGAGGTACCGGTGTTACACAGGCCGTCTGGTCCAGGAATATCTCTGAGGACGTGTTCCTAGTATCATCCAAAGCAGCTGTCCCTTTCTACCCTGCGCTCCGTAGTGAAATATGGACTGTTGGCGATAGTCCACCCTCATCGGAGGCTCCTCACTGTATCTGAATTGATTACTGTACCAGGCATGTGGATGGGATTTTAGCCACATCCTGTGTAAGAGTTATAGATCCTCAGCTCGTCATTTTCTGTTGTGGATTTTCCTCCCAGATTTCACCCCTTTTTAATGCAGCAGTTTAAATGTGCAGCAAAATGTTCTTGTTTTACCACACGGGGGCCTACTGTAATACAAGGGAGGGAGTAGTGCCCTCTTATTTATGGTATAGGCGTAGCATACCTGTCACCTCTCCTGACATCTGCCTTAACCGCTTGCCGCCACGCTAACGCCGAAAGGCGTCATCGCGGCGGCTTTCCCAGGTCACACTAACGCCAATAGGCGTCATCTCGCGTGAGCCGAGATTTCCTGTGAACACGCGCACACAGGCGCGCGCGCTCACAGGAACGGAAGGTAAGCGAGTGGATCTCCAGCCTGCCAGCGGCGATCGCTCGCTGGCAGGCTGGAGATGTGATTTTTTTTTAACCCCTAACAGTTATATTAGATGCTGTTTTGATAACAGCGTCTAATATACCTGCTACCTGGTCCTCTGGTGGTCCCTTTTGTTAGGATCGACCACCAGAGGACTCAGGCAGCTCACTAAAGTAGCACCAAACACCACTACACTACACTACACCCCCCCCCCTGTCACTTATTAACCCTTTATAAACCACTGATCAGCCCATATAGACTCCCTGATCACCCCCCTGTCATTGATCACCCCCCTGTAAGGCTCCATTCAGAGGTCCGTATGATTTTTACGGATCCACGGATACATGGATCGGATCCGCAAAACGCATACGGACGTCTGAATGGAGCCTTACAGGGGGGTGATCAATGACAAGGGGGTGATCACGCATATAGACTTCCTAATCACTTCCCTGTCATTGATCACCCCCTGTAAGGCTCCATTCAGACGTCCGTATGATTTTTACGGATCCACGGATACATGGATCGGATCCGCAAAACGCATACAGACGTCTGAATGGAGCCTTACAGGGGGGTGATCACCCCATATACACTCCCTGATCCCCCCCTGTCATTGATCACCCCCCTGTAAGGCTCCATTCAGACGTCCGTATGATTTTTACGGATCCACGGATACATGGATCGGATCTGCAAAACACATGCGGACGTCTGAATGGAGCCTTACAGGGGGGTGATAAATGACAGAGGGGTGATTACCCATATAGACTCCCTGATCACCTCCGTCATTGATCACCCCCCTGTAAGGCTCCATTCAGACGTCCGCATGTGTTTTGCGGATCCGATCCATGGATCCGTAAAAAATCATACGGACGTCTGAATGGAGCCTTACAGGGGGGTGATCAATGACGGAGGTGATCAGGGAGTCTATATGGGTGATCACCCCTCTGTCATTGATCACCCCCCTGTAAGGCTCCATTCAGACGTCCGCATGTGTTTTGCGGATCCGATCCATGTATCCATGGATCCGTAAAAAATCATACGGACGTCTGAATGGAGCCTTACAGGGGGGTGATCAATGACGGAGGTGATCAGGGAGTCTATATGGGTGATCACCCCTCTGTCATTGATCACCCCCCTGTAAGGCTCCATTCAGACGTCCGCATGTGTTTTGCGGATCCGATCCATGTATCCGTGGATCCGTAAAAAATCATACGGACGTCTGAATGGAGCCTTACAGGGGGGTGATCAATGACGGAGGTGATCAGGGAGTCTATATGGGTGATCACCCCTCTGTCATTGATCACCCCCCTGTAAGGCTCCATTCAGACGTCCGCATGTGTTTTGCGGATCCGATCCATGTATCCGTGGATCCGTAAAAAATCATACGGACGTCTGAATGCAGCCTTACAGGGGGGTGATCAATGACAGGGGTGTGATCAATGACAGGGGGGTGATCACCCCATATAGATTCCCTGATCACCCCCCCCTGTCATTGATCACCCCCCCTGTAAGGCACCATTTAGACATTTTTTTGGGCCCAAGTTAGCGGAAAGTTTTTGTTTGTTTTTGTTTTTTCTTACTAAGTCTCATATTCCACTAACTTGTGTCAAAAAATAAAATCTCCCATGAACTCACCATACCCCTCACGGAATCCAAATGCGTAAATTTTTTTAGACATTTATATTCCAGACTTCTTCTCACGCTTTAGGGCCCCTAAAAAGCCAGGGCAGTATAAATACCCCACATGTGACCCCATTTCGGAAAGAAGACACCTCAAGGTATTCCGTGAGGGGCATATTGAGTCCATGAAAGATTGAAATTTTTGTCCCAAGTTAGCGGAAAGGGAGACTTTGTGAGAAAATACAAAAAAAATCAATTTCCGCTAACTTGTGCAAAAAAAAAAAAAATTCTATGAACTCGCCAGGCCCCTCATTGAATACCTTAGGGTGTCTTCTTTCCAAAATGGGGTCACATGTGAGGTATTTATACTGCCCTGGCATGTTAGGGGCCCGAAAGCGTGAGAAGAAGTCTGGGATCCAAATGTCTAAAAATGCCCTCCTAAAAGGAATTTGGGCCGCTTTGCGCATCTAGGCTGCAAAAAAGTGTCACACATGTGGTATCGCCGTACTCAGGAGAAGTTGGGGAATGTGTTTTGGGGTGTCATTTTACATATACCCATGCTGGGTGATATAAATATCTTGGTCAAATGCCAACTGTGTATAAAAAAATGGGAAAAGTTGTCTTTTGCCAAGATATTTCTCTCACCCAGCATGGGTATATGTAAAATGACACCCCAAAACACATTCCCAACTTCTCCTGAGTACGGCGATACCAGATGTGTCACACTTTTTTGCAGCCTAGGTGGGCAAAGGGACCCACATTCCAAAGAGCACCTTTCGGATTTCACAGGCCATTTTTTACACATTTTGATTTCAAACTACTAACCACACGTTAGGGCCCCTAGAATGCCAGGGCAGTATAACTACCCCACAAGTGACCCCATTTTGGAAAGAAGACACCCCAAGGTATTTCGTGATGGGCATAGTGAGTTCATGGAAGTTTTTATTTTTTGTCACAAGTTAGTGGAATATGAGACTTTGTAAGAAAAAAAAAAAAAATTATAATCATCATTTTCCGCTAACTTGTGACAAAAAATAAAAAGTTCTATGAACTCACTATGCCCATCAGCGAATACCTTAGGGTGTCTACTTTCCGAAATGGGGTCATTTGTGGGGGTTTTCTACTGTTTGGGCATTGTAGAACCTCAGGAAACATGACAGGTGCTCAGAAAGTCAGAGCTGCTTCAAAAAGCGGAAATTCACATTTTTGTACCATAGTTTGTAAACGCTATAACTTTTACCCAAACCATTTTTTTTTTACCCAAACATTTTTTTTTAATCAAAGACATGTATAACAATAAATTTAGCGAAAAATTTATATATGGAAGTCGTTTTTTTTTTGCAAAATTTTACAACTGAAAGTGAAAAATGTCATTTTTTTGCAAAAAAATCGTTAAATTTCGATTAATAACAAAAAAAGTAAAAATGTCAGCAGCAATGAAATACCACCAAATGAAAGCTCTATTAGTGAGAAGAAAAGGAGGTAAAATTAATTTGGGTGGTAAGTTGCATGACCGAGCAATAAACCGCTAAAGTTGTGGAGTGCCGATTTGTAAAAAAGGGCCTGGTCACTAGGGGGGTATAAACCTGTGGTCCTTAAGTGGTTAATATCTGCTGGCGTTCCCCATGTAGTAACAATTACAGAGCAGCTTCTCATTTAACTCTGTGTTGTGCCACGCGGGAAGTTTAGGCATTTGCAATAATCGTCCAGTTGGGCGCTACCATTTTATTTTATTTTTTTCCCTGCACGGTCTGGCATTATCTAATGACTGCTGCCAGTGTCAGACTGTGCATGGACACATCCCCAAATGGTAACGCCCATCTGGACCTTCATTGCAGACTGCTAGCAATTTGCTCATATCTTCTAGCAGTAATAATAGAGTAATAGCACGACATATTCATAAGAATAGATGCTCCAGAATTGTTATTACATGGGGAATGCAAGTAGTTACTAACACATTTCTGTCAGGAGAGGCAGCAGGTCCACCATTAAATGTCTGATCGTTGCTTGCCCCACCTGTCGGGTGATGCTTGCTTAGCTCTTTCCATAACTTCCATAGACTTTAGTGTAGAGGGCTGCACACAATTACAGCCTTCTCTCCAAAAGGCTGCGGTTGTAAATTGAGAAAAGGGGATACATTTATTTTTTTTCCCTTTCATCCTCCATGACGGCATACCCCGAGAGATGACTCGCCTCCAACCAGGTAGGGACAGGAAGATAAATTTGACCCTCCTCCAGGTCGTCCTCAGTATCTTCAGGTGGAGACAAATTATCCTCATGACACTTGCAGTGAGGCTGCGCTCTGTTTGAGGCAGGCAGAGGCGGATAAGAGAATAAATGCCTTCCACATGAGGGAAGCAGGCAGCACCCGTGCCCTGGTTGGGTATATGAGGTGCTGATAATCACAGACATCCCTGCTCCTTACCTCCCGCTCTGCGTGTCGGGCATGGTGGTCCATGTGTGGACACTTGGACACTTGGAGTCGCTCCGGTCATGTTCGAGCTCAGCATCGCAGGCCAATACTTTCGGAGCTTGCGATGTCGTCACCGGAAGTCAGGTGTGTTCCAAGAGGTACTTCCGGTTTGTGGAACACGCGCTGAGGGTGCGGAGCTAGAATTGGCGCGCAGGATCAAGGCGGATGTTGCCCTCTGATCTGAGAGTATTTAAAGGGGTCAGAGGTAGAAATAAGGTAAACATGTCTGAACCTGGTGCAGTCCAAATAGAGACCTCACAGGGGCCAACCATTGTAAGTTACTAAAAGTCTCTTGGGCAGAATGCTGTATATATTTACTTATGCTAACCCCCTTGTATATCTGTAAATAATAAATCAAGGCAATTGGACGTACTGTAGATTTCTTGAAAACGTTTCACTTATGCTAACCCACTTGTACCTCGGTCTCCTTCTCTTCCTGTATGCATGCAGAGTGATAAGGATGGGGCTCAGAGAGCTAAGCCTAGTCCAAAAACTAAGAAATGTGTTATATGCTCAGTAAAATTATTTGATTCATATACAAAAAACTCTGCAGCAAATGAACCTCTAATATGGCAAAAGATTTGGTTACGTCTATTAGAGAGGAATTAAGAGACGCAATCAGGGCAGAAATGCGGGCAGCCCTGTCTGAAAATCCTATGCCTACCCCTGGTGCATGTACGTCAAAACATAGAGAATCGGATTCAGAAGGTCTTGTCTCCTCTGATTCTTCTGGGTCTGATTCAGAATTTAAAAGGTTTTTGTTCTCCTCTGAGGATACTAAGGAGTTAATTAAGGCCGTCAGGACGACCATGGATCTCTCAGACGAAAAGATCCAGAGGTCCGTGCAAGATCGAATGTTTAGTGGACTGGAACAAAAGAAAAGGAGATTTTTTCCGTTCCACAAAAATATGCAGGCGCTAATAAAAGAGAGAATGGAAAGCTCCAGATAGGAAGTGTTTTGTCCCAAAAACAACGAGACGGTCGCCTTCCAATTAGCGAGGAGGATTAGGGGTTGATTTCATTTTGTCCAATGGTAGATGTTTCCCTATCAAAATTAGTGAAAGGGACAAATGCCCTACCCTTTGAGGACATGGGGTCCCTTAAAATCCCATGGACAAGAAAACCGATTCAAGTTGAAAGGGCTTCTGTCACCCCACTAAAGTCATTTTCTCGCCCATTTTCCTTGGGGGACACAGACCATGGGTATAGCTCAGCTCCCTAGGAGGCGTGACACTAAGTAAAACTGTTAAGCCCCTCCTCCATCAGCTATACCCTCAGCCTGGAGATAGAGGCTACCAGTTTTAGCTTAGTGTCCAAGGAGGCAAGACACTCCCTGCTACTGCAGGGCTGTTTTCTCCTTGTTATTTTTACTTTTTCTTCTAATTTTGTTATTTTATTTTTTCCTAGGGATACCAGAGACGCATTAGACCTCTCTGCTCTCCCGGGGTTGAGCTGCGCCAGTGCCAACTTATCTGCACTGCTGCCTCCCCCACAGAAGCAATAGGAGGATCTGGGCAGCAATGGCTCCCCTACATCCCGCCAGCTAGGGGGTCGCCCGCACGCCAAGCCCCTCTTCCAGCTTCCTGCCACTGCGGTGCCAGTGGCTGAAGGGGCGACCCTGCTGGAAAGGACTGAGGGTGAAGACGTCGGACGGTGAGATGGCTATTCCAGCCCATACCCCGTCCCTATCTGCAGCATCTACCCCTCTGGGTAAGGGGGGCACCCGTGGTCGCTCATTCTGAGCGCTCATCTGCAGGACAATGCAGCACAGCAGCATCCTCAGCACCCCCACGCCGTTCCCCCCCACGCTGCTATCTTCCCCCCCCCCCCCTCATTCGGGGCTGACTCCATTTTTCTCTTCTCTCTCTCCCCCTTCCCGCCGCCGCCCGCTCCGTTCCGAGAACGGGGGGCGGGGCTTAGCGGTCCCGGCAGGGGGCGGGGCTTACGCGCGCGCGTCATTTTGGGGGCGGAGCTACGTTCTCCTTCACAGGAGACATTTCAAGCGCTGGAGGGGGCGGAGCTTGTTCCCCGCGCTTTCTGCTGAGGTTTCCCGCGCTTCCTCACTCCTGACAGGAAGCTGGGACACGGTGGGGGACTCTAACCTCCTGTGTACATCGCTCGGCTTCTGTGGGCGCTCTCTGCTGCTCACTGCTGTTCACTGCTTCTCTGCTTCTCTGCTGCTGCTGATCTGGGCCATCTCCTGACGTTCTTCTGAGGCACTGGTAGGACAGTTAACCCTCTCCTAACCCTCCTGGTCATAGCTGCTATAACCCTTTGTGGTCTCTATATTAGAGTACAACCACACTTCAGCATGTCAGATCCCACAGGTGCCCCCAAACCCTGGTACCATGCCTGTACCGCCTGTAAGGAACTTTTTCCGCGTGGGCAATCCGAGCCGCATTACCTTGCATGTCAGGCCCCGGTGCAGGGCCCGCTTCCCGCTGCGCCCCCCGGTGCCTCTGAACCCCCTGACTGGGCTAGGTCTCTGTCTCAGGCGGTGGAAAGCCTTACACACGTAGTGGGCCGTCTCGTGGATAGACCGCCTCTCCCGCAGGCTGCCACAATCCCTGTCGCACCCGCTGGGACTACCGTTTCTGCCGCCCCCACTGGTTCCCTGCCTCCCAGCGAATCTTCCAGGGCCCGGCATACTCAGAAACGTTCAAGGGTTGAGCGCACATCTTCTCCAGATGCTTCGCTCTCTCCGCCATGCGTGCGAGCTCAGTCAAGTCTATCTTCTCAAAGGGATACGCTTTCTGAGGGAGAACTGGCGGATTCGGACGTGGACATGGACTCAGAGCTTCCGTCCAAATTGGCGTCCGCGGTGGGGCATCTTGTCACTAGCATCCGTGATACCTTTCAGCTACACGATGACCCCCCCCAGCTCTGAACAGGCCGGCGTGTCCTTTCTCCGCCCCAAACAGGCCTCCAAGGTTTTTCCCATACACGCTGATTTTTCTTCTGTGGTATCCAAGGCTTGGACTCGGCCTAACGTCCGCTTTATTACACCCAAAAAGCTGGACATTTGTTATCCCTTTCCAGCGGATTCTGTGACCACGTGGACATCCCCGCCTAAGGTTGATCCTCCCGTGGCTCGCCTGTCCAAAAGCACTACTATTCCTGTACAGGACGGATCTTCCCTCCAGTCTGTTGAGGACCGTCGTACGGAATCCCTCTCCAAGGCCATATTTACTGCCTCTGGTTCGGCCCTTAGACCGGTCTTTGCCTCCGCCTGGGTTGGCAAAGCGGTCTCTGAATGGGGTTTGCAACTGGAACGGGAGTTAGGGTCGGACGTCCCTGTTCAGGACCTCCGTTCCTTAGCCCAACTAATTGTTCAGGCCGGAAAATTCGTCTGTGAGGCCTCCCTTGATGCGGGTGCCCTCATTGCCCGTTCCTCTGCCCTGGCAGTTTCTGTCAGGAGGGAACTCTGGCTGAAGGTTTGGGCGGCGGACGCCGCTTCCAAACGCTCTTTGGCCGGCCTACCATTCACGGGTTCCCGCCTGTTCGGAACCCGTCTGGACGAACTTATATCAGAGGCCACGGGTGGGAAGAGTACTCTCCTCCCCCAGTCCAGGCCAATGGGCGCCCCCCGTGGTCGCGCTGGTTCGTCCCGTTTTCGGTCCTTTCGCAAGCCCACCGGGTCTAGACCCGCGGCCAGTTCTTCTTCCTCTGGCCCAGCCCAGGATAGACGCAAGAAGCCGTTTTTTCAGACGCAATCTACCTGGCGCAAGTCCCAGCCTGCACGGGCTCCCACAGGCCAGCAGCCCTCTGCCTGAAGGTGCGCCCCCACCCACCCGGGTGGGGGGCCGCCTTCTCCTATTCAGGAACGTATGGCGGGCCCACATCTCAGACGCATGGGCGCTCGAGATTGTATCTTGCGGATACAAAATCGAATTTGCGTCCATTCCGCCAGACCGTTTCTTCCGATCCCGTCCTCCACGAGATCCCGTACGAGTGGCCGCCTTCTTCGCGGCCATTCACTCTCTAATGGACAAGGGTGTCGTCGCCCCCGTGCCTCCGACGGAAAGGTTCAGGGGCTTCTACTCGAACCTCTTTGTGGTTCCCAAGAAGGAAGGCTCAGTGCGTCCGATCTTGGACCTAAAACGCCTGAACCGTTTTCTCCGACTGCAGAGATTCCGGATGGAGTCTCTCAGGTCCGCAGTGGCCTCCCTGGAAAGAGGGGATTTCATGGCCTCAATCGACATTCAGGATGCATACCTCCACGTTCCGGTTGCTCCATGTCATCACCGCTTCCTGCGCTTCGCGGTGGGGGACGATCACTTCCAATTCGTCGCCCTTCCCTTTGGTCTGGCGACGGCTTCTCGAGTGTTCACCAAGGTCCTGGCCCCTGTCTTGGCCCTTCTACGTTCAAGAAGTGTTTTTCTTCTCCCATACTTGGACGACATCCTGGTCAAGGCACCCTCCTTCTCTCAGACATCCCGCAGTGTGGAACTCACTCTGGAGACCCTGACGCGGTTCGGTTGGATTATCAACCACCCCAAATCTTCCCTTACCCCCTCCAGACGGCTGATCTTCCTGGGGATGCTCCTGGATACAGAGTTGGCGGAGGTCCGCCTTCCGTCGGACAAGCGTCTGGCCCTTCGCGGGTCGGTTCGCAGTCTCCTCCGTCATCACCGCCCTTCCCTCAGATCCAGCATGCGGTTGTTGGGAAAGATGGTTGCCTGTTTCGAAGCGGTGCCGTTCGCACAATTCCAATCCCGCACCTTTCAGAGGGCAATTCTGTCGGCCTGGGACAAATCACCGAGGAGTCTGGACAGGACCTTTCTTCTGCCTCCCCTGGCTCGGGCTTCCCTCGGCTGGTGGTTGCATATCCCTCTAAGGGGGAAGTCCTTCCTTCCACTGAACTGGCTGGTGATTACCACAGATGCCAGCTTACGGGGGTGGGGGGGGGGTTTTCCCTCCCCGGTCCGTCCAGGGCGTTTGGTCTCTATCGGAGTCCAGACTTCCAATCAATATTCTGGAACTGAGGGCGATTCTTCTGTCCCTCAGACACTGGACCCATCTGCTGGGGGGCCACCCTGTTCGGATCCAATCGGACAATGCCACGGCTGTGGCATACATAAACCATCAGGGAGGCACTCGCAGCGATGCAAGAGGTGACCCTCATTCTCCTCTGGGCAGAGACGCACGTGCCGGCCTTATCTGCGATTTACATCCCGGGGGTGGACAACTGGGCGGCGGATTTCCTCAGCCGGTCCACCATCGACCCGGGAGAATGGTCCCTGCACCCAGAGGTGTTCGAAGCCCTTTGTCTTCGCTGGGGTCGCCCCGACGTGGACCTCATGGCCTCCAAATTCAACCACAAGGTCCCCCTATACCTGTTCAGGGCACGGGACCCGAAGGCATACGGCGCCGACGCGCTCGTCCTTCCGTGGTGCGAATTCTCCCTTCTGTACGTCTTTCCTCCTTTTCCCCTCCTGCCACGGGTTCTTCGGAGGATCGCGGCAGAGGGCGTCCCCGCGATTCTAATCGCCCCGGATTGGCCCCGCCGGTCTTGGTACGCCGACCTAATGTTGCTGTTGGCAGACGCACCGTGGCCACTGCCCTCCAGGGAAGACCTTCTCTCTCAGGGACCGATCTTCCACGAGCATTTAGGCTCGCTACGTTTGACGGCGTGGCTATTGAGACCGCCGTCTTAACGCGACGGGGTTTCTCCGCGGACGTAGTCCGCACCATGATCCGTGCTCGTAAGTCCGTATCCTCTAGGATCTACTATCGGGTTTGGAGGTCCTATCTGGGGTTCTGTGAGTCCCGGAGCATCCCACCTCTCCGGTTTTCTCTTCCCACAATCCTGTCCTTCCTCCAGTCGGGTCTGGACCTGGGGCTGTGCCTCAGTTCTCTGAAGGGTCAGATTTCGGCGCTGTCTATTCTTCTCCAGCGTCCCCTGGCCCCTCTAGGGCCAATTAAGACCTTCTTACAAGGGGTGGCTCACTCTGTTCCGCCGTACCGCCCTCCAGTTCCTTCCTGGGACCTGAATGTGGTGCTCTCGGCGCTCCAATCAGCCCCCTTCGAGCCTTTACGGGAGGTCTCCCTTCGCCTTCTGTCCTGCAAGGTCATCTTTCTTGTGGCCGTCACGTCTCTCCGACGGGTGTCGGAGTTAGCGGCTCTTTCTTGCTCCGAACCTTTCCTGATCTTCCACCAGGATAAGGTTGTGCTTCGGCCTGTCCCGACTTTCCTGCCAAAGGTGGTCTCCGCCTTTCACATCAATGAGGACATCGTCCTTCCGTCGCTCTGTCCCTCTCCTTCCCACCCCAGAGAACGGGAACTGCACCGTCTGGATGTGGTCAGGGCGTTGAGGATTTACTTGGAGGTCACCGGGTCCTTTCGGCGCACGGACTCCCTGTTTGTGGTTCCGGAGGGTTCGCGCAAAGGGTTGGCGGTCTCCAAGGTGGCTATTGCCCGTTTCATTAAACTGGCGGTGTCTGAGGCTTATCGAGCCAAGGGCAGACCTCCGCCTTTCGGCGTCACTGCTCATTCCACCAGAGCAGTCGGAGCTTCCTGGGCGCAGAGGCATCGGGCCTCGGCTGAACAGTTGTGCAAAGCAGCCACTTGGTCTTCTCTGCACACTTTCACAAAGTTCTATAGGGTGCATACGCATGCATCAGCGGATGCTGCTTTGGGCCGCCTGGTTTTGCAGGCAGCGGTTTCCTGATGCTCTGGTGGTGTTCCGCCTTGGGTTTGTGGTCCCTCCCTTCTTGGACTGCTCTTGAACGTCCCAAGGTCTGTGTCCCCCAAGGAAAATGGGCGAGAAAAGGAGATTTTTGTATAACTTACCAGTTAAATCTCTTTCTCGCTCTTCCTTGGGGGACACAGCACCCACCCTTCTGTGTTTGGTTACAGGGTTATGGTCTGGCGCCCCGTTGGGTTGCTGGCTGGTTGTTTCCGTTATTGGTTGTTATCCTTTCACTACTTGGACACGCAACTGGTAGCCTCTATCTCCAGGCTGAGGGTATAGCTGATGGAGGAGGGGCTTAACAGTTTTACTTAGTGTCACGCCTCCTAGGGAGCTGAGCTATACCCAAGGTCTGTGTCCCCCAAGGAAGAGCGAGAAAGAGATTTAACTGGTAAGTTATACAAAAATCTCCTTTTTTTGGGGGGCTAGTTACATTCCTTATAGTGCGATATATGAAAATATAATGGTGTTACTTACTTTCATTCAGCCGTTTCTTATAAAAACGAAGTTTTATAATATGTAAATCAGGTCTCTACCAGCAAGTAGGGCATCTACTTGCTAGTAGCCGCCGCAAAAAAACACCCCCTCGTCGTGTTGATTGACAGGGCCAGCCGCGATCTCCTCCTCCGGCCGGCCCTGTCAGCATTTTAAAAATCGCGCGCCTCTGTTCATTCGGCGCAGGCGCTCTGAGATGAGGAGGCTCGTCTCCTCAGAACTCCCTCAGTGCGCCTGCGCCGATGACATCACCGAAAGAGAAGACGTCATCGGCGCACTGAGGGAGTTCTGAGGAGACGAGCCTCCTCATCTCAGAGCGCCTGCGCTGAATGAACAGAGGCGCGCGATTTTTAAATGCTGACAGGGCTGGCCGGAGGAGGAGATCGCGGCTGGCCCTGTCAATCACCACGACGAGAGGGCGGTTTTTTGCGGCGGCTACCAGCAAGTAGACGCCCTACTTGCTGGTAAAGACCTGATTTACATATTATAAAACTTTGTTTTTATAAGAAACGGCCGCATGAAAGTAAGTAACACCATTATATTTTCATATATCGCACTATAAGGAATGTAACTAGCCCAAAAAAAAAATGACTTTAGTGGGGTGACAGAAGCCCTTTAAAGAAAACCTGGGAGGCTGCAACAGCTTTATTCCAACCAAATTTAGCTGCCACATCTGTTTCTAAAATCCATTAAAAGATGGTTATCACAGTTGGAATCGCTTCTGAAAGAAGGGGCAACTTACAACTCCCTTAAAGATTCCTTTCCCCTCTTACTAAAAGCGGTGGGCTTTCTGTCTGATTCCACAGCAGAGCCGGTCAGATTACCAGTAAGAACCTCGGGTCTAGCAGCAGTGGCCAGAAGGGCGATTTGGTTAAAATCTTGGACGGGTAACATCGGTTCCAAGATGTAGTTTGCCCTTTCACAGGAAATTAATGTTTGGCCAGGATTTAGAAAATATTAAAGAGAAGGCTTCGGACTCTAAAAAATCATTTCCTGAGGATACAAATAAAATAAAACTTTCCTTTCGGAGGGTCAAAAAAGGTGGTTCATTCAAGGCCAAAAGATCCAATAGAGAAGGACAGTGGTCCAGGGGGGAAAAAAAACGGACACAGAGGTTTCTTGTTTAATCCCAAAAATACAGAATCTACCAAACAATGATGCCAGGCTTCTGGTAGGAGGGAGATAAAAAAAAAAATCATAAAAGCATGGGAAGAGATTATTGTAAACCCTTGGGTTTTAAATATTTTTTCAAGGGGTTACGATATTCCATTTAGTCTTCCTCTTCCCATAGAAATTTTCAGAATAACTCCTATTCAGAAATCAACAATCCTACAAGAAAAATTAGAAGAAGGGATTCACAATCTGTAAGCTCAAAAAGCCATTGTATCGGTTCCCCTCTTACAACAAAAAAAGGGATATTATTCAACGATCCTTTTTAGTAAAAAAAAAAAAAACACGATGGGGGATATCGTCTGATAATAAACTTAAAGAGCCTGAACAGATTCATAAAATACGACAAATTCAGAATGTAAACCATAAAATCCACCGTAAATCTATTAAAGGAAGGGGATTTTGGCATCAATGGATCTAAAAAAGCGTATTACCGTATTCCGGTATGCGGAAAAGTTAAAAATGTCAAACCCTTAGCAGTCTTTCTAGGAAAGGAGCTATGTCATTTCCAGTTCCAAGTTCTCCCTTTTGGCATCCCCTCCACTCCGAGGGTATTTACCAATGTAATGTTGGAAGTTGTGGCGCACCTGTTCCAACTCTCTAGCATCCATGCTAGCAGGTGTAGAAAGAGCGGCTAAGATTGCCTCAGACCCCTCTTACCCTGCTCACTCCATCTTCCAGCCTCACTTTTAATGAAATTTGAATCGTCTCTAATGTGTCCTGATTTCTGTTCCAACTCTCTAGCATCCATTGTTGGCGAGTCCGAGTGTGGAACTGGGCCCATTTTACTGCAGGGATGCAAGGTGTCAATGAGCCTAATAGCTTCATGGCCTCTCCGATTGTGCACACAGGCTAACTTAGGCATAAGTGGAAAGGTCTCACAATTCCAATCACTTTCTGTGTTTGAAGAAAAGTCTTCTGAAGAATTGAGTCTAGACGGACTCCTAGAAATATTCAACTCTGGGATGGACAGGGGTTAGATTTTTTTTCCCCGTTTATTATCCAGCTTGTCTGATATAGTGTCTGACAGATTATGAATAGATTGTTTTCCAGGACTGTTTTTGAACTTCCTACGATTAACAAATCATCCAAATAGGGAATTATTAAAATGTTCCTTCTAAAACGTACATACTGTCCTTGTCCTGCACCATCCATACTGTCTGTACTTGTACGGTTTTGTTTGTGTCTGTCAAGCAACTGCCAAGTCAAATTCCTTGTAAATGCAAACTTATTTGGGCAAATAAATTGATACGGATTCTTTTCCACTTTGGGATGATAGACTGGACCCTGTGACAACAGATCTTGACTCCATGGAACCACCCACGGGCTCTGGATTGACAAGAGTTTCAGCAGAGGGAACCATGGCTTTTTTTGGCCACAGAGGAGCTATACAATCACATGTGCCTTGTCTATGCAGAAAGCACAAAACTAACAACATTTTTCTCCCTAAATTCCTCAGACGGGAATATAGGAGTAGACGCACTGTCGCAAAAAAGGGACTTTCAGCTGGCGTAGGCCTTCCCCCTCCCCCTCTTCAGTTGATTTCCAGGGTGCTAATAAAGATCCGCATAGACAAGGCACATGTGATTTTATAGCTCCTCTGTGGCCAAAAAAATCCATGGTTTCCTCTGCTGAAACTCTTGTCAAGCCAGAGACTGTGGGTGGTTCCATGGAGTTAGACTGGACCCTGTGACAACAGATCTTATCATCCCAAAGTGGAAAAGAATCTGAATCAATTTATTTGCCCAAATAAGTTTGCACTTACAAGGAATTTGACTTAGCAGTTGCTTGACAGACACAAACAAAACCGTACAAGTACAGACAGTATGGATGGTGCAGGACAAGGACTGTATGTACGCTTTAGTGGCAATAAACAGGGAGTAGTGTTCGTTTTCAGTTCTATGCTGTAATGTAGGCATCCTCAAACTGCGACCCTCCAGCTGTTGCAAAACTAAAAATCCCAGCATGCCCGAACAGCCTACAGGTATCCGCCTACAGCAGGGCATTGTGGGAGTTGTAGTCTTACAACAGCTGGAGGGCCGCAGTTTGAGGATGCCTGCTGTAATGCTTCCAAGTTATAGCTTTAGCGCTGGTTCTGCATTAAGCAAGGCAACTGCCTGAGGTAAAAAGCTGTTCCTGCTCCTGGAAGTTTTAGTAGCCACTGAACGGTATCTCACTCCTGAAGGCATAGGCTGGAAGATGGAGTGAGCAGGGTGAGAGGGGTCTGAGGCAATCTTAGCCGCTCTTTCTACACCTGCTAGCATGAAGATCCTGCAGGGAAGGTAAGCTACAGCCAATTATCTTTTCCGCTGTTCAGATGATGCGCTGCAGTCTCACCTTTTCTAATACTGAGCGGGAGCCGAACCATACAGTCATAGATGATGTCATGATGGATTTGATGATCGTGGTGTAGAACTGCCCCATAAATTTTTGTGGTAGGCCAAACTTTTTCAGCTGTTGTAGGTGGTACATCCTCTGTTGCGCTTTCTTGATAATAGTGGCAGTATTGTTGTTCCATTTTATGTTGTTGGAAATTGTGGTCCCAAGAAACTTGAATGACTCTACACGGGTTACTGTAGATCCATTTATGATTAGGGGAGGTGAGCTCCTAAAGTCTATCATTATCTCCATGGTCTTAAGAGCATTAAGTTCCAAGTTGTTGTTGCTACACCACGTGAAAAGCAGTGTCACTTCATGCCTATATGCAGACTCATCCCCATTTTGTATGAGACCAACTACTGTTGTGTCATCTGCAAACTTAAGAATCTTGACAGATGGGTCTGTGGAGATGCAGTCATTGGTGTACAGTGAGTAGAGCAGTGGAGAACGCACACAGCCCTGGGGAGCACCAGTACTGAATGTCAAAAAGCTTGAGGTGTGTTTCCAAAGTCTAACCTGCTGTCTCCTGTTGGTTAAGAAATTGGTTATCAATTTGCAGATGGGTTCAGGTATGCGTAGGTGGGAGAGCTTGCTATGTGCAGAGCTGAAATCCACAAATAAAATTCTGGCATAGATTGAGAGCTAGCGTCACCCTAGAGGCCTAGTAAAAACAGACACAGAAGGAAAAAGGGAAAAGATGTGTTGGAGAAGACGATCCACCAAACTTCCAAAGCTCACACAAGGCAGAACTATAACCCGCAAGGGCTATAGGGGGAGAGAGGAATAAATAGCTTCACCAATTACCTAAAGAACAACACATGGGAGGAGGTGGGATTCAGTTCTAACCCACAACAAAACAAACTGTCAGATCGAGTCGCATGCGGCAACTCTGACACATCTCCTCAGAACACCCACAGGGCAGGGTGTGACACCAGCAGGGGATCTATGATGGATTTCAGATGAGCCATTATTAGTTTTTCAAATGCTTTCATGACCAATGATGTAAGGGCAACAGGCCTATAGTCATTTAAACATGTATGTTTTGATTTTTTTAGGAACTGGGACAATGGTTGAGCGTTTAAAACAGGCATGGACCATTGAGAGTTCCCGAGATCATTTTAAATATGTCTGTGAAAAATAAAGGCTAGCTGATCAGCGCAGAATTTCAGACATTTCGCAGACACAGTCTGGGTCGGCTGCTTTCTTAATATTTTGTCTTTTGAAAAGATTGTTTACATCTAATTGGCATAATGATAGTGGATACCATTTTGGGGACCGGTCAGTATATTGTGGCTGACATCCTGTGTTGTGTAGATGCTGAGGCATGCAGGGGGTGGAGACGTTGACTGGCTGGAGTGCTCGGTTTGCCTGTTAGAACAGAGATGCCAATTATGCGAATTGATTAGGAGTGGGTGACTATTGTTCGTTGTATCAAACCTACAATAGAATGTGTTCAGCTTATTTGCAAGCTGCAGGTTGTCTAATGATTGTGGGGCTTTCCTTCTGTAGTTGGTAATTTTGATGTAGAGAGTAGAGACTTCCATATTGTGGAAGACTCCATTGTGCAACAATTTTCTTCAAGTCTTTTTGAATTACCCTTTTTTTCGGCAGTGATGGCCTTCTGCAGTTTGTATCTGGCAGTTTTGTAGAGGACTTTATCACCTGTACGATACGCTCTTTCTTTATTGAGGCAAAGTTTCCTAAGATGCGATGTAAACCAGGGTTTATCATTGTTGTACCTGGTGCACTTTTTGATGGGGGTGTAGGACTCTTCGCAAAAGGTGATATGATGTCACAGCCTCAGTGTATTCATTTAGGTCACTGGTGGATTCTTTGAATAAATGCAGCTCTGTAGTTTTTCTACCGCTTCTCTAGACTACATCTGGCAGCTTGGAACCTGAGAGGGTAACATTGAAGTCCAGGGGCTTATCGGATGCCATAATTGACACCATGTCAGCCAGCAGGAAGGAAGTTACTTCCAAGATTTACTCCAAAATCTGGAAAAGATTCTGTGGTTCGTGTAATCTGTCGGGGAACTCCTCTCAGAGATTCTCTATGCAGGCAATTTTAGGATTCCTGCAAACAGGATTTGAAAAAGGGTTGCGTCCAAATACCTTAAGGGTACATGTATCAGCATTGAGTTCAGTGTTTGATGAAAAAATTGCGGACCATCCATGGGTTGTTCGGTTTTTGAAAGGGGCAGATAGATTAAGGCCCTTAAGACCTACTGTTCCTCACTGGATCTTAATTTAGTTTTGTCAGGCCTGACGAGTTCCCCCTTTGAACCCCCTTTTGGAGGCCTCACTAAAATTTGTTGCCTTAAAAACACAATTTTTAGTAGCAATTACCTCAGCACGTAGAGTAAGTGAGATCCAGGCTCTAAAAATAGTGGAACCATTTTGCATGGTCTTTCCAGACAGGATTGTTTTTAGTCTGGATAATTCCTTCCTTCTTAAAGTGGTATCTAATTTTCACAGACAGGAGGAGATCGTTGTTCCATCTTTTCGTCCAGACCCAAAATAAGATGGAGAGGAGAGAGTTCACAGATTAGACTTACGTAGAGCTATCTTGTACTACTTAGAGACCACAAAGCCCTTTAGGAAAACTGATTGTTTGTGCAGTTCAGTGGGGCACATAAAGGACACAAAGCCACAAATAATTCTTTGTCCAGATGGATAAAAATGCCCATATTGGAATCCTATAAGTCTTTGGGGTATCTCCTCACAAAGTCGTTCACAGCTCACTCTACAAGATCTGTCGCAACATCCTAGGCCGAAAGAGCAAGCGCTTCGTAAGAGCAGATCTGTAGGGCAGCAACATGGTCAATCCCTCACACGTCAGAGTAGATACTAGAGCTAGTCAGGAGCTTTCCTTTGGTAGGAAGGTATTGCATAGTCCCTCCCTGAACAAGATGAATCTGTTATATCTCATGTTATGTCGTCATGGAGGATGAAAGGGAAAAACCATATTACTTACCGGTAATTTCCTTTTCATGAATCCTCCATGACAGCATGGGTCCCCCCCTCCTCCTAAAACAAAAAACAAAGTGTGTATGTATGTATGTATATGATATATAAGTGTAGGATACTATATAGGTGGAGATATGTGTTGGTGTGAATGGAAAAAAAAATGGGAAAAGACTCTCTAAGCTGTTGGTTCAGAAAGGCACTGAGGAGGAGCTGGAGGAGGGTCAGATTCATCTTCCTGTCCATACCTGGTTGGAGGTGGGTCATCTCTCATGGTATGCCGTCATGGAGGATTCATGAAAAGGAAATTACCGGTAAGTAATATTTATTTTATTTTATTTTTTTATCCAGTTACGGACCCTGCTGGCTTTGGCGTCGCTTCAGCCGTCCTCCATACATTTATGGTGGATGTCGGAACATGTCTGTTTCAGTAAAAAACAACTATTCTGTGCTGTTCCTGGAAATGTTTTTAATAATTTGAGAGCGGTTGTTAAAAGTATATTGTTAACAACCCAGACCTTTTGCTATATGTTCAACCTCCTACTAACTACTAAACCCATTATTTATTGCTTTAAGGAATATGTCTACTTTGTAAAGTTTTTGGCTCTTTTACTATGTTAGCAAGTTTAGCACTTGGTACTTGAGTTTTACTCCCTATGACAATGTAGTTAGGTCCCTGCACCCTGCAGCACTGCCTGGCTGTGTGATCCATAGGTTGTACTTGTTAATGGGGACTGGTAAACATGAATACTGACAATAGTAAATGCATGTTAAATCTTTTAGCCTTTTTTTTTTATTTTCATGTGAAATCCTAAACAGTTTGTCTTTGCACTTTCATCAGTCAGTACTTGGAAAATTACCTGTGGTTGAATTACTCACCTGAAGTTTCAAGCAAAGCCTACCTTATGTCCATTTGCTGTATGGTAAATGAGAAATTCCGGGAGAATGTCCCTGCCTGGGAGGTAAGAACTGTAAGGTCTTGACAATTGCGTTATTTAACATGGATGTAATATGTTTGGGCAAATATTCTTTAAATCAGTTAATTTGCTAATTTAATAGAACATGATTCTGGATTCGCTTGAAACTGTGAAATTCTGCATATGACAGACTTAAAACATACCCTTTGCGTAGTGTGACCCTGTAGTAAAGATTTCCTACCGTACATGCTCTCCTTACCGTTCCCGGCTCCTGTGCTGACACTTTCCGAGTCCCCTGCCAGTTTCCGTCCACCGTGCTTTAGAAATGATTGTGTGAGCACGCTGCAGCAAGTAGAGAAGTTCCTCTTGTGTTAATATTTCAGGCTATATTTTTCAGACCTTTAAGAAGAAACCCGAGCAGTTCCCCTCTTTCTTCAAGAGCATTAGAGAGGCGTCCGTGGCTGAAGAATCGGAGACTGACTTCTCCTTACATGAGCGCACAGTTCTGCTTCTGTTCTTAGATCACTGCTTCAACAGCCTGGTAACTGTCTACATGTAGCTCACAGTATAGAGCAGTGATGGCTAACCTTGACACTCCAGCTGTAGTGAAACTACGACTCCCAGCATGCTCCATTTATTTCTACAGAGTTCTGAGAGCAGCCAAGCAAGAGGGGCATCTTGGGAGTTGTAGTTTTACCACAGCTGGAGTGCCAAGGTTAGCCATCACTGGTATAGTGGGTATGCGCGTGCAGGAGTTGTAGTATTATACATGTTACTCTCTTTGGGTAACGCTTGATTATTTTCATAGCTGGTTTTTATTTGAATCATTAGCGGAGAGCTGTGATCAGTGACTGCAGCAGGGAAATGTTGTACCACATTCTGACAGTACAAATGAATGGACCATGACGTTCATATGCTATAATAATGCATGTGGGCAAGACCTGTGCCCATTAAAGAGGAGCCGTCCTTCTTCTGTTGTGGTAACTGCTTGCTTTCACCATATAATAACAATTCCGAGGCATCTTTATGTTTCTCTTTTGTGCTATTCTTTTATTATTCCAGATCCAGATGGGTGTTACCAGTTAGGTGGGCGCTGTTCCTGGACAGTCTGACAGTCTCACAAGTGTACTTTTGATCCACATCCGATCAGCATGTGGACTGAAGGTCCATTCTGCAGCCCCGCAGAATGGATATAACATGTCCTATTCTTGTCTGTTTTCCGGACAAGCATGGGATTGCTACAGGAGGTTAAAAAAAAAAATGGTGGCATGCATTTGGCCTGGATCCGTGTTTACAGGTCTACAATTTGCAGACCACAAAACGGATACAGTTGTGTTCATGAGGCCTTGTAAGAATAGATACTCCAGAACTGCTGTTATAGAGGATCTGTCCTCACTCTTAGGCCCCCTGCACACGATCAGGATTGCGTGCGGATTTTCCGCGCGGATTTGCGTGCGGTAAATCCGCACCGTAGGTCATGTCCATTGTATTCTATGAGAATTTGAAATTCTCAATGCACATGATGCGGATTTTTCGCGCGCGGATTTTGACCTGCGGTGCGGATTTTAAAATCCGCGACATGTCAATTAATTTTTTTTTCCCTGTCCGGATATCTTGCGGATTTTCTCCATTCACTTCAATGGAGAGGCTAAAATCCGGATGGTACACGCACACAGTGCGGATTTTGATGCGGATCCGCATCAAAATCCGCATGTATGTAATAGGAAGGGGAATCAGCCACCATTTTGTGTCTGTTCATTGCAGCAAGAGAAGGAAGCAATATACTACATATAGTATATGGAGACGCAATATACGTCTCCATATACTAGAATGTACTGTCGGATTTGAGAATTACTGTACGTTGAAATCGCAATGCGATTAATTTAACACAAAATAATCGCATGGCGATTTCAACTTGGTACTGCTATATTCCATATTCGCCGAATATGGAATATAGCAGTACTAATGGAGCGTCCCCATCACCATGGGAACGTCTCCATATACTAGAATGTACTGTCGGATTTGAAACGTTGAAATCGCGATGCGATTAATATAACACGAAATAATCGCATGGCGATTTCTACTTAGCACTGCTATATTCCATAGTAGGCTAGAATTAACGAATATGGAACATAACAGTGCTTAAGTTGAAATCGCCATGCGATTATTTCGTGTTAAATTAATCGCATCACGATTTCAACGTACAGTAATTCTCAAATCCGATTCTCAAATGATGTCACAGGAAATGATGTTAAAAAAGGGTGTATTTTTGTTCTAGAGAGATGTTGAAAAAATCTGCATGCAAATCCGCACCAATTAATGCGGATTGACCGCACGGATTTGCCTGTGAACACCTGCGGATTTCAGTGCGGATTCTCCGCACATGAATCCTGAACGTGTGCATGTACCCTCAGGCTTCCTGCACACGATCAGGATTGCATGCGGATAAAATCCGCACCGTAGGTCATGTACATTGTATTCTATGAGAGTTTGAAATTCTCAATGCACATGATGCAGATTTTTTCCGCGCGGATTTAGACCTGCGGTGCGGATTTTAAAATCTGCAGCATGTCGATTTATTTATTTTTTTTCCTGACCGTATTTCCTTCATTCACTTAGTGAAATCCGCATGCAAATCCGCACCAATTAATGCAGATTGACCTCACAGATTTGCCTGCGAATACCTGCGGATTTCAGTGCGTATTCTCCACACATGAATCCTGAATGTGTGCATGTACCCTTAGGGTCCATTCACACGTCTGCAAATGGGTCTGCATCCTTTCCGCAATTTTGCTAAACGGGTGCGGACCCATTCATTCTTTATGGGGACGGAATGGATGTGGCATTTGCGGAGCGCGGCCCTGATCTTCGGGACCGCAGCTCCGCAAAAGATAGAACATGTCCTATTCTTGTCTGCAGCTGCCAACAAGAATAGGCATTTCTATAGGGGTGCTGGGCGGGTGTGTTGCGGATCCGCAACACACCATCGACGTGTGAATGGAGCCTTAAAGGGGCGGGCTTCTGTGAAGGTCAAAGTTAAGGGGATGGGCTGCTGTGGAGGTCCTGCTGAGTGCAGGAGCGCACGGCGTCATGGGTTGCTATGACGCCGTGCGCTCCCTGCTGCCGCCACAGTACAGTAATATTTATTAGCCTCCTTAAGGGCTAGAACCCTTGTCATATTCACCCTAATAGAGCTCTATTAGGGTGAATAGGACTTTTAAACTCTCCCTGCTGCCCTGTGCATAGTGCACACAACAGCAGGGAGCTGAGTCCCCTCCCCTAATCAGTGCCATTCACAGATCCCCCTCCCCTAATCAGTGCCATTCACAGATACCCCTCCCATAACAGAGCCGTCCACAGATCCCCCTCCCATAACAGAGCCGTCCACAGATTCCCCCCCCCCCCATAACAGAGCCGTCCACAGATTCCCCCCCCCCATAACAGAGCCATCCACAGATCCCCCTCCCCTAATCGGTGCCATCCACAGATCCCCCTCCCCCTAATCAGTGCCATCCACAGATCCCCCTCCCCTAATCGGTGCCATCCACAGATCCCCCTCCCCTAAATAGTGCCTTCCACAGATCCCCCTCCCCCTAATCAGTGCCATCCACAGATCCCCCTCCCCCTAATCAGTGCCATCCACAGATCCCCCTGCCCTAATCGGTGCCATCCACAGATTCCCCTCCCCTAATCGGTGCCATCCACAGATCCCCCTCCCCCTAATTGGTGCCATCCACAGATCCCCCCCCCCCCTCCCCCTAATCGGTGCCATCCACAGATCCCCCCCCTCCCCCTAATCGGTGCCATCCACAGATCCCCCCCCCCTCCCCCTAATCGGTGCCATCCACAGATCCCCCCCCCCTCCCCCTAATCGGTGCCATCCACAGATTCCCCCCCCCTCCCCCTAATCGGTGCCATCCACAGATCCCCCCCCCCCTCCCCCTAATCGGTGCCATCCACAGATCCCCCCCCTCCCCCTAATCGGTGCCATCCACAGATCTCCCCCCCCCCCCCCCCCCCCCGACGCTCACAGGAGCACATTTATAAACTAAACAGTAACTTTAATCAGCGACTCTTTACTTGTATACCGTACTCTGTCTTAGCTCCGGTAACAGCAGGCAGGGCGGGCGCCGCCTAGTGGGAGGAGCAGGCGCGTGACGTCAGTGAGCGAGCGCCGCCCGCCCGCACTGCCTGCTGTTACCGGAGCTAAGACAGAGTACGGTATACAAGTAAAGAGTCGCTGATTAAAGTTACTGTTTAGTTTATAAATGTGCTCCTGTGAGCGGGGTGGCCCTGTATATTCTAACCCCCAGGCAAGCGTCCCTGTCACCATCGGATTTGAGTTTTCACGCTCTCACTGAGATCGCACAAATTTATATCGCATATCGCCTATATCGCCCACCCCTAGATGCAACATAGAAAAGCACGATCGACTCTTTATTTCTATACAGTAAAAGAAGGGGCTTATGGATACAAGTGACGTGTATGCTGGGAGCTTTCTAGGTCCATATGATTAGCATCAAAATCAAGCGTGTACAGAGCATGAACACAGAGGGGGTCATTTATCATTTGAGGTCGTTTTCATGTCACTTACAGCTGGTTCACATTGTGTGGGTGCACCAAATTTATGAAATGGTGCACAGTTCTCATGTATTTGGTGCAAGGCATTGTGTTTGCGGACCATATGCGGAACTATTCATTTCAATGGGTCCTCCAAAAAAAACAAACGGAAGTTACTCCGTGTGCATTCGGTTTCCGTATGTCCGTTCTGCAAAAATATAGAACCTGTCCAATTATTGTCCGCATTACGGACAAGGTTAAGGCTGTTCTATTATGGGCCACATGCATGTCATCCGTATTTTTTGTGGATCCATGTTTTGCGGACAGCAAAATACATACCGTTGTGTGCATGAGCCTTAAAAAAATACACTAGGGGGTGTTTCAAGTGCCTTTTCTGTGACCTTTCAAGTGCCGCAGACAGTAAATGTGCCATAATCCAGGTCTAATCTCACTTTTAACTCTTAAAGGCTTTGTACACCTTCACAGGCCTTTTTTATGATTGTATTTTACTCATTTTTGGCAAAAAATTATTTTTTCTATTGGCCTTTATTAAAAATATTAAGCTGTTCTGTTACAAGGGGTTAACTTTTTTTTTTTTTCTAGCTGTGACTGGTACTTTCACTTTGTGCTGTCATCTAATAAACCTTATCCCTAAACTACTGAGAGGTCATAAACACTTATTTAAGCCACATTCTTATCAGTAAGATAAGAACTGAGCTATAATGAGTATTTAGGAAGTCAGAGAGCAGACGGAAAAGTGAGAAAATCCACAGTCTACTACTACAGCATCTCGGCTCTGTACAAAAAAAAGGGCTCCATATTTTTAATAAAGACCAATAAAAAAAAAAAAAATAAGCTCAAAATGAGTACAATGCAATGAAACAAAATTGGCCCAAAGGTGTACACAGCCCTAAACATAGACCATTGTGAAAAGTGGGGAGGGTCATGAAATGACTTTTGTACACCACAAAACTGACATCTGATTTCATAAATGACCCCCAGAAAGTTTATAAGTGACCCTACACTTAAAGGTTTACCTGAAAGACATCAAATTTGGTAGGATTCAGCACTGTTGAATAGGATGTTTTTTTAATAACCTGATGTGTCTTTTTTGCAGGAAGTTGACTTAATCCGTGGACAGATCCAGCAACTGATATCCCTGCCTATGTGGATCTGCCTGCGGCCTGTAAGTTTTAGAAGCAATCACCATTTGCTGTCCTTTCCCATTATTTTGGCACGGACTCGCTTCATAACATGTGTCATTTACTAACGTGCTACTGCTAACGTCTTACATCCGTAGACTCGACTGGAACAGGAATTGAAGAAAACGCCAAAGCTGAAAAAGTTCTGGAACCTTATAAAGAAAACTGATGAGAAAATGGATGAAAAGGCTCGTGCACTGTACGTGATTATAGATACACATCATGATGCTCTTGCTGCTGCCTTTTTAGTGTGTGGTCTGTAGGTTGGGTGGTAGTGCTGCGGGTACACAGTATGCACATACACTGAAAGGTCTTTCACCTCTCCATGCTTTATTCACAATGCTCTTTTTGCTATCAAAATTGCAGAGCCACCCAGGAAAAGAAATTTTTATGGCATCTTATACAGAGATTCCTGTCTGTTCTTCAGTCAATCCCAGCAACAGGTTTGTGTCAGTTTTTATGCTGCGTGGTCACTGTACAGCAGGTGTATTTAGTCCTATTGTAGAGTATACTTTCCATCAAAAACTTGACTGTGCCCCTATATGCTTATGTGCAGTAATCGTACTTCATATTTCTGTAGTAAGTTCAGTTATTTTTGCTCCAGACCTCTCTAATCTTCATAGCTCACACTAAGAAATGGCCAGAGGAAGAGAAGGTGCTTATAGGGTAAATGCTGTTTAATAAAAAAGTATAATGGAAATCAAATTGCCAGGTAAGCCAGGATACAGACTGCCATAAATGGCAGCATGTATTCTGCCGACTGATTCAAAGACAGCCATCACATCTAAAACAATTTCCATGTAATCCCCACCTCTCCATTATAGCTCCTCGGTCCATATCAGTCCTACATTGTCCCCGCTTTGTTCCCTCACACCATCCCCTCGCTTCCCTCATAACAGCATCCATTCCATTCCATTCTCCCCACCTCCTGTCCTCCACTACAGCTGACAGCCACGCTCCTTGGCCCATCCCTCCTTCTGGCCGCCCCACCAATCGGAACCAGACGGATGCATTAGCGCGTCATAGCCCCGCCCACTCCACTCCTCCTATCGCTCCCCTCTTCAGCCTGCTTTACCATAACACCGCCGAACGTACGACCACGTGCAGGGACCAGGCGGCAGTGCTCCAGCTCATCCATTTGCTGCAGCGCTTCAGTTACCAATACCCATTCTCTATTCCCCCACCACAGGTCGGATCCATCTTGTCCACACATTACACTACAGTTATACCCACCTCAACCACATTCCTCCCACCGCAGACATACAGCTCCTTTCTCCTTACCCTCTTCTACTCACTCCAGCTCTCTCCTGCAACTCCTGACACCAGCTGATCTCTTCCTGCCAGGAGAACTAGAGCAGGCTCCTCCCAGTTGAGTCGAAAATCTGACGATACTGGAGCCTATACCGGGAGAACGGAGCGGCGCCCAGGGATAAGAGTAAGTGCAGGGAGATCCCTGGGCGCCGCTCTCCATGTCAGCATACTTGGTTTAGATTTTTTATTGTAATGAAAGGTCCTCTTTAAGCTTTTTTTTTTTCTTTTCTTTTGCATGGGATGTCAAAAAACGTGTAGAAAATTTCAACCTTTACATTTTGAGTCCACAGTGCACAAAAGGTAGAAATGTAGTAGAAACGTGGGTCAAATCACGCTGCAATATTTTTTTGCAGTTTGTGGGTCTGATTCACATTGCTGGTACAGTAAATCACTTGTATTTTAGTTGCTGATCAGTATAGGGTTGTATAAAGAGATTATTTAGCTTCAGGAGGGTGTTGTATATGCTGTTCATGACGGAGATGTCTGTTCATTCTCTAGGTTCCGTCTCTATGGAGAAAGTGCATTACTGTGAGCGTTTCATAGAACTCATGATTGACCTAGAGGTACAGTGTGATGAGCTTAATTGTAACTTTTGGGATCAGTCTCTATGCTCTGTTTACTGCATGTGGTCTTGGTATTATTAGATGTAGCTTGGTTTAGTCCATAATTTATGTTTTGCTTTGGTAACCTGGCTGCCCTACCTCCCCTGCACCATCTCCATTAGTTCTCATCTTCAAACAGTTGAGCTGCACTTTTTTTTACTCTTATCATTTTAGGTGTAACTACCGTTAATAATTCCATTTTCATCCTGTAGGCTTTACTTCCCACACGTCGCTGGTTTAATACAGTGCTGGATGACTCCCACCTTGTCGTCCATTGCTACTTATCCAACCTCTGCAAGAGAGAGCAAGAAGGACACTTGTTTTCTCAGGTGCCTTGTGTTTTATGTCACTTTTTAAAATGTATGTATTTTTTCTAAACTTGGTTCACACTGTAACATCTGTCCAACAGCTCCTGGATATGTTAAAGTTTTACACTGGCTTTGAAATCAATGACCAAACGGGAAACGCCCTCACGGAGAATGAGATGACTACTATTCACTATGATCGTATCACCTCACTGCAGGTACGTCTACATTTTCAGCTGTGTATTATTTCAGATGTCATTTTTTATACTGAAAGGATTGAGGATTTTTCATGTTCCTTAAAGGGGTTATTCTATGATTAATGTAAAAAATTTAAATCAGACATCATGTAGTAACATGACAATCTCTTTCTAACAAAGCTAGAACCCTGTACCACACATGGATCCAGAGATCTCTACATTCATTGCTCTGCTAGATCCCCGGGGGTGGGATCCACTTTGTCGGGGGTCCGGGGTGCTACTCCCCCTTTCTCTTGTTCCCCTCCCTCCTTTCTCTCCCCCTGGGGTCCTTTTCTCTTTTCCCTGGCCACTCCGCTTCCTTTGCGGCCTCCTCCCAGCCTCCCATCTACTTTAGTTCCTAGCTTCTGCCGGGACTAGGCCGCTTTTTCTCCGGCCCGACCCGGGCCCCTGGTGCTCCTTTTGCTCTGTTTTTCCCCTCCCTTAACGTCGCTCCTACTCAGGAGCCCCCCTCACCTGTTTTGTTAATTGCGGTGGGCCCCCGGTCTCCCGCAGTTCCAGCCCGCCGACGGCACACCTTTTCAGCCACCTTATTAATCGAGGCCCCGGCTTCCACCACGCCTAGGCCGTGTTCTCTCCTGCCCCCTTCCCTCGCTTCCCGGGCTTTTGTTAGCCCCTCCCTGCTCCTCTTGGTTTCTATGAGGTGCTCCCCCTCCTCCTAGGCTAGCCAAGCGCGGGCTTTAACCCTGTGGGCGCTGGTTTTCTAGAAGAAATAGCCTCCATCTTGCCAGCAGGGGGGTCTTTTCTCTCTGAGATTCTGCAGCTGCTGCAGCACCTCTTTGGGGACTCGGCCCATGGGATCCAGTAAACAGCCTTTGGCTGGCTGCTTTCTTTTTCAGACTCCCTTTCAGCCCTCATGTCCTCTTTCTGAGGACTCCCATTCGCATGTATTTGGGGGTGCCTGTTGAGATAAAGGGTTGCCACGCTGTCAGCCTGTCCCAGTTTATGCGCAGTAGCCTCTTCCCTGTCCCAAGCCATAGGGAATCCTGTCTGACTCTCCCAGTTTATGGCAAAGTCGCTGCACCGACTGCCTGACCAAAAATTGCGGCTACCTCTGCCCTTCCAGGGACCCTTCCGCAGATGGGGCACACTCTGCTTGGTCCCGCAGACGACATCCTCGGCATCCTCGGGTCACTCCCAGGACAAGTTTGAGGCTGGTGACAAACCCTTCCCTGCCATTCCATCCGCTGCCTCGGGGGACACCTCTGCTCAGATTCTCTCTCGGTAACAGAGCATCAGGCGGTCTTCCACCATACAGCTTCTCTCTGGGTGGTTAACCCCTTAAGGACCGGGCTCATTTTCACCTTAAGGACCAGGCCATTTTTTGCAAATCTGACCAGTGTCACTTTAAGTGGTGATAACTTTAAAACGCTTTGACTTATCCAGGCCATTCTGAGATTGTTTTTTCGTCACATATTGTACTTCATGATACTAGTAAAAAAAAGTCAAAAAAATTAATTTTTTTGCATAATAAAATACCTAATTTACCAAAAATTTGGAAAAATTAGCAAATTTCAAAGTTTCAGTTTCTCTACTTCTGTAATACATAGTAATACCCCAAAAAATTGTGATGACTTAACATTCCCCATATGTCTACTTCATGTTTGAATTATTTTGGGAATGATATTTTATTTTTTGGGGATGTTACAAGGCTTAGAAGTTTAGAAGCAAATCTTGAAATTTTTCAGAAATTTACAAAAACCCAATTTTTAGGGACCACTACAGCTCTGAAGTCACTTTGCGAGGCTTACATAATAGAAACCGCCCAAAAATGACCCCATTCTATAAACTACACCCCTCAAGGTATTCAAAACTGATTTTACAAACTCCGTTAACCCTTTAGGTGTTGCACAAGAGTTATTGGCAAATGGGGATGAAATTTGAGAATTTCATTTTTTTGCCTAATTTTCCATTTTAACCCATTTTTTCCACTAACAAAGCAAGGGTTAACAGCCAAACAAGACTGTATCTTTATTGCCCTGACTCTGCTGTTTACAGAAACACCCCATATGTGGCCATAAACTACTGTACGGCCACACAGCGGGGCGTAGAGTGAAAGGTGCGCCGTATGGTTTTTGGAAGCCAGATTGTGCTGGACAGTTTTTTTGACACCATGTCCCATTTGAAGCCCCCCTGATGCACCCCTAGAGTAGAAACTCCATAAAAGTGACCCCATCTAAGAAACTACACCCCTCAAGGTATTCAAAACTGATTTTACAAACTTTGTTAACCCTTTAGGTGTTGCACAAGATTCAATGGAAAATAGAGATATAATTTCAAAATTTCACTTTTTTGGCAGATTTTCCATTTTAATATTTTTTTTCCAGTAACAAAGCAAGGGTTAACAGCCAAACAAAACTCATTATTTATGGCCCTGATTCTGTAGTTTACAGAAACACCCCATATGTGGTCGTAAACTACTGTACGGGCACACGGCAGGGCGCAGAAGGAAAGGAATGCCATACGGTTTTTGGAAGGCAGATTTTGCTGGACTGGTTTTTTGACACCATGTCCCATTTGGAGCCCCCCTGATGCCCCCCTAGAGTAGAAACTCCATAAAAGTGACCCCATCTAAGAAACTACACCCCTCAAGGTATTCAAAACTGATTTTACAAACTTTGTTAACCCTTTAGGTGTTGCACAAGATTCAATGGAAAATAGAGATACAATTTCAAAATTTCACTTTTTTGGCAGATTTTCCATTTTAATATTTTTTTTCCTGTAACAAAGCAAGGGTTAACAGCCAAACAAAACTCATTATTTATGGCCCTGATTCTGTAGTTTACAGAAACACCCCATATGTGGTCCTAAACTACTGTACGGGCACACGGCAGGGTGCAGAAGAAAAGGAATGCCATACGGTTTTTGGAAGGCAGATTTTGCTGGACTGGTTTTTTGACACCATGTCCCATTTGAAGCCCCCCTGATGCACCCCTAGAGTAGAAACTCCAAAAAAAGTGACCCCATTTTAGAAAGTACGGAATAGGGTGGCAGTATTGTTGGTACTAGTTTAGGGTACATATGATTTTTGGTTGCTCTATATTACACTTTTTGTGCGGCAAGGTAACAAGAAATAGCTTTTTTGGCATGTTTTTTTTTTTTTTGTTATTTACAACATTCATCTGACAGGTTAGATCACGTGGTAATTTTATAGAGCAGGTTGTCACGGACGCGGCGATACCTAATATGTATACAATTTTTTTTATTTATGTAAGTTTTATACAATAACTTCATTTTGAAAACCAAAAAATTGTTTAGTGTCTCCATAGTCTAAGAGCCATAGTTTTTTCAGTTTTTGGGTGATTATCTTGAGTAGGGTCTAATTTTTTGCGGGGTGAGATGACAGTTTGATTGGCACTATTTTGGGGTGCATATGACTTTTTGATCGCTTGCTATTACACTTTTTGTGACGTAAGATGGCAAAAAATTGCTTTTTTTACACAGTTTTTTTTTTTTTTTTTTTACGGTGGTCACCTGAGGGGTTAGGTCATGTGATATTTATATAGAGCCGGTCGATACGGACGCGGCGATACCTAATATGTATACTTTATTTTTATTTATGTACATTTTACACAATGATTTTATTGTTGAAACCAAAAAAAATCATGTTTTAGTGTTTCCATAGTCTAAGAGCCATAGTTTTTTCAGTTTTTGGGCGATTATCTTGAGTAGGGTCTCATTTTTTGCGGGATGAGATGACGGTTTGATTGGTACTATTTTGGCGTACATGCGACTTTTTTGATCACTTTTATTACCTTTTTTGGGAAGTAAGGTGGGCAAAATTTCAATTTTCTCATAGTTTTTATTTTTTTATTTTTATGGCGTTAACTGTGCGGGGAAAGTAACATGACCATTTTATAGATCAGGTCGTTACGGACGCGGCGATACCTAATATGTGTAGTGTATTTTATTTTTTTAATTTTTATTCAGTGATAAATGTTTTTTTTTTTTATCTTAACTTTTTTCACTTTTTATTTGATTTTTTTGACCCAGACCCACTTGGTTCTTGAAGATCCAGTGGGTCTGATGTCTGTAAAATACAGAACAGAACCTATATAGGTTTCTGCACTGTATTTTACTTACACTGAACAGGTCTATGCTTTCAGCACAGATCTGTTCAGCACCATGGACAGCAGGACGCCTGATCAGGCGTCCTGTTGCCATGGGAACCTTCCCCGTCTGCTCAGTTATGGTCAGAACTTCGCAGACGGGGAAGGGTAAGGACGGGGTTCTGGGGGGGCTGTCTGGGGGCTCTCTCCTTCTCCCATCGGGGGGCTGCAAAGGCACAGCAGCCCCCCGATCGGAGAGGGAGGGAGCTCCCTCTTACTGTTAACCTTTTCCATACAGCGGTCCGTACGGACCGCTGTATGGAAAGGGTTAAACGGCTGACATCGCATCAACGATGTCAGCCGTTTATACCAGGGTGCCAGCAATGTGCTGGCACCCTGGTATACCCACTGTACACCAACGATTATGCAATGGGAGGCGGGCGGGGGATCGCGATCCCGCCTGCCGCACCGCCCGCCTCCCGCAACGCCCCCACTGCATGCGACACCCCCCCTGCACCACCCGCCGCCATCAAATCGTGCAGGGGTGCAGGGGGGGGTTAACAATATTGATTTCGGGCACTCTGAAGTTTCTGATCCCCGCGGTCAGGGACCGCGGGGATCAGAAACGGCAAAAAGCGCAGCAAACCGCAGGTCTGAATTGACCTGCGGTTTTCTGCGATCGCCGATACGGGGGGGTCAAATGACCCCCCCCTGCGTTGTTACGGGATGCCGGCTGAATGATTTCAGCCGAAATCCCGTTCCGATTAACCCCAGCGGCGCCGGAATTAAGATTTTAAGTTAGGACGTACCGGTACGCCCTTGGTCCTTAAGGACTCGGGAAATAGGGCGTACCGGTACGCCCTATGTCCTTAAGGGGTTAAAGACAAATGTCCACTGAGGAGCCTCTCCTCTTCAGGGTTGGTATCCCCTCTAGTGGACTTTTGGTTGGCGATCCCCTAGCTGCACACAGGTAAGTCAGTCCGCCACGTGGTTAGCATTCCGGCACACCTACGTGGGGTCCCAGTTACGTACACCTTCCCCTTAACAGAGGGGTACTTGTACCACTACCAAATGCTGTACCAAGCACTTCAGCTCTCTCTCTGTACCAGGGGCTATATTCAACACGCTCTCCTAGTCGGAGAGTGTTCCCGCCAGGCGCTGTAGCCAAAACAGCTATTCTGGTGCTAGTGTGCGACATGCAACCATATATGTACAGAGGGGACCCTGGTTTACCAGAGTGAGTGCCTGAAGCCATTACAGTACACTATGCAGCCGTATCCGTGCAGCTACATTGCTCCCTTCATAGGTAGAAAACCTGTACCATCTCCAGATGCTGTAGTTATTACACCTGTCTGGTGCGCCATCTCCAGATGCTGTAGTTATTACACCTGTCTAGTTCTCTGGTGCTCCATCTCCAGATGCTGTAGTTATTACACCTGTCTAGTTCTCTGGTGCTCCATCTCCAGATGCTGTAGTTATTACACCTGTCTGGTTCTCTGGTGCTCCATCTCCAAGGGCTGTAGTTATTACACCTGTCTAGTTCTCTGGTGCTCCATCTCCAGATGCTGTAGTTATTACACCTGTCTAGTTCTCTGGTGCTCCATCTCCAAGGGCTGTAGTTATTACACCTGTCTAGTTCTCTGGTGCTCCATCTCCAGATGCTGTAGTTATTACACCTGTCTGGTTCTCTGGTGCTCCATCTCCAAGGGCTGTAGTTATTACACCTGTCTAGTTCTCTGGTGCTCCATCTCCAGATGCTGTAGTTATTACACCTGTCTGGTTCTCTGGTGCTCCATCTCCAAGGGCTGTAGTTATTACACCTGTCTAGTTCTCTGGTGCTCCATCTCCAGATGCTGTAGTTATTACACCTGTCTGGTTCTCTGGTGCTCCATCTCCAAGGGCTGTAGTTATTACACCTGTCTGGTTCTCTGGTGCTCCATCGCCAGATGCTGTAGTTATTACACCTGTCTGGTTCTCTGGTGCTCCATCTCTAGATGCTGTAGTTATTACACTTGTCTGGTTCTCTGGTGCTCCATCTCCAAGGGCTGTAGCCATTACACTTGTTCTAATGTGCACCGAGCAGCCACATTGCTCCCTTCATAGGTAGAGTACCTGTACCATCTCCAGATGCTGTAGTTATTACACCTGTCTGGTTCTTTGGTGCTCCATCTCCTGGGGTTGTAGCCATTTCTTATGCCTGGTTCTTGTGTGCACCAAGCAGCCACATTGCTCTCTTAAGAGGTAGCAGTACCTGTACCATCTACAGATTTGCTGTAGCCGTTACACCTCTCTGGTTATATTGTGCATCATGCAGCTCTATTTCTCCCTTACCAGGCGAGGTATAGAGGCCATCTTCTAATGCGGTAGCCATTGCACTTCTCTGGTTCTAGTGCGTACCACGCAGGCATCGCTCCCCTCTGACGTGGAGTTCCTGTGCCATCTCCTGATGCTGTATCCTTTACACCTGTCTGGTTTTAAGTCTGCACTACACAGCCATATTTTTCGCTTATTAGGTAGAGTACCTGTACAGCCTCCATACATTTCCAAATGCTTTAGCTATGTTCCACTCATTATATTGAGCACCATGCAGCCACATTACTCCTATTATAGGCGGAGTATTTGCAGTATCTCACTCTGTTCTGCTTCTAGCATACATGGCATACCTGGTATCCATATGTCCCCCCCTTCCTGGGCGGAGTAGAGTTGCTCTGTTAGTTTCAGTATATGGCTGGCCTGTTCAGATCTGACACCAGGTACAGTTCCTTCCTGAACCAGGCCCTCTAGTCTTCTTTGCCTCTGTACTGGGAATGATTTTTACTTCATTGCCTGACGCACTATTGAACAAGACTTCCCAGTCCTGTTGTACAGCAGAGGTTTGCTCTCCCTCCATTAGGAGGTTGTTAGCTGGCATGCTAGAATTGTTCTTTGTCAACCCCGTAAAGTACTACTGCATGCTGCACAGCCGTGTTACCCCATTTCATGATGGAGTACTCACGTTGATTTTACTGCTTCTCTGCTTTCTATTCAGAGTTACATGGCACAGTCCTTGCAGAGTACAGGGGTCATCACTGGATGTTCTATCCTGCAAGAGTATGCAGCGTGGTGAGCACCAGCCGCTACTGCAGTTTTGGGTCATCGCTGTATGTCCTCCATACAGAATCCCTTTGGGCGGTCAATGACATGCGTCTTCGCTGGACGTCCTCTTAGATGCCTGTGACAGGACTTGTGAATGCCACCCACCTACTGGTGGGTGGACTTTTCCGCTGCTTGCTCTGGTATCGGACATGGTCCCGTACCTCTTACATGGTCCGGGTGTTCTTGGTACTCCCTTATGTTCTCAGATTAGTTGTGCTACATGACAGAAGGGCCGTTCCCTTGGACCTGGCCATTTTCTGCCCCTGTCAGTTTCTATCCCCTTCCCTGGGGGTTTCATTGTGCTCTGCTGGTAGCTGGTTTCTACATGTCTGTGTAGTCTCTCCCGGCTTCCACTGCTGACTTCTGCATCCTTTCTGACATATGGATGTTTGGCAATTCTTTTACCAAATCCTGTACTTCTGGGACAGTGTTATACAGTTTGCTGGTCACTACACTTGGGATGGTTGGTCACCCATGGCCGATGTTGTTTCCTTGATTTTTCTGGCTATCGCTGTCCTTAGGTGGTCCAGTTCTTTGGACCCTTCTTGAGCCCCTGTCTGGATAATCCTGCTTGGAGTCCCTGACCCCACTCTTTTTCTTAGACAATCTAGATGGCCGCTTCCTTCTGGGGAAGCTACCTATGGCCTTTTGACAACACCGGCTCTGTATGACAGCTGCTTCTTTGGACCCGGTTTGGTCTTTTTCCCTCCTGGGTCCTCATACGTTGTTGCCTTCTTGAAATTCTAACCTCTCTTCCCATCCCTCCAGGTCAAGTACCTGGTACCCAGTTGGTTAGTGCTATGGTTTGCAGTGTACATCGTATTGGGCACTTTTGGTACAGAGCTTTCCCTCGTTTGGAGAACTGTCCTTAGGCTGTTTGGAGTCCTCTCCTTCTGCTCCAATATATCTCAGACCAGTGGGTCTCCGCTTGTATTACCAGGGCCTGCGACTGGTTCCTTTTTTCCCTGTTAGTTTATGTGGCCAGGGAATTCTCTGGTCTTAGGCTGGGTTTACACGGGCGTCACGTTTTGGCTCAGGGTGCGTCCCGGGTGCAATGCAGCAAACCCGCGCGAGTAGGTACCCAATTAAAATTTGTTTTGACTGCGATTGCGTTCGTAGTTCAGTTTTTATCGCGTGGGTGCAATGCGTTTTGCACGCGCGTGATAAAAAACTGAATGCGGTACCCAGACCCGAACTTCTTCACTGAAGTTCAGGTTTGGGTTCGGTGTTGTGTAGATGTAATTATTTTTCCTTATAACATGGTTATAAGGGATAATAATAGCATTCTTTAATACAGAACGCTTAGTACAAGGTCAATTGAGGGTTAAAAAATAAAAAATAACTCTCCTCCTCCAATTGATCGTGTAGCTGCCGGTCTGCTGTTCTTTCTTCAGGGCCTGTCAAAGGATCTATGGTGACGTCACTAAGCTCATCACATGGTCCATCACCACGGCGATGGACCATGTGATTGACCATGTGATGTGACGTCACCACAGGTCCTTTAGCCTGCACCTCATGATTAAAGAAGTAAGAAGAGATCGGCAACTACGCGACCAAGAGGAGGAGGTGAGTTAATTTATTTTTATTTTTTAACCCTCAATTGACCGTCTACTAAGCATTCTGTATTAAAGAATGCTATTTATTTTTTAACCATGTTATAAGGGAAAATAATACCGTGAATAGACTGTCATCTTAGCAACCATGCGTGAAAATTGCACAGCATCCTCACTTGCTTGCGGATGCTTGCGATTTTCACGCAGCCCCATTCACTTATATGGGGCCTGCGTTGCGTGATAAACTCACAATATAGAGCATGCTGCGATTCTCATGCAACGCACAGGTGATGCGTGAAAATCACTGCTCATGTGCACAGCCCCATAGAAGTGAATGGGTCCGGATTCAGTGCAGGTGCAATGCGTTCACCTCACACATTGCACCCCCGTGGAAATCTCGCCCGTATGAACTCAGCCTTACATTTCACAGCGATATTATGTCTTTCAGAGGCTTGTTCCTCGCCTCCTCTGTATGGGAACCAGGTCTTTACGTTCCCTTCCCCTGACCATTACCTAGACCCCCCTCCTCCGGTGGTTGGCTGTTTTCTCTGGCAGGTTTCCACCTTCTCTTGGGTGTTTCTCTTTCCTTGCTGTGAAAGGAGGCTCGCTCCTCCCTTCCCTTGTGAGTCTTTTGTTATGATTTTTCTCACGCATTTAGCCTCCAGTGCTTCTTTGTTTCCTCTCTACCCTGGCTTTTTCATGTAGTGCAGGCCGTTTTTTGGGTCTGAGACAACTTTAAGTTTTTTAGTTTTTTCTTTGGTTGAGGACTGCTTCCGTCCTTTTTTCAGGCATTTTATCTCCTGCCAGGCACCCTCATAGTCTATTTTGTCTTGTTGGGTCTGTCCTCTTAGGGCTTCTCCTCCTGGAGTTTCCTTATCTATGCAAAGCGCTAGGTTGTTTCCAACAGACGTTGCTGGGCTACTCTCCTGTTTCCTCAGGGGGAGGCCCGATTCTTCTAGATCCTTCCTTGGGCTCTCTAGTGCACTCTTGGTCAACTCTTGATTCTCGTGCAGGACACCTAGCCCTGCTCCTTATCCTATAGCGCTTTATTTTTTCCCACCTTGGGTGGAGTTGGGAGTTTCCCTTAGATCTTTCTTGCAGGCCTTGTTTCCCATGCACCTGCCCTTGGGATCCTGATGGTCTCCCATATTTTTTATTTTTCTTTGGAACCATATCATGCTAGGGTCTCTCCTGGTCCTGTTGGGTCACATGGTTCCTCTGCACCTGTGCATCCTTCTTTTTGCATGAGCTTTCAATCCCACCCTCGAGGACTGCTTTAGGATGTCCCATGGTGCTGTGTCCCCCAATGCCATTAACGAGAAAAATAGATTTTTGTATTTACCGTAAAATCCGTTTCTCGTTCAATGCATTGGGGGACACAGATCCCACCCTCTGTTTTTACTTACTCTCCCTGTCACCGGGCTGCTGTTCTCTTTTCTTTTCCCAGTCCAGGACATGTTGGTTCTTCGCTTTTGTTTCTCTCTCCTACTGCTATTGATACAAACTGAATAGCAGCCTAGTGCTGTAGAGAGTGTAGCCCACCTGGGCGGAGCCAACCTTTTTTGATATCTAGTGCCTCCTAGTGGTAGCTGGGCGTATACCCACGGTGCTGTGTCACCAATGCATTAAACAGATTTTACGGCAAGTACAAAAATCCATTTTTTACCACAGCTATGTATCTATGCAAACAGGTTGTTAGGGAGGTTGCTGGTGACAGATTCACTTAAACTTCAGTGTTTTTGTTCATTCTCAGCTTGACTATCTTTTTGGTAATAAAAAAAAAGTTTGCTATGACCCAAGTAACCCAAGAATTAAGCAGAGCTCAAGCAAAGAAATCATGTCCACATGTGATCTGTTGTCCTTCTCGCACTTTTGTCCACGCAGAGAGCAGCTTTCGCTCACTTCCCAGAGCTCTACAATTTTGCTCTTTCCAATGTGGCGGCTGTGGATACTCGGGAATCCCTTGTGAAGTGCTTTGGGTCTTTAAGGTAAGTGAAGAAAAGCTGCCCATTGCACTCTTATTCTTGCATCCATCAGTGTATTATACACTTGCATTAGTGTCAGGCCAATTTATCGGATAACTATGGAATGTTACCCGCTCGCTGACATCTGTATCTGACTTTGCTTTTGATCAAAGAGACATATGGGAGAGTAGATCTCCTGAGCGTGATGCAGGTTTTGTGTCTTAGATATATGGGTATAAAATGTGTATTCACTTATAGTACACATCAGTGGAAATGTTCCCAAGTTGCACAACATCAGGGGTGGACTGACCGTAGATACTACCAGAAATTCCCCTATGGGCCTTCCTTATGTCTGCTGGCTAGGTACGTAACGATCTGATGCTCTAAGTACTAATTAATGCTAGGAGCATCAGGTACTTATGCTCCTAGGCTGGCATCAAGGTCCTGAATTCAATTGTATCACCATCCCCAGCGTGCTTCTTCAGGATGTTCCTTCTCTTGTGTCAAGGGCTTAGTGATCCCTCTGTTTTACAAGGAAAGGTTGAGCAGCTGCCCTGTTGATTTACACAGTACACCTTAGAGCTTTTTGTATCAAAAGGATGAGGATAATTGAAATTAGTCAAACAATGATGAATAGGAATCTCACACTTAAAAAAGGGGTTCTGCAGCAGCTGAGGTTGGTAATATAAGGAATAAAAGGATATTTAGTGAAATGTGTAGGTTCACTAAGTCTACATCTTCAAACTTACAGTGTATGCCCAGCCATGGAAACAGGAAAGTCTGTGGCGCTCTTCTCCGTCACTGTGACAAGATGCCCATACCATATTCTTTGCTATAGAATCCTCCAACTGCTTATTTTCTCACATGAGATAATGCTGCAGGACACACAGTGTAACATAGAATAAATGTTTTTTGTAGCATATTATAACATCTGCTATGGCAGGGATGGCCAACCTGCGGCAAAACTACAACTCCCAGCATGCCCAGACAGCCTACCGCTATCAGTCTACAGCAGGGCATGGTGGGAATTGTAGTTTTACAACAGCTGGAGAGCCGCAGGTTGGCCTGTCCTGCGCTATGGTAATGAAATAAGTTGAATTCATGTAACTAGCATTTCTTCCTGAGCATTATGCTGGAGCCTATGGTTGCAGAATGGCCAGTGTCGGATCACAGAGCTAACAGGACCAACTTGATTTCTTTTAACCCTTTCTCCGCCAAGGAGGTCTCATACAAACTTGCTCTTTGCAGTGCTAGCGGTGATACAGCCCGAGATGCAGTTGCTAGAAATGGCTCCCATTGAGAGCTGTATAGACCTGCATTTCTAAAGGCCGTACCCCTGACTTTAGGGCAGTTAGTGCCACAATCCTGGTTTTGTTATGAAACTTTGATTGTCAGCTTTCAAGCAATGCCAGCCAGAGGTATACCAGCTTTAAGCAGCCCCCCACCCTTCTGCCTCCGTGATCTCAGACAGCTTGGAGGAAGGTGGAGGGGTGTGCAGTGATAAGAAGAGACATATCTATCATTGTAACTGTACATGACCCCAGGTGAAGGGTGACATTGACTTGTGTGCATGTTATCAACCCCCTCCCCCATCAGAGAGCATACTACTAGTGTTGAGCGAACTTCTGTTTTAAAGTTTGGCGTGCAAGGTTCAGGTAATCTAAGAATTCCTAAGAATATATTGTGTGTTTTGTTGTGTTTTCCCAGTCCCAACACCCTCCACCAAGTGGCCTCGTACCTCTGTTTATTGCCAGCGTTAGCTGAAGGGGAGGAGACTAAATATGACCGAGAATTTCTGCTGGACTTGCTGGTAGGTTCCCTAAATGTTTGCGATAATGAACATGGTGGTGGGTGGCTTGTATTTTATTGATACAGTTTATTTGTAAAATTTCTAGTTTACTTAACATTTGCCTTAAAGGACATTTGATTTGTACCTCTGACACTGGCTGACCCGTAGCATGTGCACTTGGCAGCTGAAGACGTCTTTGTTGGCCCCATGTTCATATATGTGCCCGCATTGTTGAGAAAAATATGTAAATGAGCCTCTAGGAGCAACAGATGCGTTGTCGTTACACCTAGAGCAGTGATGGCGAACCTAGGAGCCCTCTCTGTGGGCACCCGCACCTCTGGAAAAAGTCTATGTTGTATCAATAAGCCTTAGACTTTTCCTGCCATTCATCAGCGAAGGGCGTGCTATGAACGGCACAGTGAGAGCACTGAATGTAGGCAGTTATTATAGCTAAATGATAAAGTACATGGAAGATACACTAGATTGGTATTCAGGTAAAATTGCCGTGTTGGCACTTTGTGATAAATAAGTGGGTTTAGGTTGCAGTTTGGGCACTCGGTCTCTAAAAGGTTTGCCATCACTGACCTAGAGGCTCAGCTCTCTCTGCAACTGCCGCACTCTGTCCACTTTGACAGGGCCAGGCCGTGCAACCGTCATCACACCTGGCCCTATGAATCAGAGGGCATGGCAGTTTCAGAGAGAGCAGAGCCTCTAGGTGTAATGGCCACGCCCCTGTTGCTCCTAGAGGTTCATTTGCATATATTAAACAGGCATTTATGAACATGGGACAAACACAAATGAGTTCTGCTGACAGATGCCCTTTAAATGTTTAACACTTCAAGCTCCATAAGATAGTCTGTGCTCTCTATTTTGGGACCGATCATGTGTATACTCCTGGATTAGGTTCATTGCGTGCATGTCCACATTTCATTTTCCATTGTTTTCCAATATTTGCTCATGTCCTTTTGCTCCTGTGTCTTTGTCTTCGTCATGGTGGTTGGCGGTAGACTGTGGCGTTCAGTTTTGTGAAATAAACCATTTAGCTGCAGTTCTGGCACAGTCAGTTACTAGTCACATCCCCAGATGTCAGGCATAGGTTGTGCAGACTACTGGTGCCCCCTGGTGAAGAGCTATGGATAGTAAAGGTGTGAGATGTATGCTGTGATTGCATATTTCAGTGTAAGGACTCATTGCACAACTGTGATACTTATTTAAAGGGTTGTCCCATCAATACATCTAATTTATTGAAGTGATCAGTAAAATATGAACAATGCTTCCCATTAGCATTCTGTTAGAGCTGTGACACATCATAGTATGGTGCTCAATGTGTGCAGCGGTGTACAGCACGGACGCATGTCATCAGTGACGTCCCTCTATAGTGCTCCAGCCAGACAAGTAGCTTTATTCCCTGGCAGTATAGCTGAGACGTAAGATGGGACTATACAAGACAGTTCCAGTGCAGAGCCCACTCTTGGCAGTAACGAGGTGGGTGGGCACATTTATTGTGCAGAACTATTATAACAGATTTTCTCGCCCAGTTTCCTTGGGGGATACAGAAGACCTTGGGGTATAGCTCATCTCCATAGGAGGCGTGACACTAAGTGAAAACTGTTAAGCCCCTCCTCCACAGCTATACCCTCAGCCTGGAGAGAGAGACTGCCAGTTTTTAGCTTAGTGTCCAAGGAGGCAAGACACTCCCTGCTCTGCAGGGCTGTTTTCTCCTTGTTTAAATTTTAGATTCTTACTTTTTTCTTTCTTTTTGTTCCAGATCATCAGGGACAACAGAGACGCACTAGACCTCTCTGTTTCTCCCGGGGTTGAGCTGCGCCAGTGCCGGTCACCGCACTGCTGCCTCCTCCACAGAAGGCAAGGTGGATCAGGGCAGCCTAGCTCCCCTACATCCCACCAGTGCAAGGGTCGCCCGCACGCCAAGTCCCTCTTCCAGCGTCCTGCCACTACGGTGCCAGTAGCTGAAGGGGCGACCCTGCTGGAATGGACCGAGGGTGAAGACGGCTGTGGTAAGAGAGTGGCTTCTCCAGCCCTACGTCCCCCACCCAATGGTCTCCTGCGTGCCTGACCCCCCCATACTGGGCCTCTGGACCCTTCCCCTGCTGGACCTAGGCTGGCCCCTGGGGTGCCGCTGTGCGGCAATCTGCTCCCCTTTTTCTCCTGGCCTCATAGGACATGCTGCTAGTGAGGGGACTATATCCTGAGCTCTCCGTCTCTGGGTCCCCCTCCCCCCCCCCCCATCTCGCCTGATCACATTGGGCTTACCGGAGGGTGCAGGACGCTGCAGTGGAGTAAGGCCTCGCCTCCGGTGAGCACTAATATTCCGGTGCGGCCGGGCGCCGCAAAAAAATTTAGGCTCCCGCGGCGGGCCGCCATTCCAGGCCCCCTTACTCTTCCGGCCGGCGGGGTGGGCTCCCGCGGCCGGCAAAACCGCATTCCGGCCCCTGTCTCTTCCGGCCGGCCGGGTGGGCTCCCGCGGCCGGCAAACCGCATTCCGGCCCCTGTCTCCATTCCGGGTCCCTGTCTCTTCCGGCCGGCCGGGTGGGCTCCCGTGGCCGGCAAACCGCCACTCCGGGCCCCTGTCTCTTTCGGCCGGCGGGGTGGGCTCCCGCGGCCGGCATTGGGCCTGACTATGCTCCAGCAGGTGCCGGTCGGCGGGGCTCCGCTAATTTGGTCCCAGGCTTCGCGGCCTGCCGGGCCGCAATCCCGACCGGCCCGCGGGGTGGGCTCCCGCGGCCGGTTTGAAGCGCCATTCCGCCTCAGGTCCCGGCGGTATGACGGGCCGGACGCCGCAATTTAGCCCCCGGCTTCGCGGCCTACTAGGCCGCAATTTTCCGGTCTCTGGTGGAGGGGGCAGGAACTTCTCCAGGCGCGATTTTTTTTCCCGCCTGGAGGTTCCTCCGCCCCCAGGGGATCGCACGCCGCCCTCCAGGCCGGATCCCTGTTAACCCTTTGGGTGCAGGCCGGCTCCCACAAATGGGTCTGTATAGTTGGCTCCCTTTTTTCTCCTGTCTCTCAGGGCCCCTATATGGTGGCTCCCCTTTAGCCTCAGAGGCTGGGTTTAAATTACATAAAAAAAAAAAAAAAAAAAAAATTATAATGATAATAGATCATGATGATCATCAGTAATGCTGCATGTCTGCATGACCTCTTTCCACAGGCGGCATGGTGTTGCGCTCCCAGCCTGCGTCGCTGCTAGGGCATTTCCCCTTTTAGGCGGTTTTTTCTTGCCTCTTCCAGGATACGGCGCTGGCCAAGTGCATTCGGCCCTTCTGTAGGCAGCATTCATCATCTCTCCAGTTATGGTGCCTGCCATGTGCATCCCCCCCCCCCCCTCCTAGGCGGGCTACTGCACTCTCCCTGGCTGGCCATGTGCATGACCCCCTTCTTAGGCGGAATACTGCACCTTCACCGGATACGGTGCTGGCCATGTGCACGACCCCCTTCCATAAGCGGAACGCTGCACTCTCTGGATTTGCTGCCGGCCATGTGCGGGACCCCCTTCCGTGGGCGGAACGCAGCACTCACTGGATTCGCTGCCGGCCATGTGCGTGACCCCCTTCCTGGGCGGAACGCAGCACTCTCACTGGATCTGTTGCCGATCATGTGCATGACCCCCTTTTTTAGGCGGAATACTGCACTCTCACCGGATACGGTACTGGCTATGTGCACGACCCCCTTCCATTGGCGGAATGCTGCACTCTCGCTGATGTGCTATGATGTACTTATGTACTATGTTATTGTGCTGCACTCTCACTGGTTTCGCTGCCGGCCATTTCTTAGGCGGTATGCTGCACTCTCGTTGGATTCCCTGCCGGCCTTAGGTATGCCTCCTTCCCTCAGGCAGCATACATACATCCCTCTGTCTTTGGTTGTTTCCTCGCAGGTACGTTGCTGGCCACGTGCATGTACCCCATACATAGCAGGGTGCTTGCACTCTCGCTGGATCCGCTGTCGGCCATATGCATGACCCCTCTTCCGTATGCGGTGTACGCACTCTTGCTGGATTCGCTGCCAGCCAGGGGCATGCCTTCCTTCCTCAGGCGACATGCACGCATTCTTAGTGACTGTGTTTGTCTCTCGCCAGTACGTTGCTGGCCATGTGTATGACTCCCATGCATGGCGGTGTGCTCGCACTCTCCCTGGATGAGATGCTGGCCATGTGCTTTACCCCCCTTTTTTCTGGGCGGTGTGCTACACTCTCACCGGATACATTGCTGGCCATGAGAATGGCCCTCTAACATGGGTGGAACACTTGCACTTCCATTGGATACGGTGCTGGCCTTGTGCGTGACCACCTCTCACTTCAAGGGCAGAATTTGGCACGCTCATGAGATTCACGGCTGTCCTTATATGGCTGTGCTGGACTTGTGCATGTCCCCCTTCATTGGCAGAGTAGTTGCACTCTCGCTGAGTTCAGTGTTGGGTGTATTATTGCACACTCATTTAATGCTAGGATATCCCTGTGCATGTTCCCCTTTCACTAGGTGGACCTCCTGCGTTCCTGCTGGTTTATAGGGTATGTCCTGCTTCTCTGAAGTAGGTACGGCCTTAGGCATCACTCCCTTTTGGGACGGGTCTTTGCACTCTTGCCGACTGCTGTTGGCCAGGTACAATTTCCCCCCTTTCGGGGTGGACTGATTGCGTTCCATCGCATGCTATGCTAGGTTTGTGCATAACTCCCTTTCAGGTTGCACTTTGCAATTCCGTACATGCTGTGGCACTCTGGGACGAGCCCCCCCTTTTTTCTAGGTGGGTGGGCCTTCTCGCTGCTTACGGGGCTGCTCGTACGTATGCCTCACCTGCTTCCTGCGGCATACCTTTGTTTTCTTGGGAGACGATGCTTGCCGCCAGCCTTGCACTCGTCCCTAGGGAGTTCATTCTGTCCTCCTGACCGGACAGGCTCTTTTGCTCTCTGCTGCACCGAGCTGACAGGGAGTGTTCGTGGGTCCTAGATGCATGCCCATGCGTCCTTCTGCGGCATTGCTTCCCTGCGCTAGTGGTCACATGGTCGAGAGTGCTGTTGTCTGCAGCGCCTCTCGAATTCTTCGTTGGCTCTGGAAGGACTGCGGTTTTCTTGCCTGCTGCAATTTCCTCCTCTTCGGATGCAGTGTGGTATGAGTCCTTCCTCTTGGCGCCTCTACGCTTCTGTCTGATCTGCTACCGGGTTCGGGCTGCTCTTCTCGGGAAGGTCACCCGACTTCTCTTGGGTGCTGGATTACCCAGGTCCGGGGACCTCCGCCATGGGTTCTTCAAGGTATTCGCCTTCTGCGAGGCGGTGGACCGGGCGTCTCACAGTGTAGCGGGTTCTGCTTTTGAGCTGTCCTATGGCTTCCCTGTTGCCCACTCCTCCTCCTTTCGGTTGGAGGGTGTTATGTCGGCCTCTGTCTCGACTGCCTTATCTCGCCGGCTTTGTTCGGCTCCCGCTCTATACAGATCACTCCGATGTGGCTTCCCGCCAGACTTCGGAGGCTGTATTTTCACTGTCCTCCCCTCTGGGGAGAGCATGGTTGTTCATGTGGATGGTTCCGTGTTCCTTTTGACCTCGTACCGTCTCCCTTGTTCACGCTGGCTGTATTAGCTGTGTGCCTATTTACCGAGTCTACCGCGTTCTGTCCTCCCGCTGAGTGCAGATTGCGTGGCCCATTCTAAGACGATGGTCCTGATGTAGACTTACCTTCTCGATAACTTGGGGGGGACTACCTTTTCGGTCCAGATTGTCCTTTGATCTCCCTCACCGGGACTGTACAGCGTGGTTACATCAGCATGGACTTTAGCCTGCCTTCCCCTGGCGTCTGGCGGATCCTTTTGGGTTCTTTCCATCTGTCCTCTGCTCCCCCACTCGGGTGGATACGGGACAACGTTGTTCGAGGGCCGACGGGGCTAGTTTTGTCGACCCTTCTGCCCGTGTTACTGGTCTGCGCCTGATCACATTGGGTTTTCACCTGCTTGCCAGGCGACTCCAGCGGGTTCGCTACTGTCCACTCCTGGCTGTGTTTCGTCCAGGATCTGTCGTAAGACTTAGGGTTTTTTGTCTGGGGTTCTGTGGGAAGCTGTGCATTCCCCACTCTGAAGTTCTTTCCCCATGGTTCTGTCTTTTACTTGAGGTGTCAAGTGTCGGCGCTGTTCTTCCTCTTCCAGCGTTCCCGGCCCTCTGGGCCTGCCAAGACCTTCTTCCTCGGAGTGGCTCTTTGGTTCCTCTGTACTGTCCTTCGGTACCGCCCTGGGGACTATATCCTGAGCTCTCGGCGCTCCAATCTTGTCCTTGGAGCCGTTACAGGAGTTCTCTCTATCCCTTCTGTCCTGTACGGTTGTGTTCCGTATCAGTCGTGTCTCTGACGGGTGCCGGAATGGCCCCTTTTTTTGTTACGAGCTTTCTGTCTTTTCCAGGACAGGGCTGTTCTGCATCCCGTTTCTTCCTTCCTTCCTTCTGAAGGTGGTGTTTGCCTTTCGCTTCAACACCTCACCTGTTTGGACGTTGTTTGGGCCTTGCCGTTTTTACTTGGAGATCTCCGACTCTTGCAGACGTTCGGCCTCTTGGGTTTCCAGGAGGTCTGTGCATAGGGTTGACAGACTCCAGGTTTTCCTCCGCTTGATCAGATTGGCTATTGCTGAGGTTACCGCACCTAGGGCAGGATTCTGTCTTTGGTGTCGCCATTCCTTTCACCAGAGCGGTCGGTGCCTCCTGGGCCGGAGGCATTGGGCTTCGGCCGTGCATTTGGGCACGGCGGCCACAGGTCTGCCTTGCACGCCTTACTGAGTTCTACAGGGTGCATACTCTGACTTTGGCAGATGCTGCCTTCCCCGCCTGGGTTTACAGGCGGCGGTTCATTGATGCCTTTTGGGTGCTTCACCTTGGTGCTGTGGTCCCTCCCCCTTTTGGACTGCTTTTGAACGTCCCAAGGTCTTCTGTGTCCCCCAAGGAAACTGGGCGAGAAAACGAGATTTTTGTATAACTTACCAGTAAAATCTCTTTCTCGCTCTTTCCTTGGGGGACACAGCACCCACCCATTCATTGTTTTTTCTCTGTGCGTTTTCCGAGTTTTTGTTACCCGTTGGGTAGTTGGCTTGTTGGTTCCTTGTTGGACTTTGCCTTTCCTCACTGCTTGGACACGCAACTGGCAGTCTCTCTCTCCAGGCTGAGGGTATAGCTGTGGAGGAGGGGCTTAACAGTTTTCACTTAGTGTCACGCCTCCTATGGAGATGAGCTATACCCCAAGGTCTTCTGTGTCCCCCAAGGAAAGAGCGAGAAAGAGATTTTACTGGTAAGTTATACAAAAATCTCGTTTTGCCGGGCGCAATGCTGGGGCTGCAACTCTGCTCCAATCTCTTGAATAGGGCTCTAACAATAGCAGATGGCACTGTGTCAAAGTATTGCTAAACAGACCATGATCCTTCCTTCTCAGTACAGTGATTGCATATTGTAGCACTGTACCATAATTGGTGTATAGCAAGTTTTTTTTATATAAGAATTGATTGCAAACTCAACATTGCCCACTAGATGTCAGTCCAACCTGTATTTACGGTACTTGTAAGCAGGAGCACAGAGCTTTTCAATTCTTGCAGGAAAATCATTGATCTCTACTGCCACATAGTGTACCATTCATGCACCTCGTGTATAGTCCATAGGAATACTTCTATAATACTGTGCGCTCGTAACAGCATATTTTCTGTCCCGGAGAGCCAGGAGCTCTTGAATACCAGGACTCAAGTTCATACCCTGTATTTAGTGGGCTCTAGCATTAGGCTCACATTGGAGCTTCAATTCATGACAAATCAATTCAGGCACAAACTGAACTTTTTTTATTTTTTTTATTGAAGTCTGACACAAAACTAATTTCAAGAGGTTTGCTCAACTGTAATTGAGAGCCCTATGCTTACACTTAGTCTGTCCTATCCTCTCATTTTAAGTTGGTCTAAAAGAAAAATGTTTAGTTTTACCTGCGAGTTTAGTTCTACCCGTATGGGGCCATACTAGGTAATAAGTTGAAACAATTGTCCCGTGCAATTAAAATACCTTACCTTCTGTCTGAGGTGGGACACAAAATTCTTGATACTTTAAATTCCTCCGCTGCCAGTTTAGTATAATATAATTCCTTTACAACTTTTTTAGTGACCCTGAAATCTATCAACCTACCAAAAGTGAGATTAACGTGTGTTTGTCCTTGGTGTCCCCTCCCATCTATTTCTCCTTACCAACTTCAAAGTCTTTAGCCCCTATCTCTGTGTAAGAGACTTTGGCAGCAATTAAGTCCTTGAAACCATTTAAGGCACCTGGGCATGGCGGCTTCAAAAAAGTTTGCTGCTAGCTACTATCGTTACCCTGCCCAATCTGGGGAAAGATCCCACTATCTCATATCTAGTTTCGGTACTATATCAATTGGTCTTTATTAAAAATAATGAGCCGTTCTGCTTGTTCATCAGGCAATCGGCGGCAGTATTACACTTCAAGATGATGGCTAAGAATCATTCATGCGAACGTACGTTAACCATTATCATCTGAAATATTGGCTAATGTAATGCAGCCTTAGACCACATTCTTTTTCTCACGTTCTTATCAGTAAGATAATGATTGAACTTTAATGAGTGTTTATAAGGCCAGAGATAAGGGTCCAGTCAGCTCCTTGCTTGATGGAAAAGAGAAAATTCAGATCCTGCTAATAGAGCATCTCGGCTTTGTACAGAGAAAAGGACTCCATATTTTTAATAAAGACCAATTGAAACAACTATTTGAGCTTATAATGCAATAATAATAAAAATTCCCACAAAGCTGTACATAGCCTTTAAATTGATACTGGATATCATTGGGGTTTGGGGCAAGACGTCAAGCACCCGATGGTACAAGACTATTCATTAACCTAATTCAAACGGCGGAAAGGACTCAAACGCCTTCTCTGCTCTTGGCTTTGGATGTGGAGAAGGTTTTCAAACTCCAGCTATTCCCCTATAGGAGCAGGAGAACGGAAAGGACGGATTCGGCACATAACTGAGCCCAACGGAACCTACGGCCCCCCGTAGACTATAATAAGGTCCGTTAGGTTTCCCCTCAGAGGAAGCAGAGACAAAAGTCCTGTATGAAAAACTTTGGTCTCAGCTTCAAAAATCTTCCTCTGAGCGGAAACCTAGCGAACCCCATTATAGTCTATGGGTCTTGAAGGCTCCGTTCTGCTCAATCTGCATCCTGTAACGGAGCAGGAGAACGGAAAGGCTGACCGCTGATGTGAACTCAGCCTTATCCATACACCAAGTAGTGGAGAGCCACTCATTTCTTATTGACCTCCGAGAGCAGCATAAAACTGGTGACAGATTACCTGACCCAGTGACATGCTGCTTGGAGGATACATCACCACTGCAGCCAGTTAATGGCCGAAGAGGCTCACATCACGCCCATCCTTGCCGGAAGTTTACGTGCAAGGACAGCTGTAAGTGGAAGGACCCGGAACCAGTTTACGTGCAAGGACAGCTGTAAGCGGAAGGACCCGGAACCAAGCATCAAGGAGCAGGTAAGTATGCTTGACTCCACAGGTTCAGCAGGGGGAATTTAAAAACTTGTGAAAGCTGGCATTGCCCTTTAAATTTCTGCAGGCAGAGTACTGTGTAGGTTGGTGCTACATGAACCTGTTTTTTCTCTCACTATTCAGGTATCTCGTCACGAGCGGCGTATCTCTCAAATCCAGCAGCTGAACCAGATGCCCTTGTATCCCACAGAGAAGATCATATGGGATGAGAACATTGTGCCCACAGAGTACTATTCTGGGGAAGGTGAGGCTGTAAACTGATATTCAAGCCTAAATTTGATTGCCGTAATTAGCACTAAAGCCTCATGCAGACGTCTGTGGCACACGGACCGTGAGATACCGGACTGGCGTTGTAGGAGCGCACAGCGTCATAGCAACCAATGACTCCGTGCGCTCCTGCAATGCCAGTCCGGTATCTGATGGACCATGTTCCACGGACGTCTGCATGAGGCGTAATATTGTGAAAACCACCAATATAACTCAAGCTTTGAAATGTAATCTGGTTTTACCCATGCTGCGTGGAGCAGCTTACACCAATGTGATTTCTAGCATTTACAGGACTTAACATTTTAACACTTCAGTTGCCAGATTTCTGAATTACATAGAGCACTTGACTGCATGCTTTTTCCCTATTATGACAGGATGAATTTGTTTGGTGCATTTATTAAATTTTTCTGTTTTACAGTTTATTTAACCGCTTGCTGACACTAACGTCCGCTATATGTGTACAGCGGATGTCAATTCTTTAAAGATGGCGTCTGCTCCGGAGCAGAGCGAGTGCTCTAGCTACCAGGTGCCTGCTATTTCACACCGGAAGAGCCCGGGTCTAATGTCAGTGATTGGCGGTAATGCCAATTGTCATTTAACCTCTCAGATGCCTTATTCAAATGTGACAATGTTATCTGAAAGGCAAAGAACCCCGAAATGCATGATTTCCAGACAGGAACACCTCCCCTGGCTGAGATCAGGGAAGACGTTCCATTGAAGTAATCATGGTGAGGGGGGGAACTTTTTTTTTTTTTTGCAGGTTAGTTTGTATTGCTAACGCTTTGGGAACCGTATTATTTCATAATTTTGTTACATACAAAGTTATATACAACAGTTGAAAAAAGACAGACTTCGGCCATGTTTTTTCAGTACGGTTGGATGGGGGGGCGGAGGTCAAATGCTGTGATATTTAAAAGTTTAGACTTTTTAACAGTTTGGGAATACCAGAGATGTTTTCTGAACATGCGATCGCTAACACCACATGTGGGTGCTACGATACACCTCTCGTCTATTTTTTTTTTTTTTTTTTCTTCCTGTGGACATTTGTTCAGCTTGGCTTTGTTTTTTAGGGTGTCTGGCATTGCCGAAGTTGAATCTGCAGTTTCTTACTCTACACGACTACCTTCTTCGTAATTTCAACCTCTTCCGTTTGGAGTCTACGTATGAGATCAGGCAGGATATTGAAGACATTGTGTGCCGGCTGAAGCCCTGGTAAGCAACTGATTGGACAACTTTTATAGTAACCATTGCCTAACTAAGCCAGCCACAGACACAATGGTGAAGATATGTTCATGATGCAAACCATTTTACCAGATTAGGCAGTAACTGTACAGTAATTGTTCGCTACTAGAAATGGTTGGTTCTACAAATGGATATCTTCTTCTTTTTTTTTTTTTTTGGCAATGCCCCAAAAATGTTCTGCTGGTAATACCACTTCCCTGATGAAGGTGTCAGTTTGATCCCCAAATGCAGAAGTATTTTTGGGATTTGTTCCTTGACTTGACCCTGTTTTTGTGGTTCCTTGTGCTATTTGCAGTCAGAAGGTTGACTTAGAGTGAAATCTTTGTCTATGTCCAGCTGTGTTAGGGCCAGTTCACACACAGTTTTTGGCGCTGATTTTGGAGTGTTTCTTCCTCAAAAACGCCTCAAAGCAGCCTCCCATCCCAATGGGAAGCAGCACTTTCTTCTTTTTTACATGTGTAAAAAAGAGGTATTCGCCCAATTTTGGGACAGAATCTGTGTTGAATCTCCCATTGAAATGAATAGGAAGCAGAAAAAAAAAATGCTCCATGAAAGTCCATGTGTTTTTGTGTGTTTCCTGCCTGTTTTTTGAGCAGGTCTGCTTCAAGTTTTATTGTGGTGAACTCTTTTGCCCTGAAAAAAAGACTAGTGTATTTCAAAATCAGTCATGTGAACACTAGGGCGTTCAAGCAGATACCACACATACATTTACATGTGTGATCAGCGGATGCGACACATTTTTACTGTATCTGCGGCAGGAATTTGGCAGGTTGCTGATCCACAAAGGCCCCATCGGGTGTTGGAAAATCTTCTGGGTATTCAGTGCATGATCTTTAAGTAGTCTAGAAAAGTAGTGATGCGTGGAAAACGCTAAAAGCACCAAGAGGGAGGCGCCAAAATCCCTAGAATCTAAGACTTGGATCGTGAAGATCCCTGAAATAAAATCTGTGAAGCTTATAAAAACTAGTAGAGTAGCGATACTTACACACTTTTAGGATGTGTACACCCTCAGAATCAATTCATATAAAATCAAATAATGATGTAAATAAGAGTATAAAATCAAAATGTTAGTGACTCACTGTGGGATAAAGCTCAAGACACCCACACTACACCCCCTGCGCCTGGGTCGCCCGTAAAGATGTCAGAATCGGACAATGACCACTTAACAGTGAATCTTGAATCTTTTTATTTTATTCCAAAGCCAGAGTTGGGTAGTGAAAGCTCAACACGTTTTGAGGCCTCTTAATGGGTCCCCTTCATCAGGAGAGATATAACTTTCCCCTACCCTTTGGTACACTGTTTGCTTTTTTGCTTTCCTTTTGGTGCCCTGCGAAGTTATTCCCGGACCCTCTCCTTGAAGGCCCAGTGACAAACACTCTTTTTCTTTCCCCGTCTCTGACTTTAAGTAGTCTGCCGTGTATTCATGCTGAGTTTATTTTACTCCTACTTTGCATGTTAACAAGGTTGTGGAAACACCAATGCTTGAGGATTTGGGTGCAGAAAAACCCTGACTTTTACAGACCCTTAAGAAATCTTTTTTATCAGGTTCCCGCAGCACGGCCCTGAAAGAGAAGATTAATACCTACCTGGCCATGCCGCTCTGGTCCTCCCCTCTGTCTTCATCTTCCGGTCTCTGCTCTGTTTACATCCAGCGGACTCTGGCCATGGTTACAGCGGTGATGTGGCCACAAGCAGCATGTCACTGCATAAGCCAGTGATTGGCTGGAGCCGTGCTTAGTCAGCCAGATGTAAGCAGCGTGAGGACCGAAAGATGGGGGCAGTGCGGAGGACTGGAGCAAGGACGGCTCCTGTGGTGGTAAAGGGTTGTGGCTACATCAGACTGAATGCAAATTATGGCACCAATGTCTGATAGATGCAGGTCCCACCTGAGACCTATCTCTAGAACAGAGCCTTTTCCTTTCTGCATCAGATGGTGTAAGGTTAGTTTAACATTAGTGCTAGGGTCAGCCTGCCATAGATGTCTGGATACGGCATTGCTAGACGCCCCTGAAAGCTGGGGGACTGGTGGAGATCCAGCTGTAACCCGGCAAATATGCAGAGAATCGGCTGGACTAAAACCGTTGCGCCTGCCGGGGTTGTCTAGCACTAGTGGGAAACTAGCCAAACTCCAGATGAAAACTAATAAATCCAGGCTGTGGTTCACCCTGCTCCACACCTCGTGGCCAACTACCTTCAGTAGCTGTTGAAAAACTGAGTTATTCTTTAAGGAGAAGAAGATGGATGCTTATGGCTTTGTGCCTAGTTAAACAATCTAGTGCAGAGTGTCCACCCCAGAGATTATGAGGGATTACTTGGTTTTGACTACAAAGTGCGGCTTTGCTAGTTTGGCAGGTCCATGTACAGGCCAACACTGATGCTTAGTGAGTGAGGGCTGTCCACTGCTAAGGCAGTCTTCTGCGTGCACAGGTCACTGTAGATTTCCAGAAAGTTGTGTGAGGTCACAGCTTATTTTATTGTGTACGGACTGTTTGCAATTTGAGTGAGTATTTGTTATATGGTTTTTGTTATATGGCGTGTGATCATGACAACTGTCTGCATTGGGAATCCTTCAGCTTCCTGGTGTTTGACAATAAATGGTTAATAGCATGTTCTTGTTGACTCCCCACCGTGCAGTCTCGTACAAATCCCCTCAGTGGCCCCGGCTAATTTGGAGGAACGTCTCCGGGAACCCAAGCCATGGCTGCTGTGTTATGTTACACGGCTATTTCAGGGTGCTGCGTTTGCTTGTCTTTTGATCTGTTGTTTTCACAGCTCAGATCTGCTATTCTAAGCAAGTAGACATACTTGTCCACCTCCAGACCTGACATTTCTCCAGTCCTGTGATCTTCAATTCTAAATATTGTTTTCTCTTATTTTACTAATAACCAGAAACTTTGGACAAGGGCTCATTTTTTTTCTTCTATTATCTTTATTTTATATATATATATATATATATATATATATTTTTTTTTAAATAATGAATTTGTATGAATGAAAAAAAGATTTAATATTTGTGCTCACAAATGTGTCCTTGCTTGTCTAGTATGTACATATGTTTGTAATTGTTCATTATTTTTCATACAGGCAATCTGAATATGGTGACGTGGTTTTTGGTGGATGGGCTCGCATGGCTCAGCCCATCGCTGCTTTCTCAGTGGTGGAAGTGGCAAAGCCAAATATTGGGCAGAATTGGCCAACTCGAGTTCGAGCAGACGTCACCATCAACTTAAATGTTAGAGACCAGATAAAAGATGAATGGGAAGGTATGGATAATGTAGCTCTAACAGATTCAGTTTCTGTAATAAGCTTTATCACTTTCTGTCGTCATTTTGAGGTATAACAATACATCTACTGCAGTATATCATGGAAGAATTCGGGTAATACTATACGAGTGTATTACTATAGTGCAGCGGCGGCATGAAGCGCACGGCGTCATAGCAACCAATGACTCCGTGCGCTCCTGATAGGGGTCTGATCACAGTTTAGACCCCTATTCTTCATCAGACCTCATATCGAACCCCAAAAATCAGACCCCCAATCTCTCTCAGCCTCTGATCAGAAGGCTTCCCCCCCGACCTCCATCAGCCCCAGATCAGAACCCCCTCCATCAGCCTCAGATCAGACACACAGCATCAGGTCATGCCAGGGAGGGTGAGTAGAGTCAGCTGTGCGTTTCCCTCACTGCTCCCCCGACTCTCGCAAGCTTCCATAATGGAAGCGGTCATTCGCATTCAGACTATAAGACGCACTGCCACTTTTCCCCTCACTTTTGGGGGGGGGGGGGGGGGGAGGAGGAAAGTGTCTTATAGTCCGAAAAATATGCTACAAGTGTGTCAAAAAATGTAAGCTTAAGGGGGTATTTTGTGAGTTTTATATATTTGTGTAATCAATAGGAAATCGTACAATTTTCTCATACACAAATTTTAAATTGTGCTCTCTATGTAATTTATCCTTATCAATAATATCTAACTCCGTATGACTTAGGACTCATTCACAGAAGATAGGACATGCCCCATCTTTGGCTTCATCTTGCAGATCTAGGACCTTATTGAAGTCAATGGCTCTGCACTGGGATGCGTTGTGCGCGCAGCGAGCGCCAGTGTTTTGCAGATCTTTGGGGCCTTAAGATGGTGTCCGTTGTGACCCACTGTCCCAGTATGTATGAGATAAGTAGTAGTTTATTGAGGAGCAGAGCTTATATAGTATTATCACTTAGAACAGCATCTTGTCTTGTCTGGTGGTAGAGGTACTGGAGCATCTCTTGTATTTTTTATTATGAGACTACATGTTAGATTATTTTTTTGTCCCTTTAGGGTACTTGTGCATTTGATCATGCACTTGCTTATTTCATAGACTTCAATGTTTTACTGTTGCTGTGTATGGAGATTTTTCATACTTCCTAGACGGGCAGGGATCGACAGGCCATTTAATATGGCATGCCTTGGAAGCCTTCACAAGACCCCAGGCTGCCATAGAAACCAGTCTGCATCCCATGGTTTTGCCACAAGGTTGGGGAACCAGAGGTCAGAGAGAGCCCCTCCCTCACAGCAGCCTCTCTGATGCCATAGTTGTTACTGACTGTGGCATTTGCCGGACAGTGAAGCATGGATAAGTGACAGCTATATCTGTATACACACCTACACAGAGAATGCTATCAATCACTGATAACACCTCCCCCATGTACAACTGAAGTCAGAAACAGCAGAGATATAGATGTATTGATTACAAGTTTTACTGAATCTTGTCTTTCTCCTCCTGCTCTATACCATGCTGCCTGTAGATTGCACTACATGTTGTGGTGGCAGGTCCAGTACTCCACAACTTGCAGATAAAAAGGAATGCACCACTTTGCCCTGTGACCTGTTATTTTGCTGCGATGCCAGCCTGCAGTGATGGACTGTTTGTGTTATCACTACCGCTGTTACCCTGGCATTACTTACATTTATAGCTTAAACGACTGTCAGAAAAGCAGCCTAGGCACAAGTCCATGACAGGAGGCTTTATAGCTTCATTGGCTCCTGCATCGAGTAACATTTTAGGAACTTATTTTTTCATTATGCAGCAGATTTTCAGACTGCTGCAATAACTTTGCATAATTTGGTTCTCTGCTTAAAGAGGTAATTGCCATCTTAGACATTTATGACATATTCACAGGATTTGTCATAAATATCTATTAGATGCAGGTACTCTACCCCAGCCCGCCAGGGGAGGCAGTCTCTGCCCACCACATTTAGGCTTATGCACATGACCATATGTATTATGCTGTCCGCAAATTGGGGATCCGCAGAATATGTATACCGTCTGTGTTGCATCCTCATTTTTGCTGATCCATTGACTTCGATGGGTCAGTGGCCGGCATTTTGCAGCCAAGTATAGGACATGTTCTTTTTGCGGAACGGACATATGCATTGCGGGAAGCACAAGGATCATTCATGCACTTTCAGCATCCATATGTAAGTTCTGCAAATGCGGACAACAAAAGTCAGTGGATCAGTAGAAAAAATGCAGATGGTACACGGACAGCAGCCATTTTTTGCAGCTGCATGGTTTGCAGATACAGCCGTGTGCATGAGGCCTTAGCTGGGGGTTGAATAGAGAAATGGCCGCTCAGCTGTTTTTCTATGGAAGGGAATAGAGAGGGCCATGCACGTGTGGCCATCTCTCCATTCATTCTCAGCCTGTATGCAGCAGAGGCATTTAGGTCTGATGTCATTACATACAAGAATTGCTGATCCAGATCCCACCAAACCATGGTACGGCCTACCAGCATGTCATGAATTCTACTATGTAGAGAGTGGGATGGAGGAAGAAACCCCTCTAGCAGAGCCCCAGACATACGGGTGCTATAATATGGCGGCTCAAATTGGGACTTTACAGAGCAATAGTGTGGATGGGTGCCTAAGTCACTTTGTAGGATACTGTACGTAAACGTTCCAGCGCCCACAATCTGATTCCATAAACCAGGCACATACATTCATCACCCACCCCAATGTTTTGGATTTACAGTAGTTGTGTGCAATTGGTTTTATTTTAATTTCAAGTAATATTCTGTTGCGGTTTACGCCAAACTGGAAGGAATCATGTGCGTGAGCTGTTATATTAAAGTACAGCTGGACTGGCATTGAGTACTGTACAGAGTAAGGCAGGTCATACACATTAGGCTACATGCACACAACAGTGAAAAACGGACATGTGATGGAATTTTTTCTATGGGGTTATTCACACAGCAGTTTCTTTGACGGTCAGTTAAAAAAACATCAGAAAATAGAACATGTTCCATCTTGTCAGTTTTTCACTGACCGACTGCCCCCATACAATTAAATGGGTCAGTTTTTAACGTCAGATTCTCAGAAAGGCATCAGTGAAAAAAGTCTGTTAAAAAAGGACAGTTCATCAGTTTTTAACGGACGTTATTTTTCACTGTGGTGTGCATGTAGCCATAGGTAACCATTAGCCGAGCGGGCTTCTCTCCCAGTCTCCCCATACATATGCGGGCTCAGGTTGGCTGAGTGTGCATGTTTCTGAAGGCTCATCTCCCCGAGAACTAAATGTTTGGACATCTTATGCCCTTCCCGCACCATTCCCTAAATGTATGGCATGGCGGATAGCAGGTGTGCACGTCATGCAGTACATTTATGGCACAGTGATGGCGCCAGCCACTAGTTGTAAGTTGAAACATGTGATCAGAGATACAGTTTGCGGTGTGTAAACCTTTAGATACCAGCTTAGCGTCTAAATGTCACTGACAACTACAGCATCTAAGGGGTTGATGGGAAAAGGGGCTACCTGTGTACCCCATCAGCCCTCATTATACAGTCGTAGGGAGCCGATTGTTATCATGGCAGACAGAAGCCTAATACTGGCCTCTAGGTCTGCCATGTATGGAAGCTAATATGTGGCCACAGGATGAGAAAGGCGCTCATAGGGTAAATAGGTAAAGATGAAATAGTGTTCTTCAATTTAAGGTGAATATGTGCTGCTCACCTGTTTAGGTTGCACCGAATTGGGTGCAACCGTGATGAAGTTCCGCTGGATAAACTAGGTATCAGGTTGTAGCTGCTGTGTCCAAAAGAACCAAGGGCAAGGGCCAAGTCGCCACTTCGTTAATTACTAGAAATTCTAGTCCCCCGTCACTACATTTGTGGTCTGGCGAGTTGGTGTACGTGAGGCGCAAATCACAACCGGATTTGACAAGTACGGGTTTATTGAGAGACAACGCGTTTCGGGGTGTGCATGACCCCTTTATCAAGTCTGGTGTGCTGCAGGTGCAGCTGGATGTTTGCTGTTCGATTTAATGCACTTGGTTGCTTTTACTGACAATGTAGTACAATGCTTTGCCAGAGATGAAAGGGCGTCCTTACAGCACGCACCACGTGCAGTAGCCGGGCCAGAATACCCCAGCTACATCAGTCTCACCGCCGCAACAGCATTGCCTGACCAAGTATAATAGCAAAGCCACAGTGCTTCAGCCATATCTAATTCATCTCTGGCAAAGCATTGTACTACATTGTCAGTAAAAGCGACCGAGGAGCATTAATCGAACAGCAAACATCCAGCTGCACAAGACTAGACTTGATAAAGGGGTCATGCGCACCCAAAACGCGTTGTCTCTCAATAAACCCGTACTTGTCAAATCCGGTTGGGATTTGCGCCTCACGTCCACCAGCTCGGCAGACTACAAATGTATGGAAGCTGACCAGGAAGCCAGAGACAGGGTGTTAGTAGGTAAGCTGTCTGTGTAATACTGACGTACTGCAATGTATTATACCAGCAATTAGAACATCAGATTTTCAAGTTCACTAGTGGGACTAAAAAAATAAATAAAAATAAAAGCTTTTGAAAAAATAAAATAGACTTCACATATTTAGTACCACCACTTTCCTAATGACCGATCTCTGAAATATTCACGTTAATTATCTTGCACAGTAAACACCGTAAAAATTATGCCCAAAATGCTGTTTTTGTTCACCGGACCTCCATAAATAAATGGTGTAAAAAGTGCTTAAAAAGTCATGTGTACCCCAAAATGGTACCAATGAAAAGTGCTGAAAATTAAATATGTCAAAATATGGCCACAAAAAACAAATTACTAAATTGATTTGGTGTAAAACATAAAAAATATATAAATATTGTATTGTCATTAAATATCAACCTGCAGAATAAGGCTACTTTCACACTAGCGTTCGAGGCTCCGCTTGTGAGTTCTGTTTGAAGGCTCTCACAAGCGGCCCCGAACTGATCCGTCCAGCCCTAATGCATTCTAAGTGGATGCGGATCCGCTCAGAATGCCTCAGTCTGGCAGCGTTTGTACTCCGCTCAGCAGGTGGACACCCGAACGCAGCTTGCAGCGTTTAGGTGTCCGCCTCGCCGTGCGGAGGCAAACGGATCCGTCCAGACTTACAATGGAAGTCAATGGGGACGGATCCGTTTGAAGTTGACACAATATGGCTCAATTTTCAAACTGATCCGTCCCCCATTGACTTTCAATGTAAAGTCAAAACGGACCCGTTTGCATTTTTTTTTTTTTGTTCATGGTAATGCAAACGGATCCGTTCTGAACAGATCTAAGCGTTTGCATTATAGGTGCGAATCCGTCGGTGCAGATACCAGACGGATCCGCACCTAAACGCAGGTGTGAAAGTAGCCTAAAACACATTTCATTTACATCACACAGTGAGCACCATACAATGTAGATATAAGGAAACAACACTAAAAGAATTACTATTGTTTGGCCGCCATTTAAATCGTGAAGTGAAAAAAGTACGGTAATCAAAATTTCAGATGTAACCAAAATGGAGTAAATGGAAATTATAGGTTGTCCTGCAAAAAACGAGCACTGTTACAGCTCTGCTAACAGGAAAAAAGCTCTGAGAATATAGGGACACAAATGACAAATGATTTTGCTTTTAAAACAAAAAATGAATCCCGCCAGCAAAGTAAGCAATATGGAGTATCACAATACATTAGTACGTGCCTTGTATTAATTTTATCTACAGAAGTGCTACTTGCTGACACAACCCCTTTGAGCTTTTTAACGTCCCCCAAAAATTTAATTGTTTGAAAAATAATTCCAGCATAAAGTGGACGTATGGTAAATTAACTATTTTGTAAGGTATATTCTCTTAAGGTATATTCTTTTAAATAAATAGACTAAATATATTGACCAAGGTTTACCACCAGCATAAAGTACAGTGCGTGTCGTTTACTAAGGGCTGGCATGTCACACAGCAGTCATGGTACAAAGCCAGCTGGCTTAAAATGCGGCCAGTTTGTGAAGAGGTGCCAGAAACCGAAACCGGTTCCAGCTAAGATTTTCTGGTGTCATTTATTTGAAATGTGTTTGCCCTTTAAGCTCCACCCACATCCCGATTTTTTTTATTAATTTTTAACTGTCACGTGACATAAAGCCTAAAAAGCTGTAAATTGACATTTGCGCCATATTTTTAACTTTTTTTTTTTTTTCTCCAAAAATCTGGGGTAAAGCCTTTGTGAATATTTTCTTTGGGATACACAGATAAGTAAAAGCTTTTGAAAGTTATAGCCACTTAAAGTAACAGGTCAGGTTTGACTAGGGTTGTGTACTGAAGGGCTAAAGTAGCTGAATCCGACCGGTCACCTCACCAGAAATGTCTGTTTTAGCTACTATATGCATTCCCCATGTGATCACAATTCTGGGGCATCTATCATGACTCTGGATGGAGCCATTCCTTTATTGTTCCTGCTAGAAGTTATAAAGAGATTTCTAGCAGTTTGCAATAAAGGTCCAGCTGGGAATTACCAATTGGGGTATGTCCCAGCAATCAGTGCCGCCAGTGTCAGTCTGTCCAGGGACACCACCTGCCCCCCAACTGGTAACGACCCTCATTACAAACTACTAGTAATCCATTTATAACTGTCTGTCAGTGGGCATACACATTGGATGGTTGGTCAGTCGCGCCAAAACTGATGTTTTTAGCTGTCATTTCTCGAATGCGTATGGCCAATTTAAAGGAGTTGTCCACATTGGCCTATCTAACCCCCTTCTATGAGCTGTGGTAAACCCAGGCACTGGAACTACACAGCTCCGTCCCCCGTGTCGCGGCTGTGCCCGGTTACTGCACCCCAGCAATCTATCCTAAGAAGTCATTAATGGTTATGTCCCGCTAAACCCCTATATCAGAGCAAAATCGTATCGATCACGTCAGTATGCTTCCTCGCTATTGTTTCTAATGGGCACGTTTCTTGTCCTGGTCCTCTCATCTAAAAATAAGCATGTTTAAGGTTATGGGACGTCAGGGCAGCTGATGCAGCAAAATGGGATTTATGTGTTAAAGGTCCTGATAGTAGTGTGCAGGGCACTGCCAGCTGGCACCCGGCAGCATAACAGATCCCTGGCGGTCCTCTGGCTGCAGCAGTACACTTAAATTGACCTCTGTTGGCACCGCAAGTAACCTCTGTGTGTTTGACCATTACTGAATGAGCCAGGCCAACAGCTGAGCGGTACGGGTGCCCCCACCATCTCCATATGTCTGGCTGGATTAAAACGCCAAGATTGTTTTGTTGGCCGTCCAAAGTGCTTTATAGAAATGGAGATCCGGCTGGGATTTGATTTACGTCTGTTTGTAATGAGGTCGTCATTTACTGCTACTCTGCACTTGTTTGCTGTGAAAAACACTCAGATTTACATACAGTAGTCCGGAATTTGACAGAAAACAAGTTATATAAGTAAAGGTTGGTGAAGGCGGTGTTCACATCACATCACGTTTTGGTCTGGTATGTGTTTGTAAAGGGGGAAAAAAGAACTGAAAAAAAAATCTGTTACCTTTCATTGTAGTCCTGCTCTCTAGTGATGAGATGAATACCTACCATGCTCCCAATATACCCATCATGAGCTGAAGAGTCACAGCCTATAGTAGGGGCACAGTGGCCAGTGTGAAAACTGCACTCTATCACTTTCTTGCATAGTGCTATGGAGAACTTAAAAAAAATTCCCCCTAAATTGAAATGTAACACCTATCTCCAGATGTATAATAAATGCCTGACTGCAGGCAGTGCCACTAGTGCCCCCATCCGATGGCAATGAGGAAGAGCGTGAAAAGAGCAGTCATTGAGCATGTGTCTTGCAGCTTCATTTAAAGGGGTATACCGGTCATAGAACGTTATCGCCTATCCACAGGGATAGCTGATAACTCTCAGCTCGGCGCACTTTTCCAACCAGCTGCTCGTTTTGTTGACTTCATGGGGTACAGGGCCCCCGTTCCTGTGATTGGTGGGGGCCCCAGCAGTAGGAACCCGCCGATCTCTTAGTTATCCTCTATCCCGGGGATAGGGGATAACTTCCAATAACTGGATGGAATAACCCTTTTAATGTCGTTGGAGCTGATGCCAATTACACTCCTCACTGTCCCTTTCGATCCCATGAGAGAAATCTTTCACTTGCCACAGTCCTAATTTTCTGTTCTTTTGGAATCTTCTGTTCTCACGCCCTCCGAATAATGTTGATTTGGATGGAGATTAGTTCAGCACTGCCCCAGTGAAAATATAGCCTTATATGAAATGAATAGTCTTATTTATTAGATGTGACGCAACGTGTCATTTTGTAATTTTAGGTCTCCGGAAACATGACGTCTGCTTCCTGATCACTCTGCGGCCAATGTTACTATACTGGCACAAAGATCGATAGGAGACAATCCATTGTGGAGCAGACTGGTCTGATGTATGTCCGAGGCTGTGAGATTCAAGGCATGCTGGATGAAAAGGGGCGAGTCATTGAGGAAGGTAAATTATTATACGGGCAGTGTACCCCACCCTCTGTAGAGTGGGCGACCAACGGAAAGCATAAAACCATGGTGATATAATTGTCAATTTCCTTTTATTAGGACCGGAACCTAAACCCAAACTTAAAGGAGATACAAGGACATACCGGGTGTTTCTTGACCCCAATCAGTATCAGCAAGACATGACAAACGCCATTCAGAATGGGGCTGAGGATGTGTACGAAACCTTCAATGTGATCATGAGGAGAAAACCAAAAGAGAACAACTTTAAGGTAGGCCCGGACTCTTTCCTTAAAGGGTTTATCCAACCCCTGAAACGCTGCACCATACTCCCGGGCTCCTCACACACAATGTACTTAGAGTACTTTCACACTAGCGTTTTTCTTTTCCGGCATAGAGTTCCGTCACAGGGGCTCTATACCGGAAAAGAACTGATCAGGCATATCCCCATGCATTCTGAATGGAGAATAATCCGTTCAGTTTGCATCAGGATGTCTTCAGTTCAGTCGTTTTGACTGATCAGGCAAAAGAGAAAACCGTAGCATGCTACGGTTTTTTCTCCGGCGAAAAAAACTGAAGACATGCCTGAACTGCCGGATCCGGCATTTTTTCCCATAGGAATGTATTAGCGCCGGATCCGGCATTCAGAATGCCGGATCCGTCGTTCCGGCATGCGCAGATCGGTAAAAATGCGAAAAATGTACAAGACGGATCCGTCGGTCCGCATGACCAGCGGAGAGACGGATCCGTCCTTGCAATGCATTTGTGAGACGGATCCGCATCCGGATCCGTCTCACAAATGCTTTCAGGCAGCAGCAGATCGGCGGATCCGGCGGCCAGTTCCGACGACGGAACTGCCCGCCGGATCACACTGCCGCAAGTGTGAAAGTAGCCTTACCTTACTCCCCAGCACCTGCATCGCTCCTGGTCCCCGCACGGCCGCCGCTGCTTCTCCCCATGCACAGATGTGACAGTTGGTGGGCAGCCAATGTCAGACAGGGACGAACCTCCCTAGCGTCAATAGTGACGCTAGGGAGGCTCGTTGCTGCTTGCCATTGGCTGAGCCCCCCTTCCCGAACACTAAATGTTTTCAACAGTGCATGGGGAGAAGCGGCGGACCAGGAGCAACACAGGTGCCAGGGAGCAAGTTAAGTACAGTGCCTTGCAAAAGTATTCACCACCCTTGACTCTTTTTGTAATTTGGTGCCTCACAACCTGGAATTAACATGGATTGTTTGAGGATTTGTATAATTTAATTTACAGAACATGCCCACAACTTTACAGATGATTTTTTTTTTTTTTTTTTTTTTTTTATTGTGAAGCTCACAAATAGGACAAAATAACAGAAAAAGTCAATGTGCATAACTATTCACCCCCCTAAAGTCAATACTTTGTAGAGCCACCTTTTGCGGCAATCACAGCTACAAGTCGCTTTGGATAAGTCTCCTTGAGCGTGCCACATCTTACCACTGGGATTATTTCCCATTCCTCCTTGCAAAACTGCTCCAGCTCCTTCAGGTTGGATGGTTTGCACTTGTGAACAGCAATCCTTTAGGTCTGACCACAGATTGTCTATTGGATTGAGATCTGGGCTGTGACTCGGCCATTCCAACACATTTCCATGTTTCCCCTTAAACCACTCAAGTGTTTATTTAGCAGTGTGTTTGGGGTCATTGTCCTGCTGGAAGGTGAACCTCCGTCCTAGCTTCAAATCACGCACAGAGTGGTACAGGTTTTGCTGAAGAATATCCCTGTATTTAGCACCATCCATCTTTCCCTTAACTCTGACCAGTTTCCCAGTCCCCCCAGCATGATGCTGCCACCACCATTGTTTCACTGTGCGGATGGTGTTCGTTGGGTGATGTGATGTGTTGGGTTTGCGCCAGACATAGCGTTTTCTTTGATGGCCGAAAAGTTACATTTTTGTCTCATCAGACCAGAGCACCTTCCTCCATACATTTTGGGAGTCTCCCACTTGCCTTTCCACAAACTCACAACGTGTCCTTATTGTTTTTAGCTGAAAGTAATGGCTTTCTTCTGGCCACTCTGCCATAAAACCCAACTCTATGGAGCGTACGGCTTATTGTCGTCCTATGTACAGATACTCCAGTCTCTGCTGTGGAACTCTGCGGCTCCTCCAGGGTTACCTTAGGTCTCTGTGCTGCCTCTCTGATTAATGCCCTCCTTACTCAGTCCGTGAGTTTTGGTGGGCGGCCGTCTCTTGGCAGGTTTGCTGTAGTGCCATGTTCTTTCCATTTGGTTATGATAGATTTGATGGTGCTCCTGGGGATCATCAAAGATTTGGATATTTTTTTATAACCTAACCCTGACTTGTACTTCTCAACAACATTGTCCCTTACTTGTTTGGAGAGTTCCTTAGTCTTCATGGCAGTGTTTGGTTACTGATGCCTCTTGCTTAGGTGTTGCAGCCTCTGGGGCCTTTCAAAAAAGGTGTGTATATGTAATGACAGATCACGTGACACTTAGATTGCACACAGGTGGACATCATTTCACTAATTATGGGACTTCTGAAGGTAATTAGTTGCACCAGAGCTTTTTATGGGCTTCCTAACAAAGGGGGTGAATACATACGCACATGCCAATCTTCTGTTTTCTATTTCTAAACAATAGTTTTATTTATATATCTTTCTCATTTCACTTCACCAACTAAGACTATTGTGTTCTGATCCATCACATAAAATTCTGATTAACAAAACATTGAACTTAAAGGGGTTGTCCGGGATTGGGGACATTACTCTAATAGTACAAGTGTGGCATACACATTACATACAAGCAGGTAGTACCTTTGGCACAGATTTCTGCAGCCCCGTTTTCATCTTTGAAATTTATGGCCGGAAGTTACCGTTTTCTTCTCCTCAGTGACGTACCGGGTCCCTTGCAGGCAAGCAAAGCTTCCTCTTCCGCTGCTCAGGGAGCCCGGTGACGTCACTGGCAGCAAATTAATCGAGGTGAATATTGATGAGGGGCGGAGTTACAGCGGCTGGCCAACATCCCGCTCAGCCCCGCCCCTTAACAACCAGCTCAGCCCCGCCCCTTGACAACCAGCTCAGCCACTCCAGTCTGGTGAGCTTCAGAATGAATTGAGGTGAATATTGATGAGGGGGTGGAGTTACAGCGGCTGGCCGACATCCCGCTCAGCCCCGCCCCTCCAGTCCGATGAGCTTCAGAATGAATTGAGGTGAATATTGATGAGGGGGCGGAGTTACAACGGGTGGCCGGCATCCCGCTAAGCCCCGCCCCTTAACCCGCTCAGCCCCGCCCCTCCAGTCCGGTGAGCTTCAGAATGAATTGAGGTGAATATTGATGAGGGGGCGGAGTTACAGCGGAGCAGAGAGACAGCTGTAACCACCTGATGCTGAGCTGCCCCAGGACCCACCGGGCAGTGCAGCCGGAAGTCAGGTAAAGATAAACAGATATATAAACAATGAGTGGGGGATCGTTGGAGCCACATAGAAGTGGCAAAAATAGCTGAAAATGTATGGAGGCCTTAACTTAGATGAACATTGTGAGTAAACGTGTTTTTTTTTTTTTTTTAACATTTGGTCCCGGACAACCCCTTTAAGTCTGTAATGTAACAAAATAAGAAAAAAGTCAAGGGTGTGAACACTTTTGCAAGGCACTGTATATTGTGTGTGATGGGCCCGGGCGTATGGTGCAGTATTTCATGGGTTGGCTAACCCCTAAGTATGTGAGATTCATTGTTGGTACAGTGTAATAGCATAGTAGATATTTTCCTGCAGTCCTATGTAAGACTGTACCTAACACCTCTTGTTATGAGAATTAGTTGGGATCGGTTTGACTGCTAGAACTATTCATAATCCCGACAAAAGGTTGGTGTTAGTTGTGTCCTACACGGTCTCCACTGAAAGTGACAGTGGTAATACGTTCCTGTCCCGTTCACTGCTCCGTTACGGTTTTACCGCTGCTGTCAGGTGCTGGACTTAATTCATAATCCCCATCTCATTGCGGCAAGAACATGCGTGTGTGGCATTCTCTGCAAATGAGAACAGGAGTAAGGTGGAAGGTAGAATATTGATGAGGATAGGTCATCGATATTTTCCACCTGGAAAAAAAACCTTTTAACTGGCTTGTCCTTGGGATTGTAGATGTCACCCGTCACCCGTCACCCGTCACCCCCCCCCCCCCCCCCCCCCACTCATTTGTGCTTCATGCACTCTCCTATCAATAGATTGTGAAGCATCGTGATAGAAAGCATCTGGGAATATTTCATCAGAAAATGTTATATTATTTAAAGGGAACCTGTCACCGGGATTTTGGGTATAGAGCTAAGGACATGGGTTGCTAGATGGCCGCTAGAACATCTGCAATACCCAGTCCCCATAGCTCTGTGTGCTTTTATTGTGTAAAAAAAACTATTTAATACATATGCAAATTAACCTGAGATGAGTCCTGACCCTGACTCATCTCACATACAGGACTCCTCACGTTAATTTGCATATGTATTAAATAGTTTTTTTTACACGATAAAAGCACACAGAGCTATGGGGACTGGGTATTGCAGATGTTCTAGCGGCCATCTAGCAACCCATGTCCTCAGCTCTATACCCAAAATCCCGGTGACAGGTTCCCTTTAAGTTGTGTTTTTTTTATGTTAAACATATTAGAATTTTTTGTGATGTTATTTAGATTTTCCATGTCAGTATCTATGGGGGGAATTTATCATGAGGGGAATATTTAAAGTCAGTTTTGCTTGAGTCTGCATGGTCTTACCTTATGCCATATTTATCAAATGTCACATCTTTTGTCTATAAAAGCTACTCTACTGGAGTGAGATATTGTGGCCTTTTTTTTTTTTTGTTTGTTTTTTTAAGTTCATGGCTAACCACCCACTTTTACATCCACATTACCAAACTGGAGTAAGTGGTGTAAAAATGCAAAAAGGCGCATGCAAGTAGAAGGCGTCACTTCTTCTGTACAGATCACTTTTCAGCAATGATTTTATCTTCACAGGCAGGATTACAATGACAGATATCACCTATATATTGATAACACAGGATCCTCTGTTCACAGTAGGTGATATCACAGATTATCTACTCCATTCTGGCCTCTACACAGGTCACCGAGCATGCCTAGATAACTCTCCCATAGAATTCAGAGTCCCCTGCTGTAAAACATATCTCTAAGGGTTTGGCTACGAGGCGATCTTGGTCGCGCGATACTCATTGCGCGGATTGTAATGAGTGGGGCCACAACACTACTTGCACATGTGCCATGACCTAGTCCCCTATTCGCAAAAAATCCAGGAGCGTTGGATTTTTCTTGATTCTGGGGCTTCGGGCACACACGTGCGACCCTATTTATCTCTGTGCTAGCGCTGTTACACTGCAATCCCATGGCATTCAGATGGTATGACTGCTGTCACGTGACCAAGATCCCCATGTAGCTGAACCCTAAATGCTGTTAGAAGCTTAGGCAAGATGGCTGCCTCCTGTTCAGGAAACAGTTAAAAAAAATCTACAATAAAATTTTTTAAACAGATTTGAAAAAAAGGATCTGTGCTACGATCTGATTTTTTTTTCCTGGCAGAAGAAAATCTAGGGACACATTCCCTTTAAAGGAGAAGTTCAGGGAAGGTGTTTGACTGCGGAGATGGACCAGGTCTTCCAAGGCCCTCTGTTTTAGTGTATGTTACACATGCAGGAGTCCCTGTGCCCAGCTCTGTATTTACTGTACACCACAATCAGAACATATAACATATCTGCCATGTACCCATGTTTAGTCTTGGGCAGCTTCTGCAAGGCCTGTTTCACACTGCCGGCAGTGGTTCCTGCAGAGAACCGGCTGCTCCCTGGAAAATCTGCAGGGATTCAGCTGGACAAATACTGCAGCGTGCCGGTATGTTAGTCTGTGAGAACCACTAGCGGTTACCGGCTGCGGTCGATCAAGGATTGTATATAATATATGCAGTATAACTGCTTGGACTTTACACCCATTGAAACTACATTACACGTAGCCTATTCCCTTCGGCTGGATGTAGCTTTTTGCCTTGGTCTGTGCTGATAGAGACCCCTGTAAGAGGGGCTCGCAGGGCTGTCATTATAGGACAACCACTGTGTGCTCATTGGGGGGTCATTTCTCATGCTCATCCTTTTATTTATGAATTTTTATTTTTTAATAGAATGTGATTAAATCAACGTAGACTGTTGAATTGGCCTCAGTGAAATAGGCGCAAATGTGCTGCAAAAAGTCACAGCCATAAACATGTTTTTATGCCTAACACATCGCAGACAAGCAGAACTGCGCTAAAAATAAGTAAAAATAAGACTCGTTTTTTTTTTGGCAAATTCATACTTAAAAGGCGTACGAAGGTAAATAGGCTGGAAAAAACCGCCTCACACGTAGCCACGCTCACAAAATCCGTCCTCACCATGAAACTGTCTAACAAGTCTAAAAAGACTCCAAAACAGGCACAAAATGATTAGTAAATGTGGCTAAAACAAGGGAACAAATTAACAGAAACCGGTGCAAAACACTCTAATAAATGACCCCCCAATGTGTCCTGCAGCAGCAGTCCTGCAGTTGATTGCAGGTGGGGGCGCCTGGCACTAAGGCTCTGTCCTTACAGCAAGGAAGCTGTGACATCTCGCTGCCAACGTAACAGGTAATGGTCACTGAGCAGGAGCGCTGTATGCAGCATGCCACTCCCATAGGGTGCACATGGGTGCCTCAGCAGCCTCATACTTGACCCGTGCACCGTTCTACAGAACAGATGGACAAGAATGGATGTGCGCTCCAGTTAGCAGGACTTTGAGCTGGCCCCATTTATTGACTTGATGACAGCGCATCACAAGATGCTAATAATGCTGATGGGGCGTAAAAAGAAGTAATTCACAAGACACTAGATTCTGTGGTTTCAAAGAACAGCCAGGAAGCCATGGATTCGGTTCACTCAAGTGTCATAACACTTAAAGGACTGTGCAGAAAGAACCATGTAAGGCAGGGATGTCAAACTCGTGGCCCTCCAGCTGTTGCAAAACTACAACTCCCATCATGCCTGGGCATACTACAGCTATCAGGGAATGATGGGAGTTGTAGTTTTGCAACATCTGGAGGGCCACGAATTTGACATCCATGATGTAAGGGCTCATGCACACGGCCATAGTTTCTGTCCGCATCCGATCTGCATTTCAGGACAGCACTCTGTTTGGCGTCCCTGGAAACAGATAGATCATGTCTTATTCTTGTTTGTTTTGTGGATAGGGATAGGACATTTCTAGAGGAGTGTGCAAAACATGGCAGCATGCACTCGGCCATAGGGTTTCTGTGCAGTGTTGTCTGTTACCCCATCGGCCGGCTGCTCTGGTTGGCGGGTTTCGCATTATTGTGCATGCGCAGTCAGGTCCACCTAACTCGCCTGAGCTTTACTACAAGCTCGTAGGCTCTACAAGCAAGGGGCAGGGTTTCATCCTCCCTGCTCGCTGTGCCTTCAGCCTATAAATAAGGAGGTGAGACAACCCCTTAAAATAGGTGATGGGATTTGTGAAAATGATTGGTTATTTAGAAAATAAGAAGCCATACAATTTTCTAATATAGATGCTTGCAGACCTCCCCCACACACAGTGTCCTCTCCGTAAGGACTGCTGGCATTTAGTTAGCTGTCCGCGTATCTAACAGGTGAATAGTAGTGTAATGAGAATATGCCCAGTATATAGCAGCAGATGTGTCCAGCTGGGCAGCCGTGTATAGCCATAATAAAAATCATTATACCGCCACTAGGCCTGCTTAGTTATTACATGGATGTGTCTTGTTTGTTCAGCCAGCACCTGAATGTCAGGGGTCACAAGCTGTCCAAAATGTAGGCAATTTGATCCAGCGTGTAGTAAAAAGGGTGAACTTTATTCAAATAAACATTAAAATATTCTTCATGTGGAAGGCACACTCCATCACTTACCTATTTCAACTACTACATGCAGTCTTGGGCCGCGGGCACACAGCCCATGTGTCGGACGCACCTCCAGGACTGATGGCAGCTCCTCTGACAAGACCTCACTACATCAGAGTGATTTGAGATGCTGTGAGTTTCTATCTGACCATAGGTCTTCTGTACTGTACTCGCATAATGAGTACAGTATAATAGACCCACTATCAGATGGGAGCTTGTCAATCCCTATGATGCAGTCAGTTCATGTCAGAGGAGCCTCCATCAGTCCGGAAGATGCAGCCGACACATGGGCTGTGTTTCCTGGTCTTCACACGGTCATGTCCATGAGCCCTTAGTCATAACAAGGAGTTGGCTACACCCACCACCTATGTAACATACATACACACCCCTAAAACAGCTGCTCACATACATATTAAAGGGGGAAAAAACTGCTAGATGTGAACAGTAAAACTGCTGCTGATCACAGGTGGTTAACACTCTAAGCACAAGAAATATAGCAGGAGTGTAAAACAATTGATAAGTATAAAAACATATACAGTACAGACTAAAAGTTTGGACACACCTTCTCATTCAAAGAGTTTTCTTTATTTTCATGACTATGAAAATTATAGATTCACACTGAAGGCATCAAAACTATGAATTAACACATGTGGAATTATATACAAAACAAAAAAGTGTGAAACAACTGAAAATATGTCATATTCTAGGTTCTTCAAAGTAGCCACCTTTTGCTTTGATTACTGCTTTGCACACTCTTGGCATTCTCTTGATGAGCTTCAAGAGGTAGTCACCTGAAATGGTCTTCCAACAGTCTTGAAGGAGTTCCCAGAGATGCTTAGCACTTGTTGGCCCTTTTGCCTTCACTCTGCGATCCAGCTCACCCCAAACCATCTCGATTGGGTTCAGGTCCGGTGACTGTCGAGGCCAGGTCATCTGGCGCAGCACCCCATCACTCTCCTTCATGGTCAAATAGCCCTTACACAGCCTGGAGGTGTGTTTGGGGTCATTGTCCTGTTGAAAAATAAATAATGGTCAAACTAAACGCAAACCGGATGGAATAGCATGCCGCTGCAAGATGCTGTGGTAGCCATGCTGGTTCAGTATGCCTTAAATTTTGAATAAATCCCCAACAGTGTCACCAGCAAAGCACCCACACACCATCACACCTCCTCCTCCATGCTTCACGGTGGGAACCAGGCATGTAGAGTCCATCCGTTCACCTTTTCTGTGTCGCACAAAAACATGGTGGTTGGGACCAAAGATCTCAAATTTGGACTCATCAGACCAAAGCACAGATTTCCACTGGTCTAGTGTCCATTCATTGTGTTCTTGAGCCCAAACAAGTCTCTTCTGCTTGTTGCCTGTCCTTAGCACTGGTTTCCTAGCAGATATTCTACCATGAAGGCCTGATTCACACAGTCTCCTCTTAACCGTTGTTCTAGAGATGTGTCTGCTGCTAGAACTCTGTGTGGCATTGACCTGGTCTCTAATCTGAGCTGCTGTTAACCTGTGATTTCTGAGTGATTGCTGGTGACTTATTAAACCTGACAGGGCACACCTGTGAAGTGAAGACCATTTCAGGTGACTACCTCTTGAAGCTCATCAAGAGAATGCCAAGAGTGTGCAAAGCAGTAATCAAAGCAAAAGGTGGCTACTTTGAAGAACCTAAAATATGACATATTTTCAGTTGTTTCACACTTTTTTGTTATGTATATAATTCCACATGTGTTAATTCATAGTTTTGATGCCTTCAGTGTGAATCTACAATTTTCATAGTCATGAAAATAAAGAAAACTCTTTGAATGATAAGGTGTGTCCAAACTTTTGGTCTGTACTGTATATATAATATTATATAAATATAGTTGCTATATTATAAAGCTGGGTTCAGCAACCTACAGCACTCCAGCTGCTGCAAAACTACAACCACCAGTATGCACACTTGCTTGGCTGTTTTTGAAATTTGCATAGAGGTTCATGGCACATGCTAGGAGTTGCAGTTCCACAACAGCCAGTGTGACAGAGGCTGCTGACCCCCCAGTGAAAGTTACTCCTGCTCGAGACGCGTATCTAATGTGAGTATCCAAAATACCTCCCTGACCAGGAGATGATAATTAATATTGCCTTCTTTCGGGGAAGCTTTAACCTCCCAAACCAAGTGCTTGAAAATGCGCAACCTTTTCACCATAATACGTCACATGACTGATGCCCGGGTTCAGTTACTCAGTATTAGAAAATTGAATGATTTTCTATCCTATATGCAAATAAATTAAATATAAAATTAAAACTGAAATGACCTCTTGAACATTTTAATTTGAAAACTGTGACAATTTGTTGTAACACTGCAGGCTGGACTGCCTTATGGCTGTGCTTTGGTTGCCCAGTGTCATGGCAGTGGTCTGTACCTACTGCTACACCCAGTTGGTGTGGCTGCCGCTTTTCTTGCGCGCTCCATTGCTCCAGGAGGTCAAGACTTGCCAGTGTTCCTCCTCCCTGCCTCTGGAGTAGTGCTGATGTCCTTTCACACAGACTGAGGCCTGCTTCTTGCCGCTACGGTCTCTGACTGCTCATAGGGTAAGTGTGCACATGCTCTCTCCAGCTCTTAAAGGGTCTGCACACTTTTAATCTTCCCCAGCCTGTGGCTGGCCAACCTAAGGTATTTTAGGCACCTTTCCCTGTGGATGTGTGCCTGAGCAATAAGTTCTAGTAATCTAGTGTCCTGCTCCAGTGTCTTTTAGATTTTACCCTTCACTTCCCGACCTGACCACTGCCTGCCATGACCTGGAACTTTTTATTAGATTGCACAAACTCTGCCTGTCCTGACCTCAGCCTGTCCCTGACTTTGTTTTGCTTGATCCCTTGGTGCTCTGCATTGGTGTCTCTTGACCCCTGTGGTTCAGTAGTCACTTGAACAGAGACTACTCCCAGAGGTAACAGCCTGGTGGTTCCTCTGCAGCAGAGTCCAGATCCTTTTACAGGGGTTAAAGGTTGAAGACCAGAGGGGCTACTTAGGAGAAACTCCAGTCAGATCTGTTCAAATGACACAGCGGATCCACATCCGCTGTCTAACACCCAGCAGTTGTGCGGTTTAATATTTAGCAACTACCTGTTTGCAGAAATGACAGCATCCACGTATTTCTTGTAACCAATTTCCACAGTGGTCAGTCCACAAATTTAATTTCCTACTTGTCCATGGCCCTAGTCTAGAAATATTATTTTGTGGTTGTTGATGCTTAACATGATTTAATAGGTTGTCCCGTTAAGACAATTTAGGCCCTAGGAATATGTGTCTGATCCACAGGATTGGACTGCTGGGGTCACCACCCATCATGAGAATGTGAACAGAGCCATAGAAATACAAAAAACAAAGTTTTATAGTTTGCAGTGAATTGCGACCATTACTTTAAATGTTGTTTCTTAATTTAAATTCATCTTTGCAGGCCGTCCTGGAGACCATCAGGAAGCTCATGAACACAGAGTGTGTGGTGCCTGACTGGCTTCACGATATTATTTTGGGATATGGTGATCCCAGCAGTGCACACTACTCGAAAATGCCAAATCAGATCCAGACGTTGAATTTCAATGATACCTTTCTGAGTCTTGACCACCTGAAGGCTTGTTTTCCTGGGTATAAGGTGAAGGTCACTGTAGAAGACCCATCCTTGCACAAGGCCCCTTTCAGGTAACAATTTATCTTCTAAAAGTGACTGAATAATGCTGACCTTTGTATGGGTTGAGCGTGCCCTAATATTTTTTTATAACCTTCTTATACCCTAGGATTACTTTTCCTGTCTACGGGGGCAAAGGTAAAAAACGAAAAGAGGACAGTGATGAAGGAGCCTCCCAAGATGAGCCACTCACATTGATTGTGGAGCCTCATGTTATTCCCAACCGTGGGCCCTACCCATACAACCAGCCTAAGCGGTAACTGCTCATTAGAAGTATTATTATGATCCGATTAAAAATTATTTTGCTAATGCACAAAATTAAGTGTACATACTGGCTAATTCTGAGCACTTTGGCAAAGAGGAAAAAGCTAAATTTCTAGATTTTCTTCAATCAGTGACATATTGTCCCTTTTATTTGTGTATGAAGCATCAATGTGGTATTTTAGTCACATTACTTTGTTCTTCTGCAGTTTTACTGATGTGTATGACATCAATATGTTCTATTTTTAGGAATACCATCCAGTTCACTGCAACACAGACGGAAGCTATTCGTGCCGGAATGCAACCTGGACTTACCATGGTGAGAAGCAACATTTAGCTACGTACAACTATAACCCTTAACCATAATGTCAGCAGTTCATTAAAGGGGTTATTTCAAGATATAAATATATCCTCATCCTTGGTATAGGGAGTAACTATCTGATTGGTGGGGGTTAAACCGTTGGGGAACCCAGAGATCACCAATAATTGGTTCCTGAGACCCTCCAGATGAATGGAGTGGCAAGCAAGAATGCTCACTGCCACGCTATTTGTTCTCTATGGAGTACCATATTTCTCGTGAATGGCATTGGGGGACACAGCACCATGGGTATATGCCCAGCTTGCCACTTGACTCTAGAAAAGAAAAGTGTTGGCTCCGATGGGCTATACCCTCTGCTCAGACACTAAACTAACCAGTTTTAGTCTAGTGTCCGTAGGAGGCAGACTTGACCTGTTCTGTTTTTTTGCAGGTCTTGCTGCTTTTTGTTTTTTATTTTATTATTTTTTCTTCTCCTGCAGGTCTCTGCCTGCTGCAGGATGGGGCTCCATAGTGGATATCCACTTTAGTTGCACCCCCTGCGGGCGTGTACTCTCAGTACCTCGCCGGTCACCAGCCCCCTATTACATGCCAGTAATCCCACATATGTGCGAGTTTGCCGAAGGGGTGACCTTGCGGCGCCTGAAGATGTTGGACGGTGAGTATTCTCCCTGAGTACCTGTCCCATGGATTTAGAATTAATTCCCCTCTTTTGCCAGGAGGTGGGAGCACCTTAGTCGGGGGGCCTGAGAGGTCCCCCCTTTTCCCCTTGTTTTTCCCCTGCTTCTAGCATGGTCTGTGGCTCCCCAGGTTAAAGTGTTTTCCTGCAATCCAGAAGTTCCTGGATTATAACCCAGCACTGTTAGCTTAACCTGGCCCAGGAGGGCCGCTGGTCTCCCGCGGTTCTGTCCCGCCGATGGCGCTCTTTTCCCGGGCCGCTCCATTAATCGAGACCCCGGCTTTTACCTAGCCTAGGCCGCATCCTCCCGTGCCCCCTCGCTTCACGTGCTTTTTCTTGGCCCCTCCCCGCTTCTCTTGGTTACTGAGAGGGGTCTCTTTCTCCTTCTATCCCAGTTTAGAACTGACTTTTGCTTGGGGGGCGGAGTTTGCCTGGCTCCTTTTTTATTTTTTTCAGGCTCTCACTCAGCCCTTATGTCCTCTTCCAGAGGAGACTGCCAGCCCCCCCATGGGGTTGTTGCGTATCATGCGTGCGCCCGCTGTAATAAAAAGTTGCCTTGCGACCAGCCTGAGCCCGTTTGTGCGCAGTGCCTTTCCCTCAGACCTTCTCAGGATGCCCACCCCTTCTGTGTCTGTTCCTCCTGAATGGTCTTCTTCCCTATTGGAAGCTCGCCCGACTCTCCCAATCCATGGTTGAGTCGCTGGACCGCTTGCCTGTCCAAATTGCAGCCGCCTCTGCCCCTCCCAGGGACTCCTCCGCGGATGGGGCACGCTCACGTTCTGACACTAGTTCCCACAAACTACGTCGGGTTGTCACAATTATGTCCCGCTCCTTCTTGGCATCCTCGGGTCATTCCCAGAACAGGTCTGAGGCTGGCGACAAATCCTCCCCTGCTGCACCTTCCGCCACCTCGGGGGACTCCTCTGACTCTGATTCTGGATCAGAGCAGAGCACTGCCCTGTCTGCGGCCATGCAGGATCTCATCAGGTCAGTCAGGGACGTTCTACATGTGCACGAAGACCCCTCCTCCTCAGCTCAGGAATCCGTTTCATTCTGCCGTTCCGGGCTCCCCGCTTTGGTTTTCTCTAACCATGCGGATCTGGACGCACTCCTGGCATCGCTCGGATAGGCGTCTTCAGCCCGCCAAGGGTTCGGGTGTCCTCTTCCCCTTTTCTGAGGACTCAATTACTATGTGGTCTGTCCCTCCCAGGCTAGATGCACAAGTGGCCCGACTTGCTAAGGTCACCACCCTTCCTTTGGCCGACGTGGCGTCCTTGTCTGATCAATTGGACAAGAAGATAGACTCCTTGTCCAAGTCTGCATTCGTTGCAGCAGGTTCCACTATCCACCCCTCCTTAGCGACGTCTTGGGTGGCTAAGGCCTGTGTGGTCTGGGCCAAACAGCTTGTTCAGTCCTTACCCCTGGATTCTGCTCAGGGGGAGCTCCATCTCCTTGCCTCTCTTCTTCTCCAGGCCTCCATGTACCTTTGTGATGCTTCACTGGAATCGGCATGCCACTCTCGTAGGGTTGCTGCCATCCGCTGCACGGTTTGGCTTTGGGCCTGGGCTGCGGATGCCACCTCGAAAAAGGTGCTCATATCTCTCCCATTCCTGGGTGGTAGGCTTTTTGGGAAACATTTGGAGGAGCTTATTTCTGAGGCCACGGGTGGTAAAAGTTCCCTTCTGTCCCAGAACCGTTCCCTCTGCCGCAGTCCTATGGCTTCATCGCGATCTCAGCGTTTTCGTTCCTTTCGGGACGACTACTCCCTTCAGGACAAAAACTGCTTATCCTTCCTTCAAGGCCAAGTCCTCCTGGCACGCCCGCCCTAAGCCCTCCAAACCCCAGTCTGTAAAGCCGTTATCTGCCTGACTGGTTTTCCCCGCTTGAGTTGCCCCCTCGGGTGAGGGGTCTTTTGCTCTCTTTTCAGAATCTATGGAGCGCAACCGTGAACAACGCCTGGGTTCTGGAGGTAGGTTCCTCCGGGTACAAAATAGAATTCTCCACTCTTCCCACGGGTCAGTTCTTCCAGTCGTCTCCGTCCAGGTCCCCCGCCCGGACGGCCTCTTTTTTTCAGGCCATTCAGTCCCTTCATTCGTTCCCTTCACACGCACGGGGTGAGTTTCTGTCCTGACCATGGAACGTTTTCAGGGGTTTTACTCAAACCTCTTAACTGTTCCCTAGAAGGATGGTGCTCTTCGCCCCATTTTGGATCTGAAGGCACTCAATTATTTTGTCAGAGTCTGCCATTTTCGGATGTAGTCCCTCAGATCGGTGATTGCTTCCCTCGAGGTGGGCAAGTTTGTCGTCCATCGACATCTGAGACTCCTATCTGCATGTCCCCATAGCTCAGTCTCATCAGAGGTACCTTCGCTTCGTGGTAGGTTCTCTGCATTTTCAGTTTGTGGTGTTGCCCTTCGGCCTGGCGTCTGCCCCGAGGGTCTTAACCAAGGTGTTGGCTCCTCTGGTCGCACTTCTCCGTTCCAGGGGAGTTGCCGTAATACCCTACCTGGACGGTCTTCTGGTGAAGGCATTGTCCCGGGAGGACAACCTGTCCAGCCTTCACATCACCCTGTCCGTGCTGTCCCAGTTCGGCTGGCTCGTGAATCACACCAAGTCCTCCCTGGTTCCCAGTCACAGGATGGAATTTCTAGGCATGGGCCTCGACACTCGCCTTGGCCGAGTGTTCCTCCCTCAGGACAAGGTAGTGGCTCTCCAGTCAGGTGTGACCCGCTTTCGCAAGCCACCTGCTCTGGCCATAAGGGCGTGCATGCACGTTCTGGGCTGGATGGTTGCCACCTTCGAGGAATTTCCTTATGTCCAATTCCACACCCGAGCCCTTCAGCTCTCAATTCTTGCCCGGTGGAACAAGTCCCCGTCAGGCGTCGATCGCCTGATCCGCCTGTCCCCTCAGGTCTGCCGGGATTTGCGCTGGTGGCTGAACCAGCTAACCGTCTCCCTCGGCAGATCCATTTTTCCCCTCCGTTGGCAGGTGATCTGCACAGATGTAATAATATTTGCAAAGACAGGTGCACTCTACGGTCTTACTAAACCCTCAAACTGATGTTACAATTGAGAGATTAGCCAACATATCCTACTGTGGAGGGCATGTCTGAGCCTGAGCACCCCACCAAGGTTTGTCAAGTAGCTCTGGTCCTAACACTCACCTACCTGTGCCGTATGGGCAATACCAGGGGCCAGTGGGCAAATTACAGGAGCGTGAGGTCTGACTCGCAGACAACTCTGCGTCCCGACCTTCTTTTGCAATGTCAATGTCTGCTATTCCACCCGAGTTTACCTCAGCTTCATTTAACAGTGTGGCTGTTAACGTCGCGGTTCTAAGGTTTCGAGTCATTCATCCAGACTAGGCTTCATGCATGTAAACCCCAGTCGGGCAGGATTTACCATTGTACCTGGAAGGCTTACTTTGCCTGGTGTGATTCTGGCGAGGTTCACCCTCTCCTTTTTTCCGTCCCTAGGATTCTTGCCTTTCTTCAGGCAGGCCTTGAAAAGGGTCTCCGCCTGGCCTCCCTAAAAGGTCAGGTCTCGGCCTTGCCTGTCCTTTTCCAAAGGCCCTTGGCTTCTCGTTCCCAGGTTAAGACTTTCCTTCAGGGGGTGCCCTTCAGTCCTCTCCCTTCAAGCCCTTGAAGGAGGTCTCCCTTTCATATGTCTCCTTTAAAGTTGCGTTCGAGCTGGCGGCGCTCTCATGTCGGTCCCCCTTTTTGGTTTTTCACCAGGACAAGGTTGCCCTGCGCCCAGTTCCCTCCTTTCTTCCCAAGGTGGTTTCTTCCTTCTACATTAATGAGGAGATTGTTCTTCCTTCTTTCTGTCCCAACCCCTCTCATCCCAGAGAGCAATCTCTCCACTGTCTGGATGTGGTTTGGGTGCTTCGGCTGTATCTCCAGCTAACGGAGTGTTTCCTTCGATCTGACTCTCTCTCTCTTTGTTGTCCCTGAGGGTTCAACTAAGGGTTTACAAGCATCCAAAGCTACCATCTCCCGTTGAATTAGTTCTGCCGTCAAGGAAGCCTATGTGGCCAGGGGTCGTGAGCGCTCCTTCCAGTTGACCGCTCACTCTACTAGGATGGTCGGGACATCATGGTCGGTCCAGCATTTAGCCTCTGCTTCCCAGGTCTTCAAGGCTGCCACCTGGGCCTCACTCACACCTTTTACCATATTCATTAATTGGCCTCTGCTGATGCTAGTTTGGGTCGCAAGGTTCTGCAAGCGGCTCGGCTGTGTGCTATATTCTTCGGATGGCTGTTTTTTCCCACCCTCTGGGACTGCTTTGGGACGTCCATTGGTGCTGTGTCCCCCAATGCCATTCACAAGAAAAATTGACTTTTGTTCTTACCGTAAAATCCTTTTCTCGTTGGATGCATTGGGGTGCACAGATTCCACCCTTGTTTATTTTTTTATTTTTCTTTGTTCAAGTTTTCCGGATTTCCCGGGACCCTTTGATAATGGTCCTCTTTCTGGTTTAGGACTTGTTGGCTTCACTGTTCGTCAGTTTTTTTTGTTTTATGCTCCTACTGCTTTCGAACAAACTGGTTAGTTTAGTGTCTGAGCAGAGGGTATAGCCCATAAGGCTGGAGCCAACACTTTTCTTTTAGTGTCAGCCTCCTAGTGGCAGCTGTGCATATACCCATGGTGCTGTGTCCCCCCAATGCATCCAACGAGAAAAGGATTTTACGGTAAGTACAAAAATCCAATTTTTACACTGCGATTTTAATAAAATCCATGGCAGAAAATCTTGTGCAGCATTATCATTACATTAAAGGCTATTATTGCATTGTACTCATTTTGAGCTGAAATTTTTTTATATTTTTTTCAATTGCTCTTTGTTTAAAATTTGGAGCCACTTTCTCTATACAGCCTTGAGATTCTCTAGTAGCATTAGCTGTGTTTTTACTCTGGTTCTTTCAGACAGCTCAAAGGCTTCTTATCTCTGCTTTCTGGCCTTATAAACACTCATTGTAGCTCAGTACAAATCAGTACATATCTTTAAGAATGTGGCTTAAATAAGTGTTTTTGAGCTACTAGTAATTTAGAGATAAGGTTTATTAGATGACCGACACAAAGTGAAGTACGATTCACACAGTTAAAGGGGTTCTGCACTTTCATTTAACTGATGATCTAACCTCTGGATAGATCATCAGCTTCTGATCGGCGGGCGTCAGACACCCGGGACAACCGCTGATCAGCTGTTTGAATGGAGCTTAGCCCCCCCCACGCTAGTTAATACTAGTCGTGACGTCAGTGGACCGGCGGTAAACAGTGAGAAGGCCACGGCGCTGCTGGAGCGCCGCTGCCTTCTTAAACGATAACTTCGGCTCACCGGAGCCAATACATTCTAATACTCTACTGCTCCGTACAGTATAAGAACAAAGCTTTATGCAAATCAACTTCGGATGTTTCATCCGAAGGAATGAGCGAATCGACTAATTGCAATTCATATTGTGCCATTAGGGGGAGTAATATAACAAGGTCAGATACATAGCAGGCAAATGTGGTGACTGTTCCCTAAACAGGTGACAGCTACGAACTGTGTGGTTTTTTTTTTGAAAAAAATTCACAGGATATTTTATTTTCCCTTTTTGAAAAGGTGGTTGGACCTCCTGGGACAGGGAAAACGGACGTAGCCGTTCAGATCATTTCCAATCTGTATCACAATTACCCTGAGCAGAGGACTCTTATCGTCACACATTCTAACCAGGTAAGGTGGAGGTGGTGTTTTTTTTATCTTGTTTGTATTATGTTTTTTTTGTTTAATACAAAAAAGGGGGAAAAAATTTATATATCGGAGTATAGATTTATATTTGATGACATAGAAAGTAGGTATGCAACAATATATGGTAATTTGAAGCACTGATCACATAGAAAGTAGGTATGCAACAATATATGGTAATTTGAAGCACCAGAGGTGGTGTCACAGCCACAGTAGTGCTTTACATTGCAGTTTTTCTCATTTTACTAAAGAAAAAAAGGGAAAAGACAAAGCACATAAAGGAGATACGCATGAACCAGTAAAAAATATTGTCCAAAGACACTTTATTGATTTAAAAAATAAATGTTCAAATATCTGTATATATAAGAAAAAAATTATAATATAGTTGAAAGCCAGTGACTGGTTACACAAGTGATGAGGAACCCCCCCCCCCCCCCCCCCCCCCAAAACAGTTCAGACCCCGGGTCCACTACAGTTTATGCTCTCTGATGGTAATGCTTGTAATATGGATGTTTGGTATTGAACTTTTTCATGTCTTATGTTAAGTCCTGGACTTCTGGCATTGGGACCATTTGAGGTATTGTCTGGCAGTTTAGACAGTTTTTGGTTCTTCCTTTTTGTGCAACCTTATCATGGCTCTTGCCTCTAGGCACAGAAGTGTCTTTATGTCATGCTTTCATTGTTTGGTGTGCATCTCTTTAATGTGACCTGTCTTTTTTTTGGTATTCATTTTGCACTCATCTGTTTCTAGAATACCCACCTTTGTCTTTTGCAATCCAATGTTTCTCTCTTTGTGACTCTGTAGTCCTTGGGAAACGTTGCACGAATCGCATGAGGCGATTGGCTTGATCCTCCTGCAAATAAAATGATAGAGGCAAAGTTTTCTGCCGCTGCGCTCGCCTGCTTCTCTGCCGCTGCGCTCGCCTGCTTCTCTGCCGCTGCGCTCGCCTGCTTCTCTGCCGCTGCGCTCGCCTGCTTCTCTGCCGCTGCGCTCGCCTGCTTCTCTGCCGCTGCGCTCGCCTGCTTCTCTGCCGCTGCGCTCGCCTGCTTCTCTGCCGCTGCGCTCGCCTGCTTCTCTGCCGCTGCGCTCGCCTGCTTCTCTGCCGCTGCGCTCGCCTGCTTCTCTGCCGCTGCGCTCGCCTGCTTCTCTGCCGCTGCGCTCGCCTGCTTCTCTGCCGCTGCGCTCGCCTGCTTCTCTGCCGCTGCGCTCGCCTGCTTCTCTGCCGCTGCGCTCGCCTGCTTCTCTGCCGCTGCGCTCGCCTGCTTCTCTGCCGCTGCGCTCGCCTTGTTCACTGCTAGGCCATGTATTGTGTTCATTTCTTTCCATCAACACGAGCCCATGTTTCAGTGTAAAAGCTATGTTTGGAAATCCCGCTTGCACGTGCCTTGAAATGAAGTGCTTTCTATAGTAAGCCCTCTTCAGTTAACTGATCTGGCTGTGTTACTTGATTCCCTCCTTGTATGTATAGATTTTGTGAATCGTTTTTTCCCCATACGAGGAATAAACGTTTTTACAGAAGTTCAGTGTCCTCTGCATCTCTGCTCCACTTCTATAATTTTCTCTTTTAAGCTTGCTTCTTTTCTTGCATTTATTTAACATTTGTCTTGTGAATAAAAATCTTACATTAACTTTTTATGTTAAGACAACTGAGCCCCCTATATGTTACTTTACTTTAGGTTTAGTGTCGGAGAGATTGACTGGGGGGCTATGACTGGCCTGGACACATCCTAGTAGTCAATTTAAAAGTTAAGACCTAGCAACAAATCACTGTAGGGGCCATTCCAAACTGTAAAGCAGGACTTACACATTACTTGAGGTGTTGCCCCTCCTGTAGACAAAGCTCCCCTTCAGTTACTGCAGTGTTCTCCTGTCTTGTCCAGTTTCCTAAGCACTAAGGGCTTCCATGCAGATCAGCGTATTGTTGGCTGAAAACACAGAGACCGGTGACAGCAGGTCCTGTACATCCCCAGTAGTCACGGCAGGTCCTGTACATCCCCAGTAGTCACGGCAGGTCCTGTACATCCCCAGTAGTCACGGCAGGTCCTGTACATCCCCAGTAGTCACGGCAGGTCCTGGCTGCTACATGTGCTTACATTGCCCCTCGTGAGTGGCCTACATGGAGTAATGGGGCTGGATGCCGTCAGTGAAGCACCTAGCTCAACCCATTCTGCACTGGGTGGGCACGTACCCATTAAACGTTAGAAGTGCAGGGAGCTTGATCTAATTGCCATGGCAATGCGGGATTTATGAAGTCGAAGCATGTACTTATTTCCTACACTGCAGCATATGTGGACATACCAGTGATGGTCTAGGCACAGGCAACTGTGATCAGTCCAGGAAATATTAAGTCTTCAACTCTTCTGTTTGCAGACACAATCTACTGATGTAAATGACAGGACATAAATGATAAAAATAGATTAATCAAATTGCAATAATGAGAAAAGGAGAAAAAATTGTAAAAAAAAGTTATGCACCACATAACGAAAGAGAGAGAGAGAGGAATCTCATAACTATTAACATCCCAACATGTGACCTGTCTCTTCTGCTCAGTCAATCAGCCGCTTTGGTAATGGCAACATGAAGGATATCCTAGAAGAACATGTACAGTACACTGAATCCTGACAGGCACCTGGTTTCTCAATTGAAAAAGATCTCTGAGAAGTGTAAAATGTACTTTACTTTACGGGGTGAGATTACCACAGCTTGCTTTAGGGAAGACTTGTAATCTCACAGGCCACAATGTAATCCAGTCCTTGCCTCCTGTCTTGTAAAATCCCAGGTTATGCTAAGTTTGTGCTTCATGAAAGGAATATTTTGTTAATGTGAATATGAATAGTAATGTATGTAATGCTGTGTTCTTCCTGCATTCCCAGTCTCTACGTACATGTCGAGTAGATGTTTATGTTCTCTGTCCGCCTGGTTGTGTGACCAGTGCCATCTGTTGTGTGTGGCACCTAGCTGATTACTTCAAGACCTGTTCAGCCTGGAGTTTCTTCTCAGCGCTTGCCAACCCTGCCCCACCAGCCTTTTCCTAGAACATCAACTTGCAGCCTCTAAATACCTCTCTCCTTCTGTCCCTATCCATCTGCAGGCGCTCAACCAGCTGTTTGAGAAGATTATGGCCTTAGATATTGACGAGCGGCACCTCCTGCGTCTGGGGCACGGAGAGGAGGAGCTGGAGACGGAGAAGGATTTCAGCAGGTGAGCCGTGTGGGGGAGCAATAGTTAACGCATTCAGTGCCGGAACCCTGAACCACTGAAAAGATAAGAAGAGAAAACGTTATTGTTTTATCCACTATTGTCGGTGAAATATAAATGATTACAGCTACTGGTTCCATATCTCAGCAGTTTGCCTGGCATTGGGATAGCTAGCACTTTCTTTCCAGCTGATTGGTTGTGTAAAGAAAATGTAAGGGCTCATTTACACGACCGTAGGCTGTCTGTGCCCGTATTGCGGACCACAGACAGCGGGTCCGCAATATACAGGCACTGGCCGTGTAAATCCCGTATCACAAATGACTTGAGTGCGTCCACAATCCTCAAATGATGGTGCAGAGCAGAAGAATGGATTGGGCTTTTGAGTCTGTGTCGCCACACAGCAAAAGATAGGACATGTCCTATCTTTGGCCATATATTGCGGATCCCAGTCCCATTCAAGTCAATGGGTCAGCGCCACAATATGGGTTTCACACGGCTAGTGCCCGTGCATTGTGGGCCGCAGCGCAGGCACGGATGGCCTACAGTCGTGTGAATGAGCCCTAATACAGATGCTTTCTCACAAAGTTCTGTACATTTCTTTAGTATTTACAGATCTTGATTGTTTGCTTTTTAGACAATCATAGGTAGACCAGAGAATAGGCAGACCTTATGTACCTGGCGGAAGAATGGTTGAGGTAGATGTTACACAACTCAGATGTTGATGAGATACAAATGTTGGCATCAACTGGCAGCAATGACCATAAGGCATTCACAGAACGTATCTGTTTTGTGGTCTTCAAATTGCAGACCCTGAAAACACAGATACCGGCCGTGTGTGCTCCACGTTTTGCTGATCAGTACTTTCCACACTTTGTTAGAAATGACAAAATGCACAAGAATGTTGTGGCGTTGCGGGTGCAGACAGCACAGTGTGTGCTGTCTGCATCTTTGTTTGCGGACCCCCCAAAAAATGAAGATCAAATGCAGACCAAAAACGGTCGTGTGAATGCCCCCTTAGGCTGGGTTCACACTTGAGCGTTGCGCAAACGCGCGTTTTTGACGCGCATTTTTATGCGCGTTTTTGTAATAGTAAACGCGCGTTTGACGCGCGTTTGTGTGATTCACTACAGTGTCCTATGGCCACAAACGCCCCAAAAGTCGCTCATGTACTTTTTGGAGCGTCGGGCGTTTTATAGCGCGATCGTACGCGCTGTAAAACGCCCAAGTGTGAACCATTCCCATAGGGAATCAGTGGTTTCTCCTTGTTGAGCGTTTTACAGCGCGTAGGAACGCGCTGTAAAACGCTCAGGTGTGAACCCAGCCTTAGTCTGATGAAAACTGTGGTCTGATAAAAATACATTTTCTATGGGTAACTTAAAAGTCTAATCCAACTCTCCAGAGCAGTACTGATTTGCGGTAGGCAAGCTGATGCCAGGCACAGTAGTCAGGACTAGAGTTGAGCGAACACCTGGATGTTCGGGTTCGAGAAGTTCGGCCGAACATCCCGGAAATGTTCGGGTTCGGGATCCGAACCCGATCCGAACTTCGTCCCGAACCCGAACCCCATTGAAGTCAATGGGGACCCGAACTTTTCGGCACTAAAAAGGCTGTAAAACAGCCCAGGAAAGAGCTAGAGGGCTGCAAAAGGCAGCAACATGTAGGTAAATCCCCTGCAAACAAATGTGGATAGGGAAATGAATTAAAATAAAAATTAAATAAATAAAAATTAACCAAAATCAATTGGAGAGAGGTTCCATAGCAGAGAATCTGGCTTCCCGTCACCCACCACTGGAACAGTCCATTCTCAGATATTTAGGCCCCGGCACCCAGGCAGAGGAGAGAGGTCCCGTAACAGAGAATCTGTCTTCATGTCAGCAGAGAATTAGTCTGCATGTCATAGCAGAGAATGAGGCTTCACGTCAGCCACCACTGCAACAGTCCATTGGCATATATTTAGGCCCAGCACCCAGGCAGAGGAGGGAGGTCCCGTAACAGAGAATCTGTCTTCATGTCAGCAGAGAATTAGTCTGCATGTCATAGCAGAGAATGAGGCTTCACGTCAGCCACCACTGCAACAGTCCATTGGCATATATTTAGGCCCAGCACACACACAGGCAGAGGAGAGAGGTCCCGTAACAGAGAATCTGGCTTCATGTCAGCAGAGAATCAGTCTGCATGTCATAGCAGAGAATGAGGCTTCACGTCAGCCACCACTGCAACAGTCCATTGGCATATATTTAGGCCCAGCACACACACAGGCAGAGGAGAGAGGTCCCGTAACAGAGAATCTGGCTTCATGTCAGCAGAGAATCAGTCTGCATGTCATAGCAGAGAATGAGGCTTCACGTCAGCCACCACTGCAACAGTCCATTGGCATATATTTAGGCCCAGCACCCAGGCAGAGGAGGGAGGTCCCGTAACAGAGAATCTGTCTTCATGTCAGCAGAGAATTAGTCTGCATGTCATAGCAGAGAATGAGGCTTCACGTCAGCCACCACTGCAACAGTCCATTGGCATATATTTAGGCCCAGCACACACACAGGCAGAGGAGAGAGGTCCCGTAACAGAGAATCTGGCTTCATGTCAGCAGAGAATCAGTCTGCATGTCATAGCAGAGAATGAGGCTTCACGTCAGCCACCACTGCAACAGTCCATTGGCATATATTTAGGCCCAGCACACACACAGGCAGAGGAGAGAGGTCCCGTAACAGAGAATCTGGCTTCATGTCAGCAGAGAATCAGTCTGCATGTCATAGCAGAGAATGAGGCTTCACGTCAGCCACCACTGCAACAGTCCATTGGCATATATTTAGGCCCAGCACCCAGGCAGAGGAGGGAGGTCCCGTAACAGAGAATCTGTCTTCATGTCAGCAGAGAATTAGTCTGCATGTCATAGCAGAGAATGAGGCTTCACGTCAGCCACCACTGCAACAGTCCATTGGCATATATTTAGGCCCAGCACCCAGGCAGAGGAGGGAGGTCCCGTAACAGAGAATCTGTCTTCATGTCAGCAGAGAATTAGTCTGCATGTCATAGCAGAGAATGAGGCTTCACGTCAGCCACCACTGGAACAGTCCATTCTCAGATATTTAGGCCCCGGCACCCAGGCAGAGGAGAGAGGTCCCGTAACAGAGAATCTGTCTTCATGTCAGCAGAGAATTAGTCTGCATGTCATAGCAGAGAATGAGGCTTCACGTCAGCCACCACTGCAACAGTCCATTGGCATATATTTAGGCCCAGCACCCAGGCAGAGGAGAGAGGTCCCGTAACAGACAATCTGGCTTCATGTCAGCAGAGAATCAGTCTGCATGTCATAGCAGAGAATCAGGCTTCACGTCACCCACCACTGCAACAGTCCATTGTCATAAATTTAGGCCCAGCACTAGTGTTGAGCGGCATGTCCCATATTCGAATTCGCGAAATTTTGTGAATATTCGAAAGAATATTCGTAAAATATTCGCGATTATTCAAATTCGTTATTATTTCGCATATGCGATAATTCGAATTATCGCATAATACATATGCTATGCAAAATTCACATGTGCGCTAATGAAATCGCCTTACGAAGATTCGCAACTCAATTCAATCACTAATGTATGAATGCAATGCCCTTTGCCTCTGTTCTGGGACAAGTGTAGATATTCGCATGTGCGCTAATAAAATCGCCTTACGAAGATTCGCACCTCAATCACTTTCTAGGGAATGTGAGACTTTTGGGAATCAATCGAGATACAGTGGGGGGTGATGACAGTAGTTGACAGAGTACAGATCAATGTAATCTGTAAGGTGGAAAGTAAAATAAAAAATACGAATATTCGTAAATCGACTTTTACGAAGTTCTACGTATTCGCGAATATGGTGCTATACTATATGAATGCACAGGCCTTTGCCTCTCTGTTCTGGGGACAAGTGTAGATATTTGCATTTGCGTTAATAAAATCGCCTTACGAAGATTCGCAGCTCAATTCAATCACTAATGTATGAATGCAAAGCCCTTTGCCTCTGTTCTGGGACAAGTGTAGATATTCGCATGTGCGCTAATAAAATCGCCTTACGAAGATTCGCAACTCAATTCACTAATGTATGAATGCAAAGCCCTTTGCCTCTGTTCTGGGACGTGCCGATATTCGCATGTGCGCTAATAAAATCGCCTTACGAAGATTCGCGCCTCAATCACTTTCTAGGCAATGTGAGTAAGATCTGAGCTGTTGGACCTTTGGGAAACAATCAATTATATGTGTACTGTAATTTTGTGGGGGGGGGGGGGGAAACAAAAAACGAATATTCGTTTTTACGAATATATAGCACTATATTCGAAATATTCGCGAAATCGCGAAGTTGCGATATTCGCGAAAAAAATTTGCTTTTCGAATATTCGCGCTCAACACTACCCAGCACCCAGGCAGAGGAGAGAGGTCCCGTAACAGAGAATCTGGCTTCATGTCAGCAGAGAATCAGTCTTCATATCATAGCAGAGAATCAGGCTTCACGTCACCCACCACTGTAAGAGTCAATTTTCATAAATTTAGGCCCAGAACCCAGGCAGAGGAGAAAGGTCCCGTAACAGACAATCTGGCTTCATGTCAGCAGAGAATCAGTCTTCATATCATAGCAGAGAATCAGGCTTCACGTCACCCACCACTGCAACAGTCAATTGTCATAAATTTAGGCCCAGCACCCAGGCAGAGGAGAGAGCTCCCGTAACAGAGGATCTGGCTTCATGTCAGCAGAGAATCAGTCTGCATGTCATAGCAGAGAATGAGGCTTCACGTCACCCACCACTGCAACAGTCCATTGGCATATATTTAGGCCTAGCACACAGGCAGAGCAGAGAGGTCCCGTAACAGACAATCTGGCTTCATGTCAGCAGAGAATCAGTCTGCATGTCATAGCAGAGAATGAGGCTTCACGTCACCCACCACTGCAACAGTCCATTGGCATATATTTAGGCCTAGCACACAGGCAGAGCAGAGAGGTCCCGTAACAGACAATCTGGCTTCATGTCAGCAGAGAATCAGTCTGCATGTCATAGCAGAGAATGAGGCTTCACGTCACCCACCACTGCAACAGTCCATTGGCATATATTTAGGCCTAGCACACAGGCAGAGCAGAGAGGTCCCGTAACAGACAATCTGGCTTCATGTCAGCAGAGAATCAGTCTGCATGTCATAGCAGAGAATGAGGCTTCACGTCACCCACCACTGCAACAGTCCATTGGCATATATTTAGGCCTAGCACACAGGCAGAGCAGAGAGGTCCCGTAACAGACAATCTGGCTTCATGTCAGCAGAGAATCAGTCTGCATGTCATAGCAGAGAATGAGGCTTCACGTCACCCACCACTGCAACAGTCCATTGGCATATATTTAGGCCTAGCACACAGGCAGAGCAGAGAGGTCCCGTAACAGACAATCTGGCTTCATGACAGCAGAGAATCAGTCTGCATGTCATAGCAGAGAATGAGGCTTCACGTCAGCCACCACTGCAACAGTCCATTGGCATATATTTAGGCCTAGCACACAGGCAGAGCAGAGAGGTCCCGTAACAGACAATCTGGCTTCATGACAGCAGAGAATCAGTCTGCATGTCATAGCAGAGAATCAGGCTTCACGTCAGCCACCACTGCAACAGTCCATTGTCATAAATTTAGGCCCAGCACCCAGGCAGAGGAGAGAGGTCCCGTAACAGAGAATCTGGCTTCATGTCAGCAGAGAATCAGTCTTCATATCATAGCAGAGAATCAGGCTTCACGTCACCCACCACTGTAAGAGTCAATTTTCATAAATTTAGGCCCAGAACCCAGGCAGAGGAGAAAGGTCCCGTAACAGACAATCTGGCTTCATGTCAGCAGAGAATCAGTCTTCATATCATAGCAGAGAATCAGGCTTCACGTCACCCACCACTGCAACAGTCAATTTTCATAAATTTAGGCCCAGAACCCAGGCAGAGGAGAAAGGTCCCGTAACAGACAATCTGGCTTCATGTCAGCAGAGAATCAGTCTTCATATCATAGCAGAGAATCAGGCTTCACGTCACCCACCACTGCAACAGTCAATTGTCATAAATTTAGGCCCAGCACCCAGGCAGAGGAGAGAGCTCCCGTAACAGAGGATCTGGCTTCATGTCAGCAGAGAATCAGTCTGCATGTCATAGCAGAGAATGAGGCTTCACGTCACCCACCACTGCAACAGTCCATTGGCATATATTTAGGCCTAGCACACAGGCAGAGGAGAGGTTCATTCAACTTTGGGTAGCCTCGCAATATAATGGTAAAATGAAATAAAAATAGGATTGAATGAGGAAGTGCCCTGGAGTCCAATAATATATGGTTATGGGGAGGTAGTTAATGTCTAATCTGGACAAGGGACGGACAGGTCCTGTGGGATCCATGCCTGGTTCATTTTTATGAACGTCAGCTTGTCCACATTGGCTGTAGACAGGCGGCTGCGTTTGTCTGTAATGACGCCCCCTGCCGTGCTGAATACACGTTCAGACAAAACGCTGGCTGCCGGGCAGGCCAGCACCTCCAAGGCATAAAAGGCTAGCTCTGGCCACGTGGACAATTTAGAGACCCAGAAGTTGAATGGGGCCGAACCATCAGTCAGTACGTGGAGGGGTGTGCACACGTACTGTTCCACCATGTTAGTGAAATGTTGCCTCCTGCTAACACGTTGCGTATCAGGTGGTGGTGCAGTTAGCTGTGGCGTGTTGACAAAAGTTTTCCACATCTCTGCCATGCTAACCCTGCCCTCAGAGGAGCTGGCCGTGACACAGCTGCCTTGGCGACCTCTTGCTCCTCCTCTGCCTTGGCCTTGGGCTTCCACTTGTTCCCCTGTGACATTTGGGAATGCTCTCAGTAGCGTGTCTACCAACGTGCGCTTGTACTCGCGCATCTTCCTATCACGCTCCAGTGCAGGAAGTAAGGTGGGCACATTGTCTTTGTAGCGTGGATCCAGCAGGGTGGCAACCCAGTAGTCCGCACAGGTTAAAATGTGGGCAACTCTGCTGTCGTTGCGCAGGCACTGCAGCATGTAGTCGCTCATGTGTGCCAGGCTGCCCAGGGATAAGGACAAGCTGTCCTCTGTGGGAGGCGTATCGTCATCGTCCTGCCTTTCCCCCCAGCCACGCACCAGTGATGGACCCGAGCTGCGTTGGGTGCCACCCCGCTGTGACCATGCTTCATCCTCATCCTCCTCCACCTCCTCCTCATCCTCGTCCTCCTCGTCCTCCAGTAGTGGGCCCTGGCTGGCCACATTTGTACCTGGCCTCTGCTGTTGCCAAAAACCTCCCTCTGAGTCACTTCGAAGAGACTGGCCTGAAAGTGCTAAAAATGACCCCTCTTCCTCCTCCTCCTCCTCCTCCTCCTCCTGGGCCACCTCCTCTTCCATCATCGCCCTAAGTGTTTTCTCAAGGAGACATAGAAGTGGTATTGTAACGCTGATAACGGTGTCATCGCCACTGGCCATGTTGGTGGAGTACTCGAAACAGCGCAACAGGGCACACAGGTCTCGCATGGAGGCCCAGTCATTGGTGGTGAAGTGGTGCTGTTCTGTAGTGCGACTGACCCGTGCGTGCTGCAGCTGAAACTCCACTATGGCCTGCTGCTGCTCGCACAGTCTGTCCAGCATGTGCAAGGTGGAGTTCCACCTGGTGGGCACGTCGCATATGAGGCGGTGAGCGGGAAGGCCGAAGTTACGCTGTAGCGCAGACAGGCGAGCAGCAGCAGGATGTGAACGCCGGAAGCGCGAACAGACGGCCCGCACTTTATGCAGCAGCTCTGACATGTCGGGGTAGTTGTGAATGAACTTCTGCACCACCAAATTCAGCACATGCGCCAAGCAAGGGATGTGCGTCAAATTGGCTAGTCCCAGAGCTGCAACGAGATTTCGCCCATTATCACACACCACCAGGCCGGGCTTGAGGCTCACCGGCAGCAACCACTCGTCGGTCTGTTGTTCTATACCCCGCCACAACTCCTGTGCGGTGTGGGGCCTGTCCCCCAAACATATGAGTTTCAGAATGGCCTGCTGACGTTTACCCCGGGCTGTGCTGAAGTTGGTGGTGAAGGTGTGTGGCTGACTGGATGAGCAGGTGGAAGAAGAGGAGGAGGAAGCCGAGAAGGAGGAGGTGGCAACAGGAGGCAAAGAATGTTGCCCTGCGATCCTTGGCGGCGGAAGGACGTGCGCCAAACAGCTCTCCGCCTGGGGCCCAGCTGCCACTACATTTACCCAGTGTGCAGTTAGGGAGATATAGCGTCCCTGGCCGTGCTTACTGGTCCACGTATCTGTGGTTAGGTGGACCTTGCTACAGATGGCGTTGCGCAGTGCACACTTGATTTTATCGGATACTTGGTTGTGCAGGGAAGGCACGGCTCTCTTGGAGAAGTAGTGCCGGCTGGGAACAACATACTGTGGGACAGCAAGCGACATGAGCTGTTTGAAGCTGTCTGTGTCCACCAGCCTAAATGACAGCATTTCATAGGCCAGTAGTTTAGAAATGCTGGCATTCAGGGCCAGGGATCGAGGGTGGCTAGGTGGGAATTTACGCTTTCTATCAAATGTTTGTGAGATGGAGAGCTGAACGCTGGCGTGTGACATGGTTGAGACGCTTGGTGACGGAGGTGGTGGTGGTGGTGTTGGTGGTACATCCCCTGTTTGCTGGGCGGCAGGTGCCAACGTTCCTCCAGAGGCGGAGGAAGAGGCCGAGGCGGCAGCAGCAGAATAGGCCGAGGCGGCAGCAGCAGAAGAGGTAGCAGGGGGAGCCTGAGTGACTTCCTTGGTTTTAAGGTGTTTACTCCACTGCAGTTCATGCTTTGCATGCAGGTGCCTGGTCATGCAGGTTGTGCTCAGGTTCAGAACGTTAATGCCTCGCTTCAGGCTCTGATGGCACAGCGTGCAAACCACTCGGGTCTTGTCGTCAGCACATTGTTTGAAGAAGTGCCATGCCAGGGAACTCCTTGAAGCTGCCTTTGGGGTGCTCGGTCCCAGATGGCGGCGGTCAGTAGCAGGCGGAGTCTCTTGGCGGCGGGTGTTCTGCTTTTGCCCACTGCTCCCTCTTTGCTACGCTGTTGGCTCGGTCTCACCACTGCCTCTTCCTCCGAACTGTGAAAGTCAGTGGCACGACCTTCATTCCATGTGGGGTCTAGGACCTCATCGTCCCCTGCATCGTCTTCCACCCAGTCTTGATCCCTGACCTCCTGTTCAGTCTGCACACTGCAGAAAGACGCAGCAGTTGGCACCTGTGTTTCGTCATCATCAGAGACATGCTGAGGTGGTATTCCCATGTCCTCATCATCAGGAAACATAAGTGGTTGTGCGTCAGTGCATTCTATGTCTTTCACCGCTGGGGAAGGGCTAGGTGGATGCCCTTGGGAAACCCTGCCAGCGGAGTCTTCAAACAGCATAAGAGACTGCTGCATAACTTGAGGCTGAGACAGTTTCCCTGGTATGCATGGGGGTGATGTGACAGACTGATGGGGTTGGTTTTCAGGCGCCATCTGTGCGCTTTCTGCAGAAGACTGGGTGGGAGATAATGTGAACGTGCTGGATCCACTGTCGGCCACCCAATTGACTAATGCCTGTACCTGCTCAGGCCTTACCATCCTTAGAACGGCATTGGGCCCCACCATATATCGCTGTAAATTCTGGCGGCTACTGGGACCTGAGGTAGTTGGTACACTAGGACGTGTGGATGTGGCAGAACGGCCACGTCCTCTCCCAGCACCAGAGGGTCCACTAACACCACCACGACCATGTCCACGTCCGCGTCCCTTACTAGATGTTTTTCTCATTGTTATGGTTCACCACAACAACAAATATATTATTTGGCCCAATGTATTGTATTCAAATTCAGCGGGATATAAATTTGAGGCCTAGTATTTAGGCGCTGGGTGACCGGTATGGATTTAGTGACAGAATTAGACTTGGAAATGCACAGAAGCGTGTGTGTGTGAAGTTATTCTGAATGACCCAATGTGCACCTTGAATATTATATACCCTTTTAGGGATAGATTTCAAATAGCTCTGATATAGCAGAAACCACTAAATTATGAAATTGCTAAATTGGGAATTGTACTTCAACCCAGAACAAAAAATGTGCTTTGACGGACACTAAATATCTTGCCCAGCAACAACAGTACAACGGTGGGTAACGAGAGATTTAGAGGGAATTAAATTTGAGGCCTAGTATTTAGGCGCTGGGTCACCGGTATGGATTTAGTGACAGAATTAGACTTGGAAATACACAGTAGCGGGTGTGTGTGAAGTTATTCTGAATGACCCTATGTGCACCTTCAATATTATATACCCTTTTAGGGATAGATTTCAAATAGCTCTGATATAGCAGAAACCACTAAATTATGAAATTGCTAAATTGGGAATTGTACTTCAACCCAGAACAAAAAATGTGCTTTGACGGACACTAAATATCTTGCCCAGCAACAACAGTACAGCGGTGGGTAACGAGAGATTTAGAGGGAATTAAATTTGAGGCCTAGTATTTAGGCGCTGGGTCACCGGTATGGATTTAGTGACAGAATTAGACTTGGAAATGCACAGAAGCGGGTGTGTGTGAAGTTATTCTGAATGACCCTATGTGCACCTTCAATATTATATACCCTTTTTGGGATAGATTTCAAATAGCTCTGATATAGCAGGAACCACTAAATTATGAAATTGCTAAATTGGGAATTGTACTTCAACCCAGAACAAAAAATGTGCTTTGACGGGCACTAAATAACTTTCCCAGCTACAACAGGACAACGGTAACGAGAGATTTAGAGGGATTTAAATTTGAGGCCTAGTATTTAGGCGCTGGGTGACAGGTATGGGTTTAGTGACAGAATTAGACTTGGAAATACACAGTAGCGGGTGTGTGTGAAGTTATTCTGAATGACCCTATGTGCACCTTCAATATTATATACCCTTTTAGGGATAGATTTCAAATAGCTCTGATATAGCAGAAACCACTAAATTATGAAATTGCTAAATTGGGAATTGTACTTCAACCCAGAACAAAAAATGTGCTTTGACGGACACTAAATATCTTGCCCAGCAACAACAGTACACCGGTGGGTAACGAGAGATTTAGAGGGAATTAAATTTGAGGCCTAGTATTTAGGCGCTGGGTCACCGGTATGGATTTAGTGACAGAATTAGACTTGGAAATACACAGTAGCGGGTGTGTGTGAAGTTATTCTGAATGACCCTATGTGCACCTTCAATATTATATACCCTTTTTGGGATAGATTTCAAATAGCTCTGATATAGCAGGAACCACTAAATTATGAAATTGCTAAATTGGGAATTGTACTTCAACCCAGAACAAAAAATGTGCTTTGACGGGCACTAAATAACTTTCCCAGCTACAACAGGACAACGGTAACGAGAGATTTAGAGGGATTTAAATTTGAGGCCTAGTATTTAGGCGCTGGGTGACAGGTATGGGTTTAGTGACAGAATTAGACTTGGAAATACACAGTAGCGGGTGTGTGTGAAGTTATTCTGAATGACCCTATGTGCACCTTCAATATTATATACCCTTTTTGGGATAGATTTCAAATAGCTCTGATATAGCAGGAACCACTAAATTATGAAATTGCTAAATTGGGAATTGTACTTCAACCCAGAACAAAAAATGTGCTTTGACGGGCACTAAATAACTTTCCCAGCTACAACAGGACAACGGTAACGAGAGATTTAGAGGGATTTAAATTTGAGGCCTAGTATTTAGGCGCTGGGTGACAGGTATGGGTTTAGTGACAGAATTAGACTTGGAAATACACAGTAGCGGGTGTGTGTGAAGTTATTCTGAATGACCCTATGTGCACCTTCAATATTATATACCCTTTTTGGGATAGATTTCAAATAGCTCTGATATAGCAGAAACCACTAAATTATGAAATTGCTAAATTGGGAATTGTACTTCAACCCAGAACAAAAAATGTGCTTTGACGGACACTAAATATCTTGCCCAGCAACAACAGTACAGCGGTGGGTAACGAGAGATTTAGAGGGAATTAAATTTGAGGCCTAGTATTTAGGCGCTGGGTCACCGGTATGGATTTAGTGACAGAATTAGACTTGGAAATACACAGTAGCGGGTGTGTGTGAAGTTACTCTGAATGACCCTATGTGCACCTTCAATATTATATACCCTTTTTGGGATAGATTTCAAAGAGCTCTGATATAGCAGGAACCACTAAATTATGAAATTGCTAAATTGGGAATTGTATTTCAACCCAGAACAAGAAATGTGCTTGAACGGACACTAAATAACTCGCCCAGCTACAGCACTAGGGACAGATTTAGCTGGATATAAATTTGAGGCCTAGTATTTAGGCGCTGGGTGACAGGTATGGGTTTAGTGACAGAATTAGACTTGGAAATACACAGTAGCGGGTGTGTGTGAAGTTATTCTGAATGACCCTATGTGCACCTTCAATATTATATACCCTTTTAGGGATAGATTTCAAATAGCTCTGATATAGCAGAAACCACTAAATTATGAAATTGCTAAATTGGGAATTGTACTTCAACCCAGAACAAAAAATGTGCTTTGACGGACACTAAATATCTTGCCCAGCAACAACAGTACAGCGGTGGGTAACGAGAGATTTAGAGGGAATTAAATTTGAGGCCTAGTATTTAGGCGCTGGGTCACCGGTATGGATTTAGTGACAGAATTAGACTTGGAAATACACAGTAGCGGGTGTGTGTGAAGTTATTCTGAATGACCCTATGTGCACCTTCAATATTATATACCCTTTTTGGGATAGATTTCAAAGAGCTCTGATATAGCAGGAACCACTAAATTATGAAATTGCTAAATTGGGAATTGTATTTCAACCCAGAACAAGAAATGTGCTTGAACGGACACTAAATAACTCGCCCAGCTACAGCACTAGGGACAGATTTAGCTGGATATAAATTTGAGGCCTAGTATTTAGGCGCTGGGTGACCGGTATGGATTTAGTGACAGAATTAGACTGGGATATGGCCAAAAAATGAACAGACTATTGCTGGTTAAATGCACTTGGTGTGACAGCTTCACCCTGATGTAGGCTTTAGCCAAAAAACAACCACACCATTGAGGGTTAAATGCACTTGGTGACAGGCGCAGCTTGCCCCTGATTTTGTATATGGCCAAAAAATGAACAGACTATTGCTGGTTAAATGCACTTGGTGTGACAGCTTCACCCTGATGTAGGCTTTAGCCAAAAAACAACCACACCATTGAGGGTTAAATGCACTTGGTGACAGGCGCAGCTTGCCCCTGATTTTGTATATGGCCAAAAAATGAACAGACTATTGCTGGTTAAATGCACTTGGTGTGACAGCTTCACCCTGATGTAGGCTTTAGCCAAAAAACAACCACACCATTGAGGGTTAAATGCACTTGGTGACAGGCGCAGCTTGCCCCTGATTTTGTATATGGCCAAAAAATGAACAGACTATTGCTGGTTAAATGCACTTGGTGTCACAGCTTCACCCTGATGTAGGCTTTAGCCAAAAAACAACCACACCATTGAGGGTTAAATGCACTTGGTCGCAGCTTGTGCTGGCGCACCACAAGACACAAAATGGCCGCCGATCACCCCAGAAAAATGAGACTGACAAACGGTCTGTGCAGCCTAAAAACAGTGAGCAATTGAGGATCAGCAGCTCAATGATCCACAGCTGCAGATCGATCAGTTAATCAAGTCCTTTGGAGGAGTTAATCTGCCTAATCTCGCCCTACTGTCGCAGCCGCAACCTCTCCCTACGCTAATCAGAGCAGAGTGACGGGCGGCGCTATGTGACTCCAGCTTAAATAGAGGCTGGGTCACATGGTGCTCTGGCCAATCACAGCCATGCCAATAGTAGGCATGGCTGTGATGGCCTCTTGGGGCAAGTAGTATGACGCTTGTTGATTGGCTGCTTTGCAGCCTTTCAAAAAGCGCCAAGAAAGCGTCACAAAAGCGCGAAGAAAGCGACGAACACCGAACCCGAACCCGGACTTTTACGAAAATGTCCGGGTTCGGGTCCGTGTCACGGACACCCCAAAATTCGGTACGAACCCGAACTATACAGTTCGGGTTCGCTCATCCCTAGTCAGGACTGTTCCTTACTCAGATGAAACTTCCTAATTTTGTATTAAGATGTGTATTTTATGTTGCGTCAGAGTATCTGTATAATTTAGCTCTGCATGAACTTGCAGCGTACTTAGGACATTTGTATCATGTGTTGGATTGCACGACGATTGCAAGTGGTGTTTAATCCAAATGATCTATATTCTGCTCTTTCCAGGTATGGGAGAGTGAATTATGTGCTGGCACGGAGACTGGAGCTTCTGAAAGAAGTGGGACGTCTGCAGGAGAGTCTGGAGGTTCCTGGGGACGTGTCCTATACATGTGAGACAGCTGGCCACTTCTTTTTGTATCAGGTAAAAGAAACAAGGTTTACTAATGTTCTTTTCCATCTGCTAGCTTCTGTGCGGTAATAAATGCGTGATTACCGCATCAAATGTGTGTCTGTAGGGTCGCATGTAATGTATATATGCAAGGCATGCGCAGGAAGCCCTGTATGACATAAATATTCCCTAATACACGACATATAGCGAGGGGTTGTCTTATTGAGTCATTATTATTATTATTAATGACTCTCAATAAGGCCTCTTTCACACTTGCGTTGTCCGGATCCGGCGTGTACTCCACTTGCCGGAATTACACGCCGGATCCGGAAAAACGCAAGTGTACTGAAAGCATTTGAAGACGGATCCATCCTCAAAATGCTTTCAGTGTTACTATGGCAGCCAGGACGCTATTAAAGTCCTGGTTGCCATAGTAGGAGCGGGGAGCAGGGGAGCGGTATACTTACAGTCCGCGCGGCTCCCGGGGCGCTCCAGAGTGACGTCAGAGCGCCCCAGGCGCATGGATGACGTGTACATGCGATCACGTCATCCATGCACATGGGGCGCTCTGACGTCACTCTGGAGCGCCCCAGGAGCCACACGGACGGTAAGTATACCGCTCCCCTGCTCCCCGCTACACTTTACCATGGCTGCCAGGACTTTAGCGTCCCGGCAGCCATGGTAACCATTCAGAAAAAGCTAAACGTCGGATCCGGCAATGCGCCGAAACGACGTTTAGCTTAAGGGATAACGGATCAATGCCTTTCAATGGGCATTCATTACGGATCCGGGCATTCATTCCGGATCCGGCCTTGCGGCAAGTCTTCAGGATTTTTGGCCGGAGCAAAAAGCGCAGCATGCTGCGGTATTTTCTCCGGCCAAAAAACTTTCCGTTCCGGAACTGAAGACATCCTGATGCATCCTGAACGGATTTCTCTCCATTCAGAATGCATTAGGATAAAACTGATCAGGATTCTTCCGGCATAGACAACGGAACTCTATGCCGGAAGACAATAACGCAGGTGTGAAAGAGTCCTAAGACAACCCCTCAGTCATATGTCCTAAAGGATGTAATGTAATCCTAACAACTGTCTACACAAGACCATTCCCTTAATGCAAAATATTGGGATTCGTAAACTAAGTTTGTATAAAATTTTTTTATTTTGTGGCATCCTTGCAGATAATGTCACGATGGGAGGCCTACCAGAGCAAGGTGAAAAACAAGTTATCCCAATCCCCTGACGTGGGCGACATCGCAGAATTATTTCCTTTCCACCAGTACTTCTCCAATGCCCCTCAGCCTATATTCAAAGGACGCTCCTATCAGGAGGACATGGAGATCGCTGAAGGATGTTTCCGACACATTAAGAAAATATTCACACAGCTAGAGGTGGGTATTGTGCAAGATCTGTCCTGCTATGTGTAGCACACAGCGATGTTCTTATGGACCCAAACACTGCAGCACATAGGAAATGCTTAACACTTCCACTGAAAAAGAATATATATAAATGTAGTGTGTGACGCTGTAATTGAATCACTACTCAATCTTGTCTGGTCCATCCGGCCTATTTTCTGGGGGCTCAAACTGGTTGCTGCGATGCTCTAACTGAAAATGTCAAGCAAAGGAGGAAATTAAAGAGCCAGGACAGAGAGTAGAATATACTGTATATTGACTTCCAAAAATGATATTCAGAAAACTATTCACCTGTTGTGTGTTTTTTTTGTTTTTTTTTAAAAGAAATATATAAAATATTCACATACAGGCGGTTACTATGTGATTTAAAAAGAAAATGATGGAAGTGGCCTTTTAACACCTTGCAAAATGATTGTGTCAGTCTTGGGGAAAAAAAAAAACTGTCAGCATGATCAACCCCATTAAACTAGGCATACTACGGGGTTGATCATGCTGATTAAAATGATACATTTATTTTGTCTGTATGTTAAACAGCTGCAGAGATACGTGTTTTTATTCATATGCAAATTCATATACCTCCAGGCTATAGTCTTATCATATTGAGGAGTGGTTTTCTATACTTATAAGGCCTCATGCACACGACAGTTGTTTTTTGCGTCCGCAAAAAAAAACGATGCGGCATCCGTTTTTTGGGGGAGGATCAGTTTTTTTCCCACAGATCCCTTGTAATAAATGCCTATCCTTGTCCGCAAATGTGAAAAAAGTAGGACATGCACTATTATTTTTTTTTTGCTGAAGGGAAACACGGACAACAGACGCGGAACACAAACGGATGAACTATCAAAATTTCTCGCCCATTTTCCTTGGGGGACACAGACCTTGGGTATAGCTCAGCTCCCTAGGAGGCGTGACACTAAGTAAAACTGTTAAGCCCCTCCTCCATCAGCTATACCCTCAGCCTGGAGATAGAGGCTACCAGTTTTAGCTTAGTGTCCAAGGAGGCAAGACACCCCCTGCTACTGCAGGGCTGTTTTCTCCTTGTTGTTTTTAATTTTTCTCTAATTTTGTTATTTTATTTTTGTTTTTTCCTAGGGATACCAGAGACACATTGGACCTCTCTGTTCTCCCGGGGTTGAGCTGCACCAGTGCCAACGTATTTGCGCTGCTGCCTCCCCCACTGAAGCAATAGGAGGATCTGGGCAGCATCGGCTCCCCTACATCCCGCCAGCTAGGGGGTCGCCCGCACGCCAAGCCCCTCTTCCAGCTTCCTGCCACTGCGGTGCCAGTGGCTGAAGGGGCGACCCTGCTGGAAGGAACTGAGGGTGAAGACAGGTAAGATGGCTTTTTCCAGCCCATTCCCTGTCCCTGTTTGCACTGGGTTCGGGGGGCACCCGTGGTCGACCGCTTCCTGCGCTTCTCATTGAGCGCTCTGTAAGATCTCCCCATCTGCCTGCTTTCACATCCCGCCCGATCCCGCACCTTCCCCCCACGCTGTTTAGAATCGTACCTTTGAGAGCCGGCTTACTCTCTCATCTGAGCTGCATTGCCTCTTGCTACCTCCCCGCCGCCGCCCGCTCCGTGCCGTGATCGGGGGGGCGGGGCTTAGGCCCGGCATCGGAGTTTTCGGTTCGGCGGGACGAGGGTCAGGTGACCCACCTTGCGAGTTATATCGTCGCGCTCTTTGGGCCTGCGGGCCTTTATTTTACAGCATATGCCTGAGAATCTCGGGCAGCATGGGGTGCGTGTGTTTTTTCGCGCGCGCGCGTCATTGGGGGACGGAGTTTCGCTCTGAAACATTCAAGCGTGGAGGGGGCGGAGCTTGTTCCCGCGCCTCTGCTCAAGCTTGCCGCGCTTCCTCACTCCGGACTGAAGTTGAGACACGTGGGAGACTCCTGGTTGCTGGGACGCACGCTGGCTTTCTGCTATTGCTGCCTCCCGCGGCTGCTGATCTGGACCTTCACTCCTAGGGAACTCTGACGTTCTTCTGAGGCACTGGTAGGACAGTTAACCCTCTCCTAACCCTACTGGTCATAGCCGCTGCAATCCCTTGTGGTCCCTGTATCAAGGTACGACCACTTGTCAGCATGTCTGATCCCACGGGTGCCCCCAAACCCTGGTACCATGCCTGTACCGCCTGCAAGGAACTTTTTCCGAGTGGGCAATCTGAGCCGCATTGCCTTGCATGTCAGGCCCCGGTGCAGGGCCCGCTTCCTGCTGCGCCCCCCTGTTGTCTCTGAACCCCCTGACTGGGCTAGGTCTCTGTCTCTGGCGGTGGAGAGCCTTACACACGTAGTAGGCCGTCTCGTGGATAGACCGCCTCTCCCGCAGGCTGCCGAAATCCCTGTCGCACCCGCTGGGAATTCCGTTTCTGCCGCCCCCACTGATTCCCTGCCTCCCGGTGAATCTTCCAGGGCCCGGCGTACTCAGAAACGTTCAAGGGTTGAGCGCACATCTTCTCCTGATGTTTCGCTCTCTCCGCCATGCGTGCGAGCTCAGTCTAGCCTATCCTCTCAAAGGGATACGCCTTCTGAGGGAGAACTGGCGGATTCGGATGTGGACATGGACTCAGAGCTCCCGTCAAAATTGTCATCCGCGGTGGGGCATCTTATCACTAGTATCCGCGATACCTTTCAGATACACGATGACCCCCCCCCAGCTCTGAGCAGGCCGGCGTGTCCTTTCTCCGACCCAGACAGGCCTCCAAGGTCTTTCCCATACATGCAGATTTTTCTTCTGTGGTATCCAAGGCTTGGACTCGGCCCAACGTCCGCTTTGTTGCACCAAAAAAGCTGGACATTTGTTATCCCTTTCCTGCGGAGTCTGTGACCACCTGGACATCTCCGCCCAAGGTTGATCCTCCTGTGGCTCGCCTGTCCAAAAGCACTGCTATTCCTGTACAGGACGGATCTTCCCTCCAGTCCGCTGAGGACCGTCGTACGGAATCCCTCTCCAAGGCAATATTCTCTGCCTCTGGTTCGGCCCTTATACCGGTTTTTGCCTCCGCCTGGGTTGGCAAAGCGGTCTCTGAATGGGGTTTGCAGCTGGAGCAGGAGTTGGGGTCGGACGTTCCTGTTCAGGACCTCCGTTCCTTAGCCCAGCTAATTATCCAGGCTGGAAAATTTATCTGTGAGGCCTCCCTTGATGCGGGGGCCCTCATTGCCCGTTCCTCTGCCCTGGCGGTTTCTGTCAGGAGGGAACTCTGGCTGAAGGTTTGGGCGGCGGACGCCGCTTCCAAATGCTCCTTGGCCGGCCTACCGTTCACGGGTTCCCGCTTGTTCGGGACCCGCCTGGACGAACTTATATCAGAGGCCACGGGTGGGAAAAGTACTCACCTCCCCCAGTCCAGGCCAAAGGGCGCTCCACGGGGTCACGCGGGTTCGTCCCGCTTTCGGTCCTTTCGTAAGCCCTCCGGATCTAGACCCGGGGCCGGTTCTTCTTCCTCTGGCCCAACCCAGGATAGACGCAAGAAGCCGTTTTTTCGGGCGCAACCTACCTGGCGCAAGACCCAGCCTGCACGGGCTCCCACAGGCCAGCAGCCCTCTGCCTGAAGGTGCGCCCCCACCCACCCGGGTGGGGGGCCGCCTTCTCCTTTTCAGGAACGTTTGGCGGAACCACATCTCAGACGCATGGGCGCTCGAGATTGTATCTTGCGGGTACAAGATCGAATTTGCGTCCTTTCCGCCAGACCGTTTCTTCCGGTCCCGTCCTCCGCGGGACCCCGTACGAGCGGCCTCTTTCTTTGCGGCCGTTCGCTCACTAATGGACAAGGGTGTCATCGCCCCGGTGCCTCCGACGGAATGGTTCAGGGGGTTCTACTCGAACCTCTTTGTGGTCCCCAAGAAGGAAGGCTCGGTGCGACCGATCTTGGACCTAAAGCGCCTGAACCGCTTCCTCCGCCTGCAGAGATTCCGGATGGAGTCTCTCCGGTCCGCAGTGGCCTCCCTGGAAAAGGGGGATTTCATGGCCTCCATCGACGTTCAGGATGCATACCTCCACGTTCCGGTTGCTCCATGTCATCACCGCTTCCTACGCTTCGCGGTGGGGGACGATCACTTCCAGTTCGTTGCCCTTCCCTTTGGTCTAGCAACGGCTCCTCGGGTGTTCACCAAGGTCCTGGCCCCTGTCTTGGCCCTTCTACGTTCAAGAAGTGTTTTTCTTCTTCCGTACTTGGACGACATCTTGGTCAAGGCACCCTCCTTTTCACAGGCATCCGGCAGTGTGGATCTCACTCTGGAGACCCTGACACGGTTTGGTTGGATTATCAACCACCCCAAGTCTTCCCTTACCCCCTCCAGACGGCTGATCTTCCTGGGGATGCTCCTGGATACGGAACTGGCAGAGGTCCGCCTTCCGTCGGACAAGCGTCTGGCCCTTCACGGGTCGGTTCGCAGCCTTCTCCGTCATCACCGGCCTTCCCTCAGATCCAGCATGCGGTTGCTGGGGAAGATGGTTGCCTGTTTCGAAGCGGTGCCGTTCGCACAATTCCGTTCCCGCACCTTTCAGAGGGCGATTCTGTCGGCCTGGGACAAATCACAGAGGAGTCTGGACAGGGCCTTCCTTCTGCCTCCCCTGGCTCGGGCTTCCCTCAACTGGTGGTTGCATATCCCTCTAAGGGGGAGGTCCTTCCTTCCACTGAACTGGCTGGTGATTACCACCGATGCCAGCTTACGGGGGTGGGGGGGGTTTTCCCTCCCCGATCCGTCCAGGGCGTTTTGGTCTCTATCGGAGTCCAGACTTCCGATCAACATTCTGGAGCTGAGGGCGGTTCTTTTGTCCCTCAGACACTGGACCCATCTACTGAGGGGCCACTCTGTTCGGATCCAATCGGACAATGCCACGGCGGTGGCGTACATAAACCATCAGGGAGGCACCCGCAGCGCTGCGGCGATGCAAGAGGTGTCCCTCATTCTCCTCTGGGCGGAGAAGCACGTGCCAGCCTTTTCTGCGATTTACATCCCGGGGGTAGACAACTGGGCGGCAGATTTCCTCAGCCGGTCCACCATCGATCCGGGAGAATGGTCTCTGCACCCAGAGGTGTTCGAGGCCCTTTGTCTTCGCTGGGGTCGCCCCGACGTGGACCTCATGGCCTCCAAATTCAACCGCAAGGTTCCCCTATACCTAGCCAGGGCACGGGACCCGGAGGCATACGGCGCCGACGCGCTTGTCCTTCCGTGGCGCCAATTCTCCCTTCTGTACGTCTTTCCTCCTCTTCCCCTCCTGCCACGGGTTCTTCGGAGAATCGCGGCAGAGGGCGTTCCCGCGATTCTGATCGCCCCGGATTGGCCCCGTCGGTCCTGGTACGCCGACCTAATGCTGCTGTTGGCAGACGCTCCGTGGCCACTGCCCTCCAGGGAAGACCTTCTCTCTCAGGGTCCGATCTTCCACGAGCATTTAGGCTCGCTACGTTTGACGGCGTGGCTGTTGAGACCGCCGTCTTAACGCGACGGGGTTTCTCCGCGGACGTAGTCCGCACCATGATCCGTGCTCGTAAACCCGTATCTTCGAGGATCTACTATCGGGTTTGGAGGTCCTATCTGGGGTTCTGTGAGTCCCGGAGCGTCCCACCTCTCTGATTTTCTCTTCCCACGATCCTGTCCTTCCTCCAGTCGGGCCTGGACCTGGGGCTGGGCCTCAGTTCTCTGAAGGGACAGATTTCGGCGCTGTCTATTCTTCTCCAGCGTCCCCTGGCCCCTCTGGGGCCGATTAAGACCTTTTTGCAAGGGGTGGCTCACTCTGTTCCGCCGTACCGCCCTCCGGTTCCTTCCTGGGACCTGAATGTGGTGCTCTCGGCGCTTCAATCTGCCCCCTTCGAGCCCTTGCGGGAGGTCTCCCTTCGCCTTCTGTCCTGCAAGGTCATCTTTCTTGTGGCCATCACGTCTCTCCGGCGGGTGTCGGAGTTAGCGGCTCTTTCTTGCTCCGAACCTTTCCTGATCTTCCACCAGGATAAGGTTGTGCTCCGGCCAGTCCCGGCCTTCCTGCCAAAGGTGGTCTCCGCCTTTCACATCAATGAGGACATCGTCCTTCCGTCGCTCTGTCCCTCTCCTTCCCACTCCAGAGAACGGGAACTGCACCGTCTGGATGTGGTCAGGGCGTTGAGGATTTACTTGGAGGTCACCGGATCCTTCCGGCGCTCGGATTCCCCGTTTGTGGTTCCGGAGGGTTCGCGCAAGGGTTTGGCGGTCTCCAAGGTGGCCATTGCCCGTTTCATTAAACTGGCGGTGTCTGAGGCTTATCGAGCCAAGGGCAGGGCTCCGCCTTTCGGCGTCACTGCTCATTCCACCAGAGCAGTCGGGGCTTCCTGGGCGCAGAGGCATCGAGCCTCGGCTGAGCAGTTGTGCAAAGCGGCCACTTGGTCCTCTCTGCACACTTTCACCAGGTTCTATAGAGTGCATACACACGCGTCAGCGGATGCTGCTTTGGGCCGCCTGGTTTTGCAGGCTGCGGTTTCCTGATGCTCCGGTGGTCCGCCTTGGGTTGTAGTCCCTCCCTTCTTGGACTGCTCTTGAACGTCCCAAGGTCTGTGTCCCCCAAGGAAAATGGGCGAGAAAAGGAGATTTTTGTATAACTTACCAGTTAAATCTCTTTCTCGCTCTTCCTTGGGGGACACAGCACCCACCCTTCTGTGTTTGGTTCTAGGGTTATGGCTGGCGCCCCGTTGGGTTGTTGGCTGTTGTTTGCATTGTTGGTTGTTATCCTTTCACTACTTGGACACGCAGCTGGTAGCCTCTATCTCCAGGCTGAGGGTATAGCTGATGGAGGAGGGGCTTAACAGTTTTACTTAGTGTCACGCCTCCTAGGGAGCTGAGCTATACCCAAGGTCTGTGTCCCCCAAGGAAGAGCGAGAAAGAGATTTAACTGGTAAGTTATACAAAAATCTCCTTTTTTTTGCTGGCCCATTGAAATGAATGGGTCCCCATCCTATCCGCCCAAAAAAAAAACGGAACGGAAGCCGAGGAAAAACAACTCGTGTGCTTGAGGGCTAAAACTAATGCATATTACTGTTTTTTTTTTTTTTTTTTTATCATATCTTGCACTTGTGAATAAGCTAGTAATAGGTATAGAATACCTCTATTCTCAACATGGTAAGGCTATAGTAAGTAGTGTATATGATCTGTACATGCTAGAACACGGCTCTGATGTCTAGCCCTGTTAATCAAAGGGAAGGGGAGAGCGTGCAGAGCACAGGGGGTGTTACAAAAGAAGTGCTCTAAGGATTCACCCCCGCCCCCTGGTGCTCTTGCCTGCTGATTTGCATATGAATAAAAGTGCAGATATCTCCGCAGCTGTTTAACACACAGACAAAATATATTGTTTTAATCAGCATGATCAACCCTAAAAGACAATATGCCTGGGTTAATCATGCTACCCTTGATGGAGTCTCAAGCAGGTGGAGCACAGTAACTGGTATTAGCAGTATGGAGCTCGGGTGCGTTATGATCATACAAACATTACCTATTTTTGGGCTTATGTGCACATTACACATGTACTGTACATAATTATGGTGTATGACCGTTTAGCAGGTGCATTAAGTAGATAACGAATACTGTGTGTAAGGACAGGCGGATTACCATTAACTTTTCTACCCCTTTAGGAGTTTCGTGCTTTTGAGTTATTGCGCAGTGGGCTGGATCGTTCCAAGTATCTCCTTGTAAAGGAGGCCAAGATCATCGCCATGACATGTACACATGCTGCTCTCAAACGTCACGACCTTGTGGACCTAGGCTTCAAGGTACATTTCAGTTGCAGCAGGACATTGTTATCTGTTTAATTTTAGGAGGTTGTCCAGAGACGACCACCCCGTTAATGTGTTCAGAACAGTGGCTCCCATAGCATTGTCTGTATACTGAACACACTCAGTAAACCATTGTGGAGAGAGGTAGATATGTCATTCTGCTTATTTTTAGAGGTCAGGGCTAGCTGTAATTGAAGGTAACAGTTTGTCTTTGGACACAGTATGTGCCAGCCAGTGATTTTATGAGAGGTATTTTAAGGTAACCTCATCCAGACTTGTTCGGCATTGTTACCTGCATTATTGTATTATTGGCCCAGATGTTTTTGCTGTACCATGTCTGCAGACGGTCACCTTGAAGTTGCCTCTCTTTGCTGACTTTCGGTTCCTATCTTTTTATCTGCAGTACGATAACATCCTGATGGAAGAAGCTGCTCAGATTCTAGAAATTGAGACCTTCATCCCCCTCCTCCTGCAGGTACAATATATCAGCCTCTGACCTCTTGGACTTTGTTATAATAACAGTTGACCAGAAAGTCTACACCCAGGCACTTCAACATTGTGAAATATGCTGTGCTGCATCCTGAGGCTGACCTGAAGTGTTCATAGACAGCGCTAAATGTTGGTGTCTGGTTACCCATCTTCCAAATTTGGGATGGAAAGTTTAGTGACGCATCCTGTACACGCCTCATGCGAGTGGCTGAAATCCCTTTTGTCCTGGTAGATCCCATCATAAGACCATAGAAACTCAAAGACATAATCTTATTTTCAACCATTTATCTGGAAACAATTACTATAATGTTATGTTTTTATGTGTTCCAGCTATAATGCATACCAATGTAACTTAAGCCACTAAGGGTACTTTCACACTTGCGTTTTTATTTTCCGGCGCTGAGTTCCGTCCCAGGGGCTCTATACCGGAAAAGAACTGATCAGTTTTATCCCCATGCATTCTGAATGGAGAGTAATCCGTTCAGTTTGCATCAGGATGTCTTCAGTTCAGTAGTTTTGACTGATCAGGCAAAAGAGAAAACCGCAGCATGCTACGGTTTTATCTCCGGCGAAAAAAACTGAAGACTTGCCTGAACGCCGGATCCGGTACTTTTTCCCATAGGAATGCATTAGTGCCGGATCCGGCATTCAGAATACTGAAATGCCGGATCCGTCCTTCCGGTCTGCGCATGCCGGATCAGTTGCCGGATAAATGCCGGATCAGTTTTGCCGGATGACACCGGAAAGACGGATCCGGCATTTCGATGCATTTTTTCGACTGATCAGGATCCTGATCAGTCTTACTAATGCCATCAGTTAGCATACATTTTGCCTGATCCGGCAGGCAGTTCCGGCGACGGAATTGCTTGCCGGATCTCTCTGCCGCAAGTGTGAAAGTAGCCTAACCTGTATGCACTCCAGACTGATGTGCCCAAAAACCTTCAACTTATTCCTTAAAGGGGTTCTCCAGGGATTAAAAAAATGGAAATACTTAAATATTATTTTATAATAGATATATTCTGAAATACCTTTCATTACTTAGAATGGCTTGTTTTGTCTAGGGAGCAATCATTAGGAGTAATAAAATGGCTGCCGTCCTAACACTAAACCTGTCCTAATCACACAGAACAACAAGTTACTTCACCACAATGAGCCATAGAGGCTGCCTTATCCTCTGCTCTGCTTGTCAGGAATCATGATCTTGAATACAGGTGAATCTCTGTAGGAATGGAGATGATGAGGAGACCTGAGAGGAGGGTGAGGTGTGGCTAATGAGCAGCAGCACTTGTATACAGTCTCCATTACCACAGTCTGTCCTCTCTGTACTTCATGTCTCCTCATGAACTAAATTCCCCAGACATTCAGCTAAAGTTCTTGTCATTTGTATTCATGATCATAATCCCTGACAAGTAGAGAGGAGGATGAGGCAGCTCTTTACCTCAGTGTTGTGAAGTAATGCCTCATGCAGACGTCTGTGTCCGTTTTGGATCAGTGGTAACACGGACCTCGTTCAATCCGTGTTTTCTCCTGTGACAGATCTGTGTCGGGTTCGTGGGTCCGTTTTTTGCTGTCCGTGTTTCACGAACACCCAACAGCTGAAAAATAATTTTCAAAGTATCTCTAGTTAATGATCCGTGAAACACGGATGGCATCTGTGGTTTTCACGGACCCATAGACTATAATGGACAGGATGGATCCGTGAACACGGACAAAATAGAGCATGCATCCGTGGTAAAAAAAAAAAAAAACGGACCGTGCTAAAACACTGATGTGTGAATACATACATTAAAATGAATAGGGACGTGTGCTGTCCGTGGAGAACATGTACAGCACACATCCGTGAAACTACTGACGTCTGCATGAGGCTTAACTTGTCCTCATGTGTGATCAGGACAGGTTTTGTGTGAACTAATGGGACAGCAGCCATTTTGTTTCCCCTGATGGTGATAATGAGCCATTTTAAATAATGAAAGGTATTTGAGAATATATTTATAATAAAGTAATATTTAAGTATTTTCATTTTCTTCATTCCTGGAGAACCCCTTTAAAGAGCAACCAAACCTTTATGTAAACTTGTAATATGTTCTCCCTAATGCCCTAATGAAACTATATCTAATATACTTTATTAATAAATATTTTTACTACACTTTTTCCTACCTAAAGCGCACCATTCCCTGGTGCGCTTAAAACTCTGTTCTCTGTACACCGCTGACAGCTCAGTGGAGTGCGAAGTAAATTTTTTCTCAATGGCAGCAGTGCTGTGAGTGCGGGCAGGAGCGCACATCGCTGCTCCTGCCCGTGCTCCCTGGACGATTAACTCTTGGCATAGGACAAGGGTACCCTGTACCCATGTACTATGCCAGGATTAGCTGAGCAAAGCGGGCTCCTGGTTCTGCCTGCTCTGCTAAGCTAAGAGACTGCATGTCAGCTCTCTTAGCTTAGCAGAGCAGGCATGATCCCACTCCGCTCAGCTAATCCTGGCATAGTACATGGGTACAGGGTACCCTTGTCCTATGCCAAGAGTTAATAATCGTCCAGGGAGCTTTAGGTGGGAAAAATGTAGTAAAAATATTTATTAATAAAGTATATTAGACAGAGTTTTATCAGGGCATTAGGGAGAACATATTAAAAGTTTAGATAAAGGTTTTTGTTAGTCTTTAAAAATCAAGTGCTGTGCAGTTATGTTGATGTCAACAATTATTGTAATCTGAATGTTGGGGCTCAAAACCAGAAAAAGTCCGTGTTGTTAAAGAGAACCTTCACCACTCCTGATATGTCTGTTTTAGCACTGTAACTACTGTAAATATAATTTTTGACATTTTCTAAATTCCTTTTGGTAAATATGCTGTGGACTATGTATTTAATAATTGGAAACACCACTGTAACCTTAAAGGGATATGCCAGTATATCCTGTGAGTATCTATTAGATTAGTGGGGGTCCTACCACTGGGACCTCCGTTGATCACGAGAATGGGGGCCCTGTACCCCGCTGCTCCATTAATTTCTATGGGAATTCTGGAGATCTCATCTATCTAGCTCCAGAACTCCCTGTTCATTTCAGGGAGGGCTGTAGGGGGTATGGGAGCCCTGTTTTTGTGATCGTGGGGGACCCAGCAGTAGAACCCCCACCAATCTAGTACTTATCCTCTATCCTGTGGATAGGGAATAGCTTAATCTCACCGGAATACCCCTTTAATAATTTTAAGAAATCTATGAATTAGTCCTCAGAAAAAGTTAGAAAAGCTATTTATGTGTCCTGGAAATGCAGAGAATTATCTAAAAAAAAAGCTTGGCTGCTGTATTCAGTGGTGCCATCAAAGGGTGGTCTGGGAATAAGCAGATGCCTGCTTCTGCTATGGAGTGATGCATACTTACCTACTCCCACCGCTCTGGTCCTACATGCCATCTCCTGTATGTCCACTTTCCGGTCTGCACCTTGTTTGCTTCCTCTCAGTCATGGACATGATCATCTGATTCTCTGCAGCCACTGGCTGGTGTTCACAGGAGACACGTCACTGCTGAGGTTATTTATTGGCTTCAGTGAAGCAGATGATGAAGCCTGTGTCGGGGATGAATTATGCAAACCACTGACAGGAAGATTAACATATGGGAGCCATCATGCCTAGTAGTGAACCTCCTGTGATCTTTAGAGGAAGAATTTACTACTGAGCATGTGCAGCACAGTGTCAGGCATTGTAACCAAGGGCCTTGGAGCAGCATGAAGATGCCTAGTATAAGGTACAGGAGAGAAAACAGGAGAGGTGGGAGCTGATTATCACCACTAGAACACCCTGCTTATCACTGATTAGTGTATAAGGGTCAGGGGAGAACTGATTATCCATCACCACTAGTAGAACACCCTGCTTATCACTGTTTTATAGTATGAGAGCGCTGAGACATGAGAGGTGAGAACTGATTACCTATCACCGCTATAACATCCTGATTTTCACTGTTTATAGTATTAGGTACAGGAGAGTGAAAACGTATGGTCTATCCTCACTAGAACACACTGATTATCACTGATTATAGTATAAGGGAAGGAGAGAACAAAGGAGAGGTGAGAACTGATCATCACCACTTGTGCACCCTGCTAATCACTGATTATAGTATAAAGATAGGAGAGAACACAGGAGAGGTAAGAACTGATTATCACCACTAGAACACCCTGCTTATCCCTGGTTATAGGATAGGGACAGGAGAGGTGAGATTATATATTTTTTTTTTTAAGCAGTATATTTCTACCGAGTCCGACTACACCCAAAATCAGCTTTGACTCTGACACCCCTGAATTAGATGGTGTCACACTAATGATGGACACCCCCTGACCAACACCCAGTTATTTCATGTGGATTTCAATTATTTTCTAAAACGGACATGTTAGGAATGATGACAGGTAAGGGTTAGCTTTCACGTTCGGGTTGTGGCTGAATTCCGTTACCCTAAGTTCACACCTGAGCGTTTTACAGCGCGTTCCTACGCGCTGTAAAACGCTCAACAAGGAGAAACCAATGCTTCCCTATGGGAATGGTTCTCACCTGGGCGTTTTACAGCGCGTACGATCGCGCTGTAAAACGCCCGACGCTCAAACAAGTTCTTGAGCTTTTTTTGAGGCGTTTGTCGCGCGTTCCCGTACATAGACTTCAGCGGGAACGCGCGACAATGTGTGTTCGCTTGTTTCTGTATGCGCGATTGTAAACGCCGGTACAATCGCGCATACAGAACGCTCAGGTCTGAACCCAGGGTTATGGATTCGGTTATCACAGAGTATAACCGAATTCTGTGACCACATGCACCACGAAAGCCTTTAAGAGGCATTCCGTTAAATAACGGATCCGGCATTTATATACAGCAATCACCTCCGCTGTATGGCAACGAGCGTTCACTATAGCTATAGAAAATCATTTTTCCTGGGCAGTGGATTGCTGTATACACAGCACGATCTGCTGCATAGAAACGCTGACTTTTTGGTGCCAGAAGAACAGCAGGATCACCCAGTGACTGATCATTTGCTCGTTAATCAGGTAATTGCTGTCACTTTTTACACAGGCCAGTTATCAGGAATGAACATTTCTACACTCATCCCAGATAATTTGCCCTGTTATCAGTCCGTGTAAATTGACCTTAAGGGCTGTTTCACACGAGCGAGTCCATTGCGGGAATCGCGCTCCGTGTGCGAGTGTGATCCTCCGCTCTGGACTTGCAGGAGCGCAGGGCATCATCATGATTTATAATGCTATGTGCCTCTGCTTGACCTTATTTCTACAGAATCATAGTGACAGCATTATGTCACTATGATTCTGTGGAAAAAAGACCATGCAGAGACACATAGCATTATAAATCATGATGATGCCCTGCGCTCCTGCAAGTCCAGAGCGGAGGATCACACTCGCACACGGAGCGCGATTCCCGCAATGGACTCGCTCGTGTGAAACAGCCCTAAGGAATCCTTTTAAACTGACTGACCAGGTAATTCTATGGAGGGAATAAAACATTCCTATAATTGCCTGATCGTGAGCAGAGACGAGGGCTGCACCTACATGCAACAATCGCCTCTGCTCTATGGAGACAAGCATTCCATAAAGTGTTCCCTGTATACACAGCACGCTCTGCTGCAGATAAACAATGATTTTTGGTGCCGGCTGAACAACCGGATCACTTGATGAGTGTTTGCTCGTTCATCTGGTGATCCCCGCCACCTTTTACACAGACCAACTATTTAATTCCCAATAATTTAACCATTTATTGGTCCGTTTAAAAGGACCTTTTGTGATATATATTTTTTTTGTTTTACTACCCTTCTGTAGAACCCAGAAGATGGCTTCAGTCGGTTGAAGCGATGGATCATGATTGGAGACCATCACCAGTTGCCACCTGTGATCAAGAACATGGCCTTCCAAAAATACTCAAACATGGAGCAGTCACTGTTCACGCGGTTTGTCAGGCTTGGTGTGCCAACTGTAGACCTCGATGCCCAAGGAAGAGCTAGAGCAAGGTTAGAACAGTTTAAGTTTATTTTTCACGATAATCCAGCCCTTGTCCTTTACAGTATGTAAAATAAACTTCCTCTTTCTTCTTCAATTCTAGTCTGTGCAATCTGTACAACTGGCGCTACAAAAGTTTGGGGAACCTTCCTCACGTGCAGCTATTGCCTGAATTTAGAGCAGCAAATGCTGGATTTTTGTATGATTTCCAACTCATAAATGTTGAAGACTTTAATGGAGTAGGGGAGTCGGAGCCCAACCCCTATTTTTACCAGGTATGTGTCTTCTGGTGATACAATTTAGATTCTAAAGACAGTTTACAGTGTGTCATTTTATCAGGTATTCCTAATGAGTGTATGGTCATAGAAAAGTATGTAAGGCTATCTTGTAAGGGTACACAAGCTTCAGGAAAACATTCCAAAATGTCAAGAAGAGATCTAGTACTATAATTTCTTCTAATTGGTTCTGTCTTCTGCGGCTTCTGGCCTAGTGATATTTTCCATTATATAGTATTATAGCAGAAGGTGGAAACAAATGGCGGATTATTTAATGCTGCATGAATTGAATTTTACTGTATGTTGATTTATTTGGAATATTTATCTGATTGAAGATAATGTCTCCTCTTTACCTAAGACACTAATTGGTATTGTCTACTAAACAGAATCTTGCAGAGGCAGAGTATGCAGTAGCCTTGTTTATGTATATGCGCCTTCTTGGATATCCTGCCAACCGTATCAGTATCCTGACCACATACAATGGGCAGAAGCATCTCATCCGTGATATCCTCAACCAGCGCTGTGGCAAGAACCCTGTGATAGGACAACCTAGTAAGGTAAGTTGTAACTTAAAGGGGTTTTCCAGCAATTCATTATTGATTACCGTATTCTCCGGCGTTTAAGACGACTTTTTAACACTAGAAATTATTTTCAAAAGTCGGGGGTCGTCTTATGCGCCGGGTATACTCAGATCCAATGATATATTCTACCCCCCATATACAGGGCCCGGCCGCTCAGAGAAGTATACATTTATTAACTGTAATCCGTAACTTTAACTTTAAATCCGCGCTCATCTCTTTACTAGGGTATCTTACTCTCAGCTCCGGTACCAGGCAGTGCGGGCGGTGTTCACTCACTGACGTCACGCGCATGCTCCTCCCACTAGGCGGCGCAGGCGCGTGACGTCAGTGAGTGAGCGCCGCCCGCACTGCTTGTTACCGGAGCTGAGAGTAAGATACCCTAGTAAAGACAGGAGCGCGGATTTAAAGTTAAAGTTTCGGATTAAAGTTAATAAATGTATACTCCTCTGAGTGTCGGGGTGGGGGGGGATCTGTGGATGGCACTGTCATGGGGAGGGGGGATCTGTGGATGGCACTGTCATGGGGAGGGGGGATCTGTGGATGGCACTGTCATGGGGAGGGGGGATCTGTGGATGGCACTGTCATGGGGGGGGAATCTGTGGATGGCACTGTCATGGGGGGGGGAATCTGTGGATGGCACTGTCATGGGGGGGGAATCTGTGGATGGCACTGTCATGGGGGGGGAATCTGTGGATGGCACTGTCATGGGGGGGGGGATCTGTGGATGGGCACTGTCATGGGGCTGGGGGATCTGGGTGGGCACTGTCATGGGGCGGGGGGGGTCTGTGGATGGGCACTGTCATGGGGCGGGGGGGGATCTGTGGATGGCACTGTCATGGGGGGGGGGGTCTGTGGATGGCACTGTCATGGGGGGGGGTCTGTGGATGGCACTGTCATGGGGGGGGGTCTGTGGATGGCACTGTCATGGGGGGGGGGGGGGTTCTGTGGATGGCACTGTCATGGGGGGGGTTCTGTGGATGGGCACTGTCATGGGGCGGGGGGGATCTGTGGATGGCACTGTCATGGGGGGGGGATCTGTGGATGGCACTGTCATGGGGGGGTTCTGTGGATGGCACTGTCATGGGGGGGATCTGTGGATGGCACTGTCATGGGGGGGATCTGTGGATGGCACTGTCATGGGGGGGGGGGGGTCTGTGGATGGCACTGTCATGGGGAGGATCTGTGGATGACACATATAGCATAAGATGCTATATAGTGTCATCCATAGATCCCCTCCCCCCAATAGCAGTGTCATCCACAGATCCCCCACAGTTAATAAATGTATACTCCTCTGAGTGTCGGGGAGGGGGGGGGGGGGATCTGTGGATGGCACTGTCATGGGAGGGGGGGGATCTGTGGATGGCACTGTCATGGGGGGGGTGGATCTGTGGATGGCACTGTCATGGGGGGGGGGATCTGTGGATGGCACTGTCATGGGGGGGGGGATCTGTGGCTGGCACTGTCATGGGGGGGATCTGTGGCTGGCACTGTCATGGAGGGGATCTGTGGCTGGCACTGTCATGGGGAGGATCTGTGGATGACACATATAGCATAAGATGCTATATAGTGTCATCCATAGATCCCCCCCCCCCCCCCCAATAGCAGTGTCATCCACAGATCCCCCTCCTCATAAGGCCTAGTTCACACGAACGTATGGCTTTTCTAGTTTTTTGCGGTCCGTTTTTCACGGATCCGTTGTTCCATTTTTGAGTTCCGTTGTGTTTCCGTTTCTCCGTATGCCATGTACAGTATACAGTAATTACATAGAAAAAATTGGGCTGGGCATAACATTTTCAATAGATGGTTCAGAAAAAAACGGAACGGATACGGAAGACATACAGATGCATTTCCGTATGTGTTCCGTTTTTTTTTGCGGACCCATTGACTTGAATGGAGCCACGGAACATGATTTGCGGCCGAATATAGGACACGTTCTATCTTTCAACGGAACGGAAAAACGGAATGCATACGGAGTACATTCTGTTTTTTTGGCGGAACCATTGAAATGAATGGTACTGTATACAGAACACAAAAAAACGGCCCTTACACTCACAAAAAAAACGTTCGTGTGAACTAGGCCTAACAGTGCCATCCACTGATCCCAGTCAGTTCCCTGGACTGGAGAAGATCGTCTTGAAGACAGGGAGGGCTGGGCAATGGGCATTCAGGGGTAGTCTTATACGGCGAGTATAACCCAAACCCTATATTTTAAATGGAAGAGTTGGGGGTCGTCTTATACGCCGGAAAATACGGTACCTATATTAGCTTTACTATTTATATATTTATATATATCTATCATATGAGGTGATTTTGCTGCAGTATTCACTATATTGTGAAGGTGGCAACTAATGCCAAGCAAGACCTTTTAAATCTTTAAATGTATGCTGGATTATTAAATGAATCTATCAGTTTTAGCCGCTGAACATGCTGTCAGTGCATTATCAGACATTATCTTACAGACAGCGAGATGTTCTCCCAAGATTCAGCATTACCCTCTAAAACAAGGATAAGCTTGTCTTTTTTCTTGTAGGTCACCACCGTGGACAGATTCCAGGGACAACAGAATGACTATATTATCTTGTCACTTGTCAGAACCAAGGCTGTGGGTCACCTGAGGTAAGCAGTCAAGAATCCCCTTTACCGGTCTCCGATATAATACAGTTTGTGTGTCTGTCTAGCTAGCTATTCACATTGACAGAAACAACCAGGGATGTGAGAGACTTGTGCTGCCCTCCCTTCCCCAACCCGTTAGTAAGAATGGTGGTATGCAACCTCTGCAGTTAAAAGATGGAACTGAGCATGTGTGTCCACCTCAGCAATCTTAGTGGAGAAACAAGGAAAACAACAAGCAGCAGGTGGCGCTGTACAGATATCTTTTATTTGATAACTCAGTGTCTATACTAAATATTTAAAGTGATTGTACCAAGTTTTTAAGTTATCCCCTATCCACAGGATAGGGGATAACTGGCTGATTGTCTGACCGTTCCCCCATTGTGATGGAGCGGCAGGTCATGCATGGTCACTGCTGCTCCCAGGGGCGTAGCTAATGGCTCATGGGCCCTGGTGCAAGAGTTCACCTTGGGGCCCCCTTCCCTCAGTGCTTTGTGGCCAAGAGCAGGAAGCGCATAGCCTTCGAGCTGCAATTGAAACAGCACCCCTGCCCCCATGCCAAATTCTTGATTTAACCCCCTTCCCTTGAGCCAGAGGTGTAACTTGACCAGCATGGACTTTCTATAATACTGGTCTTCTTATGCACCACAAGGTTCTTTGGGCCCCCTCAGGCCCCTGGGCCCAGTAGCGACTGCTACCTCTGCACCCCCTATAGCTACGCCCCTGGCTGCTCCATTCTTTTCCTATAGCATATAGCCCAGTACAGTGCTCGACTATCGCGTTTCCATAGAGAATGAATGGAGCAGCAGTGCGCATGCGCAACCTGCCTCACCATCAGAACTTAGGAGTGGGACCCCGGTCTTGTGATTTTGGGGGGAAGCCCAGTGGTCAGTCCCTCTGCGATCAACTAAGTTATCCCCCTATCCACAGGATAACTTAAGAACTTAGCACAGCCCCTTTATTTACATGAGATTACAAAGGTATTCAGATCCATCCAGATGCTGGTTTCAAAATTGTAGAACATTTTTCATGGCACAACCCTATATGGTTAAGCTGACCTAAAGGATGTGGATGTGAATGGCTTTTGCATATGTCAGCCATCTGAGGTGTGAGTCTTTGCACTGCGCTTCACAGTGTGTCCCCTCAGTCCGGCCACCACGGATCACTTCTGTTCGGCCTGCATACACTGTGTCAGCACACGAGCATTTGTGTCTGGTCTTGTTGGACTTATCAAAAAATTCAAACATTTTCTCAAAAATCGAAAGGGACTTGGAATAATTTTGGGTGTCTGCCTTCTTAGTATAGTATATATGAGTATATGTACACGGCTGGGAGTTAATATACATACATGCCTGCAAGTGACTCTATTCCGTTTTATGTTCTGTCCCTAGGCAGATTTTTATTTTCCTGTAACTTGCATCATTCCTGTCCCCAGCTGTGTTTCGTGTGACTGCTGCAGCCCATTTACATGAATGCCTCATTTATCTGAATGCGAACTGCAGCCGAGTAACGGAAATGGTGCAAGTTACACATGGATTGAAAGGGGTTGTGTAGCTCCAGTATATTGATGACCTGTCCTCAGGATAGGTCGGCACTTATCAGATCAGTGGGGTTCCGACCTCCGGCACCCCCGCCAGTCAGCTCTTCACTGCACTGCATCTAACTTCTAGTGGTGGTGCGGTAACTACATTACTGCTCATCCCATTCAAGCACTACACATCCCCTGTAAATGTTGGTGTACTGGGAGTTAGGTTGTAACAGCTTGGCAATACAGTAAAGTCTGTATTTTCTTATGGTGGAAAGGTTGGAGGCAGCTTGTAAGATATTAAGACTTTGGAGCATATTGCTCCACTTCTGGTAATGCTGCGATTGTACTTTGACTGTACATTGTGAATGAGCTGGCTATTCTCATTATTTTCCTGCTGTGGGCATCTGAAAAAAAGTAAAAAATTAAAATAAATGTTTTTTTTTATTTTTATTTTTTAATGTTCTTTCTGTGACACTGTCCTCCACTGCCCCATATATACCTTTACTGTGCATTTTTGTTTTAGAATGGTAGCCGTTTGCTGTCGTGTCCCCACATATGCTCCCCGGCTGTCACATCTGGCCATGTGCCCAGCGCATCACGCCCGATTGTCATACATGACGTATTTTTACTGACAGGGTTTCATTTCAATTCTTTATCTTTCAATATCTTCTTTATAAAGAGGATCTTGAAGAAGAATAAGAATTAGGCTGCCATTGTTTTGAAAATGTCATGCTTCAATCTTGTAATTGGGCTGCAATGTAGATAAGCGTGCCCTGACAGTTCCCGTTTCTTCAGATTGAATACGTAGAGGAACGCAATGGAAATATATAATAAGCTTCATGTTTACAGCCAGCTGTGGACGCAATCAGACAAGCTATGGTCACAGATGCAGTAGACCATGGGTTAGGGTATACAGGACTGCATTGCTGTGGAGTTTACAAGTCGATTTGTTCAGGTAAAATCTGCAGCAGATTACAGTACCAAGCCAGAGATGGTCATCAGATATCTTGTATACCAGTATTGGTTGCATAATTCCAGGAGGAAAAAAGTTATTTTGTTTAACCCCTTAAGGACCAGGCTCATTTTCACCTTAAGGACCAGGCCATTTTTTGCAAATCTGACCAGTGTCACTTTAAGTGGTGATAACTTTAAAACGCTTTTACTTATACAGGCCATTCTGAGATTGTTTTTTCGTCACATATTGTACTTCATGACACTGGTAAAATAAAGTCAAAAAAATTAATTTTTTTGCATAATAAAATACCTAATTTACCAAAAATTTGGAAAAATTAGCAAATTTCAAAGTTTCAGTTTCTCTACTTCTGTAATACATAGTAATACCCCCAAAAATTGTGATGACTTTACATTCCCCATATGTCTACTTCATGTTTGAATTATTTTGGGAATGATATTTTATTTTTTGGGGATGTTACAAGGCTTAGAAGTTTAGAAGCAAATCTTGAAATTTTTCAGAAATTTACAAAAACCCAATTTTTAGGGACCACTACAGCTCTGAAGTCACTTTGCAAGGCTTACATAATAGAAACCGCCCAAAAATGACCCCATTCTATAAACTACACCCCTCAAGGTATTCAAAACTGATTTTACAAACTCTGTTAACCCTTTAGGTGTTGCACAAGAGTTATTGGCAAATGGGGATGAAATTTGAGAATTTCATTTTTTTGCCTAATTTTCAATTTTAACCCATTTTTTCCACTAACAAAGCAAGGGTTAACAGCCAAAAAAGACTGTATCTTTATTGCCCTGACTCTGCCGTTTACAGAAACACCCCATATGTGGCCGTAAACTACTGTACGGCCACACAGCGGGGCGTAGAGTGAAAGGTGCGCCGGATGGTTTTTGGAAGCCAGATTTTGCTGGACAGTTTTTTTGACACCATGTCCCATTTGAAGCCCCCTGATGCACCCCTAGAGTAGAAACTCCATAAAAGTGACCCCATCTAAGAAACTACACCCCTCAAGGTATTCAAAACTGATTTTACAAACTTCGTTAACCCTTTAGGTGTTGCACAAGAGTTATTGGCAAATGGGGATGAAATTTGAGAATTTCATTTTTTTGCCTAATTTTCAATTTTAACCCATTTTTTCCACTAACAAAGCAAGGGTTAACAGCCAAACAAGACTGTATCTTTATTGCCCTAACTCTGCCGTTTACAGAAACACCCCATATGTGGCCGTAAACTACTGTACGGCCACACAGCGGGGCGTAGAGTGAAAGGTACGCTGTATGGTTTTTGGAAGCCAGATTTTGCTGGACAGTTTTTTTGACACCATGTCCCATTTGAAGCCCCCTGATGCACCCCTAGAGTAGAAACTCCATAAAAGTGACCCCATCTAAGAAACTACACCCCTCAAGGTATTCAAAACTGATTTTACAAACTTTGTTAACCCTTTAGGTGTTGCACAAGATTTAATGGAAAATAGAGATACAATTTCAAAATTTCACTTTTTTGGCAGATTTTCCATTTTAATATTTTTTTTCCAGTTACAAAGCAAGGGTTAACAGCCAAACAAAACTCATTATTTATGGCCCTGATTCTGTAGTTTACAGAAACACCTCATATGTGGCTGTAGACCGCTGTACGGGCACACGGCAGGGTGCAGAAGGAAAGGAATGCCATACGGTTTTTGGAAGGCAGATTTTGCTGGACTGGTTTTTTGACACCATGTCCCATTTGAAGCCCCCTGATGCACCCCTAGAGTAGAAACTCCATAAAAGTTACCCCATCTAAGAAACTACACCCCTCAAGGTATTCAAACTGATTTTACAAACTTTGTTAACCCTTTAGGTGTTGCACTAGATTTAATGGAAAATAGAGATACAATTTCAAAATTTTACTTTTTTGGCAGATTTTCCATTTTAATATTTTTTTTCCAGTTACAAAGCAAGGGTTAACAGCCAAACAAAACTCATTATTTATGGCCCTGATTCTGTAGTTTACAGAAACACCTCATATGTGGTTGTAGACCGCTGTACGGGCACACGGCAGGGAGCAGAAGGAAAGGAATGCCATACGGTTTTTGGAAGGCAGATTTTGCTGGACTGGTTTTTTTGACACCATGTCCTATTTGAAGCCCCCCTGATGCACCCCTAGAGTAGAAACTCCAAAAAAGTGACCCCATTTTAGAAAGTACGGAATAGGGTGGCAGTATTGTTGGTACTAGTTCAGGGTAGATATGATTTTTGGTTGCTCTATATTACACTTTTTGTGCGGCAAGGTAACAAGAAATAGCTTTTTTGGCACGTTTTTTTTTTTTGTTATTTACAACATTCATCTGACAGGTTAGATCACGTGGTAATTTTATAGAGCAGGTTGTCACGGACGCAGCGATACCTAATATGTATACAATTTTTTTTATTTATGTAAGTTTTATACAATAACTTCATTTTTAAAACCAAAAAATTGTTTAGTGTCTCCATAGTCTGAGAGCCATAGTTTTTTCAGTTTTTGGGCGATTATCTTGAGTAGGGTCTAATTTTTTGCGGGATGAGATGACAGTTTGATTGGCACTATTTTGGGGTGCATATGACTTTTTGATCGCTTGCTATTACACTTTTTGTGACGTAAGATGGCAAAAAATTGCTTTTTTTGCACAATTTATTATTTTTATTTTTTATGGTGGTCACCTGAGGGGTTAGGTCATATGATATTTATATAGAGCCGGTCGATACGGACGCGGCAATACCTAATATGTATACTTTATTTTTATTTATGTAGGTTTTACACAATGATTTTATTTTTGAAACAAAAAAAATGATGTTTTAGTGTTTCCATAGTCTAAGAGCCATAGTTTTTTCAGTTTTTGGGCGATTAACTTGAGTAGGGTCAAATTCTTTGCGGGATGAGATGACGGTTTGATTGGTACTATTTTGGCGTACATGCGACTTTTTTGATCACTTTTATTACTTTTTTTGGGAAGTAAGGTGGGCAAAATTTCAATTTTCTCATAGTTTTTATTTTTTTATTTTTATGGCGTTCACTGTGCGGGGAAAGTAACATGACCGTTTTATAGATCAGGTCGTTACGGACGCGGCGATACCTAATATGTGTAGTTTATTTTATTTTTTTTAATTTTTATTCAGTGATAAATGTTTTTTTTTTTATCTTAACTTTTTTCACTTATTTTTATTTTTTTTTTGACCCAGACCCACTTGGTTCTTGAAGATCCAGTGGGTCTGATGTCTGTAAAATACAGTACAGAACCTATATAGGTATCTGTAACTGTATTTTACTTACACTGAGCATAGATCTGTTCAGCACCATGGACAGCAGGACGCCTGAGCAGGCGTCCTGTTGTCATGGGAACCTTCCCCTCTGCTCAGTTATGGTCAGAACTGCGCAGACGGGGAAGGGTAAGGACGGGGCTCTGGGGGGCTGTCTGGGGGCTCTCTCCCTCTCCCATCGGGGGGCTGCAAAGGCACAGCAGCCCCCCGATCGGAGAGGGAGGGAGCTCCCTTTTACTGTTAACCTTTTCCATACAGCGGTCCGTACGGACCGCTGTATGGAAAGGGTTAAACGGCTGACATCGCATCAACGATGTCAGCCGTTTATACCAGGGTGCCAGCAATGTGCTGGCACCCTGGTATACCCACTGTACACCAACGATTATTCAATGGGAGGCGGGCGGGGGATCGCGATCCCGCCTGCCGCACCGCCCGCCTCCCGCAACGCCCCCACCGCCTGCGACACCCCCCCTGCACCACCCGCTGCCATCAAATCATGCAGGGGTGCAGGGGGGGGGTGTACTATATTGATTTTAGACACTCTAAAGTTTCTGATCCCCGCGGTCAGGGACCGCGGGGATCAGAAACTGCAAAAAGCGCAGCAAACCGCAGGTCTGAATTGTACCTGCGGTTTGCTGCGATCGCCGACACGGGGGGGTCACATGACCCCCCCTGGCGTTTTAACAGGATGCCGGCTGAATGATTTCAGCCGGCATCCTGTTCAAATTAACCCCTGCGGCGCCGGAATGCCGATTTTAAAGTCAGGACGTACCGGTACGTCCTTGGTCCTTAAGGACTCGGGAAATAGGGCGTACCGGTACGTCCTATGTCCTTAAGGGGTTAAAGAAGCACTCCCACAATAATTTTCATCCTCTGACCCATTAGAAAGGTACATGATGTAAATCGTAGTCCAGGTAATCTTTTTACTGGTGACTGTGTTTGTGAGTTATAACCTCCCTTCTAATCCTCAGCTGTGTTATGAGATGGACATTCTGACTCTACACCTGAGACCGAGGTCAAGACCAGAGTTCCCATACTCCAGTCTTGATCTCCTTGAACTGGAGTAAGATGCGCCTAATTTCCTAGAAGTCAGATGTCTATTAATAAGTTAGGCACTTCTCTACCCTGCCGTGCACCTGAGACTGGCTGGCGTCACTTGAGTGATGACGCACTCCAGTTTCTGGGATAAATTATAGTAAATCTGGCGGGCCATGCTTAGCCCCGCTGTTTTTCTCAACACTTTTGAAAAGTGGCGCGAAGCTCTAAAAATTGCAAAGTATGGTGAAAACTTAGCGTGCTGCACCATAATTTGGGACTTTTCACCACTGTTTTGGCGTAAAACCTGTGCTAAATCCCCACCCATGTTCTATGTGTGGATAGAAAACAAGATTTTTGTAAAACTTACCAGTAAAATCTCTTTCTCGAATCTCTTTCTCGCTCTTCATTGGGGGACACAGAAACCATGGGTGTAGCTATGTCCTCTAAGAGGCATTGACACTAGGTAGAAACAGTTAGCACCTCCCCTGGCAGCTATATCCCCTCCAGCCTGGAGAGAGTGCTTCAGTTTGTGCACAAGCAGTAGGAGAAGCAAGTTAACCAACGAAAAAAACGTGTAACACCAACAATGCCAAAGGGCCACAACGAGGTTCTGACCAGCAAATGCCACAACTGTGGCCGAACAACAACACTGGGTGGGTGCTGTATCCCCCAATGAAGAGCGAGAAAGTTTTACAAAAATCTCGTTTTCTCGCCCATATTCATTGGGGGACACAGAAACCGTGGCACGTCCAAAAGCACAGGGAGAATTTTGTGAATGTGTGTAAGGAGGACCATGTAGCCGCCTTGCGCAGCCGAAGCGTGATTTCCCCCGAGCCCAAGAAGCGCCCACCGCTCTGGTGGCGTGAGCTGTGACGCCTAAGGGTGGAACTCTGCCCTGGGCGCGGTATGCTTCAGCAATTGCAGACCGAATTCAACGTGCAATTGCCATCTTGGAGGCCACCAATCCCTTGTGAGGACCCTCCGGGATGAAAAAAAAGGGAGTCCGTACACTGGAAGGAACTGGAGGCTGCCAAATAAATCTTCAGAGCCCTGACAACATCCAAAGGATGTAACTCCCTTTCCTTAGGGTGTGAAGAAGAGGTACACAGTGAGGGAAGGACAATTTCTTCATTGATATGGAAGTCGGAGACCACCTTCGGGAGAAAGGAAGGAACGGGCCGTAGAACCGCTTTATCCTTGTGAATACCCAGGAAGGGTTCTCTGCAATAGAGCGCCGCCAACTCGGACACCTGTCTGATGGATATGATAGCCACAAGAAAAACTACCTTCCAGGACAGGAGTCGGAGTGAAATCTCCCGCAAGGGCTCAAAAGGGAGAAGCCTGGAGTACTGAGAGGACTATATTCAGATCCCAAGGCGGTAGAGGAGGATGGTACGGAGGAACCGTATGTGCCACTCCCTGAATGAAGGTTTTTATGGGCCCCAGGGGGGGACAGAGGACGCTGGAAAAAGATAAAGCGCCGACACCTGACCCTTCAAGGAACTAAGGGCCAAACCAAGGTCCAACCCTTAATGTAGAAAAAATAGGACCGTGGGAAGAGAAAAACGGAGTGGGGGAATGTTCCGGCTTTTCACAGAAGCCCAGGAAGGACCTCCAGGTCCTGTAATAGATCCTGGACGATGCAGGCTTCCTGGCCTGAATCATAGTGCGGATGACGCCCGCTGAAAACCCTCTTCGCGTCAGAATGGCGGTTTCAATAGCCACGCCGTCAAACGAAGAGACATTAAATGCTGATGGAAGACTGGACCCTGAAAAAAAAAAGGTAGTCTCTGAGTGGCAGTGACCAAGAAGGAGAGCGAGGTCGGTGTACCACGGGGCCAATCCGGAGCGACTAGGATTGTCCGAATGCCCTCCATCCTGATCTTCCGTAGAACTCTGGGTAGGAGGGGAAAGGGGCGAAACTCATAAAGGAGGGAAAACCCCTGCCAAAAGTGGGAAGTTTTCGTTTGAGTCTCGAGGCCATCAAGTCCGTGTCCAGACGACCCCAATGTAGACAGATCGCCTCAAACACCTTCGGGTGCAGGGACCACTCGCCTGGATCGATCGTCGTCCTGCTGAGGAAGTGTGCAGTCTAATTCTCCACACCCGGGATGTAGATTGCTGAAATTGTTGGTACGATGCCCACCGCAAGATATTGGCAGATTCCTGCATCACCGCAGAGCTGAGTGTTCCCCCCCCCCCCCCGGTGGTTGATCTACGCCACCGCCGTGGCCTTGTCCGATTGAACTTTGACCGAGACCATGTGCCTTGGATTGTCCTGGGAGGGAAAATTCCTCCCCAACCTTGCAGACTGGCGTCGGTGGTAAGAACCGTCCAAGACATTGGAAGGAGGGACTTTCCCAGAACTGGAACCGACAGCCACCAACAGAGGGACGACCTCACCTAAGTAGAAAGGCGAAAGGGACCGTCCAAACTCTTGGACGATTTGTCCCAATAGGATAGGATCGCTCTCTGGAACGTGCGAGAGTGGAACTGGGCAAAGGGAATCTCCTCGAAACAGGTGACCATCTTCCGTAACACCTTCATGCAGAGGCGAATGGATGGGAGCCTGCAGTGGAGAAGAAATCTCACGGAGCAGTGTAATGCCAGGCGCTTGTCCGGGAGAAGGCGAACCTGTGCCGCTTCAGTGTCCAGAAGCATGCCCAGAAACGCAAATTGTCTGGAAGGAGTCAGAGATGATTTCTGAAAATTGACCAGCCACCCGAATTGTGCAAGGGCTTCCAGCGTGATCTCCACGCTGCTCCACGCTTGAGCGACAGAGGGAGCCTTGATGAGTATGTCATCCAGATAAGGCATAAGGAAGATGCCTCTGGAACGGAGCAGGGCGAGAAGGGGGCCCAATATCTTCGTGAAGACCTGAGGCGCAGTTGCCAGCCCGAAAGGAAGGACGACAAATTGGTAATGACAGTCTCCAATTGCAAACCTCAATAACGGAATGAAGGGATTCAATCCGAAACTGCTGGAGGCAGAGGAACCTGTTCAGCAGTTTGAGGTCCACGATTGGGTGCACAGAGCCCTCATTTTTGGGGACCACAAATAGATTTGAGTAGAACCCCATGAATCTCTATGCTGGGGGAACAGGAGAGATGACTCCCTGATCCAGGAGGAACTGAATGGCCTGGGTGAAAGCGGCCGCCCGCTCGGGTCCCGTGGAGGACGGAATTGGAAAAATCTGTCTGGGGGGAGGGACGAGAACTCTGTCCCTGAGGATACAATCTCGAGTGCCCAAGCCTCGGAGACGTGGGTCCGCTAGACATTCTGGAAGAGGAGGTGGGGGCGCACCTTCAGGCTGAGGATTGTTTAGCCACGGAAGGTCGAGCGACCTGAGCTCTGGGAAGCAAATCCCCCAGCATCAGGTGGTACACCATATACACATGATTGAAGGTGGTTATAAATAATAATATACATGATTGAAGGTAGTGGTAGGCTATAATATCTGGTGGACTGTATTTCCCATGATTGTAGACCGAAGTACAATATACAATGCATAGATAAATAACCCCTCAGTATTTTAAAGTGCCAAGAGTATGAGATCTGGATTACCATTGGATGTGATGTGGATTTTGGTGTGGAATACACTGAAATACATGTGAAATCTCATGTGTCCCCAGGAGATGTATTTCTTTTCTGTGCCTGTTTCCAAGAGGCTGCAGAAAATCACTCCGACTGACCAGCATCATTGTCTTTGTGTTATTTTTCTTCATTTATTTTAGGACTTGTATCCCTTTAAGACGAGATGAGCGCAGACATATCATACACAGCCGTAGTCGGAGGAAGACACTTAACCATTAGCATCTATAACAAGAATTAATAAGAGTTCCTTTGACTCCCTGGCTGCTGGCTAGTCTCCAGCACTGACATTTATTATCATTAGACGCTGGTGTTTATAACGTGCTGGAATATTACACCCAGATTTGTTATATCCTCAGCCTTGTCTCCAGGAACGGAGTGTTATGTCATTCTCTGACTGAAGGAGAAAGAAGACTTAAAACACAGATGGAGATTGTAACAAAAAACAAAACAAAACACATTATAGGAGAAGCTGCAGGAGGACGTGCACGAGCTAGTAAATGTTCATGAAGTAGAGAATCCTGTTTGCCGATCTACAGCAATTCCTGTACAGCAATGTTGGTATATTTCCTGAACGTAAGAAATCCCTAGAGATAAGTGTAGAAATTCTTCATGCAACTTTAGCCATTGTCCAGGGATGTCAGCTTAAAGGGGTTCTCTTGGATCAAAACGTGTGTATATATATATTTATCACTGCGATGACCCCAATGCACATTTCAGCCTCCAATACCCTTTTGTTCTTCAGCTCTCACCACCACATGTCCAGTTGTTTCGGTCCTGACTGTCCGGTATTGGAAGTTTCTGGCAGTGATTGCAAACCAAACCCAGCATGCGTTCATGTGTTGCACTGCCATTTTTTCCAGCGCTTGCTTCACCTGCCTACTAGTTGAGTATAGACGCCGGGGAAAATCATGTATGGTCACGTCAGTGATGACCGGACGTGAAAACCTGCCTGTGCCCATCACGTGATGGCTGATGGAATATAGGTAATAGTGCTACTACACAAGGGTAATAAGTTTAGAAAATATCTTTCATCCACAGGCCATATGGGATCCTTTTTAAGCATAATCCTGGAGGACCCCTTTAAGTTCTATCACTCAGTCAACTTGTGTCCTGCCCTCAGCTCTAATCAAAACCTGTAAGACTAGTTAGCCTTATATGGGCAGCATATTCTATATTGTGCTGTGAGATGCAAACTCACCCATTTGCCTGGCAGTGCCAGGGGTGGTTTTGGATTCATGGCCAGCATTTGATGGTGGGTATCCCTAACCACTGGCCATACTAGAAAACAGGAACATTTAGAAAAGGTTTCCTCTTAATGATAACTTTGAGTGGATTTTTCTCTTTAAAGGTATAGTTGGCAGTAAAAGGTAGCCGCCTGCCCAATTTTGCCAGATGCAATAAATGGGAACCGGACATTTGTCAGTATAACATTAACGTCAATAGAAAGATGAATTGAAACAGAAGGGAATCGGTTATCTCCTCTGTCAGAATGGTAGTTACCACTAATTGTCGGGTTGCCCCTGGACCTGCCACTTGAAACATAGGTGTAGCCTATGGACTTCCAACAAGTAGTGGTACCCGTAGCTCATGCTGCACATGTTTACCTGTATGTCTTGTGACATCATTGCCAAGCACTTTTACAAATTTTGTTTAGTGGCATATTTGCAACCCCCAGCATGCTCCATTCACCTCTATGGGTGTTCCAAGAGCAGCCAAGCAAGTGTGCATGCTGGCAGTTGTAGTTTCTCCACAGCTGGAGCGCCAGAGGTTGCTGATCCCTGTGCTAAGCGAATAACACCCCAAGAGACTTGAGCCTGTAATTGCAGCAAAAATTCACTTCACAAAGTACTGGCTTTTACATGGGTGAATAGTTACACAATAAAGTTCTCTGTTTTTTGCCTCAATTATTTTTGTCGGGTAAATTACATCCTGCACCTTTTGTGTAAATCAAAAGAAGAAAAACACAAAGGAAGGGGAGGTAATACTTTTGCAAGGGACTGTAGCGAATACTTCTAGAGGATTACATGAGCACCAGGACAGCATTTTATATATATATATATATATATATATATATATATATATATACACATATACACACAGTGCTGTGCAAAAGAAAGAAATGCAGCAATTAGAAGTGTTAGGGGTGCCTCACATCGCTGGATCCCCATTCCCAGCGTAAATGCTAGATGTCAGCTGGACAAATGCCTTTTTTGTCTGTCCGAAAGCTGCCATTTATGTGGGAAAGCAGCCGCATCCTATTATAGTCAATGGGGATTCGGCAGTGTGTGGCAATATCCAGCTATGCCATATGTGGTAAACTCTGGTAGTCTGTTTCTCTGCCGGAACAGACTACCCAAGTTGGTTGCCACATATGTAATCCTACCCTTAATGGTTTCTTTTTATCATTTAACAAAATGCAAAGTGAATGAATTAGAGAAATCTAAATAAAATCATTATAAAAGCGTGACTACCCTTTGCTTTTAAAACGGCATCAGTTCTTCTGGGTACATTTGAAGAAACTTGGCAGGGAGGTTGTTCCAAATATTTTGGAGAACTAACCACACATCTTTTTGCTCAAATCCTTCTGTCTCTTTATGTAATCCCAGACAGACTAGATGATGGTAAGATCAGGGCTCTATAGGGACCGTATCATCACTTTCAGGACTTCTTCTTTATGCTGATGTTCTTAATGGCATTGGCTGGGTGTTTGAAGTTGTTGTCCTGCCGCATAATGAATTTGGAGGCAATTAATTGTCTCCCTAATAATATTGCATATTGATGGATAAGTATTTGCCTGTATTTCTCACCATTGAGGACACCAAATAATCCTGACCAAATTCCCACCTTCGTTTGCTGAAATGCAGCCCCAAACTTGCAGGAAACCTCCACCATGCTTCACTGTTGCCTGCAGTTGCTCATTCTACTGCTCTTCATCAAACAAACTGCCTCCTGTTACAGCCAAAACCTCAAATATTTCAAAATGGCAGATTGCATGCTGCCATTTTTCTGCACGCCATTTCCTATGTATTCATGCACAGTTGAGTCGCTTGGCCTTATTTCAACAGAAATTTCTTGCCAGACTTCTCCATAGAGTAGTTGAATGTACCTGGGTTCCTGCCAGTTCTGAGCTGTTGGCACTGCTGGACATCTTCAGATTTTGAAGGAAAGTAACTATGATGCGTCTTTCATCAGCTTTACAAAGTTTCAGTTTGCAGTCCTCAATGTGGCCAGGATTAATGGTGTCCTCAATGCTGAGAAATACAGGCAGATACTTATCCATCATGCCATACCATCAGGGAGATGTCTAATTGCCTCAAATTAATTCTGCAGCAGGAGAACGACCCCAAACACACAGCCAATGGCATTAAGAACTATCTTTAGCGTAAAGAAGAACAAGTAGTACTGGAAGTGAAGATATGGCCTCCACAGAGCCTTGAATCAAGTCTGTCAGGCATTACATGAAGAGGCAGAAGGATTTAAGCAAGCCTATGTCCACAGAAGATCAGTGGTTAGGTCTCCAAGATATTTGGAACAATGTCTAAGTTCCTTGATGCCTACCCTTTAATGGTAAGTTAATGTGAGGTCAGTGATGTTTTTTATGTGCCTGAGGCTTCAGGTAGGTAGGAATATTGAGGAAAGCCTGAAAACTGAAAGCTATTTCAATGAATGGCCATCAACATTAGGGTAAATCTGTATCAGAGATGCCACATGGCAGGAATTCTCGATACTTAGGGGATTGTGAAAAGCTTCATTAATGCAGTACAGCATGTCTGGATTTCTGCACAGTGTAACAGCCTGTAATTTGTGACTGATTTCTTTGCAGGGATGTGAGGCGTTTAGTGGTTGCGATGTCAAGAGCTCGTCTTGGACTCTACATATTTGCTCGCGTTTCCCTCTTCCAGAACTGCTTTGAGCTGACTCCTGCATTCAGACAACTGACCGCACGCCCTCTGCGGCTCCACATTTTACCTGGAGAATCTTTCCCAACGCAGAGGAGGGTAAGTAGCCTTGCCCCCAATCAAAGGTATAGATCTGACAGTGTGAGAGTAGAAAGAAATCAGTATCAAAGCAACGAAATGATGTGACGTGTCCAATAATACAAAATACAAGTCAGTACGAAGGAGCCAACTGCCATAATATAATGCGTGGTTTATATTTCCACCACATACGTCTGGAATGAACTCACTTTGGCTACAAGCGTCACATACCCCATATTGTCAAATATTCCAGCTAGTCAGACATATCAGTCATCTTCTGATTTCATTAATGTGATAGTCCTCTTCACAATTATAGGACATCTGTCAGCAGATCTGTACCTCGGACACTGGCTGACCTGGTACATGTGCACTTGGCAGCTGAAGGCATCTGTGTTGGTCCCATGTTCACATGTTCCCGCATTGCTGAGAAAAATGTTTTTAATATATGCAAATTAGCCTCTAGGAGCAACGGGGGTGTTGCCGTTACACCTAGAAGCTCCACTGTCTTTGATAGACTCACATGGTAGCACCAAGCACACCTCAGGGCGCACAAAGGTGGACACCTAGTATGTTATATGGAAATACCTGTTTGATATTAGCAATCTTGTTTCTTTTTAGAATTCTTGCATATTAGTACCTGATCTGATGATGTGTATGTTACCTTTCAGAATGGAGATGTGCCACACTACCCAGCGCAGGTTATCAAGAATATGCCAGAGATGGCAGGATATGTCTACAACATGTATATGCACATGATGCAAAGCAGTCAGCAATACCAGTATCACCAGGTAATAATAATTGTACAGTATGTATAAAGTGTGGTGTAATAAATTACCGGTATAGTGCCATACAGTAAGGGGATGGCAGTGCTTACAAGCTGGGAATCTACAGGGAAATGGAGTAAAACCATAGTGAATAGATGGGGAACAAGTTACTATGGGTACGTAAGTGCAGACTCCAGCCAGCGGAGCAGTCATCCGGCGGCAGCTTCATGCTGAGCCAACCTACTCATAATGGAGACAAGATATTGGTGGGTGTTATAGCAAACATGAGCGTTTTCCTTTCTCCTTTTTATAAAAGTGGTGGATAGAAGAACTTTTTTGGTGAAAGTAGAAGAATTTTGGGATGGCTTTAATGCAGGAAGAAAATGATCGGTCTGAATGCAACATAACATGTGGGACATGAGGTACAAGAGTAATAGCGGTGCTGTTGACATACAGAAAAATTGGATGTTGATGTGCTGGTTGGAAAATTTGAAGTCTTCTCTTAATGGGATTATGCCATCTGGACATTTACGTCATATCAACAAGTTATTCCATACATGTCCAATAGGTGAGGTACCAGCTCTGGGAGACACTCCTATCTCTAGAACAGGACCCCATCACATATGGAGAGCAGGCTGTGCATTTGCCACTCTTTTAATTCACTACTATGAGACTTTAAAAAAATAGTTGGATGAGCACCTATCAGACATTTATGTTGTATGGATTTATCATAAGTGTTTAGATGGGAATACTCCCTTTTAAGGCCGACTGTCTAATGTGCTGTGGGGGACATGCACTGCCACCTGACAAATTATCTCCAAGGAAACGGCAAGGATTATTTTCTCATTAAAAACACATGCATGCTGGACCAAACTTGAGCAGTTGGGAAATATAGCGTTTGGACAAATTTCAGCTGACCGCTCTTGGTGTGTGGGCACTAGTGATGAGCGAAGTTATGAAAAATTCAATTGAGATTTGACAAGGGAATATAGGCTTGTTAGGAATTCAGGTGGTGCTAGCGAGGTAGTGTTCTTCCTTGGGAGATACCTCTTGGCATATTCATTTCCCATGGAGCATTGCCAGTAATGCTGCATTCACATCTCCGTCAGAAATTATCCTGCTTTTGCCTGGACAAAAAAACGCTGCATGCAGCGGTATTTATCCAGCCGAAACCTGGCATTTATGCCGAAAACGGCCTGATTACCACCGGACCTTATAACAATCAAAGGGGATCTGGCGGGGAACTAGAGAATGTGGCAATGCCAGGTTTGGTGAACTCCGGAGATGTTCGTGGAGATGTGAACGGGCCTAAGTCTCCATAATGTGGAGTACTTCCAGTAAGTCTCCATACAGGACACAATGCCTGTGCACCCGAAACTGAAATGTAAACCAGCCTTTTGACATAGATAATGGCAAATTTGTCGGGTGGCATTGGCCACTGCTCCCTCCTGTGCACTTATTAGAATGATGGTGCATGCACTGTAGACACAGAGAGTCATAGTTTTGTGCAAAAGAGGTCTTTTTCCCACTTTTGATGCCACTGTTCTGACGCGGAAAAGCTATGTAATACACTAACTCAGTGTATTACTCAGTGTAATACACTAACAGGCAATGCATTACAATACAGACCCCCAAAAGTTGAAAGTCCCAGAGTGGGACAGAAATAAAGTTGGAAAAAAAAAGTGTTTTATAAAAAATAAAAATAAAGTTTCAAGTTAAAAAAAAAGATAAAAAAATGCCCCTTTCCCCAGATTTTATTATAAAAATAGAAAAAAAGGAAAAACGCACATTAGGTATCATCGCGTCCGTAACGACCGGCTCTAAATATATCATACGATCCACCCCGTCCGATAAACACCATAAAAAAATAAAAACTGTGTAAAAAAAAAAAAAACTTTTTTGGCACCTTACATCACATAAAATGAAACGCCAAGCGATCAAAAAGGCGTATGTCCCCCAAAATAACAATAAAACAGTCACCTCATCCCACAAAAAATGAGACCCTACCTAAGACAATCGGTCAAAAAATAAAAAAGCTATAGCTCTCAGACTATGAAGACACTAAAACATCATTTTTTTTCTTTCAAATATGCTATTATTGTGTAAAACTTAAATAAGAAAAAGTATACATATTAGGAATTGCCACGTTTGTAATGATCTGCTCTATAAAAATATCACTTGACCTAACCCCTCAGGTGAAGATGTAGGGGTTAGGTCATAAAGGTGTAAAAATAAATAAATAAAAACTGTGCCAAAATTAACCATTCTTTTTGGTCACCTTGCCCCATAAAGTGTAATGATAAATGATCAAAAAATCATATGTACCAATAAAGCTGCCACCTTATCCCCTAGTTTCAAAAATGGGGTCACTTTTTGAGAGTTTCTACTATAAGCATGCATCAAGGGGGCTTCAAATGGGACACGGCACCTAAAAACCAGTCCAGCTAAATCTGCCTCACAAAAACCATATGGCGCTCCTTTTCTACTGTGCCGTGCCATGTGCCCTTACATCAGTTTACGACCACGTGTGGGGTGTTTCTGTAAACCACAGAATCAGGGTAGTAAATTTTGTTTTGTTTGGCTGTTAACCCTTCATGTGTTAAAGAAAAAAATGTATTAAAATGGAAAATCTGCTAAAAAGTGAAATTTAGAAACTTCATCTCCATTTTCCTTTAATTCTTGTGGAACACCTAAAGGGTTAATAAAGTTTGTAAAATTAGTTTTGAGTTACTTGAGGGGTGTAGTTTCTACAATGGGATCATTTATGGGGGGTTTCTACTATGTAAGCCTCACAAAGTGACGTGAGACCTGAAATGGTCTTTAAAAAGTAGTAGGTTTTGGAAATTTTCTTCAAATTTTTAAGAATTGCTTCTAAAATTCTAAGCCTTCTAACGTCATAAAAAAATAAAATGACATTTAGGCCCCATGCACACGGCCGTGTTTCACAGCCGTGGAACCGCGGCCTGGATCCCTCCTGAGAGCAGGAGCGCACGGCGTCACTGGTTGCTATGACGCCGTGCGCTCCCAGCTGCCGGCACAGTACAGTAATACACTGGTATAGATCATACCAGTGTATTACTGTATTGCGGCGGCAGCAGGGAGCGCACGGCGTCATAGCAACCAGTGACGCCGTGCGCTCCTTCTCTCAGGAGGGATCCAGGCCGCGGTTCCACGGCCCGCACACGGCTGTGAAACACGGCCGTGTGCATGGGGCCTTACAAAATGATGCCAACATAAAGTAGACATATGGGGAATGTTAAGTAATAAATATTTTATGAGGTATCCCTTTCTGTTTTAAAAACAGAGAAATGTAAGTTTTTAAAATTGCAAATATTTCAAAATTTTTGTAAATTTGCGTTTTTTTCCCCCATAAATAAAGGTGAAATATATTGACTCAACTTTATGACTATCATGAAGTACAATGTGTCACGAGAAAACAATCTCAAAATGGCTTGGATAAATAAAAGTGTTCCAAAGTTATAACCACATAACGTGACACATGTCAGATTAGCAAAAAATGACCTGGGCAGAAGGGGAAAACTGGCCCGGGGTAGAAGGACATTAGTAAATGTACTTGGTGGAGTCGGTGATAATGAAGTAAAGAGTAGGGTACTTTTAGAAATTATGGTCAAGAGAGAGTAGAAGAATCGGGCTTTGTTCACATCTCCGTTAGGAGATCTGGCAGGCTGTTCCGGCACAGAGCATCCTACCGGATCCTCTACTTCGTTGCCAGGTCCCCAGTGACTGCAGTGAGGTCTGCCGATGATACGGCCAATTTCTGGCATAAATGCTGGATTTTGGCCAGATAAAAAAACGTGGCATGCAATTAGGGTTGTTTCAGGTATCGAACTTTTGATACCTAATCAATACATTTAGCACGGTATCGTTACCATACCGGGATTTGTCTTTTATCGATACTAGGCTGTGCTGCTGCACAGCCCAGTATCAGAGAACATGGATCACGCTGCTCTCAGCAGCACAGGGGAGAAGAAAGCAGTCTATCCCTGCCCCCTGTGCTGCTGCCTCCAATGAGAGTGCAGCGGGGCGGCGGAGGGGGGATGGGGGGGGGGGGGGGAGTGCGCACTGCGCCACCAATGATTTTAAAACTGGGGAGGGGGGGAGGGCGCACTGCGCCACCAATGATTTTAATAATGGGGAGGGTGCACTGCGCCACCAATGATAACTAACATTTAATACATTACAAATGCAGCCGGCGGCAGAAACACGCATCCGTTATGCCTCTAAACGCATTTCGTTATGCATTCCGTCCTAGAATTGCGCTATGGTCCGTGGTAACGGAATCCATTATGCAATTCTGCTTTTACCACCAAACGAAGCTGTGAACGAATTTCATAACATGAAATTCGCTTATCTGTAATCATGACAACAGACAGAGAGCAGCAGGCGTTCCCTCCCTGTTCTTGGCCTTTCCCCAACGGTTCAGCACTAAATCTTTCCGCAGAATCCTGGAAGTCGTTACACAGCAGTCTCAATGTGCTGCGGGTGCACTAATCCTAATGACCACATGCAGATGAAAATGGAAAATGTCTGTCTTCCCAGGGAAACCCAATCATACGGATTCAGATCAGCTTGTATACCGCAAGGATCTCTCCAGAGACTTAACCCTCTCCTGCCAAACATCGAAGTGCTGTTCTGTTGCACACACACATAGATAGAGGGGTTAGAAATGTGCTAGATGGCCGTCCCTCTGCTGCATGCCACTAATTATTGAATCTCCCAAGATGTAGTAGAAATTTTTAAACTTAACTTTTTTTTGTCATATCCCATAAAGCAACAATAATATATTGTCCCACCCAAAACTGTATGTAGGTAGGATGATATTTTATAGTTGCTTTATGGTATTTTTCTAATATTTCCACCACTTTCTAGGAGATTTTTCTTTTACACAGGCAACTTTACAGAAAAGGCTCACTGATATGTGTAAAATATCATCAGTGGGGGGGTCTGTGCCCCACCACTTAGTAAGTAAAAAAAAACATCTCTCCTGAAAGAGACCAGTCCTGTATGAAGACTTACTGGAAGTCCTCCATAGTATGAAGACTTATTGGCAATGCTACATGGGAAACAAATATATGCAAAGAGATATCTCCCAAGAAAGAGAACCATCTAACTAGGCGCCACTCATAGGGAGCCACTTCCAAGCGGTGGTACTAGCAAGATGGGTCTTTTCCGTGGGAGACATCTCTTTGCATAAATAAGAAAGGGCTCACAATGCTGTTTCAAAACCTTCACATTCAGACTCTCTCCTTCACTGCAGTGAAAAGGTAATGGATGTGTCATCTGATAGCGGATAAAAGATTTCTGAAGGCACTTTTACACTGGTTGGGACTTGGGGCAATTATTGGGAACCAGCATATGATGATTCTCTATGGGGCCGATCGTCCCATACAGAGGGGATGTTTGCTGCATATAAATGCAGGTCTCCCTCTGCTGGACGATAATTATCCGGAACTAGCAGTTTGTTGTTAATAAATGTCTGTTCAGTCGGTCCACATAAACGGGCGTTACCAGCACGTTTGCCACGTATCAGTGCTCCCTGCATCTACAGACAGTAGGCATGAATACTAAAGGTTCAAAACCTCCAGGCTCCGTTCACGCATTTCTCTTACCAATACGACCACACAACATTGTAGGAACTCAAGTTTAATTATACATTCCTTACAAACACCCAGAAATCGTACAGATTAAAAAATTACCGTGAGATTAAAAACTGGTATGAAAGACTGTTGTCTGGGTATTCTGTTGCCCGCATCTGTGCCTGCGCAGCAGAGGGAGGCAGACACGTGGGTAACTCATATGACTGCTGCCATCTTGGTGGCTAGAGGTGCTGCTGTTAACATAGGACACTGATGGGCGGCAGGGAGGCCTCTACAGACGTGCTGGAGTAAGCAGGGTGCCATTTTAGTATTGATATGCTGTTGCGCCTCAGTTTATAGCATTTCAGAAATGTAATGAGAAATCAGATAACCCCCTTTTAAAATGTTCTAATTATACTTCATACTTAAATGACTATGTAATAGTGTTTGTCCAAAATTCGATATTCTGCATATTTCTCTGGAGCATCTTTTCTTAGACTTTGCACTGTGCCATTCCCCTGTTATTTCATCTCGAAATGTATACATGAATTGACTAGTCCTACCATCCCATTGACAGTGGGGTGTGCCCCTACAATCTGACCGTGACCCCAAACTAGTAACACCAAGTTGTCAATGTATTCTCACATTTCTTGGAGAAAACATGATCCACAATGGTTATTTTAGTCTGTTTGCCATCAGGTCCTCTAACACTAATGATATGTCTGTATGTATCTCTACAGGGCCTCTTGCCTCCACCATCCGGCAGAACAGAAAAGGATGTTGCTCCTTCTCAAGAGGAAGAGATGGAGGTGGAAGAGACTGTACCTCAACAAAATGAAGAAAAGCCCAAAACCTCAGATGCAGAGTCCAAAGAAAGCGCAACAGCAGAGCCTTCAGAGGGTGAGAAGGAGAAGAAAACGACACCACTTTTGGCAAAGGAAGACAAGCAGGAGAATACAAGTCCTGAGAAGATTAGTCAGGTAGCATCAGAGGAAGTGCGAGGAGAGGAACTAGTGACGCCTAGTAATCCACCAGAAGTGCCTGATGAAATGACGGGGGTAGAGGACAGCGAGCCTGGACCACAGATGGATACGGATTCAACAGGAACCAAAGATGAGGCAGAGAACATAGGATATGGCAATAGCCAGCCAGCAGACGATGGGACAGAACATCAAAAGATGCCTGATCATCCTGGAAGAGATAGTGACAGTGAATACAGCGAAGACGAGGGGACACAGGACTAGATTATCCATGGGTGCATCCGGTTATCACCTGAGAAATCCATACAGCCTTGGCAGTGTAATAATATATATAAATATATATTGTAAGCTGGAGGAGTCTCTGATTCTTTGTCCCCATTTATAGTCGTAATGCTCAGAAGCTTTGTAACAATTATTGGCCAGGACTAAAGACGGAACTTAATTATCTGCCTGTGGAAGATGCCGACTGATCCGGTTTACATCTCCTCGTAGAAGCAGGCTCACGTCTATAAGAAGTATGCCGATGATCTGTATAAGCTCTGCCATTGTTTAAGTGAAAAATCTAATGAGGTTCGATGTACAAGATAAGCGGATGCTTTCCAGTATGCTATGCTAAGGAAAGGTTAATATGTGTATGGACCAGATAGGGTGGATGATCACTATTCACAGTGAATTTCTTGTGGTCCACCCAAATTGTAGACTGTATTTTTTTTATTTTATTTTTGTGTGTGCAAACTTGGCAGTAAAGTTTATTTTGTACATAACTGTATTCTCGACTACTTTTTCATTCTGCTGAGGAGAAATGGACTGTATCCTGCAGTGCGAGCTGAGCAAATTGAGGTATCGTTTTTTTGTAAGTAAATCGACTATAATCTGTAATGTATTGCTTGAAATTCTCGATATTTCTGGGCTTAGAAGTCAAGCGAAACGTGCTCTGTGTAGGAGCTGCACACTGCTCCTCTGAAGTGAACGCACAGCATCGTAATGATTTGTGATGCTGTGAATTTCTGTCTCACCGTAGGTCTAATGAACTGTGGTCACTGCATTATGTGAGTAAAGTCCAGTAGATCCGGAGTGAGATGGAAATTTACAGTATCAAATCATTAGAGGAGAAGCAGTGGTGTCGCCAGTGGGAGCCACGGCCCCCCCTACATCAAGCTGTGCCCCCCAACTAAAATGTCCCCCATTCATTTTGGTACTAGTTGGTCTGTGAGTCTTGGACTCGGTGCCGTTGCGGTCTCACTCTCTAGTCTCCACCGCCCGGCCCCAGGACCTGACCAGTTGAGTCAGACTCAGTCATACTCAGTGGCAGTGCTGTGCATAATTCAGTGTGACGCTAGTCGAGACTAGCTGATTCTGATTCATTCGACTACTGACAGCAGTGCGGGCGGCGCTCCTGCTCCTCCTCCTAACCTACCGATACCGAACAGACTGGACTGAGACTGACTGAGCCTGACCTAGTGGTGACAGTGTGTAGCAGGTTAACTTAATAATAAGGTACAACTTACAAGTAGTGACTGAGTGGACTGACTAAGTCTCTTTCTATTCTAACTAGAGAGATTAGATCTGAGTCTGAGAGGAGAGCTGGCTGGCGGCTGCCCCTGAATCTTCCTGATTTAAAAGGTAAAGGGGTTCTGTACTTTAATTTAACTGATGATCTATACTCTGGATAGATCATCAGCTTCTGATTGGTGGGGGTCCCGGGTCAGACACCCGGGACCCCCGCCGATCAGCTGCTTGAGAAGGCACCGGCGCTCCAGTAGCACCGCGGCCTTCTCACTGTTTACCACCGGCCCAATGATGTCACGAGTTACGACTAGTATCCACTAGCGTGGGCGCGGCTAACCTCCATTCAAGTAAACAGAGCTTAGCCGCTTTCAGGCTAGTTGATACTAGTCGTGACGACAGTTAGTGGGCCGGCGGTAAACAGTGAGAAGGCCGCGGTGCTGCTCGAGCGCCGGTGCCTTCTCAAACAGCTGATCGGCGGGGGTTCCGGGTGTCTGACCCCCGCCGATCAGAAGCTGATGATCTATCCAGAGGATAGATCATCAGTTAAATGAAAGTGCAGAACCCCTTTAAAGTTAATGTCAGTGCAGCCTGGATGATTACAGTGTTTACTACTTAACCGTTTAGGCTACTTTCACACTTGCGTTCGGAGCGGATCCGTCTGGTGTCTGCACAGACTGATCCGCTCCTATAATGCAGACGATGGGATCCGTTCAGAACGGATCCATCTGCATTATATTTCAGAAAAAATTCTAAGTCTGAAAGTTAGTCAGACGGATCCGTCCAGACTTTACATTGAAAGGTAATGGGGGACGGATCCGTTTGAAATTGCACCGTATTGTTGCAACTTCAAACGGATCCGTCCCCATTGACTTACAAGCAGCGTTCGGGTGTACGCCTGCTGAGCGGAATGAAGGCCAAGCGGAGCCAGACTGATGCATTCTGAGCGGATCCGCATCCACTCAGAATGCATTGGGGCTGTATGGATCCGTTCGGGGCCGCTTGTGAGAGCCTTCAAGCGGAGCCCCGAACGCAAGTGTGAAAGTAGCCTTAGAGAAATAATGTTCAAATGTGAGCGGTGGGGAGGGTGATCTGTGGTCTGTGGATGTCATGAGTCATTACACTGTTATAGGGGGGAGGGATCTGTGGATGATACTGTTAGGCTACTTTCACACTAGCGTTCGTCGGTCCGCTCGTGAGCTCCGTTTGAAGGAGCTCACGAGCGGACCCGAACGCCTCCGTCCAGCCCTGATGCAGTCTGAATGGAGCGGATCCGCTCAGACTGCATCAGTCTGGCGGCGTTCAGCCTCCGCTCCGCTCGCCTCCGCACAGACAGGCGGACAGCTGAACGCTGCTTGCAGCATTCAGCTGTCCGCCTGGCCGTGCGGAGGCGAGCGGATCCGTTCAGACTTACAATGTAAGTCAATGGGAACGGATCCGCTTTAAGAGGTCACCATATGGCTCAATCTTCAAGCGGATCCGTCCCCCATTGACTTTACATTGAAAGTCTGAACGGATCCGCTCAGGCATCTTGCGCACTTAGAAATTTTTCTAAGTTATTAATGCAGACGGATCCGTACTGAACGGAGCCTCCGTCTGCATTAATATGATCGGATCCGTTCAGAACGGATCCAATCAAGCGCAAGTGTGAAAGTAGCCTTATAGTGTAATAGGTAGGGGGATCGGGGGTCTGTGGATGTCATGACACTGTTACGGGTGGGGGGGAGGCAATCTGTAGATGACACTGTTATAGGGAGGGGGATCTGTAGATGACACGGTTATGGGGGGGGGGGGAGGGATCTGTGCCACTCTGTGGATGACACTGTTAAGCTCCATTCAGATGTCCGTAACAGCGGCAATGTGCGGGTCCGCATTTTTTTTCGGGAATGGAATTGCTGACTCGGAAGTGCGGGTCCGCATTTCCGTATCCGGCAGCACGTTGTGCTGCCCTATAGAAATGAGTGGGTCCGCAATTCCGTTACACAAAGTTCGGATGTATGAATGGGGCCTTATAGGGAGAGGGATCCTGGTATGACACCGATATGGGGTGGATCTGTGGATGACACATACCGTTTATAGCATCTTATGCTATATGTGTCATCCACAGATCCCCCTCCATAAGTGTCATCCACAGATCCCCAGGCTGCTAGGACATGTTGAAATCTGAGTGATTGGGGTTTTTCTTCCCTGTTGCGGTTTTAGGTATTGGGTAAAGTATCGCAGCATTTCTAAGCATACTTGTGTAAATGTATCGTTGTTATAGCTGCCCCCCCCTACTTTTGTCCTGGCCCCCAGAAGGGTTCAGTCCAAGAAATACTGCTCCCACATTACACTCATGTGAAACTGGACCTACCGCTGCTATGACCCACAACTTCCAAAAGCACGAGGACGGGTGGCCATGTCAGCCAAACAACATGGTACGATCACCATTGAAAAACGGAGGAAAGCATTGATTGGAGTTGAAGTGTATGCAAATACCCCTGCTCCTTACTCACAGGCCGCAGCAGATACAGAGGAGACTGCATATAAGGAGCTTTTAGGTGGCCAGTGGCAGGTTCCTAACACGGCCTGTAGGACCAGAGCAGGAAGCACTGCAAACACCATCTTGGCTACTGGGCAAGTGCAGAGTCTACTCCTTAAGGAATGATAGTGGGGCACCGCACAGTTAAGGACATATTTTTGCAGCAGTCACCCAATGTAATCTTCCTATAACCACTTATGGGCAGCCTCAAAGAGGATATGCTACTATTAAGACATGATATGCAGAAAGTGAATGAAAGAATTTGAGGTGGAGGAGAGGGTTGGAGAAAGAGGATCAGCTACCCCTGTCATCTTAAAAGAGCAATCGGTAACATTTCCCTGCAAGATAGATGATGTTGAAAACAGGCTCTGCAAGAACAATATCAGACGTAAAGGGGTTCCTGCTCGTTTTATGGATATGACAGAAAAGGCTCAGGACTGTTGATTGGGCACCCATTCAAGTCAATGGGTCCCCAAACGGCGGGCACACGGGCAGTACCTGTGCATTGCTGGCCTCTACTTGCGGTCCACAGCATGGGGTACACACGCTCATGTGCATCAGCCCTAATTCTGAGCATGTGGTTGGAGACTAGCTGGTTTCTCGTCTGCCCATAGAATACACATAGGAAAACAGGAAATTCTACTTCCTAAGGGCCCATGCACCCGACTGTATGCCCTCCAAGACATGCGGTCTGTGAGTGGGCCATTTGTCCCTGAGTGGCATTAATAGTGTGCACAGGAGCTCCCGTGTCTCGGAGGGCATACAGTGGTGGGCATGGGCAGGGCCGGCGTCATAACCCGGCATCCCCGGGCAAGTGCCGGGGCCCAATGCTCCTGGGGGGGCCCACTGATCAATACAGATGGGAGCTCTCACTGCTGTCATTTCACTTACGCAGTACCCCTTTGGTGGGCCCTCTGAGCTGCAGAGACTCAGAACACGCCCCCTGGGCTGCAGAGACTCAGGACACGCCCCCTCTACACAGGACACATGCTGCCTGAGGAGAGAGACCGAGGCCTGGAGCTGTGAGTGAGTCTGCACTGTGACTGTCTCTTGTCTGTGGGATAGAAGGAAAGGGGGGGGGGGGGTCTCTTCGATCGGCTGCTGCTTCATTCTATTTAGTTGTGTTACTGTTTCATTAAGCAGTTTGCCTCCATGACACCTGTCCCCGCCCCATATCCTGTCCTATCTCATCCTCATGGAGCCCCTGCTGTCTCCTTTCCTCCCCCATGTATCCAGAGCTCCTGTCCCACCCTCCTATCCTGTTGCTGCCCTGCACAGACCTCCTGCCACTACTTCTTGTATGAATCCCCCTCAGAGCCCCTTCCACCTACTTGCTGTGTCCACCCCTCCTGTCCATCCAGGACCCCTGTCTCACTCCTCTGCCTCTCATTATGGTGGCATCTGAACAGCATTCACCATAAGGACCTTCTATCGTCACAGGGTCATGTGACTGTGCCCCCCACCCCGTACTGTGCCTCTCACCCCGTACTGTGCCCCTTTATACCCCGTACTGTGCCCTCTTACCACACCCTGTACTGTGCCCTCTTATACCCTTTTATCCGGTCACTGTATGGTGGTTTTATCATTGTATGGCGGTGTTATCACTGTATGGCGGTGGTATCCAATAACTGCATGGCCATAACTGTATCCCCTTCCATGCCCACACCACTTTTTTTAGACCTGACATGAGCGGGAAAAGATACAGATTGCGGTGCTAAGGACCTTTGCGCCACAATCTGTGTCAGAAATATGCCTAATATAGACGTATTTCTATATAATAAATGACCCCCTAATTGTATTATTATTCGGGGGTAGGGCTAATATCTTTATAGTATATAGATTCTAGTGTATTATACTGTGCCCTGTATTTCCCAGTAGAAAATGATCCTTCGGAAGCATAGTCCTAATCCCCGACCACCAGGACCAGGTAGCGCTCTGTCAGTACATGGTGGCCTCCCCTCTCCGCCACGCTGCTCCGCTGTGTACTGGGGCTTATTCTGACACTAGGGCTGGGTTCACATCCCATTTGTGCCATCCATTTAATGCATACCAAAAATTTATGTGTTAACAGATGCCTCAGACTGATGCCGTACAGTGGCGTCCGTTTACCATACAATCCTCAGACTGATGCCGTACAGTGGCGTCCGGTCACCATACAATCCTCAGACTGATGCCGCACAGTGGCGTCCGTTTACCATACAGTTCCATTGTAAAAAAACATATACGTTAACGTATGCATTTTTTACTTGACTCTGCAGGATACAAAAACGTGGAGTGCTGCACATTTGTATACATCAAACCGATAGGAAAAACGTGATGTGAACACACATTGGGGGGAGGGGGGCGTACTAAAATTTGCTGTGGGGCCCAGTCAGTTCTAGCTACATCACTGCACATCTCCTTCTCTCCTCCAGGCCTGGCTCACTGCTGCAGCGGGCCGGAGGAGAGAAGGAGCGCAGGGAGCTGCGGTTAGTGAATGACAGGACCACCAGCTCCCCTGCAATGATAGGTATGTGAGGGGGCCACTGGGGGGTCATTCATCACACCGTGAGGGCCCCTTACACAGTATAATGACTCCCAGTGCCCCCCATTTAGTATGATGATCCCCATTGACACTCCATTTAGCATAATGACCACCAGAGCCCCCATTAAATATAATAACCCCTCGTGCCCCCTCCATACAGTATAACCCCCAGTGTGGGGGCGACTGGGGGTCATTATTCTGAATGGAGGGTCACTGTGGGGTCATTATACTGTGAGGGCCCTTTACATAGTATAATGACCCCCAGTGTCCCCCATTTAGTATAATGATCACCAATGACCCTCCATTCAGTGTAATGACCCCCAGAGCCCCCTCCATACAGTATTCCCCCAGTGTGGGGGCTACTGGGGGTCATTATTCTGAATGGGGGCGACTGGGGGTTATTATTCTGAATGCAGGGCCACAGGTGGTCATTATACAGTGGGGGGGGGGGGGGATTGGGGGTTCATTATACTGTGTGAAGGGCCACTAGTAGTCATTATACTGTGTGAAGGGCCACTAGTAGTCATTATACTGTGTGAAGGGCCACTAGTAGTCATTATACTGTATAGGGGCCACTGGGGGTCATTATACCGTGTGGGAGCCACAGGGGGACATGTCAGTGCAAAAAAATGCCTCACGGGGGCCCACTGGGATTTATCGCCCAAGGGCCCACATGAACCTGGAGCCGGCCCTGGGCATGGGCCCCAACGCTGTAGCACAACTTCAGAAGTAGAGGACATTATACTGCAGAACTGAGCAGTTTACATGTAAATCCAACCGTTAGGGTTCACATTTGCAGCGGAGGTTGGCCAGAGTCTCCATTACAGATTCTGACCAAAAAAGGATGAAGTACCGCTGCATACAGTGGTATTTTGTCTAGCAGAATGCTACCATCCATACCGGAAATCCAACTGACCCCATTGTAGTCAGTGCTATCTGGTGGTGGTGTCCTGCATAATACAGATATGGGGAGTCTGGTATTTTGTTGCTCTCCTGGAACAGAACACAGGAATTGCAGCGCATGTGACTGTAGCCCAACTAAGACAGTAAATTGCTAAAATATAAAATGTAGGACAGAGTTGGGGCGGCATACACCCTTGGTCTTTTGTTTGTATGTGGTATGACTATGGTGAAGCACAGGGATCAGCAACCTTTGGCACGCCAGCTGTGGTGAAACTACTTCTCCCAGCATGTGCACTTGCTTGGCTGTTCTGAGAACCCCCATAGAAGTGAATGGAACATGCTGGGAGTTGTAGTTTCACCCCGGACCCCTGGTGAAGCAGCACTGGCAGACTTTCTGTTGTACAGGCTGCTTTCACATGGTTGTATATAATCTGTGACCACGTTTTCCAGACCGACTGCAGCCCATGTGAGCCGAACTCACAGCATCCTAGATCATTATGATGTTGTGAGTTCACCTAACATAAAACCGCTGTCAGGCCAGTAAATACGACCACGTTTCACGAACCATACACAGATGTGTGTAAGCAGCCTTTCAGCCTAACGGATGGGTAGGGCAGTGTACATGTTTTCCTCAGTACATGTACTGGGATTAGACCCATTTCAAAGTGTCTAATAAAGGTTATATATTTCTTGTTCATGTCATTTGGGGACACAGCACCATGGGTATACCCCCAGATACCACTAGGAGGCGACACTAGATAGGAAAAAAAAAGTTGGCTCCGCCCAGGTGGGCTATACCCTCTCCACAGACTTTAGGCTAATCAGTTTTAGTCTAGTGTCCGTAGGAGGCAGACACGACCTGCTCTTCTGCAGGTCTTGCTGCTACTTTTGTTTGCTTTCTTCTTTATTTTTTTATTTTTTCTCTTCACTTTACAGGCGCAGGTTTTATCCTCTTCATCATTGAATTCCACTTTAGTAGCACTCCCTGCGGGCGCGTACCTCGCCAGTCACCCAGTCCCCCATTACTGCAAGTTTACCAAAGGGGTGACCCTGTGGGCGCCCCAAGACACCAGATTGTGAGTATGCTCCCTACCCTAGTTAGGGACTTCTTTCCTCCCATCCATCCATACGCCATCAGGGTCCCCTCCCCCCTGGCAGTTCTTCCCTTCCTCGCCTCCTAATTACTCTAGTCCCCGGCTTGTGCCTGGACTAGGCCACGCCAGTTCCTGCCTTTTTCCTGGCATAAAGGATCTCTGTGTGGCTCGTTTTCTCTCTATATGGTGGTCGCTATGACTCTCCCCTCAGGGTATTCCTTCTTCCCCAGGTCCGCCTGCTTAGGGTGCTTCATTTTTGGCTGCGGCATCTACTTTAGTCCCCAGCCCCGGCTGTGACAAGGCTGCATCTGTTGTCCGATTTATTTATTTTTCTCTGCCATCCAGGTCTCTGCACAGAATTTCCAGTGGGGGGACGAGATGTCCTTCTTCCCAGGGGGTGCTTTCCCCATCTTCACAGTGCCCCCTGCCCTCATGTATCATCATTGGTGGGGCGTATTATCTTGGGCCCCTGTTCGGTGGTTCATGTTGTGGCAGGTCCCCTTGCCCTCCATCCCTCCCCCTGGCTTGCATCTGCTCCTGCGGTGGCTGGGGGTTGCTGTGCTATCGGCCTTGCTGTGGTGACTGGATCCTGGGCTCAGTCGGGTTACCCTAAACTTTATTCAGGGGACAACTCTCCACGTGGGTACCTCACCTCCACCATTGCCTGCGCCCATTCTCAGCTATGACGATATTATGGCGCTCTTCCCCGCCCTCATGCAGCAGCATCGGCCCCCCTGGGAGTCCTTTGCTTCCTGCCTCGGTCCATATCAGGGGGCAGAGTCCAATAGCGGCCTAGGGTCTCTCCTCATAGGCCCCGCTCATCCCCTGCATCATGGTTTCTTCCCAGGACAGGACAAGCATCGAGAGAAAGTCCTCAGGTTTCCTTTGTCTCATATGGGTGGTACTCTGCACAGATTCTGACTAGGAACAGAGCATCAGGCGGTCTTCCACCATACAGAATCTCTCTGGCTGGTCAAAGACAAATGTCCACTGATACCTCTCCTCTCCGGGGTTGGTATCTCCTTTAGTGGATTTTCAGATGGCACTCCCCTGGTTGCACAGGTAATTATCCACACAGGTAAGGGTACTTTCACACTTGCGGCAGAGGAATCCGGCAAAACGTATGCCAACTGATTGCATTTTAAGACTAATCAGGATCCCGATCCGTCTTACAAATGCATTGCGAGAACGGATCTGTCTGTCTGTTTGTCATACGGACAAACGTATCAGTTTAGATTTTATTTTTTTTACATTTTTTTTCGGTCTACGGAAGGCTGGATTCAGCATTCTGGCAAGTGGTCAGTTTTTTGGGCCGGAGATAAAACCGTAGCATGCTGCGGTATTATCTCCATCCTGATCAGTCAAAAATCCTGAACTGAAGACATCCTGATGCATCCAGAACGGATTGCTCTCCATTCAGACGGAACTCTATGCAGGAAAAGAAAAACGCAAGTGTGAAAGTACCCTAAGTCAGCTTTCCGCCTCTCCATTAGGTGGCGCTTTACCCGCCACCATGTTTAGCACACCTATGTGGTGTCCTAGGTACGTACGCCTTCCCCTTCATTAAGGGGTACTTGTACCACTGCCAAATGCTGTATCCGGCAGACTTTCCTGGTTCCAATGTATCTCCTTTTCTGCTGGAGTAATTTCACTATTACCAGGGGCTGTATTCAACACACCCTCCTAGTCGGAGAGCGTTCCAGGCCACTGTATTACTTCTCCAGATGCTGTAGCCAATACACCCTCCTGGTGCTAGTGTGCACCACGCAACCATATTACTCCCTTATTAAGCGGAGTACCTGTACCATCTTCAGATGCTATAGCCATTATACCTGTCTGGTTCTAGTGTGCACCATGCAGCTGTATTTCTCCCTTATCAGGCGAAGAACAGATGCTATCTTCAGAGGCTGCAGCCGTTGCACCTGTCTGGTTCTAGTGTGCACCATGCAGCCACATTGCTCATTTTTTAGGTAGAGTACCTGTACATCTCCAGAGGCTGTAGCCATTGCACCTGTCTTGTTCTAGTGTGCACCATGCAGCCACATTGCTCATTTTTTAGGTGGAGTACCTGTACCATCTCCAGATGCTGTAGCCATTACACCTGTCTGGTTTTAGTCTGCGATACACAGCCATATTACTCCTTTATTAGGTAGAGTACCTATACCATCTCCAGATGCTGTAGCCATTACACCTATCTGGTTCTAGTGTGGATCACGCAGTCATATTACTCCTTTATCAAGCGGAGTACCTATACCATTTCCAGATGCTGTAGCCATGTCTCCACTCTCATTATAGTGTGCACCATGCAGCCAGATTACGCCTAATCTCAGGAGGAGTATTTGTAGTATCTCCAAGTGCTGTGCCCTATTGGTACAATCTGTGGCCCATACGGCTCCTGTATTGCCCTTTCCTGGCAATAATGTGTGCTAGGCAATCATTAATATACCAACAAAAGCTAAAAACCAGCCAATATATGCACCGCATGGTCACAAACCATGAAACTCCTATAAATGCAAAACACACCAGCAGTAATGTTCATACAAATCTTTATTAAACATATATGCATACAAACACAATAAATTAATAATAAATGATTAAAACCCAGCAGGGAAATGCAGAAAAGTGTGGATGAAAAAACCCCACCGAAGCCAGTACGTATATCAATACATTGTTGTTGTATCAGGTTGCCACTGCCTGTGTGGTACTCCGGGAACCGTATCGGACAAGATGGAATAATCAGTGCGCTCAAATATCAGTCACCTCAATGAATGCACAACCACATCCTGGGTTTAACTGCCAACCCTGGGCGGCTGGGGAGACCAATGAGCATTATATTATGCAAAGGACAGCTTACTGGCATACTCCGTACATAACAAGTGAATAACCAACCTGGCTGGGGGGCAGCCCAATTTACCGGGAGCAAGCTGTCCTTTGCATAATATAATGCTCATTGGTCTCCCCAGCTGCCCAGGGTTGGCAGTTAAACCCAGGATGTGGTTGTGCATTCATTGAGGTGACTGATATTTGAGCGCACTGATTATTCCATCTTGTCCGATACGGTTCCCGGAGTACCACACAGGCAGTGGCAACCTGATACAACAACAATGTATTGATATACGTACTGGCTTCGGTGGGGTTTTTTCATCCACACTTTTCTGCATTTCCCTGCTGGGTTTTAATCATTTATTATTAATTTATTGTGTTTGTATGCATATATGTTTAATAAAGATTTGTATGAACATTACTGCTGGTGTGTTTTGCATTTATAGGAGTTTCATGCTAGGCAATCATGGGGCCCCTCTTCATGAGGAGTGATGGTACCATCCCCAGACACTGTATTAATCATTCTTTTCTGGTTCTAGTATGCATCTGGCACCCCATTACCATCGTCCTCGGCGGTGTACTTGTACTATCTCAAGGCGCTGTATCAGACAAACCATCCTGGTTGTAGTATATACCTGATAACCATCTGTTCCCTCCCCCCTCCGACCTTCTTGGGTGGAGTAGAGTTGCAATTGTTAGATCCAGTATATGGCTGGCCTGTTCAGATCTCACACCGATGCAGTACCTCCTGAACCAGGCCCTCTGAGTGCGCCAAGTCTTCTCATTACTCCTGTACTAGGCATGATTTTTACTTTATTGCTTGATGCACTACTTAACAGGACAGCACCAGACAACCGCACTCCCTCCACCATGGGCATGTTGTTGGCTATCATGCTAGGTTTGTTCTTTGTGAACCCTATAAAGTACTACTGTATTCCGCACAGCCGCGTTACCCCATTTCATGGATGGAGTACTTACGTTGTTACTGCCTCTCTGCTTTGTTTTCACAGAGTTACATGGCCCAGTTCTGGCAGAGTACCTGGATCACCACTGGATGCTCTATCCTGCAGGGATTTGCAGCATTGGGAGCACCAGCCACTACTGCAGTTTTCGGGTCATCGCTCAAAGTCCTCTCTGATATGGCTGTGACAGGACTAGCGAGCGCTACACACCTACTTGGTGGGTGGAATTTTCAGCTGCTCGTTCTGCTATCGTACATGGTCCCCTAGTTCTTCCATGGTCCAGGCATTCTTGGTACTCCCTTATGTTCTCTGATTAGTTGTGCTACATGACAGAAGTTCCGTTCACTTGGGCCTTTGCCGTTGTCTGCACCTGTCAGTTTCTTCCCCCTTCCTTGGGGGGTTTCATTGTGCTCTGTTGGTAGCTGGTTTCTACATGTCAGTGTAGTCTCTCCCGGCATTCCCTGGCGAATTCTGCATCTTTTTCTTACATATGGATGTCTGGCGATTCTTTTACAAAATCCAGGGTGCTGTACTTGCCCCTTCCGGGGCAGTGTTATACAGTATGCTAGTTACTACAATTAGGATGGTTGGTTAACCATGGCAGATGTTTTTTTTTTTTCCCTATGGTTGCTACATTTTATCTTTCCTTTGATAATCTGGCTATTATTGTACTCATGTGTTCCAGTTCTGTTGACGCTACTTGAGGCTCTGACTGGGTAATCCTGCTTGGAGTGCCTTCCCCAATGATTCTTAGGCCATCTAGCTGGCAAGTTCCCTCTGGGGAAGCTACTCATGGCATCTCTGACCGCACATGCTCTGTATGACAGCTGCTTCTTTGGCCCTGGTTTGGTTCTTTTCCCTACTGGGTCAACATAGGCTTGTTTCCCCCTTGAGATTCTAACCTATCTTCCCATCTCCCCAGGTTCAGGTCCTGGTATCTGGGAGTTTGTTGCTCCGGTTTGCAATTTATATTGATATTGGCCACTTCTGGGATAGAGCTTTCCCTCGATTTGAGAACTGTTCCTTCTTGGGCTGTTTAAAGTTCTCTCTCTTCTACTCCAGTATCTATCAGAAGAGTGTGTCTCTACTTGTATTACTGGTTCCTTTTTTCCTGAGACTTCATGTGGCCAGGGATTTCTCTGGTCTTACATTTTACTGTGAGATTTTGTTCCAGTTTTTCTGAGGCTCGATTCTCGCCTTCTTTGTGTGGGAACCTTGTCTTTACGTTCCCTTCTCCCCCAGAGGTTGGCTGCTTTATCTGGCAGGATGGGGTTTCCACCTACTCATAAGGTGTTTCTCCTTTCCCACCTGCCTTGCAGTGGAAGTTGGCTTGCGCCTTTCCCATAGTGCGTCTTTGCTATTCTTTCTCTCAATCGTTCAGCCTCCAGTGCTTCCTTGTTTCCTCTTTACCCTGGCCTTTACATGGTGTTTTCCATGGAAAGGCCATGTTTTTGGTTTGAGACAATTTGGAGTTTTTTCCCTTCCGGGTCCTCTTACTGGTCAGGTTGGTCTACAGGGTCTTCCTTTAGTTTGTCTCCAGGAAGTTTTTTTCCTTGGTTCAGGAATGCTCCTGTCCTTTTCCCAGGCATTTTCTCTTTTGCCAGGTTCCCTCATGGTCTAGTTCTTCTTGTTGGGTCTGTCGTCCTATAGTTCCTCCTCCTGGAGCATCCTTCTATATGCATGCAGAGCACTAGTACATTAGCAACAGACGCCTTCCGGTTGTGCTTCTCTCCTGTTTCTTCAGGGGAGCCCTGGTTCTTCCAGATCCTTCCTCTGGCTCTCTAGTGCACACTTGTTCAACTCTCTTGCGCAGGACATCTAGCCCTGCTCCCTATCCTCTAGATTCTTTATTTTTTTCCACCTTGGGTGGAGCTGGGTGTTTCCCTTTGTTCCTTTCTTGCATATGGCCTTTTTTCCCAGGCACTTGTCCTTGGGATACTGGCGCTCTTCCACAATTTTTTTCTTTGGACTCTTCCTGATCCTGGAGCCTCTTCACTTCCTTAATTTTCTATCTACCATATCATGCTATAGCCTCTCCTGATCCTGTTGGGTCACTCGGTTCTCCTGCACCTGTGTGCCCAACTTTTTGCATGAGATTGCCTTCCCACCCTCGGGGACTGCTTTGGGACGTCCCATGGTGCTCTGTCCCCCAATGACATTAACAAGAAAGTTGGATTTTTGTACTTGCCATAAAATCCCTTTCTTGTTTAATTTATTGGGGGACACAGATCCCACTCTGTTTTCATTTCTCTTTGTCACTGGGCTGCTGTTCTTCTTTCCTTCCCCGGTCCAGGACATGATGGTTCTTTGCTTTTGTTTCTCTCTCCTACTGCTATTGGTACATACTGATTAGCCTAGTATCTGTGGAGAGGATATAGACAACCTTTTTCATATCTAGTGTCTTCTCCTAGTGGTAGCTGGGCGCATACCCTTGGTGCTATGTCCCCCAATAAATTGAACAAGAGAGGGATTTTACGGTAAGTACAAAAATCCAATTTTTATTCCATGTATTTATTCCATGCTAAAATTGTGATTACATTTGTCTGTGGTATAAAATTATACAATGTGTAAATCTGCCTTCAAAAGAAACCTTCAGCTCTTTTTATGGCTCTTTATACATTGCTACTATACTGCAAATAAGCTTAACCATTAACGACCCCCCTCCAGAGTTTTTATCCAGGAGCCTCTGCCAATGTTAATCCTGCCCTGGGTAGACCCCATTTGCTAAAAATGTGTAGCCAAAGGTGAAACTCGAAAAATTTGAATATTGTGCAAAAGTTCATTTATTTCAGTAATGCAACTTAAAAGGTGAAACTAACATATGAGAGACTCATTACATGCAAAGCGAGATATTTCAAGCCTTTATTTGTTATAATTTGGATGATTATGGCTAAAGCTATAAACCATAATCATCCAAATTATAACAAATAAAGGCTTGAAATATCTCGCTTTGCATGTAATGAGTCTATCTCATATTAGTTTCACCTTTTAAGTTGCATTACTGAAATAAATGAACTTTTGAACGATATTCAAATTTTTCGAGTTTCACCTGTATATGTACCATTCAGTTTACCCCTTATTGATTTATAGGGTTGGTTTAAGCTGTGCTATATATCACACTATATTGGGATGACTAAAAGAGCTTTGAAGGTACGATTACTGGAACATGCTAATAAAATTCAAGCTGCTTCAGGGGTTCCTGAGAAAGATCTGGATGGGTTACAATCGGTACCATGGCATTTTCGTAAGTATCGTGCCTGTGACCCGAGAGGTCTAAAAGTGAAAGGCATAGATAGGATTGGATTAGATTAGGTTCCAGAGGTGGAGATATCAAACAGGCCTTACCACGTAGAGAAACAAAATTGATGGTAGTATTGGATACAATGGTTCCCTGTGCTCTGAATGAATCAAATAGCTTTAAATCCTTTTTGTAAATTCACGTGATTTCTAATTCCAGGGTATATATTTCTTTGTTTTCAATTGTTGTTTGTTTATATTTTGAGGTTTTATTATTTACCATTTGTTTATCTGAAGGGAAAGAGAGAAGATATTTGTAAATGAAGAGAGGAAAAAGAAGATTAAGCATATAAAAGAATAATAAAAAGTAAGAAGAACAAAGAAAAGGAGACGAAAGAGAGTTATTCCTTAAGGGTCTTCCTTGGGACTGTTTATGTACAGTCCATTATGATTTTTATTATTGGGTTTACTAGTGGATTTATTGTTTTGTGGCTTCCGGTGGGTGAGACCACATCCTTTTCATGGTGTAATTTTTTTAGATAGTTTGCCTAGGTTTCCCCCATATTTTTTTTGGGGGGGGGGGGTTTGAGGGGGGGGGGGGGGTGCGCGCTTACGCAAACCCTTTTTTACTTATTAATTGGTGTTAATAGTATAACCCTAGAGATTATTGATTGCACTATTGTCACTTTATACAAAAAAAATTATATAGCGTATACATGATTCTTTCTTATAAAAAAGTAGAATTGCTTTCACAATATAGGGGAATATTGACTGCACTGTAGTCACTTTATTATTGCTTCTACTTTATATATATATATATATATATATTTTTATATAGGAAATAGATATGCACATCTCATTGATTTTATGCACATTTTTTAGCTTTATCATCAATTATGGCGTTTTGAGCACTAGTTATTGTGGGATTTGTTGTTTGTAATCATGTGATCAGTATATCTGCTGGGCCATTTATAGGTTTGATTTATCTGGTTTCCTTGATGTTCTGTCCCCTCTTAGATATATCGCCTGCGATCCGACGCATGTGCTGTCTGGCTCTATCCCGACGTGCTCCCGTATGTCGTCATCACGTGCGCAGTGTTGTGGCAGGGACGCGCTGAGGGATCGAGTCGGCCATCACGGCGGTCTCGCACCCACATAGATGGAAACGCAGGTGATTATGTTTATTATCAGGTATACTCCCATTGCATTCCCTATATATATCCTGTACTGTCTATATCTATTACCTCCTGACGAGGCCTTGAGGGTGAAACACGCATCGAGGTACTTGTGCGCGGGACGGCATTCCTGAAAACAAGTGAACCATGTCACAGGGTACGTCTGTTTTACTAAAAGGTGCATTATATGTAAACTTTTGGTATATTTTATGCATTTGCAGTGCTGCTGTACAAATTATATATTTTTTTTGCCAGGGTAGTCTGCACGCCAGTTATTATTTGTGATATTTTAGACAGCTACATGTATGTGGTGTCTTGTTCAGCGACACTGCTAATGCAATATTGTGCCTAGCTGACATACCTGTGGGCCTATGGGGCAATTTTGCTATGCAATCACTGAACATATTGATGTTCTTGTACGATCTATTGTTGATTGTTGAAGATTTTATATCTCATTACCTTGGTAATAATATGCTCAGTAGTGCCATTTATTTCCATATATCTTGTAGACATGGATCACCATATTGTGGATAATGCCCCTTGCAATGTTCTCTGTATCAATATCCATCCTTGCTTTTTCTTTAGAATAATCTATTTTTTTATATTTATCAATTAATAAAGATTGCTATATATTTTTGGTACATTTGGAGTCCCACAGCTTTCTTTCTATGTCTATATATCAAACCTCATTTGTATTAGTAGCTTTATATATCCCACTCCCCATATTGTAATGATATATTTAAAAAGTTGCTGGTGTTTGTTGCTGTGTCCCCAATGGCAACACCATTAATCATAGGTGATTTTACTAATTATCTGCCTGCTTTTAGATAAGTACCATAATGGCTTTATTTCTTGCTCTTCCCCTTCCCCCACACTTCTGTGATGATTAAAGGGGTTGTCCCATGGAAAATATTCTGCAGCACCTGGTTCTGAATAGTTTTGTAACTGCATGTAATTAAAAATGTAGCATAGTCACTGAGTTATTCAATACAATTTTTTCTGTATAGCGCCACCTGCAGTCTGTTATTTCCTTATTTCTTTGACCTGCTCACTGAGAAGGTCGCACATGCTCAGTTTCATCCTTCAACTGCCTCCTGAGCTGTGATAGGGAGAGCTGAGACACGCCTCCTGAGCTGTGATAGGGAGAACTGAGACACGCCCCCTGAGCTGTGATAGGGAGAACTGAGACACGCCCCCTGAGCTGTGATAGGGAGAACTGAGACACTCCTCCTGAGCTGTGATGGGGAGCGCTGAGACACGCCCCCTGAGCTGCAGCAGATACAACACTCCCCTTGAGCTGCCAGCTTGATATAAATCTGGGGAGATCTCTGGACCCATGTGAGGTACAGGACTGGTTCTATCTTTGTTAAAAACGTATTGTCATGTCCTATAGGATGTCCAATTTCCATTTTTTACATTAGTCATGGGATAACCCCTTTAAGGGGATTTGGATTATGTGATCATTAGAAGGTAAGAATCCTAACTAGAGACAGTGGTCTTATTTGTTATTGATGTTATCCTTGGTCGTTGACTGATGTATTCTAAGCTATCATATGTACATGCGGTTTCATACTTTCCTAGAAGTGCATCAGATCTCTCTCCAGACCAGGTCCCGGTAATATTGGGGAGGAGAGGAATTCTTGTGACAGAGTATGGAGGCTGAATCCCTTTTTGATGCAATTAGTGGCTGTGGGAATTATATTATTATCTCCACTTGAGGTTGGGTCTTTTTTTTTTTTTTTTTCTTTTTTTTTTTTCTTTTTTTTTTTTCAAGTTTAACTCTGGATGTATATGAGAAATGTATGAGACCCCATGAGGGCCTGTTACTGTATATTTAAGATTTCCTCCCATAAAAATAAAAGTAGAAATATCTATGGATACTTTCTAAGAAACAGTAAGGAAGTGCGGTTATATAGATGACCCATCCCCAGGGGAGGATAGCTGGCTTGAAGCACTGAAGCATCTGCTGGATCACCTCATACTGCAGACAGTAATTGTTTTTTCCTCAAAGTAGTTTTAGGAGGGGATAAGTGCAGGACAAACTATGATCCAAGCACAAGATGCCTCTTATATTACTGAAATCAAATCCCAGAATGGGTGCCTGGCCACTAGGGATGAGGATATCCTGGATACCTTCCAATCCTATTTGAAGAGATATTCACCTCTAAAGTGGGCTCAAGTAGACATAGCATTAATTGATATATTTCTGATAGTTTGCTTCTAACTTTGACAGAGGAGCAAAGATAGCTCCTAGATGGTCACTTGTCTGTACAGGAATGCAGAAATAGACATTTTAGGGCCTAAAGGGGTCTCTCCTCACAGTTTTCCATGGGGAGGGGCACAAGACAGGGGTGGCACTTGTTCCCCTCCTCTTTGCATTCCCAACTTGTGGGATTGCCTGTTTGGGAGAGGGAGGAACACATATTGCTGTACGCTGACAACATGCAACTTTCTGTTAGGACTTTAAAAGAGAGAAAAAAATATAATACCTTTAACTATGGTTATTAATTATGCTCTCCCATGACCATAGACCCCCTCACCTACATTGAGATCACATTAGCCTAAAATTGTAAGGAAACATAAATACTTAGGCATAATGCACACGATCGTTGTGTGTTTTGTGGTCTGCAAATTGTGGATCCGCAAAACACTGATGGACAGCCATTTATATAACTGCCTACTCTTGTCCGCAAAACGGACAAGAATAGGACAGGTTATATTTTTTTATTGCAGACCACAGAACGGAGCAACGGATGCGGACAGCACACAGAGTGCTGTCCGCATCTTTTGCGGCCCCATTGAAGTGAATGGGTCCGCATCCAAGCCGCAAAAACTGTGGCTCGGATACGGACCAAAACAACGGTCATGTGCATGAGGCCTTAGGTGTCCTATCTGCCAAACCCCAAGATTATGTGCCAAAAAAAATTCCGACTGAAAATCGGTTCCATTCATATGAATGGGGCAGTAAAAAAAAAAAAAAGAATATAAAGTTATCAAAAAGTTTTGAAATGAAACGAACAAGATGTGCTTTAACTGCAGACTGTCGGCTTTAACTTGAGGGTATTTACATCCAAATCAGGTGAACGGTGTAGGAATTACAACAGTTTGCATATGTGCCTCCCACTTGTTAAGGGACCAAAAGTAATGGGACAGAATAATAATTGTAAATCAAAATTTTACTTTTTAATACTTGGTTGCAAATCATTTGCAGTCAATTACAGCATTAAGTCTGGAACGCATAGACATCACCAGACGCTGTGTTTCATCCCTGGTGATGCTCTGCCAGGCCTCTACTGCAACTGTCTTCAGTTCCTGCTTGTTCTTGGGGCATTTTCCATTCAGTTTTGTCTTCAGCAAGTGAAATGCATGCTGAATCGGATTCAGGTCAGGTGATTGACTTGGCCATTGCATAACATTCCACTTCTTTCCCTTAAAAAACTCTGGTTGCTTTTGCAGTATGCTTTGGGTCATTGTCCATCTGCACTGTGAAGCGCCGTCCAATGAGTTCTCAAGCATTTGGCTGAATATGAGCAGATAATATTGCCCGAAACACTTCAGAATTCATCCTGCTGCTTTTGTCAGCAGTCACATCATCAATAAGTACAAGAGAACCAGTTCGATTGGCAGCCATACATGCCCACGCCATGACACTACCGTCACCGTGCTTCACTGATGAGGTGGTATGCTTAGGATCATGAGCAGTTCCTTTCCTTTTCCATACTCTTCTCTTACTATCACTCTGGTACAAGTTGATCTTGGTCTCATCTGTCCATAGGATGTTGTTCCAGAACTGTGAAGGCTTTTTTAGACGTCGTTTGGCAAACTCTAATCTGGCCTTCCTGTTTTGAGGCTCACCAATGGTTTACATCTTGTGGTGAACCCTCTGTATTCACTCTGGTGAAGTCTTCTCTTGATTGTTGACTTTGACACACATACACCTTCCTCCTCGAGAGTGTTTTTGATCTGACCAACTGTTGCGAAGGGTGTTTTCTTCACCAGGGAAAGAATTCTTCGGTCATCCACCACAGTTGTTTTCCGTGGTCTTCCAGGTCTTTTGGTGTTGCTGAGCTCACCGATGCGTTCCTTCTTTTTAAGGATGTTTCAAACAGTTGTTTTGGCCACGCCTAATGTTTTTGCTATCTCTCTGATAGGTTTGTTGTGTTTTTTGAGCCTAATGATGGCTTGCTTCACCGATAGTGACAGCTCTTTGGATTTCATCTTGAGAGTTGACAGCAACAGATTCCAAATGCAAACAGCACACTGGAAATGAACTCTGGACCTTTTATCTGCTCATTGTAATTGGGATAATGAGGGAATAACACACCCGGCCATGGAACAGCTGAGAAGCCAATTGTCCCATTACTTTTGGTACCTTAAGAAGTGGGAGGCACATATGCAAACTGTTGTAATTCCTACACCGTTCACCTGATTTGGATGTAAATACCCTCAAATTAAAGCTGACAGTCTGCAGTTAAAGCACATCTTGTTTGTTTCATTTCAAATCCATTGTGGTGGTGAATAGAGCCAAACATGTTAGAATTGTGTCCATGTCCCAATATTTATGGACCTGACTGTATACCCCCAAAATGGTATCAATAAAAACAAATTTCGCCCTGCAAAAATTAAGCCCTCACATAGCTCTGTAGACTTAAATTTTAAAAAGTATTAACCTCTTGATGACTGAGTGATTTTCCATTTTTAAATTTTTGTTTCTTACTCCCTGCCGTCTTGGAGCCATGGCTTTTTTATTTTTCCATTCACATATGAGGACTTGTTCTTTGTGGGATAAGTTGTACTTTATAATGGCACCATTTAATATTGCATAGGATGTACAGGGAAGCTGGAAAAAAAATCCAAATGTTGCGGAATTTAAAAAAATACAATTCTGCCACAGTTTTATGGGTTTTGTTTTTACGACGTTCACCGTGCGGTAAAGCTGACTTGTGCTCTGCATTCCCTGGGTCGGTACGATCGCAACAATACCACATTTGTATAGTTTTTATTTTGCTTTTTAATGCTGAAAATAAAAAATGAAAAACCTTTTCTTGTGGTAGTTTGTGCTGTATTGTCAGATCTGTTACTGATACACATACTGAGAGAGCCAGACAAGATCATATCAATGACAATTCTAAGATAAATACGTTTGTCATGCACCAGGAAATCTGTAGGAATGTAGGATAAGAATAAAGATGGAAAAGTTGAATCAGAGTGTGAAGGAAATGAGGCTGAACTTATGAAAATGTCTAAAGTGGTATCCATGTAAAATGAGTGGAATAGGCAGGAATACAGCTGATGCCATTAGATGGTGTTATTATATCATATAGAAACTGCCATGCAAAAAAGCTGAGCGTGTATTTCTGCCAGTTCTTCCCATCAATCATACAGTCGTTGCTAATCAGTCTTTGACTGGTGCATAATTGAAGAATAAAATGGACGGTTCCGAATGTATAGAATTCATTAAGCAAAATGACGATTTTAATAACAAGGTAGGTACAGACAAATTGGATTTGTTTACATTGAAATTGCTTCCTCCGTGAGTACAGGAGTATATATGCAAATATATTCATGGTTGCCAATGCAAAGCAGTCTCCCGGGAACTTGTTAACGTAAGGACAATGCAGCTGAATGCCATTAGCGGTAAACTGCTCTCACCTTTGGACAGGGGGGTAAATTCAACAAAGAACTTTTAAAAATGGTCTTCACCTAAATACGTACATTAAGGCAAAGTGTATGCACGGCATAATGGCTGTGGAATTCCACCCCCAAAATTTACAATGGTGTAGCATACAAGTCAATGGTGGTTAGAAAAAAACAAACAAAAAAAAAACTTTCACACAATGGAAAACCCCCGTGGCCCAGATTTACCAACGTGTCTGCGCCAGAAATTTGTCCAAAACAGTAGCACAAAGTGGAGCTTCTAGGGCAGTGATGGCGAACCTTTTAGAGACAGAGTGCCCAAACTGCACCCCAAAACCCACATATTTATCACAAAGTGCCAACATGGGAATTTCCCCTGAATACTACAGTCCAGTATAGTGTATCTTCCATTTACTTTTCGCTATAAAAGCCTGTTTACACTCAGTGCGCTGCCTGTGCTCTTCATAGTACGCCTGCGCTGATGAATGGCAGGAAAAGTCTAAGGCCTCCTGCACATGACTGTAGGTGTCCCGTTGCCATATTGCGGACCCGCAATACATGGGCACCGTTCCGTGTGCATTCTGCATCATGGATGCGGACCCATTCACTTTAATGGGTCGGCAAATCCAGAGATGCGGAACGGAAGCACGGAACGGAACCCTACGGAGTGCTTCCATGGGGTTTCATCCCGTACTTCCGTTCCGAAAAAAGATAGAACATGTCCTATCTTTTTACAGATCGTGGACCCATAAAAGTAAATGGGTCCGCGATCCACTGTGGCTGCCCCATGGTCGGTGTTCATGCATTGCGGCCCGCAGCACGGCCACGGGGTGCACACGTTCGTGTGCAGGAGGCATAAGGCATATTGGTACACCAAAGACTTGTACAGGGTGCAAGTGCCCAGAGAGAGGGCTCTGAGTGCCACCTCTGGCACCCGTGCCATAGGTTCGCCATCACTGATCTAGGGTTTCTACTCTTTTTACAACATGCTCAACAAAAGGGTCGGGCTTAAGGGGTATAGCTTTGTGTGAAAGGGGGTTGCGTAAAAATCTGTCCCAAAATAAGCCACCTAATAGTTGTCAGAGGAAAGTATCTATACCCACACCACATTCATCATCCTGTGATAAATTGGGTGCAGGTCTAGGCAGCCGGTCTAAGCTTACACCATCTTTAGGATTATTAAATTAGGACCTGTGTGTAATTTAAATCATAACATAATTTGCAATCAAATAGGCTGCAAATAATCCACTGTTAACACAAATGGGAAAATATACTAAGACTCCCCTTACGTATGCCAAATTTATTAAGAGGCCCAAATGTATTAAATTCAGTGCTTCTTCCAGCAGTCTGTGCATCAGAAATTCAAATCTACACTAGCCTGAACAATTAGAGGGGTTGTCCAACCTAAACTAAAAATAAAAAAACACGCCCGACAGCACGTCACTGCTGAGCAGTGAGGAGATGTGATATTCTTGCACACTGGGGCCTTTAATTGGCTGCATCGGTCTCATGAACCAGAAGTGCTCCCATCACTTCCTGTCTGATAGGGGCTATCGCCGGGCCTGGTTACTGTAATGAAAGGTGATGGCTTTTTACTTTTTATTCTCACTGCTGCTGGCCATTAGTGTTTTAATAAGACCTTACAAGCCCTGATGTAATGTGCATGATGTGCCAAGCTAAACATATGGTTGGCTGGACGGCCATGTAGTGTGAATTCCACTTCGTGCTTGAGATATACTTCTGTTTGGGTGTAAGTAATCTTAAATCTTTATGGAGACTTATTGGCAATGGTCCATGGAAAAGTAATATTCAAAGAGGTATCTTTCAAAAAGGAGAACTGAGAAAAATGTGCACATTTTTCTATTTGGGAGTGAGTATTCTTAAATCTTTTGGGCCGCACAGGCCTGGCCACACCAACTTTTTAGAAAAGTAAAGAGTGCGACATAAATGGACAAAGAATCAAAATATTTTTTGGGAAAAAACTGTGACTTTTCTATGCCAGAAAACTGACGTACCAGCCTTCATAAGTTCCCCAGCATGATCCTCTACCACAGGGGTCTCCAAACTGTGGCTTTGCAGTAGCTGCACTGTTGTAGATCAATCAGGTATTTACTACTAAGGGCATGGACTATGGTGGCAACAGCGTAGTTTAGGAGCTATATGCAGCTCGCACGTTGTATGCGCCTGGATAACTAAATTGTACCAAACAAGCGTCTAAGATTCAGTGAGGCCGTTTTTGATTCCTGGCACGGAATGTGTTACTTCTGTATAAGTTTCCCCAGATTATGATCTCTGCAGAGGTTTACACAGAAAGAGGTAGCTTTTTCACATTACAGAGGCTTGTGTGTAATGTGTCATGGGTGCTGCCCAAAAAAAAATCCGCATTGATGGAATGATTAGTAAATGCCTCTTATAGCAATGTCTACACTAAACATTGATGCCAAATGCAGACACTAGCGAGGTCTACTTCTGGCCTTCTGTGTCTCTCCTCGCCTAGGAAGTACTGTATTGTCTGAGTGTGGGGAGAGACTTATGCACACTCTGCTGGAAGGGCAGGGGGGTCCGACTATTGCACAGTATGGTGCCATTGCAGTGAATGGGAGATTTCCAACTGCTTCATAGAGTGCAGTGCCCAGAGGAGCACCATGGGCCCTTCATTCCTGCAATCAATGGCATGTCAAAGGATGTTTTAAGGTGAACCTTCTCTTTAAAAGGAGATATTTCCTCAGTGTACATAATGAAGGGAAGTAAGAGTGCCAAGTGTTTGCTGCAACAAGAAGATAACTTATGCCAGAAGCTAATAATACCCAGACCATCGGATGCTTCTCCCAGCCAGGAGGTAACGCCAGGTAAATATATCAAGGGGAGAAACAGAACTGGATCGCACATCCACAATGCTATGCTGAGGTCTAAATAAACTCGCTTCTCAGCGCCATATTAAGTGTACAACCCCCCCATACTGCATGCTGTACAAGAGGCATTAGTGTACGTTTTGATCAAAAAGCATAAGCCCACTCACCACGCCAAGGTCGCCTCTTAGATTGGGACCTGCGCTGACAAATAGGCGCAGCACAGTGCGGTGACAACGCGGCACTGCCCTAGTAGGCGGTGGGACCCAGGAGTCAAATAGCAACCCTGCTATCTGACAATGCCACCCATGGCACTGGGTCCCACCAACCCACCAGAACAGCGCCACAAAAACAAAGGCCACCATGCAGTACTGCACCATGTGAACAGCTGTCTAACACAACATGTCCTTTCTATCAGAGACTGCAGGTCAATTACCACCTTATATGCAGACTCCTGCTGAATTAAAACCACCTGTGCCGAATGGGAGGAGCGATGATACCAGTAATGAAGAAGAAAGATTCAACATATATCCAGGGGAGAAAACAGAACTGCATTGCACATCCACAATCATAACGGCAGGTAAAGGTGAAATAAAGCAGCCCTCTCTGGTGCCATGAGAACATTGCATTTATCACACAGATGTTGTCACGTCATGTCACTGTGCAGATGAGCATGGTGCTTTGTGTCTGCGCAGCGGCGTGCATAGAGCTCATAGGGCCCGACAGAAACACATGGGGCCAGATTTATCATGACTCTGACAGCTCACTCCACTTTCACATATGGCTAAAGTCAGTTTTAGCCAAGTCAGATTTATGATCGGCCCTTTAAGACTGTAATAAATGTGGTTTGACGGTAGCAGTTTATCCGTCAGTAAGCAGCTTTACAAAAGTCGCACATCTTTACGAAAAAGTCGCACGTTTTTATGAAAAAGTCGCATGTTCTATTAAAAAGTCTCATAAGATAAGCATGGTCCTCACTGGAGGGAAATTGCGACTTTTTAAATAGTCCCAATAGTAAATCTGTCTAGAGATTAATTTACATAAGAAAACACGCCCACTTTCAGAAAACTGGCGAGCATAGTGCAGAGCAGAAAAAAGTCGCAAATTTGTGCGCAGTTTTAGCGTTTGGCATTTTTTGGGGACTTTTTCACTCCATTATTCTGACCTGAGCTAATGATAAATCTGGCCCATAGTATGGGCCCCTCTGCCCCAATTTCCCAGTACTTGTGCATCTCACACACTCCCAAGCAACACAGAAAGCAAAGTACAACTTTGATGAATGTGACTCTATGCCTCGCCCATTGGAATAAGTCCATAAACATGATGCTCATTCCTAACACACTATTTTCCAACTGCCATAAATACACATACATTTCTAATTTTAGTCACACAGTATATTATGAAACTGTGTTACTTTGAATCAAGACCGGCACTCATACACTGGGGGTCACGTGTACAAAGCAATAAAGATAAAATATAGAATTGAACATTACAAATTAAATTTTAAACAAAAATACAATTAAAATCAATAGCCAATTAAAAATCAAAGGAAGCTATAGCTGCATATAAGGCGTATCAGGCATGAGTATATGTCTTGGACATCAAAGCAGTCATTGGTGCGATTGCTATTCCTGTTAAACAGTTATTCCTCTTTCCTGATAAAATCTTCCACTAATATTAGTATAATAATTTGATTTTTTACATTTTTTATATGTAATGTTCAATTTTATATTTTATCTTCATTGACTCATTAAATTGCTTTGTACTCACGTAACCCCCGGTGTGAGAGTGCCAGTCTTTATTCAAAGTAACACTTGTATGCCATTTTTTGAAAGGGGTGATTCAAACTAGACAGAGGCCCCGAGCCGTGTTTACAGTGAGTGAGCCGTCTTACATCCAAATCAGATCTATATTATGAAACTGTGCGCTCAGTGCATAGGAATGTATATAGCTACCATTGATTGAAAGCTATAAATCTCTTGGCATTAGTGGCGGTTGATGGAAAATGCATGGTGGAAACAGGAGAATCAGTTCAGAACCTGGGCCCCATAGTAGTCACTTGGCTGCCCCCATGGTAGGCCCACCCTCTGTGTAAATAGGACCTTAAGGGCCCTGTTTTATTAGGGATCCATTATTGTCAGAGCTTGGGCCCTCCAGAGGATCCTCTGGTACTCGGGGTCAGTCTGACCCTGCACAAAAAAAAACTTGCTTTGCATTCACACTAAGTCTATGACTGTTGAATATTATACATATTGACAAGGTAAAGTTGACTATTTGCAGAACATATTCATAGCCATGCCACCCAACTTTTTGGCTGGTCAAAGAGGGACACTTACAGCACATTGTGTGAAAGATACACATCAGTGGCTGAGGTGGGTCGTGGCTGCAGCCAGTGATCGGCTGAGCACCGTTCACAGCCATTTCCTGCCATGTTAAGACAGTGCCAGGAAATAGTGAGCAGTGGGGACCCTTGTACCATCAGAATGGTGGTTGAGGATCCCTGGGACAACTTTTTTTCTTGTGGTGCAAAACCTATTTAATATTAGCACAAATATGGTCACCAGATAATCAAACAATATATACATTGAGGTCTAATATACAGATAGGAAGCAGACAGTCAAAAAAGGGGACAGGGTAAAAAAGGACTGTCCCTCCAAAAGAGGGACACTTTAGAGGCATACCATAGACTTTGTGCCTAATTGATGCCATTTTAAAAAGCATAGTCCACCATGCTTTTTAATACAGGTGATCTGGCTTAAAGGGGTATTCCCATCTCAGACATTGATGGCATATCTCTAGAGTATGCTATCAGTGTCAGACAGGAGCAGGTCCCAGAGGTGAGACCTGTACCTATCTCCAGAATAGGTCCCTCTGAAGGGATGAATAGCGCAGCCACCCTCCGCTCTGGGAGTTCCAAAACAGCTGAGCGCTGACTTGGCTATTTCCAGCAATCCCATAGTGGTGAATGGAGAAGTGACCATGTACGCGTGGTCTTCTGTTTATTCACCAATATGGGCGTTCCAAAAATAGTGAGCGTGCTTGGCTATTTTCAAAACTCTCATACAAAAGTTAGTGGAGAGCATGCCGCGCAGGTGCGCTGTGCTTTCCTTCACTTGGGGGGCCCCATTCTGGAGAGAGGTAGAATCCGCAGCGATATGCCATCCATGTCTGAGATAGCCAACCCCATTAAGGGGAGCAAGCAGTACACTTTTATTTTATCTTGAGAGTCAATGTCTAGCCAATGTATAGCATATGCAGGTCAATATGTCCTCTATGTTGGGCAAGAGATTGTTCTGGCATATACTGTACATCAAATTCAATGAAACTGGCCTTAAAGATTTAAAACCGTAATAAACTAAGACATGTCAGAACAAATGTTTACACCATAAAACCTACAGTACACCAATGGAAATGATCACAGTCACCATAATAAGCTTCCCTTTTAAAAAAGGTTATTATGATTAAAGGGGTTGTCCGCTTTGCTATATCCCACGGATAGGTCATCAATATCAGATCGTCAAGGGTCCAACTCCCGGCATCCCACCGATCAGCTGTTTAAAGGGAACCCAGAACTTGTGCAAGCACTGCATTTTCTCCACTGTTTCACTGCCATCGCAGAGGTGAGCTGGGGAGATTACAGCTCCGTCGTCCCATCCACTTCAATGCGACGGAGCAGACGGACTGTAACTGCTTCTTCTGATTGAAGTGAATAGGATGGAGGAGCTGTAATTAGACCGGCTCGCCTCTGTGATGTCCACAGCGAGCAGGTAAACAGTGAAGAGTTCTCTTCTAACAGCTGATTGGCAAGTTGGCCCCCGCCGATCTGATATTGATGACTAGTCCTGAGGATAGGTCATCAATATAGGAAATTGGAAAACCCCTTTAATAGCTGAGATCGGAATACCCCTATGCAGTGATCAGGGGTGTCTAGAGTTACGGAAACAGCCGAGTTGACTGTGCTACGCTGTTTAAGTAGCTTCCATTCACTTCTATGGTATGGCTAAAATGGGTATAACCCTATATGATAATGAGAGGTCCCAATGGTGGATTAAAATACAGAGGGGAGGTAACCAGTTGGGGGGGTGTACCTGCACAGACTGACAATGGCAGCACTGATTGGACAGTGAGTCTGTGCAGGTATACCCCCCAACTGGTTACCGCCCCTCTGTACCCTTACTGCAGACTGCTAGCAATTCATTCATAACTTCTAGTAGGAATAATAAAGGAATGGCACAACATAGAGCCATAAGGATAGATGCTCCAGAATTGTTATTACATGGGAAATGCATGAAGCTACTAAACCAGGCATGTCATCCATATGCTGTATAAAAAATCCACACAGAACTTGAGATGTGGTACAGACCATATAAAGATGGCCTTAATATGAATGAAGAATACAGATCAGGATTTGTATGTTCAAAATGGGAGAAAGTACAGATGAAAGTCTTTAAAAATACTCACAAGAGAACAAAACATCTGTAAAAACCGTCATATGTGGTCTGCGTTTAGCAAAATGATCCGTATTTCATGGCAGTATTTAGTAGTGAATGTGTATGGTATATACAGCTTTTAAATCGGCATCTTCACAGGCATTCTATTCCACAGGCACGCCTCATTCCACTTACTGAGGTGCTGATTAGACAATCGCCTAAACCAAATCTTATTTACTAAGCAATAGTATAACAAACACCCCTGTGGTGATCACTATTCCCCTATCTTAATGTCCTCATCTCTCCCTGATATGTAAAACGTGCGTTGGGGGGTGCGGTGTGGGGCCGCGGCAGGAACTACATAGATATATGGACAATTCAGGTATAATTTGTATATTTATTTTGTAAACATGAGACTGTTTTTGTGAGATTGAGTACATGTATTAGCTTTAATGTGGGGCTTATTATAGCTTTGTCCACTTTGGCTAAAATATGGAACACTTGTTTTTTCCTGCTGCGTCCCCTCCACCACTTATAATTGGTGCTATATGTATTTGTGGGGCTGCTACAGCCGGTGCTTTTAATATATTTTTCTGGTGTGAGCGGGGTGAAGTTGCAGATAGCGGTGTAACTAACCGCCTAATATAGGCTTATTTCAGTATAATAAATCAGCCCCTATGTACTATAGCGTTAGCACATTGAGAACTGCTTAGGCTAGTTTCACACTAGCGGCAGGGGACTTCGGCTGGCTGTTCCGGCGGGTGAACAGCCTGTCTGATCCGTCCTGCCGCTAGTTCACGTGTGCCCCCGGACTGCCGCTCCGTCCCCATTGACTATAATGGGGGCAGAGTTCCGGCGGCAGCACAGCAGTGCACACCAAGAGGCGCCCGGACTAAAAGTACTGCATGCTAATATACAGATTAGGCTACTTTCACACCTGTGTTTAGGTGCGGATCCGTCTGGTATCTGCACAGACGGATTCGCACCTATAATGCAAACGCTGGTATCCGTTCAGAACGGATCCGTCTGCATTACTCTGTCAAGATAAAGTCTAAGTGTAAGTCAAACGGATCCGTCCTGACTTACATTGGAAGTCAATGGGGGACGGATCCGTTTACAATTGCACCATATTGTGTCAATGTAAACGGATCCGTCCCCATTGACTTACATTGTAAGTCAGGACGGATCTGTTTGGCTCCGGTTCACCAGGCAGCGTTTTGGTGTCCGCCTCCAGAGCGGAATGGAGGCGTAACGGAGGCAAACTGATGCATTCTGAACGGATCCTTATCCATTTAGAATGCATTGGTGCTAAACTGATCCGTTTTGGGCTGCTTGTGAGAGCCCTGAAACGGATCTCACAAGCGGACCCAGAAACGGCAGTGTGAAAGTAGCCTTACTGCTTCATTCACAAACACAGCTGGAGTGCCGGAGGTTGCTGATCCCTGCTATAGTACATAGAATATATTCTATGTACATGCTAGCACACAGCTCTAGGAGACAGCTCTGCCCTCAGCATGCTGATGTCTAGCCCTGTCAGTCAAGGAGAGGGGTGTTATAAAAGCAGTGCTCCAAGGATTCAGCCCCGCCTCTTGGTGCGCTAACTTGCTCATTTGCATATTAATAAAACACAGATAACTCTGTAGCTAGTTAGCACACAGACAAAACAAAGGTATAGTTCTAATCAGCATTATGAGCCCTAACAGGCTGTATACCTGGTTTAATAGGGTTCCTCATGCTGACAGAGCCTCCATACTGGTAATGAGTTCTTATCAGTATATTGAGCAATAGACATGTATTGCTTATCTTTATCATTCATTATGGTTTTCCAATTTGTCTGTAAAAAATATTGGCTGTTGGCGATTGTGGGATAAGTTGTCCTGAAAAAAGAAAAATTCTGGTTGGCAACCCTGCTTATCAACTTTATTAAAGCAACAACTTATAAGGACTGTAATCTTCAAAACGCCTGAGGCTTTTCAGACCTGTAGAGTAGCTATATATGATCACACCTAACAAAATACAACACTTGGAGGTTAATATAAAAAAGTTACTGTATAAATGTTCATATCATATTCTCGTTGTTGATCGCGACCAGTACAGTTTTATTTCTATGGGTGAGGCTGTAAATGAGTGTTAGTTATATAGAGTGAGGAGTGGAGTTATGTGGACAAGGTAAAGCATGGCAATAAAGAAAGCCAACTAACGAGAATGGGTGGAAGAGAAGTCAAGTATTAACAGTGTTTGATGACAATACAAGCACTATATGTACACGACACCCTAAGTAATATATCATCTATCTACTGAAATATTTCATGTTTCCTGAAGTACATCTATGCTGCTGGAACAATACTTGTGGGCTAACTCTGAGAAAACATGGTTAGGATGTGATATACACAATACACCTCATTTTGGAAGATTTACTTTGATGTGCTTGGAAAGTATCACCCAAGAAAGAGAACCATCTCGCCAGCAATATACAGTTGTATACCTGGCTAGGCTATATTCCCTTGTTAAATCCCAATCCTTGTTGTAAAGCTGGATGACGGTGAGATGTTTCTCCTTCTTGGGAGATACCTACTTACAATTTAATTTCCCATGGAGCATTGTTAAAGGGGTTATCAAAGACTAAAAAATGACCCCCATATGCTCGGTCCCCTCACACTGAATATACTTACCTGGCTCCCCGTGCCGCTCCTGGTCCCCGCACCGCCGCTGCTGCTTCTCCCCATGTGCGGATGAAAACATCCAGTGTTGGGAGGGAACAGTCAATGGAAGGTGGGGAGCATAGCGGGTAACTATAGGGAGGCTCGTCCCCATCTGCCATTGGCTGCTCAAATAATGAAACCTGCAGAAAGCATAGTTCTCTACTATGCTGAATATCATAGGCCCTGTTGTATTTGACCACAATTATTATATGAGACCTAAAGGTACAGTTGTGTTCAAAATAATAGCAGTCACTAACCTGATCAATCACTGTTTTTGGTAGAAATTATATTTCTACATGGCAAATAATTTACTAGCTGGTGTAGTAGAGTAAAAGAAATCCAACAGACCCAACAGTCATGACATGCATGCTGCTGATCCTGTGTAATTGAATCACTAATTGAAAGGGGCATGTTCAAAATAATAGAAGTGTGGAGTTCAATTAGCGAGGTCATTAATTCTTTGAAAAACAGGTGGCAATTATTGCCCTTATTTAAGGAAGGAAGGCAGCAAATGTTGTACCTGCTGGTTACAGTGCATTTCTCTGAAATTCTGAGGAAAATGGGTAGTTTCAGACATTGTTCAGAAGAACAGTGTAACTTGATTAAAAAGTTGGAGAGGGGAAAACATATAAAGAAGTGATAGGCTGCTCAGCTAAAATGATTGCAAATGCTTTAAAATGGCAACCAAAACCTGAAAGACGTGGAAGAAAGCGGAAAAACTACCATTCGGATGGATAGAAGAATAGCCAAAATGGCAAGGACTCAGCCAACAATCAGCTCCAGGAAGATCAAAGAAGGTCTAAAGTTATCTGTGAGTACTGCTACAATTGGAAGACACCCATGTGAAGCCAAGCTATCTGCAAGAAGCCCCCGCAAAGTCCCACTGTTGAAAAAAAGACATGTGCTGAAGAGGTTACAATTTGCCAAAGAGCACATTGACTGGCCTAAAGAGAAATGGCACAACATTTTGTGGACTGATGAAAGTAAGACTGTTCTTTTTGGGTCTAGTGGCCGGAGACAGTTTGTCAGACGACCCCCAAACACTGAATTCAAGCCACAGTACACTGTGAAGACAGTGAAGAATGGTGGCGCAAGCATCATGATATGGGGATGTTTCTCATACTACGGTGTTAGGCCTATTTATCGCATACCAGGGATCATGGATCAGTTTGAATACATCAGAATACTGGAAGAGGTCATGCTGCCTTATGCTGAAGAGGAAATGCCCTTGAAATGGGAGTTCCAACAAGACAACGACCCTAAACACATCAGTAAACGTGCAACATCTTGGTTCCAGACCAACAAGATTGACGTTATGGAGTGGCCAGCCAAATCCCCGGATCCTAATCCAATAGAAAACTTGTGGAGTGACATCAAAAATGTAGTTTCTGAGGCAAAACCAAGAAATAGAGAAGAACTGTGAAAAGTAGTCCAATCATCCTGGGCTGGAATACCTGTTCACAGGTGGCAGAAGTTGGTTGACTCCATGCAACACAGAAGTACAGCAGTTCTCAGAAACAGGGGTTATGCAACTAAATATTAGTTAAGTCAGGCATGCTCAACCAGCGGCCCTACAGCTGTTGTAAAACTACAACTCCCACAATGCCATGCTGTAGGCTTAAGCTGTAGGCTGTTCGGGCATGCTGGGAGTTGTAGTTTTGCAACAGCTGGAGGGCTGCAAGCTGAGCATGCCTGAGTTAAGTGATTCAAAGGAAAGCAAAATCTTCAAACATTTTTCAGATTATATAGTGAATGTTTGAGTTTGTAAAGAAGAATACAAACTGCAATTTTTTTGAACATTCTAATATTGACTTTTCTTCATGTTTTGATTTGGAATAGAATATGTAGTGTTCCCGATGCATTTGTGTGTATGGAAATAAAAGCTATCAGAAGGATTTTGAGCTTTATTCACTGCTATTATTTTGAACACAACTGTATGTCCACATGTAACTTTTGGTGCGGCCTCATCTGGAATATGCAGTTCAGTTCTGGGCACCAGTCCATAGAAAGGACGCACTGCAGATGGAAAAAGTACAGAGGAGAGCGACTAAACTGATAAGGGGAATGGAGGGTCTTAGTTATGAAGAAAAATTAAAGGGATTCTGTCACCTCTTTTTAGCCTATAGAGCTGCGAACATGTACGGCTAGATCGCCGCTAGCATGTCCGCAATATACCTGTCCCATAGGGCTGTGTGCTTTTATTGTGTTTAAAAAATGATTTTATAGCCATGTAAATGAGCCTGGTAAGGAGCCCAAGGGGCTGTACTAACCTTCTTGGAGCCCAGCCATGTCCCCTGAGAAGCCCAGCACCACCTGTAACCAGGAATCTCCTCCTTGCTCACAGTTAGATCGCCGTAATCTCGCGATGCGCAGTGCCGGCATAGTGTTCCTTCCCTGTGCTGGCATCAGCCTCAGGGAAGGAACTGCGCATGTGCGAGCTTGCGCATCGCGAGATTACGGCGATCTAATTTTGTGAGCAAGGAGGACATTCAGAGGACACAGGCGGTGCTGGGATCCCTCACAGGGGGGCAAGGCTGGGCTCCAGAACGCTTAGTGCAGCCCCTTGGGCTCTTTACCAGGCTCATTTACATAGCTATAATTCCATTTTTTAAACACAATAAAAGCACATAGCCCTATGGGACATGTATATTGTGGACATGCTAGCGCCGATATAGCCGCGCATGTCCGCAGCTCTATAGGCTAAAAATAGGTGACAGAATCCCTTTAAAAGAATTGAATTTATTTAGTCTTGAGAAGAGACGTCTAAGGGGGGACATGATTAACCTATACAAATATATAAATGGGCCATACAAAAAATACTTTGAAAAGTTGGTCCATGTAAAATGCGCTCAAAAGACAGGCGGGCACTGCCTCCAACTGGAGAGGAAAAAGTTCAGTCTCCAGAAGCATCAAAGCTTCTTTACTGTAAGAACTGTGAATCTGTGGAATAGACTTCCTCAGGACGTGGTCACAGCAGGAACAGTAGACAGTTTCAAAAAGGGTTTAGACAAATTCTTAAAAGTAAAAAACATTTAATGCTTATGAAAACATGTAGAAATCTGAGTCTCAATTCATTTTGGGATTCGCATCCCCACCTATCCCTTGGTTGAACTTGATGGACGTATGTCTATGTAACTATGTAACTGAAAATCAGCAGTGTTTTTGCTGGAAATCTGCAGCAGAAAAAGAAACACCAAATATTTTATGTTGTGGATTTAGTGGCAGAAATGCTGCTGATTTGATACATATTTTATTCAGTGCAAAGGAAGAAATCCGCACTGAAATTCTGTAGCGCTCTGTGCCACAGATCAATTTTCCCTGGCGCCTCCACAACGGCACTTACAGGAGGGTGTCCCCACCCCCAGGACAGGAAACAACGCAGGAGCCCATGATTTAAAAAGGCCTCCTCCCCTTACCTATTCAGTCATTGTTTCTTGTCCTCAGGATGCGTGGGAGCCTCTCCTGGAGTGCCAGGAATGTTCTACTATTCGCCCAGCCTTACTTATTTTCCCCACAGATTGTGAAAGTGCTGGTGCAGGGAAAGGGTACCCTGGGGACGCGCTGCCTCCCTTACCCGTTCCTCGGAGTAAGCTCTGCGTGCAGGCCTCCCCGGGCTAGCGATAGTCCCAGGTAAAGGGAAATCGTGTGGGATTTGACTCGTGACATCCCCAGACGAGGTTCTCCTTGGGCAAGAGAATCTCGCGATAATGCGGCTGGGGATAAGAGCGCAACTGCAGAAAAATTTTAATGCATGGAGCTTGCTGAACAGATGTAGCGCTCATCGCCTTCAGTCATGCTTTCCCTGGTGGACCCTGACACCGCAAGAAAGCCTGGAGATTCCGCTGCCTCTGCCCTCTTCCCGCTAAGCCTCCTCCCCAGTGGGACCTATATATTCTATCCTTTCTTATTGTGTGCTTATAATCTACACAGCAGCTCGGGTTATCTTTATTGGTGGCAGTAAATTTCCACCCTGGTAAAGGTGTTGGTCTTTTAGATTCATGGCCCTATAGTCCTTTTTTTCTTTTAATTCTTAGGGAACAGAGACCATGACACCTGAACCATCCAGTGGAGATTCGGCACGCAGAAAGTGCGCCATCTGAAGCTCGGGTAGACCTTTGTTTCTCCCGTAAGAAACAAACGGTCTTTTAAAGACCATTAGAGCCACTATGGACATTGAAGACGTGAAGGAAGCCCACTCCATCCAGGATCAAATGTTCCAAGGACTGGGAGAAAAAGAAAGAAAAGAGTCTTCCCCATCCATAATAACATTAAATCCCTAATATCCAAAGAATAGAGGGATCCTGAAAGTAGAACGGCTGTAACAAATATCCTTTTGCAGAGATTGAGTCTAATCTGTGGGACAAAACGCCAAAAATTGATGCCTCAGTTGCCCGCATTTCAAAGAAAACCTCTCTCACGTTTGAGGATATGGGTCTCTTACGAGAGCCCATGGACAAAAAAACTGAAAGTTTATTATAAAGGCCTGAGGGACAAATATGGCTATGCTGCGCCCTAGTATTGCTTCTACCTGCACAGCCAGAACACTATCAGTTAGAAGAGCACTTAGCTGGGGGTACCCCGAAAGGGGGTGATCTTAGCCTCTTTGCCTACGCTAAAAGAGGCATCAAACTTTTTAGCTGATGCGTCTGCTGACTTAGTCAGATTTTCCGCCAGGTCAGCTGCTCTGTCTAATGCGACTCGTAGAGTGATCTGGCTTTGGTCATGGTCAGGTGACGCGAGTTCAAAAATCCGCCTGTGCTCAATTCCCTGTGAGGGAGATAGATTGTTTGGCTCCGGATTGGATGATATCCTAGAGAAGGCCTCGGATAAGAAAAAAGGATTCCCCCTTAAGAGCCGTTATTTTCACCAGAGGCGATCCTTTCAGAACCAGAAGAGAACAAAGCTAGATCAGAAGAAGAAAGAAGGATCAAGGAAGTGGCAGTCTTCTAGGGGCAGAGGGAGAGGATTCCTATTTAATCTTGAAAGCTCCTCTCTCCCCACTCAATGACGCCAGCAGTCATGTGGGAGGCAGGTTAACAGACTTTGCCTCGGCCTGGGAACAAATAGGAGCCTCCCCATGGGTATTACCTACTCTAAGAGAAGGTTTAAAACTAGAGTTTTTATCCCCTCCTCCAGATCGATGTATAATAAACAGAAAGCTGCCTAAAAAAAGAAAAAGAGTTGTGTTTAGAGTCAGAAGTCTCTTTCCTGGTAGAAAAAAGAGTTCTCCTTCCAGTCCCAGAAGATCAATGCGGCAGAGGTTTCTATTCTCTGATATTTCTGGTACAAAAACCAAACGGATCCTTCCATTTGATAATAAATTTAAAATCCCTAAACAAATCCATCATCTACAAGAAGTTCAAGATGGAGACTAGTGATGGACAAACATCGGCCGGGACAATTCGCGAAATCATCGCGCCCATTGACTTTAATAGCAGGCGAACCTGAAAAACCTTCAGGTCATATTTGCAGCCACCAAATACAAACTATGAGTGCACAAATAGTCCCACAACATGGACAGTGACATACCAGAGGGGGATCATTGGCAAAAATTCACACAAAAAATATGTATTTTAATCAGGGGCCATTTTTATGTGTCTTAAAGGGAAACTCTCAAAAATGTGCCCTGCTGGAGCCTAGAAATTTTTTATTTCCTATCGGTTTGATGTATACAAATCTGTTAACGCATACGATGGCAAAAATAGGACGTGAACCCAGTGGTCAGGGATGAGGACTGTGTTTCCCAAGGATCATTTTCTACTGGCAAATACAGGGCACAGTATAATACACTAGAATCTATATACTATAAAGATATTAGCCCTACCCCCAAATAATAATACAATTAGATGGTCATTTATTATATAGAAATATATCTATGTTAGGCGCATTTCTGACACAGATTGTGGCGCAAAGGTCCTTAGCACCGCAAGCTGCATATTTTTCCCACTCATGCCAGGTCTAAAAAAGAATGGGGTGGGCAGGGAAAGGAATACAGTTATGTCCATCCAGTTATTGGATACCACCGCCATACATTGACCGGATAAACCTGCCATACCGTGAGCGGATAAAAGGGTATAAGAGGGCACAGTACAGGGAATGACTAGGGGCACTGCACAGGGTGTGGTAAGACCCTGTGACATTAGAAGGTCCTTATGGTGAATGCGGTTCATACGCCACCATAATGTGAGGCAGAGGAGTGAGACAAAGGTGTGATTATGTGGCTAGAGATAAAAAATCTAACTGTCAGCAAGTAAAGTCCCCAAAAATTAGGCAAGGGGCATTCACCTGACAGCAAAGAACTTTGGATTCTGTGGCTGGAGGTACATTAGGCGATCACAGGAGAAAAATGTACAGGCCAGTACAGGCCCCAATAAATTGGAATTAGTCTTACCGGTAATTCTGTTTCCATGAAATAACCATGACGGCATCACAAGGAGATTGACCCATGACCTCTGTAGGGGCAGGAACAAAGAAGAGGTTAAATTGCCCCCTCCCACGACCACTCCCCAGTGTTTAATTTTTTTGTCTAGAAAGCCAACATTAAAACTAGTGCAATATATGGTATTACATCATACCAACTAGAAAAGAGAATCATAAGGAAGGGAATTATGTGCTGTCATGGTGATTTCATGGAAACAGAATTACCGGTAAGACCAATTCCAATTTTCCATATCATCACCATGACTGCATCACAAGGAGAACTACAAGATTATACAGTTTTAGGGGGGGCGCAACAACCTCAAGGACCTTGCGACCATAAGATAGGTTGGAGGACCTAGACAAATCTAGTCGGTAATGTTTGATAAATGTGTGAACGCTAGACCAGGTAGCGGCCCTACAAATGTCATCTAATGAAGCACCCGCCTTCTCAGCAAAGGAAGACTAAACTGCTCTAGTGGAATGAGCTGTAATATTCCTAGGTGGATCTAGTAGTTTGTAACAAAGGGAAATGGTATCCTTCATCCATAGAGTGATGGAGGATTTTGAGATCTTAATGCCCTTATTTTTCCCCGCAAATTGAACAAGGAGGTTATCAGATTTCCTAAAGTCACTTGCGACCTCCAAATATTTTACTACAATACGACGTACATCTAGAGTATGGAATTTGCTTTCTTTCTGATTATTTGGTTTGTTACAAAAAGAGGGGAGAATGATTTCTTGGTTTCTGTGACTGCTAGAAACTACTTTAGGAAAGAACCCCGGGTCCAGTTTTAGGACAATTCTATCGTCAGAAATACTAAGATAGGGTTCTCTGATGTAGAGCGCTTGTATCTCACCTAAGCTTCAAGCAGAAGTTATAGCAATGAGGAAGGCTGTTTTAAAGGAAAGAAGTTTAAGAGAACAATTTTCCAGGTGTTCAAAGGGAGCATGCATAAGAACATTAAAGGATAACTGTCGTATTATTTTTGTTGGAGTATTGGATTGTGGTGATTAATATCTCCTTGGTGGCCCTATTTCAACTTTTCACTGTGTATTCAATTACCCCTTAATTCCACAGTTTTGTTCCCTGTACTGCCTACTTTTACCTGTGCTTAAAATAGGGTTGCTATGCAGGTCCGTCTATGTGTTGAAGGACGGAGGACGCAGAAGCAGGCTCATACGACTGACATTTATACTCAATGGCAGAGTTCTGGATCAGGTGCTGCTAGCCCGATAGAGGGACACCCACCCTCTTAATATGAATAATCAAAGTATAATCAGGATTCGGGCGAGCACACAACACTTGTACCACAATATTAATAGTGCATAAAATTTAATTAAATCACAATCAATTACGCGTATCCAATATAAAAACCACAATTTGCATGCTCTAAAACACAGATAAAATATAATAAGATCATTAATTGAATGTCCACATAGACTGGATTTCTTGAGTGAGATGAGTCCCTGTGCCCACCGCTGTGTATACGTGTCTGCACCTTTAAGTATTACTGTGCAGTAACTTAGCTTCTGTGTCCAGTAATATGTATACCACGGAGGTTACTGTTCCAATTTTTAGTTTCTGCACAGTATTCGCGTGCACTGTGGTAACCGCAGATTCCAATCTGTGCAGCGTAGTTTTGCCCAGCTGCACTACTGCTCATATGAAGTTCAGTCCTCAATGGTGTTTAGCAGAGTGTGTGCGGTAGGGTTATCAATGTTTAATTGTTAACTCCTGCCCCTTACATAAGATTTTGCAAGTGGTTTTACAAGTGAAGGCTTCTTACCTCCTGTCGATTAGTGTCCCGTAAGCCTCTATGAGGACGTGCGAGTTGAAAGCGATGTAGGATGAAAGCAAGCGGCGCGGGGCACTGCCGGCGTCTCGCTCTTACTTCCGATAGTCCTCTTTCCCGAAGTCTCACGGGATTTGGAGCGTAATCTGTATTCAATCAACGAGGAGCCGTCAATATGCAATCCTTTACTCTGCGTCCTGTTCGTTCCAATGTTTCTCTATTTGGATATTAATAGCATGACCATGCATAAAGGTGCGGAGGTGCTTCTCTCACAGGTGTGCAGCTCAGACGCGTTTCGGGAACTCTCTTTCCCTTCGTCAGTGGTACAGCATCACCTGTCTGCCTCCGCCTTTTATATCCTTGCTGAGCACCAAATCCTGGAACACTGGATTCATTTACAAAAAAAGGAATCGCATGCATTTTTCCCATGTGTTTTTTCATGCGATTTTTTGTATACATGCGTTTTTCACAGTATTAGTTCTTCATTGCATTCTATGTATCTTGTATGAACCAAATTCTTATTGCAAATTGCCTATATGAGTTATTCCTAGTTAACATCAGCACCAATATGGGATCATATATTCTATTCGCGGATGCATTCCATCAACAATACTCTTGGTATTGAAACTCTATATATTCAACTTTATTAAAATATTAAATACAATTCATAGATATATAAAAGTATAAAATATGCTTGAATTAAGATTAAAACAGATGATAGAGAAATATATATGAAATGCATAGTCAGGTGTATCGATAAATACACGATTCTTCATCCAAATAATATCAGACTTGGTCGTGATGTATAAGACTGGGGGCCCCCTCCGAGTCCGCGACTCAGTGTCGATAAACGACCTGACTGAGTCGCAAGAGTCGGAACGGGGGCACCCAGTCTATAAGAACCCGAAGATCTCTAATTCAGCATTTAATCCCACTGGCAACAACGAACCAAGCTCATAAATATGTCTGGATTCTATTCTGGACATCTGTTTGATGAAGTCCGTCGTCCCCCCCCCCCCCCCCCCCCCCCGCCAGTGCTTTTCCACTTTTTCATAAACACCAAGCCTGCCGGGTCTTTATTGTGAACATCCTTGTAGTGCTTAGATAGACAGTGTTTGTCATACCCCTTTCTTATGTTGGCTATATGTTCAGCCATCCTAGTCTTCATAGGGCGTTTAGTTCTACCTATATACTGTCTTCTACAAGGGCAGTAGATGACACCGGCAGTATTGCAAGTTAGGCAGTCTTTAATCTCCCATGTATGGTTATTTTGTGGTAAAGAGATTGTGTTAGTCTTCCTAGATGTAAAATTTACCTTACATGCCATACATTTACCGCATTTGAAAAAGCCCTGGAGGTTCATCCAAGTGCCCAAAATTGTATTCTTGTTTTTCGATGTCTTTGATGTTTTACCGTGGTATACATATTACTGGACACAGAAGCTAAGTTACTGCACAGTAATCCTTAAAGGTGCAGACACGTATACACAGCGGTGGGCACAGGGACTCATCCCACTCAAGAAATCCAGTCTATGTGGACATTTAATTAATGATCTCATATTACTGACAGCCAGGGACTGTAAGTAAATGATTAAAGCCAGGTCCTCCCCAGCAGCTGATAACAGTGCCTGGGCTGTGTGCACTTCTCCCTGTCCCTGCGCTTGGCAGACGCTCCCTCACTAAGCAGAGCTGGAGAATGCAGAGTTGAACCAGCGCAGACCAGGGAAGGGAGATCTGCCGTCTGCTCAGTGTATACATAAAGCAACATGTGGTAAGAGAACCCCTATGTGCTGCAGGAGATTAACCCTTTAGGGGGAGGCTCTGGTTACTGACACTTTTGGGGGGCTATTGTTACTGGCTAGTGAGGGCAGGCAGGATTAGCCTCAGGGTGAGGACAGCGGCGGCCATCTTAACTGAATAGTGAGATTGCAGTTTTATGCAGACTGGTTGCTAAGGGCTGAATCTTAATAAATATGGGGTAAGTCAGTCTAATAGTAACTGATTCTGGAATATCATGTTATTAGTAACTACGTATATGAAAATTTAAATTAGGCTCTAAGTGTGACAGTGACACTTATCCTTTAAGCTTGTAATTAAAAACTTTTTTTGGGGGGGGGTTGGGGGGGATTGATGTCAATTCTATTTTGTACCCTGTTTGAATAATCTCTAGGGCCCAAGAATTTTGTGTTGTATTTTCCCAGGTAACCAGAAAAATTTTCAATCTCCCCCCATTCCTGGCGTCATTGCTTGTCGTCTGATTTAGTTTGGGGTTTAAGCAGGAATCCCCTTCCTTTGTCCCCTTTGGGGTAGCTCCAGCGGCCCGACTTTCTCTTTCCCCTGAAGGATTTGCTCTGACTAGAATAGGGGCGAAAGGACAATTTCCTTCTGAAAGATCTATCTCCCAGAAAACCCTTCTTCCTGTCAGCCGCTATCTCCAAAATTCTATCTAGAACTGGTCCAAAGACGTATTCTCCAGAGAAGGGGATTGAACAAAGCTTCATTTTTTTAAAAACTTTGTCCCCCGACCAGAATTTCATCTTGAGAGCTCTGCGGGCAGCGTTAGAAAGGCTTGCATCTCTGGCACAGAATTGGATAGATTCTGCCGAGGCATCTGCCAGAAAGGCCGTAGCGGACTTTAAGAAATGGTATAGATTCCAATATCTCTTCACGAGTGATTTTATTTCTGATGTGATTCTCTAACTCATTCAGCCACAGGTACATGGATCTAGCCACAGAAGTGGCCCCTTTATTTGTTTAGTCCGAACATGGAAGTCTCCCATGACTTTCTTAAAAGGGCATCTGCTTTACGCTACATTGAGTCTCTGAGTTGGGCTGCGTCCTCAAATGGCAGTGAGGTTGTCACGGCTGGTGGTGGGGGAAACCCCCAGCCGTGCGGTGCCAGGAGATGATAGGGTTACCCCTTGGCCGGGACCACAGAGTTAGGGAGCAGGTCACCTCCTATTGCGTCCCTAACGCTGACCCTGTCTCCTGTCAGTATGAGCCGACCTTGGTGGTAGGAGGGCTCATACGCCGGAACCTAAAAGTCCCTACGAGCCCTCAAGTCGGCCCTGAACTAGGGGACAGAGTCAGACGCCCTACTCCTCCTAGGCACGGAGGAGCAGGAGTCTCAACGGCCAAGCAACACAGGGGGAACATCAACAGACATATGGAAATGACAGGTAAGTGAGACTAGTCCTGCACTTACCTACCACAGACACACAAACCTGGAACCCATGAACAAGTGCTGATGTCCACAGCAACATAAAGGACACAGCACACACCAGACATAACACGGGAACCCAGGAAACCATATGCTGCACCAACAAAGAGACCACACAAACATCTTCCGAACACCAAACATCAATTTAACTAACGAAGATTTATGAACAGAAGGATGGTCCCCACCAAGCAGATGGAGGAGACAGGAGGCTGCTCCAGCCAGCATGGCTGAGAGCAACCTACTGAACCAAGCCAGGGACTGAGGCTTTATAGGCCAGGTGGCCACACCCACGGTCAGACACACCCAGTGACTCACAGACACACTGGGAAGGGAGTTAACCCTTCCTACACCACAGAAGGGAAAACACACATAAAGGGGAAAGCACACAAACTCACTCACCTGTCTCCGACAGCAACGGCATGCGTGGCAACCGTGTCCTCAAGAACAGCCAACGGGCCGAGACACTTCCACAGCATGCAAACATCACCAGACGTTGCCGCGGACAACCGCAGGTGAAGGGAGGAGTCCAAGTGCATACAAACACCACCTCGTGCACAACAAACAGACAAAGGGAGTGCACACAAAAACACGTTGTCAAGGGCAACCACACGCATGCCTATTGTCCGCGGCAACCGCACCTGAGGCAACAACGAAGTGCACCCAGCTGCGGTTGACAACGGAAAACCGCGGGCAACAGCATGCGGCACCCAAGGAGTCACGACCATGACCAAGGGTCGTGACAGAGGTCTTTTTGTTTACTTTAGCCACTTGTGATCAAACAGTAGATGGTTTTTACAGTTCCTGGAAATACCCAGCCTTTTCTCTGGGTCAGATCAATCCTCCATCATATCGTTAATGTTCTAATTTATTGGGAACACTCTAGCACATCTAATTCTAAGCCCTCCTGAATGGAATGCACTTTTTGAATTTCTTCAATTCCCATGGTGGCACGAACAGCCTTTAAAAGGTCACTAATTTCTTCACAGGAAAAGTAAAATTTTCTATTCCCTCAAGCACCTCTCCCTCAGAGAGAGATTTGTCCTCATCCCAGGGTCTGGATGAGGAAGCCTCATTCCCCATGCAATCTGAATCCGAGGAAGAAATTGCCCTCACTCTTGGGCACTTTGGGGGTTGGAGATGGGAAGAATCTGTTACCCCTGATCTAGAGGCTCTTAGTACATCCTGAACCACGGCTCTAATACTCTCCATGAGAGATGGCTGTTCCTGACGGATTACATCCGATATGCAGTCTTTGCAAAGTTTTTTGACATATGACTCAGGTAATCTTTTTGAGAAGGATATGCATTTTTGAGGCTTTTTGACTTTCTTTTGAGCCTCTTTTAGCTGAGGATATGAGAAAAAAAAAAGAAGGGGGGGAGCCCTGTCAGGGGAACTGAATAAAACCCAATACATCTTTGTAATTAACCTCTGTGTGCTAGATCTGAAACTCCCACAAGGGGAACTTACGGGAGGCAGTGCTGGGGCATCAAGCTCCGTAGGATTTTGCAGCTCAGGGACCGACATGCTGAGACAGACAACCGAGCTGTATTACTTACTCAGATCCGCGTCTGTCCATGGCTTCCCACTGTTTATACCTGCTGCCTCTGCCTTCCATCCAGAGGACTGGAAGACGTCATACGTCTTCGGCATGAGTGCACGCTGGCCGCACTATCAGCCCGCCTCACCAGGGGAGAGGAGGTACTTGCAGCCCGGGAGCAGTCTCCAGATACACCAGAGCAAGCCCGACATCCCCAGCCCAGCATTAGCACGAGGTCACCGGCGGACTGGGGAGCTCAAGTAAAGAGCTTAAGGTAAAACAGGAGACCGTTCTTACGGATCCTCCTGAAATAAAATAATAAAAATAAATAATTTCCTCTTCATCTCCCTGACATACAGGGAGACTCTTCTCTGCACCTGGCCTCAGTAGGGACAGGAAACACTGGGGAGTGGTCGTGGGAGGGAGCAATTTAACCTCTTCTCTGTTCCTGCCCAGACAGAGGTCATGGGTTAATCTCCATGTGATGCCGTTATGGTGATGATATGGAAACTGGGCATTCACCTGATATAAAAGGCATTTTATACTGCTGTATATACATAAGGCAAGGACCATTCTTTGTTCTGGGTGGTGGATATGTGTGGGCTGGCATGAGGAAATTCAATTACACGTAGTCATCACAGGTGTTGAATTCCTCTGAGATCCATGCCTCATTCATTTTAAAAAATGTTAGGTAGTCCACAGCTAGGAGAGTGCGCTTATCGGTCATGATCCCCCCTGCTGCGCTGAATGTCCTTTCGGACAGGACACTCAACGAGGGGCAAGCCAAGATTTCCATGGCAAATTGTGCCAGCTCTGGCCACAGGTTAAGCCTGCACAACCAGTAGTCAAGGGTTTCCTCACTTCTCAGAGCCTCCACATCGGCCGTTAACCCGATGTAGTTGGACACCTGTCAGTCTAGGCATTCCCTGAGGCTGGATCCGGAGGGCAGCTGTTGATGGGTTGGCTGCAAGAATGATCTCATATCCAAAGTGACCAACACATCTTCAAACCGCCCTCCTTTTGCAGGCGCGGTAGGATTGGTATCCGTACTTGTTTTGCTGTGTGTGTAAATTCCTCTGCCAGTGCCCGCAACAGCAGAATGCAGCATCTCTCGCAGCAAGGCCTGTAAATGCTGCATTCTGACAGCCCTCTGTGATGCTGGTAACATGTCAGCCATTTTGTGTTTGTACTGGGCGTCTAAGTAAGTTGCCACCCAGTACAGGTCCTTGACCTTTTATAAGTGTGTCCCTCTTCAAACACTGGAGCATAAAGGCCCCCATTTTCACTAAATTGGAAGCAGTGGAGAACCCTGGCTCCTGCTCATCGCCGAGGAGAATGTCGTCCTCCATCTCCTCCCCAGCCACGGACTACACCAGGGATCCCTGAAAAGTTTATAGCCTGATCTTCTTGCTTCTCCTTCTCTCCCCTCCCCCCCAGCCACCATCCTCCTCTGACTCCTCTTCAGACTCCTGCTGACTTGTCTCAGATGGAGTAGCTCCCATGGGAATTCATTCAGCATTGCAACTTCCTCATCTTCCAGCTCCTGCTCCTCGACGGCTTGATCAATGACACGACGCAATGCACGCTCCAGAAAGAAGACGTAAGGTACGATGTCACTGATAGCGCCCTGGCTGCAACTGGCCAGTTTGGTGATCACATCAAATGGCCACAGAAGTCTGCATGCGTCGGGAATGAGCAGCCACTGGCGCGGTGAAAAGAAACCAAGCTCCCCAGAACCTGTTCTGCCGCAGAGTTCGTACAGGTAGTCGCTAACGGCATGTTTCTGCTGGAGCAGCCTATCAAGCATATATAGTTGTGTTCAAAATTATTCAACCCCCAATGCTGTAAAGGATTTTAGGGAATTTAGTGTACATTTGTAATTGTGTTCAGAATGAAATCTTACAAGGACTTTTTAAAGAACCAAATGCAACTAAAATTACATCAATTGTTTTTGTAATACAGTATTAAATGTTTTTTTTGTGATTTCTTCATTGACACAATTATTCAACCCCTTAAAGACTACCACTCTTAAGAACAGAGGTTCATTCAAGTGTTTTCGATCAGGTATTGAAAATACCTGTGGATGTCAAGGAGCAGCAATCAAGCATAATAAGCACCAATTAGGCAGATTTAATAGGATTGTGATACTCAGCTCCTTCTATACATTTACTGGTGTGTTTACAAACATGGTGAAGTCAAGAGAATGGTCCAGGAAGACAAGAGAAGAGGTGATTTCTCTTCACAGGAAGGGCAATGGCTATAAGAAGATTGCAAAGATGTTAAACATACCAAGAGACACCATAGGAAGCATCATTTGCAAATTCAAGGCAAAGGGCACTGTTGAAACGCTACCTGGTCGTGGCAGAAAGAAGATGCTGACTTCGACTGCTGTGCGCTACCTGAAGCGCAAAGTAGAGAAAAGTCCCCATGTGACTGCTGAGGAACTGAAAAAAGATTTGTCAGATGTGGGTACTGAAGTTTCAGCTCAGACAATAAGGCGCACACTGCGTAATGAAGGCCTCCATGCTAGAACTCCCTTGCTGTCTCCAAAGAATAAGAAGAGTCGACTGCAGTATGCCAAAAGTCATGTGGACAAACCACAAAAGTTTTGGGATAGTGTTCTGTGGACTGATGAAACAAAATTAGAACTGTTTGGGCCCATGGATCAACGCTATGTTTGGAGGAGGAAGAACAAGGCCTATGAAGAAAAGAACACCTTGCCTACTGTGAAGCATGACGGCGGGTGGGGGGGTCAATCATGCTTTGGGGCTGTTTTGCTTCTACAGGTACAGGGAAGCTTCAGCGTGTGCATGGTACCATGAATTCTCTTCAGTACCAGGAGATATTGGATGAAAATGTGATGCAGTCCGTCACAAACCTGAGGCTTAGGAGACGTTGGACCTTTCAACAGGACAATGATCCCAAGCATACCTCCAAGTCCACTAAAGCATGGTTGCAGATTAAAGGCTGGAACATTTTGAAGTGGCCATCGCATTTACCAGACTTAAATCCGATTGAGAACCTCTGGTGGGACTTAAAGAAAGCAGTTGCAGCGCGCAAGCCTAAGAATGTGACTGAACTGGAGGCTTTTGCCCATGAAGAATGGGCGAAGATACCCGTAGATCGCTGCAAGACACTTGTGTCAAGCTATGCTTCAAGTTTAAAAGCTGTTATAACTGGAAAAGGATGTTGTACTAAGTACTAAGATTGAATGTCACTTGGGGGTTGAATAAAACTAATAATGATGTGAGCACAGAAAAGACATTTGTGGTTATTTCATTATAAATGTTATGTTATATTTGTCTGACTTACAAGTGCCTCTTTGATTTAATTGTAAACCTGAATGATTAAAATCAATGTCAAACTGGCCAAAACACTCAATTTCAGTGGGGGTTGAATAATTTTGAACACAACTGTACAATGTGGAGTTCCAGTGCGTCGGGCAGTTCGGGTATTTGGCAACGAATCACTGCACCACTAAGTTCAGGACATGTGCCATGCATGACACGTGTGTCATTTTGCCCTGTTTCAGCGCGCTTAGCAGATTGGCACCGTTGTCGCACACCACTTTGCCAACTGTCAAATTGAGCGGGATTAGCCACTGATCGTCCTGTGACCACAGAGCTGAAAGCAATGCAGGACTGGTGTGGCTCTAGGCTTCCAGGCACAACAGCCGCAGCATAGCATGGCAACGTCTCACTTGGCACGTCGAATAGGTTCTGGGGAGCTTGGGGGGTGCAGCGAAAGTGGTGGTAGCAGTGAAAAAGGAGGAGTCAGCTGAGGAGGACACGGAGGATGGAGTATAAGGAGGAGAAGAAGAGGCAGGCCTGCATGCAATCTGTGGCGGTAACACCAAATCCACAAGGTGTCACGGGTTACATGCTTGACGGCCGTCAGAAGGTTCACCCAGTGGGCATTAAAAGTTATGTACCTTCCCTGCCCGTGTTTGCTAGACCATGTGTCTGTGGTCAGATGTATCTTGGCACTGACACTTTGTGCAGAGATATATTAACTTGCTGCTGAACCTGGCCATATAGTTCAGAGATGCCCCTTCTGGGAGAAATATTTCCTCCCGGGGACCTTGCATTGTGGTGTGCCAATGGCCACAAATTTTCTAAAGGGCCTCAGAGTCCACCAATTTATATGGCAGTATTTGGCGGGCTAGCAGTTCCGACAAGCCAGCGGTCAGGCTTTGAGCAAGAGGGTTATCCGGCGTCATCATTTTTTTTACGCTAGAATATTTGGGCCACGGAAACCTGCCTTGTGCCAGATGAACGTGATGACGGCATGGTGGAAGGTGGAGTGGAGGACAAATGGAAGGAGAGAGGAGAAGGAGAAGAGGCAGGATGTGGAGTGCCGAAAGTGTAGCTTTGTAAGTTCTAACGGCTCCCACTGGGCTTGGTGATGGGAGGCCAGGTGCCTTCTTAAGGCGGTCATCCCTAGGTGAATGTTGGGACAACCGCGACTTATGCGTTGACAGCACAGGCTGCAGATTGCAACACTATTGTCAGCTGCTGACACGCTAAAAAAAGCCCACACTGCGGAGCCATGTGTCGGCGTCCTGGAAGCGCAAGATGTGACAGTGCATGGTGGATGGCTCGCTCCAGATACATTTGCAGTCTGCTTTTTGCCTCCTGTGCACTGCGAGTTCTGACAGCTTCTCCTCCCTATCTGCTGCTCTGTCTCTCCCTCTGAACACAGCAGAGAGTGAGGAGGGTGCAGATACAGAGGATGAGGAGGGTGCAGAAGCGGAAGGCTGAGTGAGCCACTCAACCAACTCTGGTGCGTCCTTTGACATAATCGCACGCACCTTATCCAACTTCCCACTTAGGCTCTGGCCTGGTGCACCTGCCTGACCCCTACCACCCCTGCGAAATGGCCTGCCTCTTTCTCTGCCTGTCATTTTCAAAATGACCCTGTGCCAAAGTCCCTAGAGAAGAGCAGAATTTGTGGAAGCAGGTATATCGCAGGCCTCAATCAGTATTTTGTGGAAACAGGTATGTAGAACCCTTTAATCAATATTTGGTGGAAGCAGGTATATCGCACCCCTAAATTAGTATTTTGTGGAAACAGGTATATCAAACCCCTCAATCAGTATTTTGTGGAAACTGATATATGGCAGGCCTCAATCAGTTGTTAGTTGAATCTGGTATATCACCCTCAAGCAGTAATTTTGTGAATGCAGGTATATGGAAAACCTCTATCGCTATTTTGTTGAATTTGATATATGGCAGGCCTTAATCAGTTGTTAGTTGAAGCTGGTATATCAACCTCAAGCAGTAATTTTGTGGGCGCAGGTATATGGAAAACCTCTATCACTATTTTGTGGAAGTTGATATATGGCAGGCCTCAATCAGTTGTTAGTTGAAGCAGGTATCTCAAAACCCGCAATCTGTATTTTGTGGACGTAGGTATATGGAAAACCTCTATCACTATTTTGTGGAAGCTGATATGTGGAAGGCCTTAATCAGTTGTTAGTTGAAGCAGGTATATCACCCTCAAGCAGTAATTTTGTGGACGCAGGTATATGAAAAACCTCTATCACTATTTTGTGGGAGCTGATAGAACGCAGCCCTCTATCAGTATTTTCTGGAAGCATACAAATGCACTATAATATACTTTCTATGTTAGAAAGTATATTATAAGTATATCACACCCCTCTGTGTATCACACCTATCAATAGCACAACGTTACCAGTCCTTAAAAGGACTTTTGTGGCCCTATTAGCTAGCGTTTGGTGTCCCTAAGTTCCTAACAGCCTGTCCCTGCTCCAAGATGCAACCTCTCTCTACACTGGCAAAACACATAATGTAAAATGGCTGCCAGGTCAGGTTCTGTTATAGGTTTGGGGGTGTGTCCATGTGCTGAAATGACTCAATTGGCTGTTCTGTCTCACCTGATGGATGGGTCAAAGTTTGGCGCAATGCAAAAGAATATGGCCTGAGCGAACATCGCCATATGTTTGCATGTTCGGCAGATCGCGAACGAGCAAAATTGGCCGCGAACCGACCACCGGGCTAACTGCAAGGCCATTACTAATGGAGACTATAAAATCAACCATCAACTTACTCCCTCAGGATTGTTACATGGCAACGATGGACCTCCAGGATGCTTACTATCATGTTCCGATATGTCCAGGTCATCAGAAATATTTGAGAATAGCTGTCTTCATAGGAGATCATATAAGCCATTTTCAGTTCAGAGCTCTTCCATTCGGACTCTACTCAGCCCCAAGAATATTTTCAAAGATAATGTCAGAAGTCACAAAATACTTACATCTGAAGGAGATTCTAATTGTACCATATCTGAACGACTTCCTGATCATTTCACCCTCAGAAGAAATCCTGCAATCCCACCTCTCTCCGGTTCAGAAATGTTTTAACACCCTGGGAGTACTCTTAGACTCTCGTCTACTAATGTCCATTTTACCCATAGAGAAGAGGAACAATCTACTTCAAAAGGTCTCTCGCTTCTGCAGCCAGAAGACTTCCTCCATCAGGAATATCATCACTGTCTTGGGCCTTCTGACAGCTGCAATCCCATCGGTCAGATGGTCTCAGATTCACACAAGGATCCTTTATGCCTTTCTCTTATCCTCCTGGGAAGGAGCAAATTCCGCTCTAGAAAAGCATGTTTACATTCTCAATACTGTAAAAAAAAGTCCCTGATGTGGTGGAGAATGGGGAAGAACTTGCAGATGGGGGTTCATTGGCAACAAGAGAGACAAATGATAACCACAAATTCCAGCAGCTCATGATGGGGGGGGGGGGGGGGTCATACAGAGGGAAAGATAATTCAGGGCAGATGGGGAGAAGACAGGTTACAGCCAGGCTTTCTCTAATCTAAAAGAGCTCACTGCCATCTACAAAGTCATTACTTCCCTTCACACTCCCTCATCTCCAAAAAACATGAAGGTGTTATCAGACAACACCACAGGGGGGGACAAGGACCTGCTCACTGGTGTCAGTGTCTCGAGACATTTTTCTTTGGGCAGAAAAAAATCTTATATCTTTAACTGCGGTCCATGTCAAATGAGAAAACAATATAATAGCCTACTTCCTCAGCCACAAAACTTTGAAGGAAGGAGAATGGTCTCTAAATTCTCAGATATTTTAGCTGATCTGTGAAAAATGGGGAGTACCAGACCTATTGTAGATCTATTCGCCACAAGGGACAACAGACAGACGAAGAGGCTTTGCTCCCTCTCCCGTCAAGACTAGCCTTTATGGATAGATGCTCTATCCCAGCCATGGCCGAAGACTCTACTTTATGCATTCCCTCCCTTGAGCTTGATTGCAAGAACTCTGATGAAGGTAGAGGAGGAAGGGGCTCAAGTAATTTTCATTGCTCTATTTTGGCCAAGAAAGTCTTGGTTCCCCCTACTGCTCCGGCTGTCTGCAGGAATATTCTGGACCTTTCCTTCGATCCCGGACCTTCTCCACCAGGGTCTGGTATTTAATTCAAAGATAAACTAACTCAACCTGACAGCCTGGCGGCTAAACGCCTCACCTTGAAGAAGAAAGGGTTGTCGGATGATGTCATTGCCACATGAATGTTGAGTCGTAAGCCTATAACATCTAAAATGTATTTAAGAACATGGAACGCTTTTCTATCCCTCAGATTCTTAGTCTCTTGCAAGCAGGGTTGGATAAAGGTCACAGGCCAAGTACACTCAAAGTACAGATATGAGCTTTAAGTGCTTTCCTAGATAAAAAAAATTGGCAGACTCCCCACTTATTTTTAAAAGGGGCTACAAGAAGGTTGCCTACCATCTGTTCCGTCATTCCACCCTGGGACCTAAACTTGGTCCTCTCAGTCTTGATGGAACCTCCATTTGAACCACTGGATCAGATCCCTTTAAAACTAGTCACCAACAGTTTTTCTTGTAGAAATAACAACCACAAGAAGGATTGGACAAATCCAGGCTTTTTCCTACAAGCCTCCATCGAAGTATCGTTGCCTTCCTTTTGTCCATTTCCAACTACTGAAAGAGATACGAAATTCCACAACCTGGATGTTAGAAGAAGCGTGTTATCCTACCTGGATTCCACAAATAGTTTCAGACAATCCGATCATCTCTTCCTCCAATACCAAGGTCCTAACAATGGACAGGCGGCCAGCAAGTCATCCATAGCAAGATGGATCATGGATGTTATTACCTTAGCCTATGTCAGTGCTTCTCAATTATTTTCTGTCATCCCCCCCTAGGAAGAAGAAAACATTTCGGGGCCCCCCCTAGGAAGAAGAAAACATTTCGGCCCCCCCCCGCGCGACTGTAAATAGTATCATTTGTCTATAAAATTGTAATAAGAGCCCCTCTGTGCCAGTAATAACAGCCCCCGCCAGTAATAACAGCGCCCCCCCTTTGCCAGTAATAACAGCCCCCCATTTGCCAGTAATGTTATGGGGGATCTGTGGATGACAGACACTGTTATGGGGGGATCTGTGGATGACAGACACTGTTATGGGGGGATCTGTGGATGACAGACACTGTTATGGGGGGATCTGTGGATGACAGACACTGTTATGGGGGGATCTGTGGATGACGGACACTTATGGGGGGATCTGTGGATGACGGACACTTATGGGGGGATCTGTGGATGACGGACACTGTTATGGGGGATCTGTGGATGACAGACACTGTTATGGGGGATCTGTGGATGACGGACACTTATGGGGGGATCTGTGGATGACGGACACTTATGGGGGGATCTGTGGATGACGGACACTGTTATGGGGGATCTGTGGATGACGGACACTGTTATGGGGGGATCTGTGGATGACGGACACTTATGGGGGGATCTGTGGATGACGGACACTTATGGGGGGATCTGTGGATGACGGACACTTATGGGGGGGATCTGTGGATGACGGACACTTATGGGGGGATCTGTGGATGACGGACACTTATGGAGGGGATCTGTGGCTGGCATTGTTACAGGGGGATCTGTGGCTGGCACTGTTATATATGTGCCATCCACAGACCCCCCACCCCATAACAGTGCCATCCACAGTGCCCCCCCAGCCTATAACAGTGCCATCCACAGACCCCCACCCCTTAACTGTGCCATCCAGATTCCGTGTGCCCGCCGCCGCCGTTTAAAGTTATTAAACATGCCCCCCTCACTCCTAATAGTACCGTATATCCGAATTTCTTCTGTATAATGCCGGAAGGCGGGCCGGGCGACCGGCGCGTCCCTCAGTGACGTCACTTGTCTGCGCCACCTGCTTCATTCATAAAGCAGGCGGCGCAGGCACGTGACATCACTGAGGGACACGCATTATACAGAAGAAATTCGGATATACGGTACTATTACTAGTATACCGGAGGGAGCGGTGGGACGGGGCTATAGTACAGTGACCGCACTGCCCCACCGCTATTGCCGGCCCCCAGCTCCTCCTCTTAGTCCCTCCCCCGGCCCCCGCTCCCGCTCCGTACTGCGCCGGCCTGTGATCAGAGGAAGAGAGATGAGCGCTTCCACAATGGAAGCGATCATCTCCCTGCCGCATATTACACTGCCGCACACCCCAAAGGCCGGCCCTGAACGAGCCCCCCTTTACGGAGCCTGGCGCCCCCCCTGGGGGGTGCTCCCCACTATTTGAGAAGCACTGGCCTATGTCCAGAGAGATCTTCACCCCCTGCTGGAATAAGAGCTCACTCAACTAGGGCTGTGTCATCCTCCTGGGCGGAGTCAGCTTCAGTATCTCTAGACCAGATCTGCAGAGCAGCCACATGGGCAAGTCCTATGACTTCTTTCAATGATTACAAGCTGGATATTCTTAAGAACCAGGATTTGTCTTTTGGTCGTAGAATCCGTTCCTGTCCTGTGAGCGGGGACACCCTCCTGTAAGTGCCGTTGTAGAGGCTATTGGAAAACCTATTACCGGTAAGAGTAATTTACCCTTTCTGCTGCAGATTTTTTACCGCAGCGTGTGGATGAAAATTTCTTAACACTCATTCACTTTGCTAGTACTATAAACGCTGTGGATTGGCTGCATGAAAATCTGCGACAGCAACTCTGCAGCAGTTCAGTTACGTGGATGTACCCTAACAGTTGTGCTTTTGGTCACGTAGCTGACTGTATAGTCACTGTATAGGAGTATGATATCTGCCAGTCACATAGTAATGTAGCGCCCTACCAGCTGTGCTGATCAACCTACTGTGCCAGCCACATACAAGAACAATTCTCACTTACTGCCAGCCACACAACGAGCTCAGTATGGTGGAGACAGCTGTTATACCGAGTGTCCTCATACAGTAATGCTCATAAGATATCAGCTCCACATTCCCATGCTGCCTCCACTTTACTGTTGATTTATGGCATGCACTCACTTAATTGAAGTGCCAATCACAAACTGTATCTTAATACAGGAAAATGAAGAAATGCTATGCATATACTGTACCAGACGGCGGGTGCACTTTACATACAGTCATAGGACACATACTGGGAGAAAATACAATATTGTTACAAATGGCAAACCTCATCTTTTTTAGGTCTGGGAAGGAAGTTGGCCTACAGTACCTTCCAGATGTGTACCTAGTCCAGTGATGGCTAACCTCCGGCACTCCAGCTATGGTGAAACTACAACTCCCAGTATGCTCTATTCATTTCTATGGAGTTCTGAGAACAGCCAAGCAGGGGTGCATCTTGGGAGTCGTAGTTTTACCACAGCTGGAGTGCCGGAGGTTAGCCATCACAGACCTAGTCAATACACATCTGTGAATGACAGCTTACACACTTACACAAAGAATGCTATCAATCACTGATAACACCTCCCCCGTGTGCAGCTATCAGGGACTGACAGATATCTCTGTATACACACTTACACAGAGAATGCTATCAATCACTGATAACACCTTCCCCGTGTGCAGCTATCAGGGACTGACAGCTATCTCTGTATACACAGTTACACAGAGAATACTAACAATCACTGATAACACCTCCCCCATGTACAATTATCAGTGACTGACAGCAATCTCTGTATACACACTTAGACAGAGAATGCTATCAATCACTGATAACACCTCCCCCATGTACAATTATCAGTGACTGACAGCTATCTATGTATACACACTTAGACAGAGAATACTATCAATCACTGATAACATCTCCCTGTGTACAACTATCAGTGACTGACAGCTATCTCTGTATACACACTTACACAAAATGCTATTAATCACTGATAACACCTCCCTGTGTACAACTATCAGTGACTGACAGCTATCTATGTATACACACTTACACAGATAATGCTATCAATCACTAATAACACCTCCCCCGTGTACAACTATCAGTGACTGACAGCTATCTATGTATACACACTTACACAGAGAATACTATCAATCACTGATAACACCTCCCCCGTGTACAACTATCAGTGACTGACAGCTACTGAGGAAGAGGTCTGAGACCTCGAAACGCGTATAGTGGATGGGATCCTTATATTGAAAAGACACCTCTCTACATTGGAAATATAAGCTGATCAGCTACAGAAAAACCAGCTAGACGGCGGTTTGATACCACCCCCGATCCTCTACAGGAATCCTCAACTAACAAAGGAACAAAGACATCCTGAAGTCCTGATCACGTGGACTGCTGAAAATACGCAGGACGCCAGCAACACGTGGGGACATATAACTGTGAGTTACGAGGAGGTGGCTAACTATCACAGCGATATTGTGGAAATTTAACATCATAACACAGCAAGGAAGTCGGGTGAGTGCGCTGACCTGTGGTGGGACGCCGCCACAGGCAGAGACAAGCTAACCAGGACATCAAACAGTGAGTAACTACTCAGCACTGATATTGAGTGAGACCGAGGACTATATTGCCTAGTAACGATCTATACGATTGAGACTCTTTGAAGCGCTAATATTAGCGCATATATTCATACATGCGAATTTTATTGGACAGTTTTATAGGATTCTAACTTACTTATCTGGAACCTATAGATAGACTACTGTTTTATTATATTGTAACCATTGTTGAATAAAATGTACTGTGATTAATATTAGAGGGACCTGATGTGTAGCGCCAGTTATTGAGTGCCCACTATATACTATATATAACTATCAGTGACTGACAGCTATCTATGTATACACACTTACACAGATAATGCTATCAATCACTGATAACACCTCCCCCGTGTACAACTATCAGTGACTGACAGCTATCTATGTATACACACTTACACAGAGAATGTTATCAATCACTGATAACATCTCCCCCGTGTACAACTATCAGTGACTGACAGCTATCTATGTATACACAGTTACACAGAGAATACTATAAATCACTGATAACACCTCCCCCGTGTACAACTATCAGTGACTGACAGCTATCTATGTATACACACTTACACAGATAATGCTATCAATCACTGATAACACCTCCCCCGTGTACAACTATCAGTGACTGACAGCTATCTATGTATACACACTTACACAGAGAATGTTATCAATTACTGATAACATCTCCCCCGTGTACAACTATCAGTGACTGACAGCTATCTATGTATACACACTTACACAGATAATGCTATCAATCACTGATAACATCTCCCCCGTGTACAACTATCAGTGACTGACAGCAATCTCTGTATACACACTTACACAGATAATGCTATCAATCACTGATAACATCTCCCCCGTGTACAACTATCAGTGACTGACAGCTATCTATTTATACACACTTACACAGAGAATACTATCAATCACTGATAACATCTCCCCCGTGTACAACTATCAGTGACTGACAGCAATCTCTGTATACACACTTACACAGATAATGCTATCAATCACTGATAACATCTCCCCCGTGTACAACTATCAGTGACTGACAGCTATCTATTTATACACACTTACACAGAGAATACTATCAATCACTGATAACACCTCCCCTGTATGCAGCTATCAGTGACTGACAGCTATCTTTGTATACACACTTACACAGAGAATGTTATCAATCACTGATAACACCTCCCCGTGTACAACTATCAGTGACTGACAGCTATCTATGTATACACACTTACACAGAGAATGTTATCAATCACTGATATCACCTCCCCCGTGTACAACTATCAGCGACTGACAGCTATCTATGTATACACACTTACACAGATAATGCTATCAATCACTGATAACACCTCCCCCGTGTACAACTATCAGTGACTGACAGCTATCTATGTATACACACTTACACAGAGAATGTTATCAATCACTGATAACATCTCCCCCGTGTACAACTATCAGTGACTGACAGCTATCTATGTATACACACTTACACAGATAATGCTATCAATCACTGATAACATCTCCCCCGTGTACAACTATCAGTGACTGACAGCAATCTCTGTATACACACTTACACAGATAATGCTATCAATCACTGATAACACCTCCCCCGTGTACAACTATCAGTGACTGACAGCTATCTATGTATACACACTTACACAGAGAATGTTATCAATCACTGATAACATCTCCCCCGTGTACAACTATCAGTGACTGACAGCTATCTATGTATACACACTTACACAGAGAATGTTATCAATCACTGATAACATCTCCCCCGTGTACAACTATCAGTGACTGACAGCTATCTATGTATACACACTTACACAGAGAATACTATCAATCACTGATAACACCTCCCCCGTGTACAACTATCAGTGACTGACAGCTATCTATGTATACACACTTACACAGATAATGCTATCAATCACTGATAACACCTCCCCCGTGTACAACTATCAGTGACTGACAGCTATCTATGTATACACACTTACACAGAGAATGTTATCAATTACTGATAACATCTCCCCCGTGTACAACTATCAGTGACTGACAGCTATCTATGTATACACACTTACACAGATAATGCTATCAATCACTGATAACATCTCCCCCGTGTACAACTATCAGTGACTGACAGCAATCTCTGTATACACACTTACACAGATAATGCTATCAATCACTGATAACATCTCCCCCGTGTACAACTATCAGTGACTGACAGCTATCTATGTATACACACTTACACAGATAATGCTATCAATCACTGATAACATCTCCCCCGTGTACAACTATCAGTGACTGACAGCAATCTCTGTATACACACTTACACAGATAATGCTATCAATCACTGATAACATCTCCCCCGTGTACAACTATCAGTGACTGACAGCTATCTATTTATACACACTTACACAGAGAATACTATCAATCACTGATAACACCTCCCCTGTATGCAGCTATCAGTGACTGACAGCTATCTTTGTATACACACTTACACAGAGAATGTTATCAATCACTGATAACACCTCCCCGTGTACAACTATCAGTGACTGACAGCTATCTATGTATACACACTTACACAGAGAATGTTATCAATCACTGATATCACCTCCCCCGTGTACAACTATCAGCGACTGACAGCTATCTATGTATACACACTTACACAGATAATGCTATCAATCACTGATAACACCTCCCCCGTGTACAACTATCAGTGACTGACAGCTATCTATGTATACACACTTACACAGAGAATGTTATCAATCACTGATAACATCTCCCCCGTGTACAACTATCAGTGACTGACAGCTATCTATGTATACACACTTACACAGATAATGCTATCAATCACTGATAACATCTCCCCCGTGTACAACTATCAGTGACTGACAGCAATCTCTGTATACACACTTACACAGATAATGCTATCAATCACTGATAACACCTCCCCCGTGTACAACTATCAGTGACTGACAGCTATCTATGTATACACACTTACACAGAGAATGTTATCAATCACTGATAACATCTCCCCCGTGTACAACTATCAGTGACTGACAGCTATCTATGTATACACACTTACACAGATAATGCTATCAATCACTGATAACATCTCCCCCGTGTACAACTATCAGTGACTGACAGCTATCTATGTATACACACTTACACAGAGAATACTATCAATCACTGATAACACCTCCCCTGTATGCAGCTATCAGTGACTGACAGCTATCTTTGTATACACACTTACACAGAGAATGTTATCAATCACTGATAACACCTCCCCCGTGTACAACTATCAGTGACTGACAGCTATCTATGTATACACACTTACACAGAGAATGTTATCAATCACTGATATCACCTCCCTGTGTACAACTATCAGCGACTGACAGCTATCTATGTATACACACTTACACAGAGAATACTATCAATCACTGATAACACCTCCCCCGTGTACAACTATCAGTGACTGACAGCTATCGCTGTATACACATTTAGGCCTCTTGCACACGACCGTATGGCTTTTTCAGTATTTTCCGGCCTACAAAAAATGGATCCGCAAAAAATACAGATGACGTCCATGTGTATTTCGTTTTTTGCGGAACGGAACAGCTGGCCCCTGATAAAACAGTACTATCCCTGTCTGTTATGCGGACAATAATGGGACATGTAATATCTTTGAACAGAAAAACGAAAATACGGAAACGGAAGGCATACAGAGTACCTTCCGTATTTTTTGTGGATCCATTAAAATGAATGGTTCCGTTTACGGAATGCAAAAAACGGAACGTAAACGAAAAAAACCCAAAAAAACGTTCGTCTGCAAGAGGCCTTACACTGAGAATGCTAAATTACAAGTTTTACTGAATCTTTACCCGCAAAACTACATATCAATCTGCTCAGCTTCTTCTGCTGTATAACATGCTGTCTGCAGATTGCACTGTTTGCACCTCTTTAATGCCAAGGTGATATGACTAAGGCCTCATGCACATGACCATGTCTGTTGTACGATCCGCAAACCACAGACCCACAAAATATGGATGAGTTTGTGTGCTGTCCTCACAGACTGCAATGTGTCTGTGGTCTGCATTTTATGGACATATTCTATCTTTTAGCATAAAAGACATATAGATGCGGAAAACACACAGATGATCCGTGTGCTTTCCGCATCCATATGTCCATTCTGCAATAAGATAGAACATGCTCAGGATTGTCATCCGTCCAGAAATTTCTAGACGGTCTGTAAAAATAAGCGACTTATTTCCTGTTTGTGAAAAAAATTGGATGTGTCCGTGATTTATTTGAGGCTGGTGGTACTTTACTAGATTAATTTGGTGGTAATTTTCATTATTTTACAGTTCACAGTAAATGCTGGTAATGAGTTTTTGTTAGTATATTGAGCTACAGACCTGTATTATTCATTATGGTTTTCCAATTTGTCCATAAAAATTGTTATATGTCTGTAAGGGTCCATTTACACGTCCGCAATTTTTCTCCAGATCTGATCCGGATTTTGCGGACCCATTCATTTTCAATGGGGCCGGAACAGATGCTATGTGCGGTCCACATCCGCATTTTCGGATCCACACTTCCGGATCCTCAATTCCATTCCCCAAAAAATAGAACATGTCCTATTCTTAATTCACTGCAAAAAATGCACCAAAATGATACGCAAACTGACAATACTAGCTAATTCCTCAGGCCGGTGTTAAAAGCAGAGAACTTTGCCAATATCTTCCAGTCAGGAACATAACGGAGCCCCTCATGCACCACGTCACGGAGTCTCAGCACGCATGGGGTCCTACCACTAAAACACCCGTGGTGTGTGAACAGGGTCTGAACCAACTCACAGCCAGACTCCATAGTGGTATCACCAATGCACTGAGAGGTAGGATAAAGCTGTGAGCTGCACCCACAACAGACCATGTGACACAGAAGCCACCAGGTGCACAAGAATGTTACCAACAAAATAAAGTGGCACATTCCATACACATAAGGACAAAAACTCACTGAAAAAAGTGGCCAAAACAGGTGAAAATGCTCCAAATCCAGACACTGTAGCGTGTCTATAACCGGGGGAGCAATTCCTCTGCATGCGGTCCGCAGACAATGGCAATCCCCAGCCAAAAATGTGTACAATGGAGGATACCGGTGCGGACCGCATGCACCACATGAGGGGCTCCGATATGTTCTTGACTGGAAGATATTGGCAAAGTTCTCAGTTTTTAACATCGGCCTGAGGAATTAGCTAGTATTGTCAGTTGCGTATCAATTTGGTGCATTTTTTGCAGTGAATTGTGTATGTATATTTTATTATCTGCACAATGTATCATTTTGCGTAAGATGTTCTTGTGGTGCATGCGGTCCGCACTGGTATCCTCCATTGTTATAGACACGCTACAGTGTATGGGTTTGGAGCATTTCCACCGGTTTAGGCAATTGCGGACAAGAAAATACATTTTCTATTATAGTGCCGGCGATGTGCGGTCCGAAAATTGCGGAACGCACATTGCCGGTGTCCGTGTTTTGCGGACTGCAAAACACCTAGGGACATGTGAATGGACCCTAATTTTGAGATAAGTTGTCCAGAAAAAAGATAAATTCTGGTTGGCAACCCTGCTTATACTTATCCACAAAATGCGGACCACAGATAGATTGAAGTAAATGGGTCTGCAAAAAATGCCGATGCAACATGGACAGTATTTGTGGACTGCAAAATCCATCCATTCATGTGGATGAGGTACTAAAGTTCATTGTCACAAAGTTAAATTGGATGGATGATTTCTAATCTTGCAGTTTACTAGAGTATATTGCACTTTTTCCTCAGAATGCACAATAACCTCTTTTAAAGCAATTTACCATAAGTAATTAGTGTTGATTGAGCACCATAGTGCTCGGGCCGAACACCTCGGGATGCTCGGTAGCACAATGGAAGTCAATGGGAGAGCCCGAGCATTAAACCAGGCACCTCCTGCTCTGAAGAGGGGAGGGTGTCTGGTTTATACGAAAAGTTCTTAAAGGGATTCTGTCACCTCCCCTAACCCAAAAAACGATTTTAAAGCAGCCATGCAGCACAGCTTACCTTGATTAGGCTGTGCTCTTTTATCTTGTAATCCGTCCAGCAGTTTCTGCAAAAAACGACTTTTATGGATATGCAAATGTGTCCTGAAGGTGCCCAGAGGGGCGTCTTGTTCTTCTTAGTGAGCCCAGTACCGCCCCTCTTACAGTGCCCAGCCCGCCTTCCTTGCACTGTCTAACCGCCACCTCCAGCCTGCCACAGCCTCTCCTCCCTCTCCCTCACGCTGAACGAACTCTCGCACAGGCGCAGTACCCACTGAGGGCTGCGCCTGTGCGATCATCAGGAGACTGAGGGCAGGAGCTTCATCCTCGTCACTGGGCATGCGCCGAGCCCAGTGACGTCCGATGCTCGCTCTTCCCTGCTGACTGAGGGAGGGGGAGGAGAGGCTGTGGCAGGCTGGGGGCAGATAGACAGTGCAAGGAAGGCGGCTGGGCACTGTAAGAGGGGCGGTACTGGGCTCTCTAAGAAGAACAAAACGCCCCTCTGGGCACATTCAGGACTCATTTGCATATCAATAAAAGTCGTTTTTTGCAGAAACTGCTGGACGGATTACAAGATAAAAGAGCACAGCCTAATCAAGGTAAGCTGTGCTGCATGGCTGCTTTAAAATCTTTTTTTTGGGTTAGGGGAGGTGACAGAATCCTTTTAAATTGATGGAATTGATGGAGTCGAGAAGTCATGGTCAATCCAGGCCTTGTTCATTTTTATAAGAGTCACCCTGTCAGCATTTTCAGTTGACAGGCGGATACGCTTATCAGTTATTATGCCCCCAGCAGCACTAAATACCTGCTCTGACAAAACGCTGGCAGCAGGGCAGGCCAGCACCTTCAAGATGTAGAGCGCCAGTTCATGCCACGTGTCCAGCTTGGACACTCAGTAGTTGTAAGGCACTGAGGGATTATTGAGGACGCTAACACAGTCTGCTATGTACTTCACCATCTATGTACTCCACCATCTTCCCAAATTTTCCCCTCCTTGTCACAGTAGGCCGCGCATCAGGGTGAGGGTGCTAGGGGAGTGTCATGAAACTGCCCCAGGCTTTGTATAGTGTTGCCCTGCCTCTGTTGGAACTGCTGTGTGTTCCCCTCATCTTCCCTCCTAGGTTGCCCAAGGAATTACGGACTCTGCTGCCAGCAATGTCAGATGGAAATTTTTGGAGCAATTTTCCAACAAGGATCTGGTATTGTACCATTTTGCTCATTCGCTCCAATGGAGAAATGAGAGATGAAAAGTTCTCTTTGTAGCAGGGGTCGAGAAGGGTGAACAACTAGTAATCCGTGTTGTCTAAAATGCATAAAACGCGTGGCTCAGCCATGTGTGCCAGAGTACCAACAGGCAAGACGCCCCTGATGAAGCTTTGGAGCGAAACTCGGGTCGGGCAGGATCATTGAATTGGTTTTAATATATTGCCTGTAACCCTTTTATGCTTGTGAGTACAATAATTCCATTTTATACTGGTTTTAATGCGGTGGTTCACTATTGGAGCGATTTAAATATTTTATACAGCTACACAGGAGATGTGGCGCAGCTAATGTCACTGTCTATGTAAAAAGTACACTGGATGTCTCAGATATTTTTGGGATGCGCACACTTTACACTAAAGATGTGGCGCAGCTAATGTCGCTGTCTGCAGCGGCCTAACTATTGTACGCTATTTTTAGCGCAAGATGCGCTAAAAATAGATATTGTTGCCACACACAATAGTCTTTAGAAGGACTTTTGGGTCTGTAAAGTTTTAGCTATTTAGCACAGTTTGCGTTAAAAAAAGATATTGCTGCTGCCACACACAATAGTCCTTAAAAGGACTTTTGGGTCTCAAAAGTTTTGCTGGTAAAAAGATTCCTAAATAACTCCCTACACTGTCTGTCCCTTCCCCAGCACAGCTCTCCCTGACTAAGAATGAGCCGAACATGCATACAGCACCCGAAGACACGTTCCGGCCAGCCAATCACTGTAATGCCAGCATCCAACATGGCTTCAGTATTACAGTGAGGGCAGTACTTACTTGCATGTTTATTGGCTGCGTAGCTGCGGAGACTTGAGCATTGTGTTTGAGCACGTGGTATTCGGCCGAATACTGCCATGTGCCGAGCATGCTCGATCATCACTATTAGAAATGTATTAGTAGTGCAGGTGCACACAGCAATAAGCGTGCATGGTATATAGGTTTCAGAAAATGAATGACGGCTCTCTGCTCCCCCCTCTCACCTTGTAAATACTGTTGTGTGTAACCATTAAACCTGTAACCCCTGTAAAACAGCCACGCCAGTAAATCCTGAGTAAACCCTTGTGCTGAGGGCCCGTTCCTTCAGTCACCTGCTGCTGACTGTTCTGGTCCTGCCTGTCAACATCCAGTTTGAAGGGGGTGATGTTTACTGCTGTAGACAAAGACTGGCTGCAGACGTGATGTGTTTCACTTGTCCCATATGAGTCACTTGTCCCATTGAGGTGGCACATGGGGGATATATCACCGTTGCGGCCAGTCATTGCCTGCAGCGGCACACATAGCCCCTGTCAAACAGGATGTTGACACCTGGGACCAGGACATGTCACTGGGGGACTGAAGAAGCCAAAACCCAGCAGAGGGGTATGCTTTACTTTGCAGGTCCAGTGAGCTGTGTGTGTGAGAAGGGTGGGGGCCTCTGGCCAAAAGGCCCCTAACATTGACAACCATGTTAATAAGTGATGTGGTGAGGAGTCCACATCATACAGTGCTTAAGACCCACATCTCATTAGATTTACTACACACCTCCGCACTGACTCTCTACTGCAGCCAGGTCTGCTCCTCCTGGGCAGGACACACTACCTGTGTGCTGTGCTGCTGAGCAAACGCAGGAATAGCTCAGAGTGGCTACACGCTGTATGACTGTGGGAGGATGGGGCTCCATGCACCACAAGAAATTTGTTATGTTCATCTTTCCTCTCCCAGTACCGGTTGACGGGTAGTAAGATGCAGCATTGGGCAGGTCAGTGAACTTCCTGGGCTTCAATCCATAGTCATTAGTGATGGACGAACATCGGCAGGGACAGTTCGCGAACGCGATCAAATGTTCGCGAACCGCAAGTTCACTTTAATTGCAGGCGAACCTGAAAAACCTTAAGCTCATATTTGCATGTAGTTTTGCATAGGCACTGCATGTGCTGCAAGTACATAGTGGATGCTATGGGTAGTACTCCTACAATAACTCTCCTATTATTTTTTTTTCTCATGTAGTCCAAAAAATTATAGAACATTTTTTTCCCCAAAAAAACAAAACAAAAGAATTGCCTTGCCAGCAAGAAAGAACTTGCACACCCAAACAAGCCAGCCAGACCTGAAATTAATTTCCAAAAATTTCAAAAATAATGTCAAGTAAGTATTATTTGTGTGGGTTTGTTGTATTATTAATAGTTCAATTCTAATTATTATTATTTTTTTTTCTACAGGCTCATCATCTTCAACTGAGGTCGGGAGCTCTCCTCCAAGACGTCGTCGTAGACATGATACGTTAAGCAAATTTTTTAAAGCATTCAGGATTATAATATTATGACCACCTTGTAATTGATTCATTTTTTTATTTCACAGTCATCATCTGTGGAGGAGAGGCCTCCCGGCCCAGAGACCGCAGGAGAGGAGGAAGTTGGCGGTGGAGGACAGCAAGCGGTTAATGTTTTTTTTTAAGCCCAAAATTAACATTTTTAGGTTTGAAATGTTTTGTATTATTGTTATTTCTATTACAGGCAGCTCGCCCCGTTGACTCCAATAGAGGTCGTCGAACCACAGCCAGAGGAAGTCGGGGAGCACGCGGCGGTCGTGTTCGTGTGAGTATTTTCATAATGAGTGTTTTTAATTTGAAATCTGTCAAACATGAGGTTCTAATTTTATTTTTATTTTTTTCTATTTTTAGGGTTCCAGAGGCTCCAACAGAACGGATAAGGAGGACATCGGCGGTTTGATTATTGACAATGAACTCCTCATCCAGATGGTGGAGGACTGACCACCATTGTGGGACCACACCGACTGCCGCCACGCAGACCATCATGCTACCCGGCATCTCTGGCTGGAGATCTGTGAGGCGATAGTGCCAAATTGGGACGACCTCAATGAAAGTCAACGGGAGGAATTCCGTAAGTATACAGTTGTATACTGCTTATATGTCTACTTTTTAGTCAAAATTGGTTTTGTGTCTGGATGAAGTTGGTCACTGCTACCTATAGTGAACATCAATATTTTTTTTATTGTTGTTGCAGGTTCAATCTAATACTAAACCATTTTTGATGTCTGAACAAAATAATAATTATAATATAATTTTTCTTTTCTTTGTTTTTCTTGTGGACAGGGTCGACAATCCTGGTGCAGTGGCGGTCAATGATTGACAGCTATAAGAAGGACTATAACGAGGAGGTCAAGCGCCCGAGTGGGTCTAGAGCAAGCCAAAAGCGTCCGTACCGATATGCGGCTGCATTAGGTTTCTTTCGTAGAACCCTACAGCTGCGAAGGTAAGCTCTAATGTTTATAATAATTATGAATGTTAATCTCCAATTTATGTGTGTGGCCCAGGCAGACCGTCATTTGATTTGTTCGGGACAGCCACATATAGTTCTCTATTTTTTCATTAATTATAATTTTTTGTTTCCTTTACAGCACATAGAGCAGTACTCGGGTGCCCGAACGTCCTTGTAAAGTCCTTCCAGAGGCTTGCGCACCAGAGGCGGTCCCCGAAGAGCCGCCCATCGCGAGTCCATCTCGTCCCACTCCAACAGCTGGTCGGGACCTCAATGTTCCCCTACCTGTGCCATCTGGCGACTCAACAATGTGGCGGTCACGTACACTACACACAGGGGGGAGGATAGTGACCACCCTCACCCCTGGCCCTGCCTACTTGCATCGCAAGTCCTAATAACAGGGGACAACTAGACGGCAGTCCCTAACTTAGGATACGTGCTGGGAAGACAGACAAGACAAATAACGGAATGTGAATGGACCGGGTCAGAGAGAGCTACGCAGTACAAAGGGTTAAGCAAAGAATGGTCAGGTGGGAGCCGAGGTCACAATGCCAGGATGCGCAGTACAGGAGGAGCAGGGAACAGGATCAGGTGAGTAATCAGTAGTCCAACAAATAGCCAGGAACCTAGAATTAACAGTCAACCTGTGGGCAGCAGGCTGCCTGTATTTATAATGGGGTCTGAGGGTCATGTGACGTGGCCAGCGTCACATGACCGACAGACAGACAAGTCAAGCACCGAGTGATCAGCTCGGCGCTCAAGGCAGACCTAGGAGCAGGGAGCCTCCCAGCTAGCAAAGCCGCCCTGGGAACGAGGCCAAACACAGATCCTCGCTCCCGAAGCTAAGCAGCAGGTCTGTGGCTGATGGGAGACCGAGTGCGCCTTTGGCGCCCCGTGACAAACAATGGCCACAATGGCACCACTTTTTGAGGCATTTATACGTCGCCAGTGGACCGGTAGGAGCAGTCGGGCGGACTATGAGGATCTTACAAGGCTCGTTTACGAGTCCTTAATGGGATTCACCAATAGAGTTGCCGCTTTGGAGGACACAGTGCGACGTTTGCAGGAGGGGGCGGTGCTGACGTCGCAGTTGGGTCCGGTGCATCACTATTGGTTATCGTTGCGCCCCGTGATGGAACGATTTACGCCCGACCAGCTATTTGAGGCCTGAAGACAGGTTGACAGTGTCTTGTGGCAAGTACAGCACCGCCACACATCTTATCCCCCGTCTATGCCCTTTCCCCCATCCATGCCTTATCCCCCATCCATTCCCTATCCCCCATCCATGCCCTATCCCCCATCACAACCTCAACAACCCCCTTTCCAACCTCTTCAGCCCCCATCCAAGCCTCCCCATCCCCATTCCCAATCCACCGAGCACTTTACTTTTCTTTTTCTCCTCCTCGTTACTTTCCTGCAACCAGTTTCAACACTCCCTCTACTCTTGCTCGGTCAACTCCTTCTCCTGCTCCCCCCTCCAGATTGAATACTCCCTACTTGCCCCAACACACACTTCTATGTCCACAGGGCCACAGGAACAGGACCGAGGGGGACCAACCAGTGTTCGGCCCTCCACCACCCAACCTTCTACTCCCACAGGTCCAACATATAGGCATTTGTAGCCTTTTTAAAAAAAAAAAAAAAAAAGCTTATATTTATATTATTTAAAAATAAAATATTTTTGGTTTAAAAAATTATTATTATTTTTTTTTAAGTGTTTACACAAATTTAACATCTCACATCACTTTTGAAGCGACCTATACTTGGTTCGCTCAAACAGCGATGGGAGATAACTTATAGTGTATGTAGAACAGGCCTTAACAAATCTCCAGTATGTGTCGCTCCTCTAGCGTGGGGAGATTGAACCAGAGTCTCCATAACAGGCCTGACAAAATCTCCCAGCGCCAGTGGAGTGACACAAGTCTGTATTGCTCCTCTAGCATGAGGAGATTGAACCAGAGTCTCCATAACAGGCTTGACAAAATCTCCCAGCGCCAGTGGAGCGACACAAGTCTGTGTCGCTCCTCTAGCGTGGGGAGATTTAACAAGAGTCTCCATAACAGGCCTGATGGAATCTACCAGCGCCAGTGGAGCGACACAAGAATGTGTTGACCCTATAGTGTGGGGACATACGTTGAAAAATCCAATCTACAACAATACAACACACTGTAACCACTAACAAACAGGCAAACAAACAGAAATTAACGGTTCTTTGAAAATGAATCACAAAATGTTTATACAAATCGGTCTTGCCAGTCCACACTTCCTGCATCAGAGCAGAAATAATCCACAAAACAGTCTCTCATCCGTGAAACAGCTACACTTGACCGAGGTCCAAAACGCTGTCCTCCGGTATCTGTTCCAAATTGAGTGGTTCTTTTTTAAGGCGGTAGTTGTGTAACACAACAGCAGACTTTACAACCTCGTTGACCGATTCAACCCTCATATGAATTGGTTTAGTGAAAATCCTCCATTTTGCTACCAAAATTCCAAAAGTGCATTCAACCATTCTTCGAGCCCTGGTCAAGCGATAGTCTAATGTGCGTTTTTAAAAAAATCTAATTTGTGGCTGGAACACAGTTTTAGAAGATTTCCACACATTTGGAAGGCCTCATCGCCAACCAATACAAATGGCATGGGTGGGCCGTCTGTACCTGCCAGTGGTTGAGGCAGAGGAAAATCACATTGTCTGTTATATAGACTACAGCCCATATAAGAATTTTTAAATACCATTGAATCGTTGGTGCGTCCATAGGCCCTTACGTCGATGGCAACAAAACGATATTGGGCATCTGCGATGGCCATTAGGATTATCGAGAAATATTTCTTGCAGTTGTAAAACTCTGATCCGGTTCCTTGGGGCTTGATAATCCGAATATGTTTCCCATCTACCGCACCGATGCAGTTGGGAAACTAACAAACGTCCCAAGATTTTTCAGCTATTTCTGTCCAATGCTGTCGAGTTGGATGTGGAATAAATTAATCATGCAGTTGTTCCCACAAAACACGGCATGTCTCCTTCACAATTATGGAGACAGTTGATATTCCAAGGCGAAATTTAAAATAGAGTGAGCTGAAACTTTCTCCACTTGCCAGAAAAAAAATATAGGGTAATCATATTAAAATAAAATTCAACAAAAATAATATACAAGGTACATCAATCGGACGCAATTATATGGGACCTTATTTCCATTCTTCTGTTTGGTCAAGATTTTTTATGCTGCCAATATAATTTTTGGGAAAATGCAACGATAAGGGTTTGCTCTCCATGGCGACCAATATTGATCACAGTTCATTCAACATCGCTAATGACCATTATATGGATGAAAAATGTAGCATACAAGATGTAGAAGTCAAAATAATAACGCTGAGCATCATTTGTGGCCACAATTATGCACTTTGTACAATGATGCCAGAATAACAGAGTAAATTTTGGTTCACAATCATTTAAAGGGGTTGTCCCACTTCATAAAATAGGTTTTATCTAATCTATTTACCCCCACACAACATATCTTCCTATCCATGTTATTATCCAAAAGCTACCTTTCATTCAAAAAATCATGTAAAGCGATTCCTTTGTTGTTTTCTGTATCCCATGGATACGGCCTCTTTCGTCCGGCCGCATCGCTGTGCCGCGCCTGCGCACAACGGCTGAACAAGTACTCGGGCCGCCTCTCCATTCCTACAAGTACGCGCACGCCCGCGCATGCGCAAATACAGCAGGCGGGTGCCGGAATCAAATAGCCGGCACCCGACCTCTATGACAGGGAGCGGGACCTTAGGGGTTAACTGCCGCTGATCGCAGCCCCCTATCATAGAGGTCGGGTGCCGGCTATTTCACTCCGGCACCCACCTCCTGCATTTGTATTAACATTGGTGGCGCAGTGCGCCCCCCCCCCCCCCAGTATAATATACATTCAGTGCGGCCACCCCCCCCCCCCCCAGTATAATATACATTCAGTGCGGCCACCCCCCCCCCCAGTATAATATACATTCAGTGCGGCCACCCCCCCCCAGTATAATATACATTCAGTGCGGCCACCCCCCCCCCAGTATAATATACATTCAGTGCGGACCCCCCCAGTATAATATACATTGGTGGCGCAGTGGGAAGTGCCAATGAGGGTTAAAAAAATAAATAAAAAATTAACTCACCTCCTCCAATTGTTCGCGCAGCTGCCGGTCTCCTGTTCTATCTTTAGGACCTGTGAAAGGACCTTTGGTGACGTCACTGAGCTAATCACATGGTCCATTACCATGGTGATGGATCATATGATGTACCATGTGATGACCACAGTGATGTCACCAAAGGTCCTTTCACAGGTCCTAAAGATAGAACAGGAGACCGGCAGCTGCGCGAACAATTGGAGGAGGTGAGTTAATTTTTTATTTATTTTTTTAACCCTCATTGGCACTTCCCACTGCGCCACCAATGTATATTATACTGGGGGGGTCCGCACTGAATGTATATTATACTGGGGGGGGGGTGGCCGCACTGAATGTATATTATACTGGGGGGGGGTGGCCGCACTGAATGTATATTATACTGGGGGGGGGGGGGTGGCCGCACTGAATGTATATTATACTGGGGGGGGGGGGGTGGCCGCACTGAATGTATATTATACTGGGGGGGGGGGGTGGCCGCACTGAATGTATATTATACTGGGGGGGGGGCGGCCGCACTGAATGTATATTATACTGGGGGGGGGGGCGCACTAAATGTATATTATACTGGGGGGGGGGGCCGCACTCAATGTTTATTATACTGGGGGGGGGCGGGACCTCACATACGGCTCCATGTGGATGACCTCATACACATGAACGAGCACGCAGGGTGAGTCATGAGGAGGCGTGGCCTTCACTCAACTGCCTGAGAACCAGGAAGTTATCAGGACATCTACTGCTGATAAGATTAAAAAAGCAAAGTGGGACAACCCCTTTAAGGTGTCACACTAAAACCTAAAATAGCATCCGTAAAAAATTTAGACGCAAAATAAATTTAACAATATATAAAAAGTATTACAATGTTCTTTACCCCCCCCCCCCAATACTTGACAACATACCTCTTACATCTAGGGACATCTCCTGTCATGTAGACCTTACCTTCTCTTTCCTCTTCTCCTCCGTTAGACCGCCATGAGAAATTCTTCCAGCATTCTTTCTCGTCTCTACAGAGTTTGTAACACAGACACGTTACATTTCTCAATTTTTCCATCAACCTCCCCATCCTGGTGTCCCCACAGTGTCATCCTGCTGCCACCCCCAATACTGTGCCCGTTCTGCCCCCCAATGCCTCAGGTACTGTATTGCTGAAAAAATAGTGACCCTAATAGACATAATTTGGGGTAATTTATCAAACTGGTGTAAAGTAGAACTGGATTTCCAAAAGAGCTGTCAAATCTGAAAGGTGGAATCTGATTAGCTGCTATGGGCAATTAAGCCAGTTCTACTTTACACCAGTTTGATAAATTACCCCAAAGGTCCCTATAGTGTCCACAGCAGTTATAATGTACCCTAGAGTCCCCCGAGTAATAATACCACCCTCTATTGTGATCCAAGTAATAATCCCTGTATAGTGCTCCCAGAAATAATAGAATTTCCCCCACGCTGCCCCCACACAGTAATTTCCCCCACACTGCCACACACAGTAGTGTCCCCCACACTGCCCCCCACACAGTAGTGTCCCCCAATTGCCCCCACATAGTGGTGTCCCCACACAGTAGTGTCCCCCACACTGCTCCCCCACACGGTAGTGTCCCCCATGCTGCCCCCCACACAGTAGTGTCCCCCACACTGCAGAGTCCCCCACATTGCCACCCCACACAGTAGTGTCCCCCACACTGCCCCCACACAGTAGTCTCCCCCACATTGCCCCCACACAGTAGTCTCCCCCACATTGCCCCCACACAGTAGTGTCCCCCACGCTGCCCCCACATAGTGGTGTCCCCCACACTTCCCCCCACACAGTAGTGTCCCCCCCACTGCAGTGTCCCCCGTGCTGCCCCCACACAGTAGTGTCCCCCATGCTTCCCCCCACACAGTAGTGTCCCCCATGCTTCCCCCCACACAGTAGTGTCCCCCACGCTTCCCCCCACACAGTAGTGTCCCCCACGGTGCCCCCCACACAGTAGTGACCCCCACAAAGTAGTGTCCCCCACATTGACCCCCACACAATAGTGTCACCCACATTGCCCCCCACACAGTAGTGTCACCCACATTGCCATCCCTCCCATAATAATTTGCCCCCCACTGTGCCACACAGTATCCCACCATATTCCCCCACGTCCCCCTGTGTGCACCTTCTTCGTGTCCGCCAAAGAACTTGGCACATAAAATAAAATAATAATTTGCCCCCACACAGTATCCCACCATATCCCCCCCCCCCCCCCACACGTCCTCTGTCCTGTGCGCACCCCGGCCCCCTCATGTCCCCCAAAGGTGGCAGATAAAAAAAATAAACTCTCACCCTAAAAGCTAAATACTTACCTGCGCTTGTTCGCAGACTCAGGGTCCCAGCACTGTGCTGCTGAGTCCCGGCACAGGCACGCGTGATGACGTCATCACGCGCGTCTGCGCCGGGATTTCACTACCGCATAGGCTTCAGGCCTAGTAGGCCTAAAGCCTATGCGGTGATCGGCGGCGGGGCAGGGAACTATGCTCTCCGCTCCCTGCCCCACCGCAGTATGTGGGTCACGGGTGTCAGCGCTTCAGCAATGAGCGCTTCCATCTGTATTGATGGAAGCGCTCATTGCTTCTGGGCCTGCTGGCACCCCCGTCAGAGCCGACACCCGGGGCGCATAGTACCCTTTTCCTTGAAAAAATTTTAAGAGGGAAAAAAAATTGAAAAAAATGAAATCCTCTCTACTATACTTGATAGCATCACATCTGTAAAAACCCGAACTATACGGTGATTATGTAATTTATGAACTTCGCAAAATGTAAAATGTTAATGGCAGTGCTGTTTTTGAAAAGAGTTTTGTGGAGGCAGTGACTGTGCATGCATCGCCTCACTGCTGGGTAGTAGCGGGGACAGCCACTTGCAGATGAAGAACGAACCGATTCTCTATATCCCACCGTTACACTTACCAATACATAAACAATGAGCCAATCAGTCAGAAGATAGCACAAGTACAAAATCCTACCCCAGGGGATAAAACCTCAAGGGGGGTCATTTATGTCAGTTTTTGGAGTTAAAAAGTCGCATGGGCTTTTTTTTTATTACTGTTTAACGTCTGTGCAAAATATTTTGTTGCATGAGTGTTTTGCACTGAGTGTTGAGGGAATGGTGGCGACCCCTACAGATTTACCCAGATTTATGTCTGGAAACAGGCGTAAGTGTTGGTGAAAAACTACAGTCGCGTGGACTGCGCCTAATTTAAGAGGAGACGCACACCTCATCATAAATGACACACATACGGTCTTTGTAAATGACCCACAAGGTTCCCAAATGAGTGTCCGGCATCAAAGATGTGAAGATCAAGCCATGTCTGGCCGGATCGGCAACCTCCTATACTGTATCGATGCCACAAACGACCCCAATCATCTGCAGTGTGGAGAGAGGGGAGCAGATATGTGCATTAAAGTAAAACCACCCTGATCTGAAGAAAACTAATACGGGATTCGCAAGACATTCTGCAGAGAAAGCAGAGAACACCGGAGGAAGGGTCATCAGGGAATTTACCTGGAATGCAGAGGTCAGCAACTACTATTAGTGGATAGTTGGGTTAATACTGTAATACTATAGTATTATTTTCATACATTACCCCATCTATAAAAGTCCTTTCATTTGGGTGATGGGGTTATTTATTGTTAGGTATATTACTATGTGCGTCATTACTACAGCAAGAGCGTGTGCCTTGTTTAGGAGTACTGCATGGATAGTTTTAGTGGGATTTGTTTTCCTCTGTAGCAGTTTTTTTATTTTTTATTGGGGCTTTTATTTGAGATTTTTTACACTTCTATTTAATTTCTGGTAGTTAACTGTGTTTTCACATATTAATATGTATAGAAAGTCATTTATAATGGAAAACAACTGAATGAGTTCATCTGCATGTCTCTTTAATATTTCCACAGAGATGCACAATCATTAGCTACTAGAGGCGAACTTGTGAAATCTCTACTAAACCTGTTCCATCTATTGCCACAGAACAGCCTCTAACATGGAATACCGGGAAATATTAGTGAGGTGGACTTTTCAGTCGTCCTTTAGTGATCAATTCCTCGCAGTGCCTCCACGAGGTAAATGATTTAGGCCAAGTTCACACTTCAGTTATTTGGTCAGTTATTTCCATCAGTTATTGTGAGCCAAAACCCGTAGTGAAGCCGACTCCGAAATAAGGCCGAATGCCCACGGCCGTTTTTCACAGCCGTGAGCGGTCCGTGGAACTGCGGCCTGGATTCCTGCTTAACTTTTTTTTTTAAAGGGGTTTTCTAGGGGATAGGTCATCAGTATCTGATTCTGAGGTTGCGACGCCCGGGTCCACTGCTGATCAACTGTTTGAGAAGGCAGTGGTGCTTACAGTAGTGCCACAGTCTTCTCTCATCTTTCTCTAGGCCAAGTGAAGTCAAGTTCATCGATCACATGGCCTAGACACAGCTCAGCCCCATTGAACTGAATGGAACTGAGCGCGACACCAAGCACAGCCGCTATACAATGTAAAAGCAGGGAGAAGGCCGTAGCGCTCGCAGGAGCGCCAGTGCCTTCTTAAACAGCTGATTGGTGGGGGTCCCAGGTGTCGGACCTCCACCGATCAGATACTAATGACCTATCCAGAGGATAGGTCCTCAAAATATAAGTCTTAGAAAACCCTTTTAAGTTCATTCAGTAAATTTAAATTTACCATAGTTTTTTCTTACATTTTACTACATTTTTTTTTTTATTCTGCATTTATTGACATTTTTTTGGCAATACATTGTACAGACCATCAACAATGTCAATTATATATGGTAAGATAAAGACAGAATAATAAGCAATGAACAAAGTCGAAGCCAAAATATATCTAAAAAACCCCTGTGGGGACAAACTTAGTGCATGTAATAGAATATGGTAAACAGCACCTGTGAAGTTTTAACAAAAAAAAATAAAATCATACAGAAGCCTCTCAGTAGTTGCAAGTAATTTACAGGACCACCAAGCCACTTCAGGTTTAAAAAAATAGAGAAAAATAAACTGACAATGGTGAAACTGCATTCTGGGAATGTGCATTCCCATACTCCACGTGGGAAGCGGGTAATGGAAGGCAGCTCATGAGATCATAAGATCACCGAAAAACTAATCAGGGGTATTGTACAAGTATAACTGACCTAACTGAGCCACACTTGTATGGAACCCCTTTCTCATATAGTTTGAACTGGGAATGGGACCCTCCTAGGCAGGTAAGGCTATATAGTGACGAGAATCCAGTCAACATCTGAAGAGCTGGCTTCAGCCAAGAGGTCATCTTGCAGCTTACTGCTCTGTAATGTATACATTACATCCCAAGTAGTGCTGAGCAAACTTGCGATTTGCAAGTTCGGTGTTCGGGTTATCTAAGAATTCCTAATGGATTCTGTTACCACGGACCATAACAGAATTCAATGATGGAATTTTGTCATAAGAGAAGTCTATGCTGTCCAGGATCACAGAGCTGTTCGTGTTAGCAAGGTATTCATTGTTTATGGCCGATATGGAGACTTTGCTGCTTGGGGAAGCCACCTTTTACTCATATAACAGCTGGCCAACCCCCTGTAAGATTTTTACCCCGCAATACCTATTTTTGAGAGTTTTGCATGCCTGTGATCATCTTGGAAAGGCTGCAAAATGTTCAGCGGGAGCCCAGATACTACTACTCCTATTATCATCATTGTTGCCATTTGAAAATATACAGCTATCGGGAAGAGATTGCATTGTGACTTGCCTTGATATCATTGGATGTATTACAACTCCCATTCTGCACATTAGTAAAAATAGACGTTTTTATGTTCTACAATTGGCCTGGTTACTGACTCCAGCATCATTCGCCAGCCACAGTTCCTACATCTCCTGCCTTGCACCCACACCAAACTCACAACAACAAGAGCACCCCAAGTGGCAACTAGTATCAGGCAGGAACCCCAACATTAGAGTGCACCCTTCTATCACTGCTGTGGCCCTAGTAAGCATAGGTGTTAGGATTGCCACTGTGAATAAACATTGCAGTCAGAGCCACTACCACTCCCATCTTCCACTCCCTCCTCTTGTGGGGCTTGCAGCACATCCACTGCACATTTATATAAAACAATTGTGGGGTTAAAATGCTTACTACACAGCTACAGGAATTCCTTGCGGGTGTTCAAAAGTAGGGTCATGTTTTACTGGTACCTCAGAGACTCTGCAAATGTAACATGGCACCCGAAGACCATTCCAGCAAGATCTACACTACAAAAGCCGAACGGTGCTCCTTACCATCTTAGTCAACCTGAAATATTGCCATGCACACCAAATATTTATACCCGGATCACATACAATCAATGGTGGAGGAAAAACATATCATTTAAAACCCCCAAACAAAGGTAAATCCTCCAACCAATAATATAAAATAAACTTTATTAAACATGTCAATATTAGTGTTGATCGAGCACCATAGTACTCGGGGGCTCGGGCCGAACACATCGGGAGTCAGTGGGAGAACCCGAGCATTAAACCAGGCACCTCCTGCTCTGAAGAGGGGAGGGTGTCTGGTTCATAGGAAAAGGTCAGAAATTTATGGAAACACCACCGAAATGAATCGGGAAAAGCATGGGGAGGATTTCTGGATGCATCTTGGACTCTGGGAACGATGTTGTCCGAGTAGTACGCCACTTTTACAGACTGACAATAATACGCACAAAACCAAAGATAAAATCAATTGTTAAGGAAACATTGTTAGGAAACATTGTTAGGAAACTGCATATAACTGGTTGAACCTCCTTTGGCAGCAATAACTTCAACCAAACGTTTCCTGTAGTTGCAGATCAGACGTGCCAAACGGTCAGGAGTAATTCTTGACCATTCCTCTTTACAGAACTGTTTCAGTTCAGCAATATTCTTGGGATGTCTGGTGTGAATCACTTTCTTGAGGTCATGCCACAACATCTCAATCGGGTTGAGGTCAGGACTCTGACTGGGCGACTCCAGAAGGTGTATTTTCTTCTGTTTAAGCCATTCTGTTGTTGATTTACTTCTATGCTTTGGGTTGTTGTCCTGTTGGAACACCCATCTTCTGTTGAGCTTCAGCTGGTGGACAGATGGCCTTAAGTTCTCCTGCAAAATGTCTTGATAAACTTGGGAATTCATTTTTCCTTCGATGATAGCAATCCGTCCAGGCCCTGACGCAGCAAAGCAGCCCCAAACCATGATGCCCCCACCACCATACTTCACAGTTGGGATGAGGTTTTGATGTTTGTGTGCTGTGCCTCTTTTTCTCTACACATAGAGTTGTGTGTTTCTTCCAAACAACTCAACTTTGGTTTCATCTGTCCACAGAATATTTTGCCAATACTGCTGTGGAACATCCAGGTGCTCTTGTGCAAACGTGCAGCAATGTTTTTTTTGGACAGCAGTGGCTTCCTCTGTGGTATCCTACCATGAAATCCATTCTTGTTTAGTGTTTTAAGTATCGTAGATTCGCTAACAGGGATGTTAGCATATGCCAGAGACTTTGTAAGTCTTTACTGACACTCTAGGATTCTTCTTCACCTCATTGAGCTGTCTGCACTGTGCTCTTGCAGTCATCTTTACAGGGCGGCCACTCCTAGGGAGAGTAGCAGCAGTGCTGAACTTTCTCCATTTATAGACAATTTGTCTTACCGTGGACTGATGAACCGCAAGGCTTTTGGAGATACTTTTATAACCCTTTCCAGCTATATGCAAGTCAACCATTCTTAATCGTCGGTCTTCTGAGAGCTGAGGCAATGCTTCTTGTGAAAAGCAAACCCAGAACTGGTGTGTGTTTTTTATAGGGCAGGGCAGCTGTAACCAACACCTCCAATCTCATCTCATTAATTGGACTCCAGTTGGCTGACACCTCACTCCAATTAGCTCTTGGAGATGTCATTAGTCTAGGGGTTCACATACTTTTTCCACCTGCACTGTGAATGTTTACATGGTGTGTTCAATAAAAACATGGTAACATTTAATTCTTTGTGTGTTATTAGTTTAAGCAGACTGTGATTGTCTATTGTTGTGAATTAGATGAAGATCAGATCACATTTTATGACCAATTTGTGCAGAAATCCATATCATTCCAAAGGGTTCACATACTTGTTCTTGCAACTGTATACCCATATGTGCTACTAATTAAAATACAGCTGTTACCTATTATAGATCATGTAGCTGATGCGAATGGAGACAAATGAGGGGGGGAGGCACGAGGCGGGCACATCACAGGCCTCGTGCCCCCCCCCCCCCTCGTCCGTCTCCAGAAGTGGCACTGATCCAAAGTCCACAAGGTACAACTTAAAGGGGTATTCCCATCACAGACAATGGGGGCATATCGCTAGGAGTGAGAATGGAGCAGGGAAATTAACGGAGGGCGCACTGCGCAAGCGCACCACCCCTCCATTCATTTCTCTGGGGCTGCCGAAAATAGCCGAGCGCTGGCTCGGCTATTTCTGTCTCCCCTATAGAAATGAATGGGAGCAGGGGCCGTGGGGTGCGCTCCCATTTACTTCTATGGGAGCAGAGGGGAGCAGCACTTTTTGGTGGACGCACTCTAGGAAATCCGGGGTCCTCCAGCCACAGCTCTCCCCGCTCCGTTCTCGTTGTAGGTGCTGGTCCCAGAGGTGGGACATGCACCTATCAGACAATGGGGGTATATCCTAGCGATATGCCCCCATTGCCTGTGATGCGAAAACCCCTTTAATTACTGAAGCCTGTATTTGAGTCAAGTTGCACACTAGGGGTGCATATGACATTTTTAAAAACTGCAGAATCAGAGTAATAAACATTGAGACTTGTTTTTCTTTTAAAACCTGGTATGTTACACAAAACATGCACTGAAATGCCGCTTCATAACTGAATTGGTCCCAAAAAAAAATTGCTTTTAGAAATTTGAACTACTGCTGCATCTAATATCCTAAAAATAATAAAAGTTTGAAAAATTATGTCTACATAATATTTAACATATGTCTAACTTAGGCCTCATGCACACGACCGTTGTTTGGGTCTGCATCCGAGCCGCCGTTTTGGCGTCTCGGATGATGACCCATTCACTTCAATGGACCCGCAAAAGATGCACACAGCACTCCGTGTTCTGTCCGCATCCATGGCTCTGTTCCGCGGCCCCACAAAAAAATATAACATGTCCTATTCTTGTCCGTGCTTTGCGGACAAGAATAGGCATTTATATTGCCGGTGCCCGTTCCGTTCTGCAAATTGCAGAAGGCAACACGGGGGGCTTCTGTTTTTTGCGCATCCGCGGTTTGCGAACCGCAAAAAACGCAAGGTCGTGTGCATGAGGCCTTTAACTTTTTTTTGTGGTAAGACAGACTTAAAAGGGAGTCACATAAAAATCTTTTTTATTTTTATTTTTTTATTTTTATATAAGCATATTGGAATGTAGGGATGGTTCCTCAAAAACTACACTTATCTTTCCTGCACAAACTCAGTCCTCTAAACCAGCAAAAAGTGTATAATGAGGTTTTAAGTCCACGATGGGAAGGATCAGCTCAGTTCTGTGCACCATAGCATTTGACAAACCCTGACCCTGTCTCGTTACTGGCGGAGCTATGGGGCACCCAACTGAGCAGGACATTTTATA